>NC_136531.1:16822622-17562622 GCF_910591455.1 Pholis gunnellus
TAAAACAGGTGTTGGAGCAGGAAGTGGAATCTGCACTCATATGACTGAGATCCAAAGTTTGAGAAAAGCCTGCTCCTCCTCCACACACTGGAACGGTGGCCTTAACCTGTGTATTTTGGGTTATGTTTGGGCAGTCCAAGCCCTTTACTTCTCACACACACACACAGACACACACACACACACACACACACACACATACACACACACACACACACACACACACACACACACACACACACACACACACACACACACACATACACACACAGAGTCCTTCAGTTGTCCCTCTCTTGGAACAGGAGCTACTGACACACAGTGAAAGATTTGATAGCTGAAGCTGTGACGACATGACAGGACGTTCACTGCTCTCCTCACCGGGTGCTTGCAACGTTCTCTACAGATCTACGTAGTAAAAAAAACAAAAAAAACACCAGGAACATTTTGGATGAGTGCATTGTGGATTTACCACTGTGTGTGCTTATGCAAACTGGTACTGCACAGGGACACAAGAACAAGACTCATAATTCTTAAGTGCTTTTTCAGCCATTAAAAACCGCTCTGCCTTGTGTTGTTGTTGTTGTTGCTCTCTATCTGCCCCGCTAGTGATGGAGAAGTATAAGTGCATTTACAAATCGTAATGTGAGCAGTTCCTATTTTGCACAAAGTGTATTTATCTTTATAAATGAAGCTTTAAGCTTAAAATAAATAAAAATTGAAAATGCTTTCATTAATTCAGTCTTAAATTGCAGTACAGGACTTAGTGTCTTTTGTTGCAACATCTGTAAGAAATGGACCCCGGTAGATTGTCAGTAGGGAATGCAACAGATTCACTTAGTACACAATCATTTTTCATTCATTTAATAAATGTTTGCAGTACGTGCCTACCCCCCAAAAAATGCAGAACTTGATGAACGATGATAAGTTTCAGTGAAACTGGGAGACCATCAGAAAGCAGGTACCAAAAACAAGAATAAAAGGCTTCATAGAGATTACAACTGCGATGGGCAACGTCAGACCTCAAACCTTTTCTGTCAGCCACTTCAATAGATTACCACCTTCACCAGCTATACAGTATACAACATTAACACTCTTTGTTTGGATTTTCATAGTTGCACAATTTGACCATGCTTTTGTTTCATTAATTAATTAAACAATTATAGGAGCTTCCTGTATGGTCCATTAAGGCTGATTTCAGTCAACTGGACTAGTGTGATTTTCACCTACACATGGCTTGTTCATTATTTTATTTTTTTTCAACAAATGTGTGGCCCTCTCCTAATCAATCTGAGAGGAAATGCTCCTAATAGCCTAAGATATTTGTTTAGTGTGTGTGTGTGTGTGTATTCATCCCTTACTCAACTTCATATGAAGTTAATTATCCCGTAATGTAGCCAACAAAATGTCATTAACAGCTGTGGCCTGTTGACTGGAAAAATAAGGTTTTGATTAAAAAAAATGAATTATAACAGAAAAGCAAAGAATCAGACAAGTTTATAAAACAGTCTGATAGTTGTCTTTGGTTATGCTTAACATCTGAATATTTATGAACAGGAGTTTACATCACAAGATCTTTTTTTGAATGATGGACAGACTGTACAAGTTAACAGGCAATATTTATAATACTGCACTGCGGATTGAAAACAAAGACCACATACTTCCAGTATATGTATCTTGTCAATGCCTTTAGGAGCTTGACTGTTTTGAATCTAACCTTTTAATCCAAATCTTACAGGCGCTTTAATAAAGTAGATGTTGATTGTTGATGAATGTGCCATGGAAAATGCCACTGATTACATTATGAGTATAAAACTTTTACAAATTAAGTGAAATTTTAGCTTGCCCATTCTCTGAAACTAACTGGAATATGGTCATGCTACATGCCATTGTATCATGCTAATGTATTTGGAGCACTCTCAAAAGTCTACACATTGTAATGTCTGCAGAGCACAAATGTTTTGGTCTCACATATTTCTATATCTACCCTAAAACAATCTAACAGAAGATGTCTCCCAAAACTTCTAGCACAAGTTAAATTGTAAACGTGAACTTTCTGTATTTACATTAAGATGATTGAATCCGACCCTTGAATGCCTGAACACATTCTCAAGTGCTTTATATGTTAATGCTTTGTGTGACCTAGAAAGTGATATTGTGTGATTGTGGTACATGTAGTACCAAGACGAGCTATTTTTTCATATCGGCTGAATCCTTTAAAATAAATATTGGAACTGTAAAAAAAAAAATTCAGAACCACTTTATATTTGAAAATGTGTATAATATTCTGTAACATGTTTGTGAACCAAATAGTTGCTTTCATAATTTTTATGAAATCATTAGCTTTATTGCTATGGACAGATTTGTTTTTTTCTCATTATGGGTATTATTATTAAGATTGTTCTTCTGAACGACTTAAGTTGTGTGAAGGGTACGATTGACTAACACTACAGTAAATAACGCGTTTTCTTTCTTCACCAGTGTCTGTAAGGTGGTTTTGCACATATTCTTTGAATGTTCTGATTACAAGCCATTTATTACAACAACCAAGCTGGATGTATTTTCAATAAACATGCCCTTTTAAATTCAAGCTGACTCATTGTGACCGAGTGAAGTTACTTCTCATGAAAACATATTACATGATCGTTGAGCAGTTACATCTGGTATCTTTGGAACCAGGGTTCAGCTGTGATTTCGGGCAATAAAGGACAGGGTGTGCCCTAAATAAGGAAGTCAACTGTACACTAATATTAATTGTGTGTAGCAAACCATTGCTGAAAGCCTTCCTCCACAAATTGTGGACTTCACTCTCCGGGGCAATGGCTGATGACAACCGGTAAGAACAACCTCAAAACATGCCTGGTGTCTCCCTTATCGTATCCTCACGTTAGCATTATAAATTGTAACGTTAAGTGAGACGGTAACGGTTGTTTTATAGTAACGTTAAAGTTACATTTATTCCGTAAAACCGTGTAACTGTAAACTTGTGGAGTAAAGTTATAACCGTTCATTCGCTGTAGCTAGCCAGCACTGTCAGTTAGCAGCTAGCAGTTAGCAGTAACTGTCACGTAGCGTTTCATGCAAGTTGACGTTAACGTATACAACCTTTTTTTAAGCGCGTGCGAAGGAGGCTTCGTTGATACCACCGTTCACGTGGATGTCAAGGTAGGACGTGCGCCACCTGTTACACTGCACACGCAAGAATGGGCGCTAGCATAACTGCAGTGCCTTAATTAACGTTAGCTAAAACACTGGCAACTTTTATTAAAACTTGAGTAACGCTATTTAGGTGAATTCACCGACCAAAGTACAGCTTGCACGAGTCAATTATTGCACCGCTGACTGATATCAAACTGCTTTACGACGCGCACCAACCATAGCTAGCGTTTCTGCTTTGAAACAGGATTATTACGGCAAGGTGCTGAAGAAAACCGAGGACCTGAAGAGCAATGCCTGCGTGGCTCCGGCCAAACCCGTCCCTGCCTTCATCCGCCAGGCTCTGAAGAAAGTGCACCCCGAAGTCACCGCCAGGTCACTGGACTGTTGTCCCACTCTCAGTTGTTGCTTCAGATGTGTTTACAGCGCAACAATCCCTGATCCACTGATGCTTACAGTGGGTGTGCTTTCCCCCTCAGGTACTATGGCTGTGGTCTGGTGGTGCCAGAGTGTTTGGAGGGCTGCAAGATACTGGACCTGGGCAGTGGAAGTGGAAGGGACTGCTACATGCTGAGTCAGCTGGTGGGCGAGAAGGGCCATGTCACTGGCATTGACATGACTGAGGACCAGGTAATGGACACCATCATCACATAAGCTGACAATGATGTATACCGAAAAATAAAAATGGCCATTTTCTTATAATAGACAAAATTCTGCTCCCCAGTATGCACGAACCGCTTAAGACTCACACTGCAAACACAGCTTTAAATGCAACAGTGTGCTCTCTTCTAGCTTGACGTGGCCAGGACACATGTGGACTATCACATGAAGGAGTTTGGCTACAAGAAGCCCAACGTTAGTTTCGTCCAGGGCTACATCGAGGCCCTGACAGAAGCGGGTTTGGAAAAGAGCTCATTTGATATCATTATGTACGAAGTCATTCACTCCCTCTTTGTTTTGTAATTTGATGCTTTTGTAATTCTAAAGAAATTAAGTTGAAAAGCCGATTTTCTGCCACAGTTCCAACTGCGTGGTGAATCTCTCTCCAGACAAGAAGAGAGTCCTGGCTGAAGCCTACAGCGTGCTCAAGGTACATTCATTAAACATGCCAACAATGCTGCGACAAAAGGCAAAACAATAATTGTTTGAGAATCATTCAACCTATTAGTCTGTGTAGTTTGATATTCACTACATACATGGTGTGACTGTTGATCTTTAGGATGGAGGTGAGCTGTACTTCAGTGACGTCTACAGCAGTGGAAGACTAACAGAGGAAATTAAAAATCACAAAGTCCTGTGGGGTGCGTCAAATTAATTTCCTACTGCCATAAAAGCTCACAGACACAGAATATCACAGTGTAACTCCTCTTGACAGGTGAGTGTATTGGTGGAGCGCTGTGGTGGAAAGATCTGCTGCCATTGGCTGAAGAAGTGGGCTTCAGCCCACCACGGCTGGTCTCGGCCAGCGACATCACGGTTGACAACAAAGAGCTGCAGGACATTCTGGGTTTGATACTATTCTTTTCTTTGGTTTTTAATCATTTATTTTTGTGTATAGAGTGCTGCGGGGATGAGGTATCTCTGTAGGCCGGACCTGTACATTAGCATCACACTGGTTCCCTTGACAAAAAGCCAATGGGATTCTTCCTTTGGATTTTGAATTATTGTCAAAACTAAGCATTGTGGCAAACATGAGTTTATGATACTTGCACTTAAAAAGCTAAACTTAGGCTGTAAAGGAACTACACCACGATCACAAGTATTCACATCACGGCAGTAAAGGTGAACGAGTCAGCCTGATGACGTATTTAGCCACTTGTTAGCAACCGCCTTTTTCAAGACACTGAAAGTGCTGAATTCATGAGAGGGGTATTTACTGACATATTTTATGTCATAGAGAAAAATGTTAAAATCTCTTAAGCTTGTGATAACCACAGACCTTATTTCAGGCATCCGACCCAAACAAAAAAAAAAAGCTAAAACATTACCAGTAGCACTCTGTTCCATTGTTTTCTTGTTTTCACACCAGAACACTGTGTTGCAGTAACGAGCATTCATTTTCAAACAGAGGAAATTAGCATTGCACCAACATGTCAATGTATTTTAAGACTACATTTGAATTTAGGCTTCCTTTTACTTATGTATTAATGTTTTCTTTCAGCCTACATTGATCCAAGTCCCGTACAGGTGTTTCCACTTGTTCTTGCCAGTTAAGACTATTGCTCAGGTTGAAGCGAGTGGAGAATTATGTGAGGTCACCGAACTTCATGAACCAATAAGAACGACAGTTGTCCCGCCCTGGCAGGCGCAATATAAACTAGCAGGACAGTGAGGGAGACGTCAGTCAAGCATCGTTTGCTCATGCTCACACAGAAGTCCAATTAGCCTTGATAAGTGAACACACCTGTGTGGCTGCACCATGGGTGTGTAGGGCCTTTGAGGTTTGTGCAGGTGTTACTGTGTCAGGTGGTTTGGATGAACATTAGGAGTTGCTACATGCCGACTCTTTCCTTCTGAGCTGTGGATTAGTTAAATTGTTGAGATTGACCGATGCATTTCGTAATTCTTTCTTACCTCCTCTGGCACAACAGGTGACTTCAAGTTTGTCTCTGCCACATACCGCCTGTTCAAGGTCCCTAAAGGCAACACCAAGCCCTGTCAGGTCATTTATAACGGGAGCATCACAGGGGTGGAGGACAGCTTCCAGTTTGACCGTCAATACACATTCAAGGTCTGCACATCCCACAGTACGAGAACAGCTCCATATCTTCAGCTCATGCACTTGTTTGTTTGCTAATGATGTCGGACGTGAGTGTGTTTCACAGGTCGATGATGTGGTGGAGGTTGACGGAGAGGTGGCCGCCATCCTGACCCAGTCCAGATTTAATGCAGACTTCACTTTCCAGCCACCGGGAGGCTCCTGTGAGCCCCACGGAGCCAAACCTAAGGTCAGTGTCACAACTTAAATTCCGGGAAATGTCTTTGTGTGATTTTCCTTTGAGCACTAGAGGTCAGTGTGTTGGTCGTATCGGTTTCAAGTGTGTGTGACACACCCAGAGAGCCCCACTGTCTAAACCGTGCACACATTCACACACGCATGTGTGCACCAGGACGCATGCTGCAAGTTCTTACACACACAAACACTCACATACCCACTCAAACATACGTACGCACACATCCACACGCACAAGGTCAAGCAGCTGTCTTGGAGTCATAACCAGACTGTGGAGTCATGCTGGGGAACCTTGAACAGGAAGAAATGTTCTCTTCTCAGCTAGTGGAATGCCATCTTATCAGCGCTCGTGGTCGTCTTGTGCACACGCATCTACAAACACTACTATATGTTGTTCAATGACTACCCAAATCCTATACTCACTCATGGCATTTTATTCTGCTATTGAAGGATTTCTATTTTCGTTTTTTTTTTGGTGGAGGAAAGAAGTCAATTGTAAATCTCAGTGGTCCAGGGGTTTAGACTTTGGACTGCCACTCTGAAGTGAAATTGGGTCCTTTTCTCTAATCAGCATGGCTAGTTGGTGATAATAGTAATAAAAGGCCTTTGGCTGGTTATGAAAGCTCAGCTACTGTGAAATGCTAATTTAATGAACAACCGATGTGTGATAGATAAGACACTGATGCCAGGTGTAAACATGCACGTGAACACTCTGCGTTTAACGTTTATTCTGCCATTACGTAGAAACATGTGAATTGGTGTGTAATGCTAGAAATCAGAAGAGGTGAGAATTGACTTTTCTCAGTTCCTCTCAAACTGTCTTGCATGGAACTAGTTTGCATGTAATACGTGAATAGAAGTGTATGTAGTAAACTCCTACTGATTTCTACCTTGTTGAACTACTGACACAGGAAGGCATTGTGGATCCTTTTGAGCTGGTCCTTCAGCTGGAGAAACCAAGTCCAGGTTCAGCCACAGGGGGGTGCTGCAGCACAAAGTCTGCTTCCTGCTGCAAATGATGGTAGGAAGAGCACTGAGAGATACAGGCCCAGCGTCATACTATATATGAATAATGAAAGATGTTCAAGTGTGCTGACTAAGAGTATGCCTTGTGATGCAATGGCATTATGTTGTGCCTTATTAACATTCTGAAATGAGATCTCAACAATTGAAATAAATCACTTACACATAAACATGTGTCTTCTTGATGCTCTGTGCAGACTTGCTTGTCAATCCTTCAACTTGAAAAGCAGAACAGACTAGAAAGGTTACTTACATTTATTTGACTAGTAAATAAAATGACTTCGTATGAAGGTAAGATCCAAAACCCCACAGAACAGTGTTGGTGCCGCCTTCTTATACGGCGGTTTGTCCCATTTGTCTCCAGTCTTCGACATCTGAATCATATCCATGCCATTCACACCTTCATCAGGACTTTTCCACTTTTGGGCCACTTATGTTGTAATACATCAAACTATATTGATTAGTTTAGGCAGTATATTGACAGGTTTTGCATTAGTGTGAGCTTCGCAGAAGTGTTCAAACTAATATCAGTATTATGTTAATTGTTGTCATTTCTATTATAGGACAATAAATATTCATGTCATACATTTTTGCACATATATTATTGTGGATTCTTTACACCAGTATTGCATGAGGTGCCTTTAAGCCAAGAACAAGTCTTCATTGTACATTTGAAATGAAATCGGCCTTTTGTAGTCGTCACTGATGAATACACACCCCTGAAACTATACTGTGGCAATGATTCATAACCATGTTACGACACTCTATGGAGTCCGAAGATAAATCTGAGGGATTAAAAAAGAGGAAAAAATATATATATTTCTGCTACAACAAAAATCATTTTTTACAACTTTTCTATAAATATGCTTTTTCTTATGAAATACTGAAGACTTTCTACAGGCCTCTTAAAAGTATTCAAATAAAACAATCTGAAAAGGAGAACTTGGTTTAACTGCCTGTAACTTGCATCCACATTAGGGCACTAATGGCAGACGATAGTGCTTCATTTGAATCCTAATGTATAATAATACCATGTAGTTGAGTGAACGCCTCTAACAGTCTCGCAACATTAGAATTATTTCTGCATAATATTGTGCTGTAGCTCATGTTACTGTGTCTCTCTTTATTGATATGTATCTTTTTCACAAGTACATTGTAATCATGTACAATCATGCCATCTCCTGTAGAAGGATGTGTGTTTAAAAAAAGTCAGCAGAGTCTCGACTGTCTCTTAACATGAGGTGCACTTGTTTTGGAATTTGATTCGCCAAGGAGGCTGCGCACGCCCCGCCCCCGGGCCAACGGCCGCTACTGATTGGTCGCCGCCGTCGCCTGTCTCGGGGACATCAGGGGAGGCACGAGTTGGCCCATAAGCCTGCGCTCGCGAGTCATCAGTGTCGGACACGTAGTGGGAACGAGCAGGTCCCGATGCACAAGTCACGGCAACCCTCGGCGGAGATGAAGGCGGACTCCGACTGGCTCTGATTTTTAAAAGCCCTTTTCATTCAGGAGGTTGATCGCCAATGGTTATCGATATGGCAGAGCCGTCATCCCGAGCACCCAGCTCTGCAAAAATGGCGTCACTTAACCGGGTCCGAGCTTTGGCGATGCTTTTCTTAACTGTCACTGGCTGTTGTGTCACCCCGACAAGTGGCAAGGAAGGGTCCGAGGAGACCGTCATCATAGGGCTCCGACTGGAGGACACGGACGACATTTCCTTCATGGATAGGGGCTACCTGCGGGTGAGTGAGCGTTCTCGGGTGAAATTAAGGGTGTACGGGCAGAACATCAACAACGAGACCTGGTCCAAAATTTCTTTCACGGAACACGAGCGGAGCCGGGCGGTGGGCATGAGCCTTGACAGCTCCTCCGGGGATAACCAGAGCCAAGAGGACTCGTACAGCTTGCATCCCTGCGGCATTAGGACTTCGGATATAATTATATTGCCCAACATCGTCGTGAGTCGAAAGACGACCGGAATAGTTGAGATCGAGGTCAAACCGCTGCGGAAGACGGAGAGGAGTAAATCGTACTACCTTTGCATCGCCACCGCGACGCCGGCCGTGGGCGGGATGCACGACCCGTGGACGGAGAACACCTGGATCTACCACGACGGGGACGACACCAAGGTGATCGTGGTGGAGGAGAAAAAGTTTCTGCTGCCCTTCTGGCTCCAGGTCATCTTCATCTCCATGTTGCTCTGCCTGTCGGGTATGTTCAGCGGGTTGAACCTGGGGCTCATGGCTCTGGACCCCATGGAGCTCCAGATAGTCCAGAACTGCGGCACGGAGAAGGAGAAGAATTACGCAAAGAAAATCGAGCCGGTCAGGAGCCAAGGGAATTACTTGCTTTGCTCGCTTCTGCTCGGGAACGTGCTGGTGAACACCACGCTGACCATCCTGCTGGATGACATCGCCGGCTCGGGGCTGATCGCGGTGGTCATGTCCACCATTGGAATAGTCATTTTTGGAGAGATCGTGCCCCAGGCCATCTGCTCCAGACACGGCCTCGCCGTCGGGGCCAACACCATATTCCTCACCAAGTTCTTCATGCTGCTCACCTTCCCCGCCTCCTACCCGGTGAGCAAGCTGCTCGACTACCTCCTGGGACAGGAGATAGGAACCGTGTACAACCGGGAGAAGCTCCTGGAGATGCTGCGCGTCACGGACCCGTACAACGACCTGGTGAAGGAGGAGCTGAACATCATCCAGGGCGCGCTGGAGCTCAGGACTAAGACCGTGGAGGACGTGATGACGCCGCTGAGAGATTGCTTCATGATCCCCGGGGACGGCACCCTCGACTTCAACACCATGTCGGAGATCATGAAGAGCGGCTACACGCGCATCCCGGTCTTCGAGGGCGAGAGGTCCAACATAGTGGATCTGCTTTTTGTCAAGGACCTGGCGTTTGTGGACCCGGATGATTGCACCCCTCTCAAAACCATCACAAAGTTTTACAGCCACCCGTTACATTTTGTGTTCAATGACACCAAGTTGGATGCAATGCTGGAGGAGTTTAAAAAAGGTGAGACAACTAGATATAGAGTGCATTTGTTGACCTTATTTTTAATATATTATTGTGATGCCAAAGTTAAATCTCTCTTGCCTCTCAAGTGTCAAAGGTCGTCGCACAAGCTGGTTGGCCTTTCACCTGTCCACCCCTTGGATTTGGGAGGGTAGACAGGTGCACTATAGCAGGTAGTATTGAATGCCTGTTCTGCTCTGTGCATCAACAGGTCAAGGTGTGTGTGTGAGTGAATCTTAAATGTCTAAAGCCTGGTCTTCAGGAATAAAAAGGGGGGAGGAGAACTTGTGTCCCCTTGATTTCACAAGAAAGTCCAGGTAGTGAAGGAAGAAGGGAAAAAAAAGGGTTGTTTGTGCATTTCTTATCTGGCCTGACTCACGAAGCACTGAGGCAGCCACATCAGTAGTGAGGTGCACCTGCCTCACTGGTCACTTCCTGTACAGAGGAGCAGGAGCAGGAGGAGGAGGAGGAGGAGGAGGTGTCGCTATCTTTCTCCATCGCTTCCATTCAGTGTTAATGTTCACACGGTCTCTCTCTCTCCTCTTGCTTTCCTCCGCTTACCTTCCCCTCTCATTCAGTCTTTTTGCTCTTTCCCCTCCTTCTCTCCCTCCCTCCCTCCCTCCCTCTCTCCCTCTCCCTCGCCCTCTCTGATTTGTGAACGCATTAGGACATGTGGGAATGGTGCAACGGCAGTGCTAAGGTTATCAGGTGGGGGCATCTTGTTTGAGAACCTGCTTAAATCCCTCTTTACCTCTCTTGTGCTTGCCTCTGAATGATGGTGGCGATAACTCCTTTTGTCCAGCCCTGGAATGCAGTCGTGTGGATAATGAATAACAGCCTCTAACACCCTCGAGCCCCCCATGTGTTGTGTGTGTGTGTGTGTGTGTGTGTGTGTGTGTGTGAAATGTTTATGCGCATGGCGTTTGAGAACGATGTTTACCTCACCCACGGTTGACCTGATGTGTTGCATAGCCCTCCCCCTCTACGTAGTTGCCTCTGACTGAGTTGCTCCTCACAGTATGTGTAGATTGGATGATCCAGGGCACACCTGTACAGCAACTGATTCATCAATACTTTAATACATTAAGAGGATTAATTGGGAGGAAAACAGAGCAAATCATTGAGCTCCATTACCAGAAAGTAGGTGTAGTTCTCCATGCCAAATTAGCATTGCATAATAAACAAGTTGGGGGGGGGGGGGGGGGTGTTTGTTTTCATCACAGTTGACTATTTACAGACACGCACTAGCAGCAGGAAACAACAGTTCCCTCGACCTTGTTGATCTTTATTTTCAGACAAAGCGTTACAGAAGAGCCTTGTGACATTATTACAATATAGCATATGATCCACGTATGATCCTCGCAGTATCTCTCGCCTCACTTGTTACACCGGACTGTGAACGTCCGATGGCTGACGTGTGGTTTTTGAAGTGATACGGCTGCTCTTGACCACGTTGAGTCTGCGTGTTACGACTGAAAAGAAAGAACGGAAGGCACGGCAGCGTCGGCAGACATCCAGCCGCTCCAATCAAAAGTCACAGAGCAACGTCACATTGAATTCAACGACGCACACAGATAGAGATACATCTTTTAGCTCCGACAGACACTTTGAATGGGTGATTTGAAGCAGTGAGAGCTCTGACTGTGGAGGCAGAATGTGCTGTGCACTGTTTACCGTGTTTGTCATTTATTGTGAACACATATTCTGATTCTAGGATCAATATTGGAGTTTAACTTACTCTTAAAGGAGCTGCCACGATACACGATACAGTAATAATGATAACCGTAAACTAAATTAACCGGAGCAAGTAATGTAGTCTGGACTAATATCTGAAAGTAGACTTATAGTCCGACCACCATCACTGTTTTTTAGAGACACTCTTCAATCTGCATCCGATCTCAGGCTACAGTATGTAGGCTAGTCGTTGATAAAACATCTGTTGGGTCAATAAAGTTAATGTTGTTAGTGTTTCAGCTTTGGGCACAAACGGTGAGCTTGGGCAGAAATGTGGGGTTCTGTTCTGTCGATGTAATCAATGTGTTTACAGGTATGCAGCATATTGTTGTATATAACGATAGCAAACCTTTTACTTGTGTTTTTCCGCATATCCGTTTTGTCCGAGTCATTTGGCTCTAACACCAGTCTGACACTTGTTGAATAATAGCCTGAATTGTAAATCTACATTGTTACTGTTCACTAAAGGCATGCTTTTATTTCCTCCCACTTAAAGACAAATTCGCGGCATGTTCACATCATGTTGGCAGCACAGGTCACACAGGTCCAGTCCGGGGGCGGAGTGTTCCTGCGGCTGGCCCCGTGCCAGAAGGGAATTCGCCATCAGCCTCTCATGGAAGTCATAAGCAACTGTTGGAGGGGAGGGGAGGGGGGGGGGGGGGCTACGGGGTCAAAGTTTCCCGTCAATCTGGCTCTGGTCGCAGCGCACACTCAGTTCAAAGTGCTTTGTATTGTAAGTCATTGTTAATTAATTTGATGCCGCTTGCGGAGCTGCATAGTCGTCTGAAGTCTGTTACAAAAAAGCGAAAGACAAAAAACTCTTATTAGAGACCGTGCCGGAGCATTTGGTGTAAAACCTTCTGGCGGTTTCTCTGTGCTGTTGTAGATTTGTCGGACATGCTTCTACACAGATCACACTGATGTTAAAGTTTAAAAATACGAATAGTTCAATAGTGACGATGAACATTTGCTCGGTGGTGAAAATAAAGTGCTGATCCCAACTGTGTGCGCACATTACGAATTACCCCGGCCCGGCCCAGAGCCTAGGTCAGGGGTTACAGTGAGATTCATGCGGGAGCTTTTTAATTCAGGCAGACACCCGTCTGGAAACTTCTGACCTCCTCCATTAATTGCTCTCCGTCTGCGATTGCAACAATTACTGTCACCCAGGGGCTGCTTGTCAAGCTGCAGGTTTACCGGTTAATGAGTGGGTCAGTGTGTGCCATTTGGGACCAAAGCAAGCAGCTGAGTCAGAAGCAGGAATTTAGATGCCCTTCTGACTTTGTGATATTCCTGAAAGTGAAAATAACTCACCCCCATGCATTGTAACCAGCCTTGTGAGACGAGGAAGGTATCTACTGTATGGATGTCTGGAGAGCTCAAATCCGGTTATGTGTTTTTTCTGCCCCTGGGGAAGGCAGGCCACTTGCCTAACTTGGATATGGGAGTCCAGAGGTGGAACTGGAACTTGACCCAACGGAGGCAAGAAAAAACCTTTTATCCCCAATTGTCTCTCTCTCTCTGCTTCGCTAACGACGGACACACACAGACACAAACACTCAGTACTTCTCATCCATAGTAAACGTGGTGTCTAAATGGATGTAGCTGCCCTTGCTTATCTCTTTTAAAGCTACCAGTTGAAGTCGTGTTTTCATGTGTGTTTCTTATAGCCCAGGGTATACATGCTCCAGTGTTGGAGGGTAAGGTCCCCAGTGTAATGGAGCCGACATGAGGCCTGGCACGTCTTGAACTAGTTCCCTGATTGCTGCAATATAGGCCAATCTATGCTTAATTCAGATTCAGCAGCCTTCACGGTCTCTTTGCTCGGTACTTTGTCTTAAAGTGAAACTCTTTTTTACTTCGTTGAAACGCCGGCAGAAGTTTTGCTTCAAACGCCGTTATTCTTTCTGGATGCTTGTGCACGGCGCGTACCCGCGTAGCATAGCATAGCGAATGTCGAGAAATGGTGTGTGTTTGCCTGGTAACCCTTGGTGCTAATGCTGCTGGGATTAAATGGCATCGTGTTGGTAAGAACACTTAATGTTTCCTGATGAGGGACACCCCTTTGAACTCAGCAAGGCTTCTCCTGCCAGCCGCTCAACTAATTACCTCCAATCAAAGGTTGTCTGCATTTCACCATACTTCGCGTAACAGGAGGCGGCATTTGTAGTCGACTTTTCTTTCTTGTATGGAATGTCATTTTACAAACAGCGTAGTTATTATCACATTAACACATGCTGTCAATTTAAATAAGCATTATATCTTCGTCCATATAAATACTGTCGTTTGTGTTTCATGTTCGTTTGTCTAGTCACCTGAGCTTGCCTTTAAGCCTCAACAAAATAGTGAGTGTATGAAAATATACATATTCAATATAGATATTTAGCCCCTGTGTGTCATTTAAATAAGTGTTTGACTTTTTGTAATGCAACCCCTTTGGCAATACTTTAAGAGAGGAGGCGAAAGCTGCTGTTGTAGAAACCTGTTGCGTGGTAACTTTTCCTCTGTTGTATTCTAGACTTTCAATTTAAAGGACCACCTGTTGTTTTTGCATCGTTTAGTCCATTATGCTACAAATCATGAATACTTAATACGACTGCCAACTCTTCTTCTTTTTTTTTTTTTCAAAGCATGGTGTGTTTTGCAGAGACTTGAAACCCTTCTGGAAGTACTGTTGGCGATCCATCACAGTTAAAGTGTCTTTACTTTGTGTCACAGCGTGTTAGCAAACACTTTGCTATTTAGTCAATTCCATCTTTATACATCCAGCAGACATGTAGCGATGCTGGGATTCAGTTAGAGCCTTTTATTCCAGTCACCTGTCAAATGTAAGTCATTACATCTCTTTTCAAAACTCCTTTTGTTTTACACCATCAGTGAATATCTCACTATGTCTGCAGTCTGATGTTGGGTACGTAGCGTCCCGCGTCCTTGAGCGCACAACCAAGGAGAGTTTTTAAAAAGTAACCCAAACAACTGTTTCAGCAGCCCCACAACAACAGAACTTCGACAAATAATTTAGGTGATGAAATGTTTACTCTGATGGATTTTTGTCAAGCGAGATCCAAGTGGAGTTGAATGGAAGCTCGTGGTGGGTTTGCAGCCAGAATATCGAGCTAAAACATTGTAGCAGGAATGTAAAGTTGATGTGTAGTTAATGTTGTTAAATCCATTAATACATAAGGAGTACAGGATGCTTATGTTGAACATGGCGACGTTGGAGGCTATGCCCAATATAGAAATTCCACATGTGACGTAATCATCACATTCGTTCCACGTGATGAGTTTCCAATTGCGACGCGATTGAAGTGACTTCGTGGTTGACTTTTGGTGATTTAGATATTGTCTGGATTGAACTCTTGAGTTTGTTGTGTTAAAGACTGGCTTTTGAATTGGCCTACATTCTTCAGATTCTGGTACAACATGAAGTAGGCTGTTAAGACCCGATTAGTACAACAGTTGAGGAGTGTGAATCCAGGCGCAGTGCATTCCCAAAGCCTGTCTGATCTGGCATTATGACTTTTACTTTACATGTATTTTCTCCCGGGCACCCCATATACTTCGTGTTTAACACAAAAGCACCTTTGGTTTGCTGTTCGGCGATGTGTGCGCTGAGGTGAAAATGTCGAGTCTTCGGGTAGGCTATGCCATTATGTGACGCTACGCTACCGCTACAACGCCCGCTTTTGTTGTGCTATATTTGGCATTAGTGGGAAAATGCTTTCGCCCACAATCTCAGCTCACTTGGCAAACCTGTGTGCGACCAACAAAAGGTCCAATAGAAACTACAAAGTGCTGCTGTCTTTAAAAAAAAAAAGCACAACACGGTCCCTGTTGCATTAAAGATGTTTAGGAAACCTCACTTTGAAGAGCAAATTGTATGAATTTCTTTCATGGAAGACTTTTGATCCAGACCTTTGTGATCTGGCCTCCTCGGCTCTGTATGGCAACAGTGATGTATCAAAGGACTGCTTACAGTGAAGGTACAATGGGCTACTGAGCGTCTACTGAAATAGAGCATATTATACCCAAAAAAGGGATTCATCTGAGGTACTTATTGCAACACGTATACCGCTCTTTCTGTACTCCCTATGGTCTCTTTTGTTAGGAAATCTCTCCACAGAAATCACAACATGTGCAAATTACAGTTGCACATGTTGCTTCACATGCTTTCTTCTTAATAACGTCACTGCTAGACTCCTCAGCGACTCACTTCATTTCTCGTACAGCGTCTGTGATGATTCCTGAAGAAAAGGCTTTGGTACTTTTTTTTGTTTTGTTGTGGATGTTAGTTAAGGAGCCCGAGTCTGCTTCCAGCACATGTTGCCAAGGATCTGTAGCCATGCACTACTGAGGAAAATGTGTTATTACGCAATCGAGAATGCAACCACCCCCACGCTCCTTTTAATAAGCTGTTTCCCAAAACAGAGATCACACTGCACCAAGGCGTAAACAGATTATTAAGACTTTATAATTGACATGGTCGGAGAAGTATTACCATAACAGCAGACTAAGAAGTATGTGCGTGTAAAGGAACAGGTTAACGCTTCTATCTAATTGAAAGCCAAAGGAGCGTCTATGAGTTGTCTGTATTCATCACGTTACAGGTTTGGTCCTCGGTTTGGTGGTCTCAGGCTTTGTGAGACCCTTGTTGATGTCCACAGGGCTGATTGAATGAAGTTTATGGCAGATCTCTTAACGCGTACGGGAAATACAATTAAGAATGCGATGAAGTCAGCGTTGCGAACATCAAAAACTCTCTGCCAGAAGTAAAAATCCCTTCATCTTTTTGTAAAGGCATCACGATAAGCACTTACAGACGCTGGTTTTGCATTCAGTGGCAGATCTTGTCTCGCTAAATAAAATGAAAGCGACTTCAGATTTTCTTTTTTTTGTAAATCTTTGAAACTGTCTTTAGTAAAAGCTTCTTCTTTTGTTTGAGTCTGGTGAGAAGAAAAAGTCGTGGACATGCTGTTTTGACTGCCGTCATGTCGTTAAGATATCATCATAGTAATGTGGGTGTTGTGCGTTATGTCATTCTTATGAAATGAAGGGAAATTGCTGCTATTAGTGTCGCTGTATGATGATTAGCAGGAGGAGACGAACCATGATGATAATGATGATGATCACTGTGCTGCAGTGAGGGCTGAAACCTGCACATTTTGTAAAGCTCCTCTCTGAATATCAGGTTCCTCACAGTGACAGTCTGTCACGTTGGTGAAGTTGCTGAGCTGCAGAGGTTCAGTGCGATAGTGAGACAAGGAGGGAGTGACACTTCATTAAAAGTCATCCATTTTGATTTACTGGCCTCTCTGGCTGATGTAAACTAAAGCTGCCGCTGTGTCTTGTACAGTGTCGAGCCGTCGATATTTAATTTATTCTCCAAACCAAGCATTCTTCTCTTCCCACAGATAGTTTTCTCTGCATTTGCACTCATATGTACGCGTCCACGGCTATATATCTATATAGTTTCTACTTACTTTGACGAGCAAAAGGAAAACTAAGGCCCTTTCAGGCTGTGCCTCAGAGAGAAAGCCCTCCAGCTTGGTCAGCCTAGTAAGCAGGCTCTGTGCAGCACACTCAGGGAAGCAGAGCCACTTGCTTGTGCAGCAAGCAGTCCCATCCCCCTCCTCCCACATTCCCTCTCTCCCACTTCTCTCCATATTGTCCTCTTGCCCATTTCCCTCAGTGTTATAAATTACAAACGACACAAACCTCCAGGCCTAATGCCCTGCCGTGGACGCCTTCCAAGCTGCACTTTTTGGAGAGCCAAGAGGCTGGCTTCATTGATAACACCGGGCACACTGTCCAGGCTCTCCATTTACTTGCAGGAG
The DNA here is from genome assembly GCF_910591455.1 of Pholis gunnellus. NCBI lineage: Eukaryota > Metazoa > Chordata > Actinopteri > Perciformes > Pholidae > Pholis > Pholis gunnellus. The sequence continues at coordinate 16,840,341 of NC_136531.1, forward strand.
GAAAAAGCCCGAGACGGGCCCGAAAGACACCAGCGCTCTTTAGAATCAGCTGATGGAGCCTACTTTTCGGAGGCTTCAGCAGCGCCAGTGTTTCGTTTCAGCTGGCCATGTGAGACACATCAATAATAAATCCAAACAACAAGAAGGATTGAGCATCAGCTTAGTCCTATGATTTCGTTATTAATGAAAGTTCATGGTTGAAGGAAACTAATCACATCAGTTTTTGAGGACATTTGGACAATTCTTTTCTTGTTTTGTGAGAAATTTGCACCAGTCAAAGGTCAATGGGTCATTTCATGCCAAAGTAGTATTAAAGGAAAAATCCACCTAAGACCCCAATTGATGAATATCTCTATATTAAGAATAACAACCTACCATCGCAGCTTTCATTTGATTGTTTTTTAGACAGTAACCATAAATGATGGACCAGGGTGTTGGTCATCAATTACAATTTAAATGAAACAAACTCCAAAAAGTGTCACATCGGCTTCTTTTATGATCCGATTCGGATGTTTTTCTTACACGTGACGTGACACGCGTGAGACATTTCTTATGTAAGTGTAAACGGGGGAAAAGTAGTTGGAATACGCTCCGTTCAGATAGAAATCAGATCGGCATACTCAGCTTTGTTGTCAACACATAGACGCATTTTTCGGCCGACCAGTTCTCTCAGTATGCTCGCACTTTTTTTCCTTCTCTGGTGACTCCCAGCTAACAGCAAGGGGGGGGGGGGGGGGGGGGGATGGGGGGGGGGGGGCTGCTAGTAGAGCCCCACTATGGTCTACAGGCCCCTGCCCCTGCTCCAGCTGACCCTCCAGACCCAGATCCAGGCTCAAAAACCTCAACCCCATCCACAGCTGACCCTCCAGCTTGAATTATTATTCCTGTGCTGTTTGAAACCAGTGCAGACGGTGATTCTGTTGGGCTCATGTTAGGCAGTTGTGTTTCGTCCGTATTAGTGAGTCTTGATGTTCTGGTTTCTTGCTTCAGGTGACAGTTGGCAGCGTTTGTAGATCTCGTCTTCATGGTTCAAAATCGTTGGAATAGCGGTTCTATTTTAGGGTGGATTTCCCCTTTGGGGATAAGAGCTGTAACACATCTGAAGCCATGTGTTACTCTTCTAAGTAACGGATAATTAGTAATCAGAGAGAAACAGTGTTTATGTTGTTTGACTTTAAGGCTGTTCACATTATATCTATGGTTAATATTTAAACATTTTAAATTAGCACAAACATGGATACATTGACCGACTTTATTATTATATAATTGAACATCACTGTAATGGTTAATATTTTGATAAACCTTCTCAGCTCTTTTACACTGAGATGTAACTATGAACTTGATCCTTGTTAATATGTTAATATATCACCAACACGTCCTTTCAGCTGCAGTTATTAAAGGTGAGAACTAAAATCAGTTTCACATCAGTATGTTTGTAACCAGCCGTGCAGCATTCATTTCCATAAGTAGTCATCATTTGAACAGGGAGCTGATGAGATTCAAACAGGGTACTGTTCTTTAGATTCAACCAAAAGTGATATTTCTTCATCCTGACTATTTATGTAGCCAGTAATGTAATAAAAACAACACAGGATGCAGGATGTTCTTGCAGGTTTCATGTTTTCCTCAATAACCCACATTCTCAAAGCCTATTGCACAAAGCACGGGAGCTTTTTTTTATAGAGTACTTAGCTCATTCTAGCTTTAAGGATTTTGCCTCGGCTAATTGTTTTTATTGAGGTATTAATTATGAGTTTTAAAGCTTCAAGTACTCACTGCCAAAAATGTGTGTTTTCAGGTGTTTAATTAGCTTGCTCTTTCTGTGTCACAAGTGCTGCAGCAGTGACGGTAAAGCCATGAGACATGTTATTGCTGCTGGTTTCCTTTATCTTACCAGGATATTTTCCGCTTGAGCTTAACCTAAAAGAACAAACAACAGACTTAAAACAAACATGTCAGCGATTTATTACACACTCATGAACTATCACACTTCACTGTATGGGCTCTTTAAAGCACAATAAGTGGTGACGGGTTATATGGTTGCATTTAAATGGCACTTTTATCACACACACACACACACACACACACACACACACACACACACACACACACACACACACACACACACACACACACACATCACAGGCGGGGATCGAACAGCCAACACTGTGGACGATCCGCTCAAATGATCATCGGCTTACTGCACACAGAATTTCCTCCTTCTAATAACCTGTAGCAAGTACGCAAAGTCTCGTGTTGTATTCAGCTTGAGACGTGTGTCATGTATAAAATGCAAATAGCGTTGAGCTTAAAAGTCACACGAGAGCAGCGGTTGAAGTGTCTTTAGCCACTATAATGTGAAGCATTTCCCAGGGAAACAGAATAGTGGTTCGAGTATAATTATTCGAGGGCTTAAAATCAAATCCCTCAAATTAGATTTGATTGCTCAAAAGCGAACGAGGCTTAGCGAGTGTGGCACGATACAGAACTGTAGCCAACTGTTTGCCTCGACCTACACATCAGGAGGGGGCGGATGTGGGAGAAATTACAAAATTAGACTTCAGCCACGCTCGTCGATAGCCGAGGTTAGCTGGTCACCCAAATCATGACTTATTGAATGAGTTTGCTTCATGGATATGCCCCCAACTACAAGGAAATGTAGACTTTATTTCACCATGTCTTCATAGAAATACTTTACTTTATTCACCTTCATTCTGAGAATGAGGTGAGAGTATTGATATCAGTGTGCAAGACTAACTTTTACTGTGACCACAAGTGGAGATTACAGGCTTATGAAACACTGAATACAATGTTTATATTGTCAGTTCCTTGTTTTGGTTGTTAAAAACCCTTGAAATGTTTCTCTAAAAGTCTAAAGTTAGCTAACATTAGTCACCTTAAGCGACTGGTCCTACCAGACCAAGTAAGGCTGGAGCAGCAAAGCTCGTGCGTGTGTTGAATTGAGTCCGGTTGTATTTTAATTGCTCATGAATTCAACATTTAACAGCTTTTATTTCTTCTTTTAAAAGTCACATACTCTTGCTTTACAGAGCGAGTGTCAAGATGTGTTTAGCATAGCATAGCATGAATACCAGAAACAGCTTGCCGAGGTAGACAGGCAGGTAACCCGTCCAATAGTTACAAATGAAATGATTGGACGGGTTTATTACAGTCCTGCGACAGCCACAGATACCAGAGTATTGGAGTCATTGATTCCTGTCAAAATGTAATGAGAATTTCAACAACAATATCAAAAATGTTTTACCAACCAACCCTATCTTTAAGAATACAAAATGTTTTACTTTTAGTCCAGGTTGTTGCTGTTGCTTAGCGCTCTGAATAAGTCGTATGCTAACGTCTGCCAAACTTGTATTCTTAACCCCGACCAAGTGAAAGAACCAGGAATCCAAATGATAGGAATGGAACCTAATGGTTTAAGCACGCTGACTGGTTTAAGCTCTGTCAAACTAGTCGCCGTCGTTTGTGGGAACAATAGTTTTACATGTTGAAGCCAAACATCCTAATGGACCCACTTCTACTTTCATGTGTGTTGCTACTTTAAAACACCCCTCAGTTCTTGTCATCGTTGTGCGATGTGCTCACCATTCAGCAGTTGCAACACTCGCATAACAGAGCAGCACCTGACCACAGGCCCATTCATTTATCCCTACTGGTTTCCCATTGATGCCTCTCCTTATGACTGAGGCCCAAAGGAATCTCCACCCAGGGGACCTTTCAACAACAAACGCAGCCAGCTACGACAGCAAGCTGCTTCTCTGAATGAACAACAATGTCATTCCAGCGGTGTGCGTGTGTGTCTGGCTGTACTGTATATCTGTGTGTGCGTGTAGTGAAACACCACTGGCTAGTAGCAGCAGAGTGATCTTGTGACCAAGGCCCCTTAATGACGGTTAGGAGCTGTGAGCAGACGAAAGGACCTGATAAGTCCATATCATGCCAGCTGTATTGTTTGACCCCAAAGGCCGAGCCTCAGTGTAACCAAGTACATTTACGCAATTTTGAAGTACTTGCACTTGTTGAGTATTTCCATTTTCTGCTGCTTTATACTTGTCTCGATTACTTTATATTCCTCTGCATTCATATGATGACTTAAATTACTCAGATTAATAATACAAACTATGATGGATTTCTAAATTATGATAATTATTATAGATTGAGCAAACCAGTAATTAATTGAAATCAGCCCCACCGTTACAAGCTGCAAGTTGTGCTCACACATCAATCTAATTATAATTCAATATACTATAAAAATACAATAGTATTATTATGAATGGGTCATTCTGCATAATGAGTACTTTTGCTTTTGGCACTCAAGTACATTTTGACGCTCATACTTTTGTACTTTTACATAAGTAACATTGTATATGCATGAACTGACATGATTTTACACTATTATTATTATTCGTACTTTTACTTCTGTAAAAGATCTGAGTACTTCTTCCACCACTGCAGCAACACCAACACCATGCTGGTTGAGGTCACACAGAAAAGAGTCTGCTCTATGGTGCGGCTGACCACAGGACCACCCTGCCTCACCGTACGACGGTGACTATTTCACCTACAACCACCTCTATTTAAGAGATTGATCACGAAGTCTTGTCTTGTCTGAGGAACCTGATAATCTCATATCACTGTCAAGGCTGGTAGCTGTTATGGTTCTGTCTTCGTTGATTATTGTAATACACGATTATGATTATTTAATGTGCTAATCATTTGTTGTTATATATAGATATATTTAAAACAGTTACAGGCCTTATTAGAGCAGGAGTAGTCGTTTCAGACTCCATTCTGTGTCTTCACGCACACACATTTGATAGTATTTAGTGTCAGCAGAAGAATATCGTACCTGTTTTGTTTCAGTATGAGATATGATTGTGGTGACATGAAATATACCTACAGTGTGTGACCGTGTGTGTGTGTGTGTGTGTGTGTAAATTAATCCGATGTCTTTTTTTGACCAGTGCATTACAAACCATTCCCCGTAACTCAAACTATGAAACCCGACTTTTTTACAACTAGAAAATAAATGTTGTGGTCTTGGACATACGAATATGTTTCCTTACTATGTTGAGCATTACTCCGCATAGGTTGGGAGTGAATGACTATTACAGTCTGAGCCCGAGAGCGATCTGTGAGAATGTTGTGTACGGGGAAGCACAAACATAGTGACACAACTGTTGGCAGGCCAGCCTTTTCAGTCACAATAGGCGAAACTGACTGCTGATGCTCGGCACCTAGTATTTAGTCCCAATCCTTATACCAAGCTGATGGAAGAAAACACACATTCTTACAACTTGACCTAGATAAAAGGTGCATTAAGAGGAGAGGCTGTCTTAACTGATCTAATCAGCAACACTTTTAATATAGAGAAAGTCTCAATAAGACCAAAGAGTAATATCACCCCATAGCATTGGTAAAGTATCCAGGAGACTCTTGTGTTTAACTTTGTGGTTATCATAAAAAAATACACATTCAAATATTAGTTTCCATTCTGACGCAACTAGAGATACCTCTTCTTTGTATTTGTCAGAATAAAGACGTTTATTGCTGCTAAGCTATTGTTGATCTGAGGGATACAAATCGACCACTAAGACAGGAAGTCTGCTGAGACACGTAAACGAAGAGAAGAGCGTCACGAGTAACCGTACAAGCTTTCTGTGTCTTAAGGAGTACTCCAAGCAGTTGGGCAGGTAAACACGAGCCTCTCCTAAAATTTGGGCTTTTCCTTTCAAGCGTTTAGTCTCGACAGGTAACAATTTCAACATAGTTCTCAAACTGCATAAAGTCTTATTCACAGGTGCTTGAGATTAAAAAATATTCACTAAAAGGGAACTAAAGAATCGTCAAATTCTTTGAGTCACTTGTAGGTTTTCCTCAGAATTCTACATAACAATGACTAGTCATAATAATAATACATCGCCTCTCCAAAGCAGCAGCTGCACCTCCCCTTCACAGTAAATGACTGAATATGGTTCATTTGTTCCCTTATTTATATATTTATCTGTTTTTTTTTCTATAATACTTGCAGACCAGGAAACATAGACACTTATAAACACAAACATACAGATGGACACGCATTCCACTAATGTCTCCAGATAATACAGGCCAGGAAACAAACTGATGTTATCTTATTGCATGTGTATTCAGACTAAATGTTTATGTAAATGCAGAAGCTTTAAATAGTCGACATGTCAACCGCATCAGGGTAAAGTTTTTGTACACGCCAGTGGAAAAATGGGTCAGAATGGCTGGAAATTTTCTCTGGAGGTAGATTTAGAAGAAAGACCGTCCAATGGGTTCCCATCACCCTAACACTGCACTATATTTGTCAGTGCTCAAATATTTGGAAAAATAGGGGGAGAGCAAAAGAGAGAGGGGGGCAATGATGAGTGTCCACAACAGATACTGACCCCTCATACTCCCACCCAAACTCTCCAAGCCTTACGGGCCTATTTATAGGGGGAAATTACGCTATGGAAAAATATGACAAAGCTGCATTCCATAAATAAGCTGGGAATGGTGGAAAAGAGCACACGGCTTGGTCTCTGTAGGCCGGAGTCGAGGTTCTCAGGCTTGGCTTTGGATTACGGAAGAATGGAAGGATGGATGGATGGATGGAGGGATGGATGGAGGGATGGATGGATGAATAGATGGATGGAGGGCTGGATGGAAGGAGGGAGGGATGGATTGATGGAGGGCTGGATAGATGGAGGGATGAAGGGATGGATGGACGGATGGATGAAGGGATGGATGAAGGGATGGATGGATGGATGGATGGATGGGTGGATGGATGAAGGGATGGATGGATGGATGGATGGATGGGTGGATGGATGAAGGGATGGAGGGGTGGCGTGATGGATGGGTGGATGGATGGATGGATGGATGGATGGATGGATGGTTGAATGAATAGATGGATGGAAGGCTGGGCGACAATTCAATATGATCATTTATCGTCTTTCAGTGGAATCATATCCTGATGAAATCAGATTTCGAAATATCACGATACATAATTACTTCGTCAAAATTGATAATAAGAAGCACATACTAACTAAGATTTCTCAGAAAATCTGATAATTTTGCATTAAAGCTCTTAATTAATTTTGTCATTATGTTTACATTTTTCAAACTATTATGAGGTGACCTGAGTCATTTCTAAAATCCTGACAACCCCGTGGAGTAGAGCTTTTTATCCGAGCATCGTCATCCTTTTACAGAAATGGTGACAAATTTCAGCCCCTGACTCTCTCCTCAGTGAGATTACGCACTTCCTGGTACCTGAGTCATCTGCTGCTTTGTTGTTAGGGGAAACAAAATAATCCCCTCTTTGTGTGTGTGTGTGTATGTGTGTGTGTGTGTGTGTGTGTGTGCATCTTAACTTCACCCAATTACAAATGTAAACTGAAACTGCCATTTACCAATGACACAACCATTATTTCTGGAAATGTTTTGGAAATCGCACACGGGAGTCTTTTAATGACTAAAGGGTTTCAGTTTTTGAGCCCAAAAACATGCTTCCTTAATGGATGAAATTGAAAGTGAATTGTCCCTTGACCCTGATGTGTGCAGTGTGCTGGACTACCCAGCATGCATTCAGCCTCAGCCCAGCTAGACAGCCCCAGATGTCAGGCAGCAATGGTGGCTTAGGACCCCAGAGGACTGGTCCGCGCAAGGACACGCTCTCCCCTCGGCCCGTTGCCAAGTTCCAGGGTCCAGAGGGTCCAGAGGGTCCAGAGGGTCAGCCTCCCCACTCTACCTCCAGTCCCCCCCCACAAAACCCACTGCCACAAAAGAAGCTATGAATAAACAGGCGGGCATTGTCTCGTAATATATTTATGGAAGACAGAAGCTGCATTTCTTCTGTCGCTTGTGTGGTATTTTGTCTTTGTGGGAAACTAGAAAGTATGCACTCCTCTTGTGGGATTGCGAGACAAACCGATTTGGAGTGGCGCTACTGTGCAAAAGACGAGTGCGTGTGTGTGTGTGTGTGTGTGTGTGTGTGTGTGCGCAACATTGACTGAGACAGAAATAGACTTTAGATATAATTTTAACTTGAGACCACTTGAAACTACCCTCATTTTAGAAGCTTGTGATGCTCAAGCTGATTTAAATTGTCAACGCACTTTATGAAAGTCACTACCAACGAACGCCTCTGCCAATAAATATAATGCAATTATGCAATGTGGGTATCCACCTTGAAAAGTGTTTGATTTGGACCAAAATCCCAATTCTACTGTATGATTCTCAACTCAGATGTCTGATCTTCTCAGTCAGATCTTAAGTAATATACGAGACTAATGCATGAATTCATGTCGGTCCGTCAGTAAAATGGAAATCCATCCCAAAGTGGCAGAGACGTTTCACTCGAAACAGAAAAGGAAATGTCCGGGGGATCGCCAACGTCATAATGATTTATAATCTGGGAACCCTTAATGTCTGTAGAAAATGTTGTGCCAATCAACCAAGTTGATTTTCTTAATAATCTCAAAATAAGGGAAGGCTTTGACGCTCGGGGAAAAGTCAGGGGATCAACAAAATGATTGCAACCCAGCCTATGAACATGAAGGAACCTCTTGGCAGTCTTTAGGATTTAAATATCTGGTATCCATGGATGTCTGTATCTGGATGTTTGAAGATGTGAATATATTTCACAATAAGACATTTGACCCGCTGGTGGCGCTAGAAGAAACGTCAGGGCTTCGTCCTCTGGGCACCTGGAATTATTTGTACTAACATTAAAAGAAATTCATCCAATAGTTGTTGAGATATTTCACTCTGGAACAAAGTGGTCATTCAACCAACCAAGTGACTGATATTGCCCTCACTGGAGCCACAGCACTAGCGTGGCAAGATATTTGCTCGATACATGTCAATAGTTTAATATGTGGCCGAATGATTTCCGTAGAAAGTATACAGAATCGTATATATAGAAAGGTGGTTGTATGGAATTTATGAAATGTCCTTCTCCTTAGATTTCAGCCCATGGGACAGACTCTAGAATAAACTCTTAAACTTTGCATAAACATGCTTTTCTCTGTCATTTCTACTGAATAGCTTCTCATACATTTCCTGTGTGTCGTTCTTTTTTCATTTGAACTAGTGACCTCTACTGTTAAATCATCTCTAATTGTTAACCCCAAGTAGACTCCTCTGTCCAACGAGGTGATGTGTTCTTGATGTTAAGAAACATCCTGATGGGATGAGTTTAACTTGAAGAGCACGACAGGTGGTGTGTGATCTCAGTGAGGTCCTCCACCTCTTATTAGTTTGCTCACATAAAGGTCGGAGGTCGGGTAAGGTTAGGTAAGGTTCTGTTGACACACACTGTTCCTCTTCCTCTGTTAAAGCAACAAGAACAGTTTTACAATATATTCAAATAAATACTACATCCCTGCCGAATATGTTTAGATTAATCATTACCATGCTCACGAGATGTCAGAGATGTATCGATAAAGCTTTTGATTTCGTGACGTTGAGGTCTGTGATGTTGCTGGATGACTTTGTATTGTACAGTACACTTCCTTGTGATGTTGTCCATTCTGTAGTGGGTTGAAAGAATAAATAATGTTTTATTAATTTGCCAAGTATCGTTGGAATATTGATATAGCTGTTTTTCTTTAACACTGAGTATTCAGTGGGCTGTGAATGTTAACGTTCATTCCTGACCTTACTCATAATCTTAACCCAAGGTCCGTTTACCACATTTATTCTGAGCTTTCGAGCACATTTTACAGTATTTGCTCTGTGGTCATGACCTACGTTTGAGGTTTATCATAACCATAAATATTTTTAGTTTTGATAATTGTAATACATAAACATTAATTATGTATTTGTTCAAATCATGTATACGTAAATGGAGGAGGTTGAAAGCTCTGGAAAAAGCTTGTTTTAAAATGATTTGGTGTTAATTCTTGCTTCTGTTTCTTATAACAATAGTTTGACATTTTGGTAAAATTCACTTCTTTGCTTTATTGCAGAGAGTTAGATGAGAAGCTCGACTGTCATGGCTGTTCGATGAATATGAAGCTAAAGCCAGCAGCTGTTTAGCTTAGCTTAGCACAAAGACAGGAAACGGGAAAACAGCTAGCCGGGCTAAAACATCTTCCCACTAGTTCCTCTAAAGCTCACGAATTAACACATCACATCTCGTTGGTTTATTTGCTTCCTGGAGTCTTTTCGACACCATGAGGTTTGCGAAGAAGACAGCAAAGAAATAGATCAGTGCATGCTCTCATAAAAACACAAGGTGTCCTTTTTACACTTTGTGTATTTTTTGCAGAATACACAAACAAGATATAATCTGTTAACTAGTGACGTTCAGAGGTGCTGGTAGATTGTGTTGTCTTTGGACGGAGCCAGACTAGCCGTTTCCAGTCTTTGTGCTAAGCTAAGCTAACGGGCTGCCGACGGTAGCTTCATATTTACAGTACAGACATTAAAGTGGAATAGATCTACTCAAGGAAGAAAGAGAATTACTGTACTTCCCAAAATGTTAATTTTTCCTTTTAAATTACAAGAAACAAATACAGTAAACTGCGATGTCACTTTATACAAAAACATCTTGAAACAAGTTGATTCTTGCTGAAAACAAATCATTTAAAATTCAATTAAATCACTTCACTGGCATATTTATTTACATGTTCATGTTCGGTTCATACTGTTGAGATCAAACAACACATCGTTCTTTGCCTAGAAACCTACATTTGGAAGCCTTGTTTACAAACCTGCCATGAATGGAGTGGACACCATTAAAGACGAGGAAGTGAGCATTGATCTGTTTCACTGTACTGTGCTTTGCTGGCCACTCCATTTGCCTTTCCCTCTCTGGGCAGTTTAGAGTAATTGCTTGCTCAAGGACTTCTGAGGCCGGTGTGCTTTAACCCATTGAGGCTCCATTTTTGTTTTTTTTAATGGTGGATTTCTGGTGTTTACATTATTAATACCTCTCTGTACCCTGCCAGCCTATTAGGTGTAATCTGAGTATATTTCTTGAAAGCATCAACTCTGCATCTAATGCTCACAACATTCTCACACTCAGACTCCCAGCCTCTGCACACTGCACATCAGTGAGCTGTCACCGCGTTGTGAGGAAGCAGTGAGCTGCAGTGCACTAAAACACTCTATGTGATCAGCACTCAGTCTGTGCCTGCCTGCACCAAACAGCCGACATTAGCTGAAACAGCATGTGAACACTGACTCAGTGATGTACCTGTGTTCTCCAGACACAAACACACACACACACACTCGTGCACTCTGACACACGTGCATGCACACACAAGCACAACCGACGTCCTCCATTATTTACGCCACGGTGTATCTGCATGCAAACGGCCCATTCCGAGACAATCTGATCACACAGCAGAGGCTTCGCCCAGTCTGTTCCTTCGCTCGGTGAGAATATCGCCGGGGCGGAATGGAAACTTCATTTTGCAGGGGCTAATATTAGCCTGGGCCTCTGGAAAATTCCTTTTAAATGATCACAAGCTGAGAAAAGGCAGAGAATTTGTTTAGCGTTTTGCTTGACAGTATTCTCTGCATACACGGCAGTTTGTTTCTTTTCTTTCTTTCCAGTTGGTGCAGCTCACAGGAGGATCCTGGGAACACAGATGTAGAGGGAGGGAGGGCTAAGGGGACTCATATGATGAAATGTAGACTGTTTGACTGTCAGTCTGTCTGTCTCTCTGGCTGTTTGAGTTTCCGCTGGCACTGTTAACCCTTGAACTACCATTGTCCTGCTGCATCCCTGGTCATTTAACTGATACAGTGAACAGATCACTTAATGTCACCTGCTCTGTGAGAGATCTGTGTCATGGCAGCCAAAACACTATCTGACATGTTGTTTCACAGTATAAAATACAATGTATAAAGTATTTATCCTGGATACTTGATATTAAAATGCTACTCTATCAAATGGATCAAAGTGGAAATAGCCATGTGTGTCCCTGCCTGCCTGTTTGTTCCCTTGTACCTCCATCACTGCCTGACCTATATTTAACCCCCTTTATCATTATATGACCCTAACTTTATAACCTGTGTGTGTGTGTGTGTGTGTGTGTGTGTGTTTTGCTAGGAAAATCCCACCTGGCCATAGTTCAGAGGGTGAACAATGAGGGTGAGGGAGACCCTTTCTACGAGGTTCTGGGTATTGTCACCCTGGAGGACGTTATTGAAGAAATCATCAAGTCAGAGATCCTGGACGAGACTGACTTGTACAGTAGGTTCCCCTCTCGAACCACATACCCCCTTAGACTGTAAGGCCTCGAGGCATTAAGCCCGTCACAGTAAGAGCACCAGTTTGAAATCCTCCATCTGTTATAAACTGATCCAAGCCCAGCAGTTGGGCTCTATTTGATGGATCTTTTACACTGTGACCCTTTAAACCCACTTAACTGATGCAGCTCATTTATCTAAATGTGATCAGTTGTTCAAACTGAATGGTGCTCTTTTGCATATATTGACTGCATGTTAAAGTGCAAAATTAAAGCTGCAATAATCAATATATTTATATCAACAAAGCATCAAATGTCTACATGTTGAGGATTGTCACCTGACTCTGTACTTTCTCTCTGCTCTGTTGAGAGTTTTAGCTTCTTTCGCCTTTGGTTGTCATCAACACCGTTTCCAGATGCAGCAGGCAGCTGTTTTCAGGGACAAAGCTTTGATAAACCAACTGCACATGACTGCAGATCTTAAGAAAGCTAATACAACCATAGTCATTTCCAAGTTTGCATTTCGACCAATGCGTTCCGCCGACCGTTTGACCTGCATGCAACCAAAGCCTGCCAGAACATGATTGTTCAATACTACTCGGTCTACATCCGATACCCAACTCTTGTCCCTACGGATACTGTATTTATTCTGATCTATGGATCTGTTTATATTGAGTAACTGTACACCACATGCTCAGCACCAACCGTTCGGGACTGAGCAGGTAGAGTGCTGTTGGTTTTTATAGATTTGTCATTTAAAACAGCTGCCTGCTACGTCTGGAAACAACGATGATGAGAGCGGTGAGACTGAAGAACCGTAAAGTTGCAGCAGGAAAACCCAAAAAAATGAGCTGAAAAAGGCTAAAACAAGGAAGAGCCGAGAGGAACTTTGGGTGATCCCTTTCATAATACATGTAGATAATTGTTCAGATGCAAATGTTGATTATAGCAGCTTTAAAAATGTACTCATCCTACGCCAGAAATGTAAAATCTGTTTGTGTGATAGTGTTTTAATTAAGGTTTGTGGCCAGCGGAGGTGTTTTGAGATTATTACTCCAACTAGATTTTTGTTATTCTTCAGAACTGCTTTATGTTTTTCATTCTTATATTTCCATTGTGCACCAATACCTACAACATTATAAGTAACAATAGTTAAAGTTATTTTTCACATTTTGTACCGTCACTACTTGTTTTCCTTAAAATTTCCGTAAACGTTTCCTCCCTGTCAAAGTGAAAACCCCGTTTCATGTATCATACCGAACCATGAGCTGACTGTATTGTTACACCTCTAACGGTATCAGACATCCTGCAGACATGGAGTACGTGCCAGTCTATTTGTTGCCCTAATACATATGGCTTTAAGTAATGTTAAGAATGTGGTAAGCTAACAATGTAGCCCCCTATAGCTCTCTTTTAGTTCTGAGAAGGACGCCACAGCTACATTTCAGGAAAAAGCAATAAGCTTTGGGTAACTCCAGTTTAGTCACCCTACGACCCGGGAGGAGTCGCTCACTGTCTGTGGAGTGGTGTGGATCGACCTACTGTTGTTGCACAAACAGTTTTAGTTTGTGTCTTACGCTCGACTTTTCATCTTCCCTCCTCAGCTGACAACAAGACGAAGAAGAAAATCACCCATCGGGAAAGGAAGCAGGATTTCTCGGCCTTCAAGCCGACCGACAATGAAATGAAAGTTAAAATATCACCTCAGCTTCTGCTGGCTACCCTGCGTTTCCTAGCAACAGGCAAGTGGGCTGCGTTTCTGCTTGTCTTCCCCCAGTGTGCCCTCACCCCCTCACTGTGGGGAAAGTGTGTGTGTGTGTGTGTGTGTGTGTGGGAGCTGTTTGTGTGTGCATGTGCCCATATGGGCTTTGGGCAAGTGGGTGCAGGGAGGAGTGAGTATGTGTGTAGAATGAGTATCTGTAGTTTGTGTGTGTGAGGGAATGAGTTGTGTGAGGACTCACAACGAGTGTGTGTGTGTGTGTGTGTGTGTGTGTGTGTGTGTGTGTGTGTATTTCTGTGTGTGTGTGTGAAGAGGTGGAAGGCCTCTCGGGAGCGCCGCACGGGATGTCTGTGCAGACTGCGCGCGGATCCAAAAAAACGCAGGCGTCTATTTGCTTGCGTGTCATGCACTGAAGGTTACATGTTGAGATCTTAGCTCACAGCTTTAAAAACACCGCCCTGTTTGCTTACACGCGTTCCTCAGTGACATCACATCCAGCATTTTTGGCCTATGATCGGGGTTCTCACACAAGTCAACATACTTAGTGTAAAATGTGAAATATTTCACCCGCTTTCCCTTGGGAAATGGATTTCCGAACAGGCTGCTGAATATCCTAGCACTACAGCAGCAGCAGCAGTTGACGATGTCTCATTGCAGTTGGATTTGCTTCAGAACTTTGACCTAGCAGCTAAGCGTTGATTAAGTTCCTCTAAAGGCTATTAGGGAGTTTAGTTCCTGGTGGTGGAGCCAGCAGCCAGCTGACACATATCACCGCTCAGATGAAGGAGCTGATTGGCCCATTAGGTGGTTAAAGCAGACCAGTCACAATCTGGACACAGTTTCAAAGTTATACATTTGTTTTTGGTTAGTTTGCTCAAATACGTGTAGTAACAAAACTAATTCGTCTTTTTAAATCTAAACAGCCCAAAATCACAAATATGACTCAAAGGGATTTACAATCACCCATCCTTAATAAGGAAAAACTCCACAAATAAAAACATTTATTGGAATAAACCTCAGGAAGAGCAACTGAGGAGGATCGTTCTTTCAGGAAGGACAAACATGCAATAGGTGTTATATATACAGAGAGTAGACTAGGATAACAATTGTGAAATTACAATATGAAGAAACGTTTTGGGCAAGAACCTTTTCGTTTTCTTAATCAAAACTCGTACTTTTTACTTCGAGGTTTCCTCGTATTAGGTTTCTAAGTCAGATTCATCAAACTGTCAAGAACTCTTCGAACTTGTCGTAAATTGCTTGTTTGAACCTGACAAATGCAATTTCAGCGTAATTGACATAACATTGACATACAATTGTCTTATAAGGCTACTTGCTGTGCTCTGTCAGTAAAAAGAAGAATTTCACACCACAGAGCTTCAAGTCCTGCTGTCAGAAATCAGCAGACAAAAACGTAACAAATTCAGCAGTATCTCAAGTGGTATTAGGGGCCCAGAAACAGAAAATATCAACAATGTGTCATTAGAGCAGAAACAGAAATAAAGACTTAGATGGGAGGCGGTCAAGTGGATGTGACGCAGAAACCAAAAGGAGAGAATATTAGCCTATAAGGATGTAGCACTGTGCTACAGGGTATGTTCACCTGAACAGCAATCATTTTTTTAAGCAATCAATTTTAATCATAGTTGATTTCTGTAACATATTTATACTCCACAGTCATTCAAATGAAGGCATTATAAGTCTTAAGTAAAATGAGTGTTTCTCCTCCTGTTGAGAGAGTAAGACTGTCACTAAAAGATCATCAAGTTGTATTGTCAACCCAGCACTCCAACACTTCAAAAATGTGTCATTTATAATTACTAAAAAAACATTATTGACATTGGTATCAGCCCTGTGTATTTGTATTTGGCTATAATTGATGTCTTTCTCTCTTTCTCTCTGGGTTCTTCAGAGATCGATCCGTTCGCTCCGGTGCAAATGTCAGAAAAGATTCTGCTGCGCTTGCTGAAGCACCCACACGTCATCCAGGAGCTGAAATACGATGAGAAGAACAAGCGGGCGGCAGAGCACTACCTCTTCCACAGGAACAAGCCCGTGGATTATTTCATCCTCATACTGCAGGTGTGTGGACGCAATGAGGTACACAGTCCAAAATGTCCAACATCGGACCTACCGCTCGCCTCCCGCGTTAGAAGCGATTTGCAGCACAAAGTTCATTTATATCACTTACTGGAGAACAATATTGCATTCATTAAGAGAGTAATAACAGTGTGTGTACCCTAACCAAACTACACTATACATTGCACTAAGCGCATTTAAGACAGGGACATGCTGCTGTTAGTGCTACAGTACAATGTATTGTTTTCCTTGTTCCCACAGTTTTTCACAGTATAGCCATCCATCTAACAGAGCTGTACTACAGGTTTTGTTCCCACAGGGGCAACGCATCCGAAAAAAGGTATGCATGGTATGATTGTACTGCAGGGCAGTTTGGATTAAAGCAAACAACAATACCATAGATAAACAGCTCATTAGCAATACGAATGTCTGGCTCAAAACACTTCAAAATATACCAAAAGAGGTGGCGGTCAGTAGGAAGAAAATGATGAACTGCATTGATTAATAACAGTAGAGTCAGTTTTAATTCCATGTATTTAATCTTGTAAATTAACTTCTTTACTGTACTACTGTACACCCATCCCTCTTTTTTCTCCGTGCCACTCTCTCTTTGCAGACACCCTAAAGAAATCCTGCTATAGAGTTACAATCATTTTTTTGCAAAACAGATCGAAACAAGTGCTGTTGAACTTCGCGTAGCCTTACAGTCTGAAAACTGGTCTGAATGTCGACTTTGTCTCTGAATATGTTGCCAACATAGTTGAGTTTTCCTCTTTAGTATCATCTCGTAAAAACGAATTAAGGACAAGGGAAGTCCCAAATCACTGGCACTAAGTTGGAGTTTAAAGTCATTTTTTCCACAGTGAAAATAAAACATATAAAAACAAATATGACTAACATTAACATACTTTGTATATTTTCCCGATCAGTCCACTCAGTCAATGTGTGAAACAGCCCTGGATCAAATGAGGTCCAGGTAGGACTCACTGCCCTTGAGACTGGGCTTAGAGTAGATTGTGAGCTATTAAACAGAGAACGGATTTTCAAAGTAGTGAAAAGGAAAAGAAAGAGGGCAGAATTAATAAATATATCTGAGCAGGAAAAGTGGCAGATATTGAATAGTGTGAAAGTGTAACTGCAAAGCTGTAGCGGAAATCCGAGATAGAAAGGGTTATTAACACAACCTGGCACGAAAGCGCCAAACTGAAAATCTGCAATTGAGAGTTAATTACACATAAAATAAGTGTCATATCAAATGTATAGTCTAAAAGGATGGATAGAATATAATGAAATGCACATAACCGTGTATTTGACTCGTTGTTCTTTGTTCGTCTCTGGATCTGTGTGTCACAGGGGAAAGTGGAGGTGGAGGCAGGAAAAGAGGGGATGAAGTTTGAAGCGGGACCGTTCTCCTTCTATGGGATGTTGGCTCTGACCGCCTCGCCAGGTAAGATATCTGACCAACACACCTGGGCTTTGTTCAAAAATAAAATCAAGTTGTAATTCATCTTTGAGTGAACTAAAAGAATGCAACTTTGTTTGCAGGTGATTTCTCTTTTATAATAATGTAAGCCAGTCTTATTTGGATCTACTGTAGCTTATGTCCGATGACAAAAGTCAAAATAGACACAGCACCAAGTACCAAAATACTGCTTTTTATTTATTCATTGCTCTGACAATCTCAATTTTAGACTGTATTTTGTTTCGGCAAATGAATGTACAGCTGCTTCTGTTTGTGCTTGTGACCTCATTTCACACGTGACAACTTTAGCTCCTTGTGTTGAATTTAAAAAAGTTTAATATCAAAAGAAGTACTGTTTTGGTATGAGGAACTCATATAATCACTTTGACAAAGTAACTCTGTCATTGTACAGAGAGCAGTTAGCTACTACATATTTCTTTGATCTACACACTTTGCTTGATGTGAAGATGTTAAAAAGCCTTTTAGCAGCAATATACATCAAATGTGCCTTGTCCACTGTCGGCATTCACGTTGTCCTTTGTGTCGCCATTGTTGACCTGCCGGCAAAGTGACGATCAGTTTAGGACCTTCTGTGATTAAAAGCCTACATTAAATTAGACGTTTATGAACAATGATCGTAAGACTGACAAGGTTGTCCTGCAGTGACATCATGAGAAAGCGTCAGCTCGTGAGTCCTTTCAGTTCATTCATAAACTACAGCACTATTCTCAGCCTTTTTCAGCTATTCTGATTCACATGGGTGGTGAGATCTGAGAGACCCCTAGTGGCGAAATAGTAGAACAACCTTCCTGTCGTGTGTGTGCTGGGCAGTCAGAAATCAAACATTTTGTGATAAGATTTAAGCATTTACTTCGACTTTATCTGCTCAGTAGCAGTTAAGCTCCTGCCGTGCATAGAGCAATGGGTGGTTATACTAGTGTTGCTGATGCTTCTCTACCAGATGTAATCCAAGTTTACTGTGTTTGTTTATGCACTGATTGTTTCTCAGCTTTGACAGTCTCTCCTCTTTCTTTTCTCTTGTATCTTTCCTCTCGCCCCAGTGCCTCTGTCCCTGTCCCGTACGTTTGTGGTCAGTAGGGCAGAATCATTAGCAGGATCTCCAGGTACAGTGGCCCTTTCTGTCTATCTACGTCTATCTATGTGATGCCACACTAGAATCAACCCGGAGTCTAGTTAGATGTGAAAAATAATAATTATGTTTTCTGCTGGAACTGAAATGTTAAAACAGAACATTGTTTTCAAAGTTTAACCCTGCATGCTTTTTTGTAAACTAACACGAGTGTTTGGTCGCCATCACGGTCTAAACGAGTATTTGTTTTCTTTTTTGTGACCAAAGAAAGAGGTTGATGGAGGCATACCTGAATGCAACATGTACCGTATATTCATGTTGTTTGTACGTGAAAGAGAAAGAGGGAGAGAGGGAAACAGTTTGAGATCGAGACTTAACACCCTCATCCCCTGAGCCATTAGTCAAGTGGCTGAATGGTGTTGGAGACTGGAGGCCCCAGAGCGAGCCCAAGCTCCGCCCCGCTCGCCCCAAACCTTTAACCCTCCGACTACATAAACAAGACCTACAGCTACAGCCCCCTGCCGGACACCACTGAGCGCACATACAAAGACACACACGTACACATACGTTCACATGCACAGGCACATGGACGCAGAGAGCGCACAGTCCATACATAACTAAGGACATGCTGCCACGAACACAAACACACCCACATGTATCCGGAAATGCCATTGAACAAATACACTATCTTCCTCTCTTTAGCAGTGACCTACAGTGCACCTCTAAACGTGTTTTTTTTCACCCACTTTTGGCGCCCCGCAGTGCACACGTTTGAGTGTGTTTCTGCGTGTACGTAAATACATTATGTGTGTATCTTTGACCTGGCCCCTGCGGCCCCTAGAAAGTGGAGTACTAATCCGCAAGAGTTCACATGCCAAGTCTTTGGCCCACTGCGCTCGGTCTGCACACACACACACACACACACACACACACACACACACGCACACATATTCCGACATGGGATTACATACATTCCACTAGACGTAGTAGCATTAGCGTTGGCCAAGCCGTTTCCACTTTATTGTGTGTGATTTTCACTAGGCTTCTTTAAGAAGTGGAAAACATAATCTGGCTTTAATTAAAAAATATGAAAAAAAAAAAAAAACCCAGAACAAGTCTTCTATGTAGTAGCACATCGAGGGAAGCAGCATCACTGGAGACCACCGACTCAATACCTGCTGCTGTATGAAACTCCCCTCACCTAAAGACTTACGTAGAAATTAGATTTCCATACATCACAGCAAGCATCTGTGCTTGCTGGAAAAATATGACCCGGAAAAATGTCACCACTACACAGGATCGTATAGTGCTGCTGAAGCTGTTGAGCAGCTGAAGTAGTTTCAGAGAACATTGTGAGTTACAGCTGGTGCATCACAAGTGTCTTTGCATCTGAAGCGATCAAAATCTGCAAAATGTGTTCGAATAGAAGATGTACTGTACGAGTAACGGGTTCTGGATTTACAGAGAACCTAACCAGACAAAACAATATGGATCAATAGCAAGTGTCATATAAACTTTTATAAACGATTAGGAATGTGAAAGACTATCACGTGATTGATGAGCGTGCCCTACAGCCATGCTAGCAGCTCTGCGAGGCTGTACCTTAGCACAGCGGTGCTATGAGCTAAATGCTAACATCGACATGCTAAAACGCACACAGTGACAATGCTAACACGCTGATGCTAAGAAGGAATAATGTTTACCATGTTCACCATCTTAGTTTAGCGTGTTTACATGCTAACTTGAACTAATTAGCTTAAAAGAAATTGACCTGATGATGGCAATAGAAGAAAGGTCAGAGGAGCACCAAAGTTATTCGTAAAGAGGGGAACGTGAATATCTGTGAAGGATTCATAAGGACTCATTGTGTGGGTGCCACAAATATCTGTCTTTGAATTTCATGGCAATTCAACCAATAGTTAATGAGATCTGTCAGTCAGGACCAAAGTGGTGGACCAGCTGACCAACAGACCAACATTGCCACCCAGAGCCACGCTGCTGGTGTGGCTAGAAATGATTGTACAACGAGAGCTGTACATTCTCACAGCCGAACCAGATCAGGTTAACCCCTTTCACAGTCCTCACCTTGTTCTCAAATTATGACTGTAATACATCTCCGCAAGCAGTTGTTCTTGCTGAGTTTTTTAAATGGATATGACAGCCCGGAGACACAAAGAACAATAGGTAGAAGGAATAGATGACAGGTCAGCATGTGAAGTGTGAGGGTTCCCTACAGAGCTGTAGCAGAGAGTGGACTGCGTCAGACCTTTTATGTTGTATGAATGAAGTTTTGGGTGTTGTTTTGTTTTTGCATGTCTTAATAATTTCTGTTTGTGAAAGACACATACAGTCATGACAAAATACTCCCTAATAAGACAAGGTTGGAAATATTTTTCTGAGATACTTTAGCATTTCCTTAGCATTACTACTGGCTGGGGGGGTTTAAATGTATTCTCCTCTCCCATCACCTCCATACAGAAAACAAGTCTCCTCCACGGCCGTTTGGACTCAACCACTCCGACTCTCTGAACAGGAGTGATCGTATAGACGCCATCACCCCGACTCTCGGCAGCAGCAACAACCAGCTCAACTCCTTCCTGCAGATCTACGTACCTGACTACTCAGTCAGAGCGCGCACAGACCTGCAGTATATAAAGGTGAGAACACATGCAGGTGAGCAAGAAGAGCACATTTGTGTATACTTAGATGCCGGTATAGAAGATTCTTGCGTATGATTATTAGGCAATTTATTAAATAGATTCATTGGAAAGTTGAAAAAAGGATAAAAAAAAAAGAAACAGTCGAACAAACAATTTGACATGTGAAGACAAATCATTAATTAATGAATTAACTAACTAATTCATTCATCAAAAAAAGGCTTACAATAAAAATATACTGATTTTGAAAGTGTGAGGTCGCTGTGGAACGACCTACGAGCCCAATCAATCGCAGCCAACCATTCGACCTCATCATGCCTTCATCCTCTCTACTACCTAGGTAACACGCCAACAGTACCAGAACGCCGTAATGGCGTCACGGATGGACAAAACACCCCAATCAACAGACAGTGAGTTCACCAAGATCGAGCTCACACTGACGGAGCTCCATGACGGAGTGGAGACCCCCGCCGTAGTCGTCGTCAGCACCACAGCCAGCACCGCCGTCACCACCCCTGTCGTGTCCGTGTCCGTGGCCAACGAGACGTCCCACCTGCTCAACCAGCAGCAGAACTGTGTGGGCCTCAGCAGGAGCAACCACAGTGCCCACAACGAGGGACCCATCTAGCCACCGCCGAGCCCGGTGGAGACCCAGACCCTCCACCCTGTCTCGTGGACACACACGGAGCGGTGGCGTAGACGGAGATGAGGGAAAGCGGGGAAGCGGAGGCGGGTGGAGTGAGGGTTCTGCTCCAACCAGTAGCCCCCAATCAGTCAGTGAGACCTTTTCATGGAGGGGCAGTGGGGAAGACGGGTGCTGCGTCACCCTGAACGCCCCCACCTGAACGTTGTCAGAATCCCTGCTGTACTACACCCTCTTACAGAGGGTGCACTTGGACAGTGCCTGTGACTGAGCTTCTATTTTGGGACAATCCGACACTTTCATAGCGGTGACTTGGACTGGAGGACAACGGAGTGCATGCAAACCCTGTCCCTTTCTCGTACACACACACACACACACTGTATTTTCTCCGAAGGCCAAAGACTTTGGTCCCCCCCTTCTTACACTGGACACAGACTGTTTTTGCCCATACACACACCCATATTCAAACACAGTCACATTCTCACACGCACACAAATGCAACTCCCCCACCCGTGCATCTTTCAGGGAAGCTCAGTCGAATGTTGATCCCATCAACGAGGACTCAAACCCAAACAAGCAGAACGGTTGGTCAAAGACTGCACCAAAAACCGCTTTGGATTTAACCGTTAAACCACGAACCAAGAATGTTTTCCTGTATTTATTTATTTTATAATATTGTATGTATATATGTACGCGTGGAGACATGATATGACATTAACTGGCATACGAGCATGCACGAGCATGTACACAAAGGTGTGCGTGGGGCACGCGTGTCATATCAACAAAGGACATGCTACATATATGGAGACGAACATCCATTCATGTATATGAGGAGGTGAGGGTCTTTTACAGATACAGTATGTATATTACAGATCTTGTTATTTTTACTATTATCCTAAATCAGGCTTATGGTACACTATCTTTTTCACCTTAAAAAAATCACACTATTGCCTTTAAGAGAAATCATATAGTTAATTATTTTAACAAAGTGCAATGAACAGCAATTTATTTAAGAGATGATTATGAATTTTAAAAAAAAATCACTGTAATATAAATTGACAGATATATTTGTATGTATGTACTGTATGTATATGTACATTTGTTTTTTGAATAATGCTAAACTGCAACCATCCACAAGCAAAATTGTCCTTTCAGTCAGTCACTCCTTCTCTTTGTCTCTTCCATGTTTTTGCATCCTTTGACCTCAAACACAGCGTCTATATGTCCATATGGGAGTAATGTTGCCTAGACTTTAAGTGCCATACCTATGCATGTGGAGGTTGTGTGTCTTATTTTTTTGCCAATTTTTACGCATAGTCAAACTTGATAATTGCACAGTATTAATGACCTCATCTAACATGTTGAGCATCATCAACGTCACAAAAAGTAACCTCGACATTAAACATGTCCATGAATGATACACAGCTATGCTTTTCCACTGTTAATGTCTGAACTTGTTTTTGTTTTTTATTTTGCATGTGAGGTACATGCACGTGTGTGTCCACAAAACATTGCCAAACGGTTAAGTTCATAAACGCAATTTCTTCTTTCTTTTTTTTAAAGTAGTGAATGTGAAAGAGACTTTACTTGTTTTGGCTCCCCACACATTGTAAATTATAATCCATGTTTAATAATTCTTGAGTTATTTCAGTTCAAAATCCAAAACATTCTTCACAAATGTTGGCTGCTATTAAAGATATATATATATTTCTTTCTTTCACAATTTGGGAAATACACAAAATTGCGTTCTTGCAAAGAGTTAGCCGAGAAGATACGAGTCGAGTAGTCTTCTCATCTAACTCTCGGCAAGAAAGTAAATAAGTGTAAATGTCGAACTACTACTCTATATCTTCTTTTTTATGAGTTTTTTTTTTTTGCGTTAGTACCTTCTTGCCCTTTTTGTTTTACCTCATAAAGACAGGAATGAGTTTTAAGATAAGTGTGCTTGAAATTTTTCCTAAAGCTACATAAGTCATAGTGTAGAATAATTCAGTTTACTCCATATCTGTAGGGGCGTTGATTTCTAACTCTTTAACTAAAAAATGACTTTGATTCCACTTCCAGGCCTGTTCATTAACATTATATGTACTGTATACGGGCACTTTTCTTGCCACCTTACAGGCAACAACAATGTCCTAAAGCTAAATTCATTTGATATTCAGTTGTGGTTTGTAACCACTGGTGGTCGCTGTGTTTCCACATGTAATCCAATGTGTGCGTAACACCCCCCTGAAACGGCACACATGGACAAACAGCCCTTCCATCTGCTCAGCCACGCCGGGCGTCTCGGTTGTATAACCAGGCACAGAGTACGTCTGCATTGTTTGCAGCTGTTTTCGCTGTTGTTTATTGTTTACTTGAAAGAGCTCCTATGCAGCAGACCCACTCCTGCCCCGCAGGGACAATCACTGCAGAGATACAGCAATGAATGATGATTAGATTGTAAGATTGTGCTTTGGGACATTCATACTCTGCTTTACAGACTCAGTGCCTGACAGGAGAACAAGAAGCATGATGACATTTCAAAAGTCCAAACGCCGGGGGGAAGCATCAGCTGTTCCTGGGTTATTTCAATTATCCTGTTCAACACACACACACGTTATCTTTTTCTCTTACACACTCCATCCTCTGCTGAACACAAGATTATCACCCTTCCATTATGTGAATGCTTTGCAGGCCTGTGTTTATCTGGTCTTTTGTCCATCCCAATGCTGCTACTGTACCCATGTGCTGTCCATAGTGCTTCTTCTACCTGACAACAACATTCCCATTGCCTCCTGCAGCTGGTGGTTTAATAAAAAAGTGAATGATTAACAGACAGACCGTTGGTGGCTCAATGTACTCAATCTAATGCTCTGCTGCTTCTAAATGTTTTTTTAATGCATTTTTTTTTTTTGTTATGCTTTAGCAATAAATACAGCCAGTTGCTTAATATGAGTTTGAAATGGAAATTGGATCTCGGATATTTATTGAAATCACACACACACAACACAATAGTGAACACAACTTTGGGATTTCTTGTTCTAGGCCTTTGTTGTAGCCAACACAGATCAAAAAAGTATTTACATTACAGGAGCCCAATGAAATGTGTAATGACGGCTTGATTTCCACTCATTATTTCGGTTGCTGCCCAAATAGCACAGACCTACTGACACTAGTGTGGGGTGAATGTCATGTTGTGCTGTTGTGCGTGGCCTCTTAGGATAGCACTGTTACATGAACATGGGGCAATTCATAGGCTACGACTATTAACAGCATACCTGTAATATTGTTGGCAGATGACATCATTTACTTATTTCGACATATGTGACTTTTTTCGACATGCCATATGAGTTTTTTTGACATGCTGTGACTTTTTTGAGAACTTTTTGGGAAATAATTTAATCTGACCTTTTTAAAATACTATACTCTGACTTTTTTTGTCATACTATACTTTTAATTTATGAGGACTTTTTTGATTATTCTGACTTTTCTATACTTTGACGTTTTTCGACCTACTATACTTTCACTTATTTTTAAATGCTATACTATGACTTTTTCATGTTTTTTAACATACTATATAATAACTTTTTTTACATACTAAACTATCACTCTTATTGTACTAGATTACTTTTTTCGACATGACTGACCTTTTTAGAAAAACTTTGTTTGATATATATGATACTATGACTTTTAGGGAAATCTTTGACATACGACACTGACTTTTTTATATACTGTACTCTGACTTTTTATACTGTACTCTGACTTTTTTGTGATTCTATTACAGTACCATCACTATTCTTCTATCACTATTCTATCATCACTATTCTATTACAATACCATCACTTTTTCATGTCACTTTTTTACTTTTACTTTTTTCAACATATACTTTGTTATACTATACTATGATTTTTTTTATCTCTTTTTTAACCTCCTATTCAAAGACTTTGTGACTTTTTATATGTACTATATACTATTACCTTTTTGATATACTATAATATGATCTTTGTCAACATACTATACCCTGATGTTTTTGAGTTAGCAAGAAAGAAAGAAAAACACAAAAAACGTCTGAAGTGTAAAGATCATATCCCAACTGAACAAAAACTCGTGAAATAGCAGATAAATATCTCAGATCAAATAGCTCAGAGGGATAGAAGACTGGTACGTAGAGTGGAGGTTGTGGGTACAATCCAAATGTGGTGAATTTTGAGGTCTAACCCCTACTGTGAAAAGTCAGATATGCAAAGAGAACAGTTGTAAGTGTGCGTGCTTGGTTGGTTTCAGGTATAGAAGGCGTCAGAGCCAGAAACTCTGTGGTTCTCAGTCTTGTTCCAGAATGTTGCCCTGTGCATACTACTACAACAACCATAACTATGGCATACTATACCATGACACTTTCACAGCTTCATTTTACAACCTAGAATATTGTTATATTTTACGGCCTACCATTAGGATATGGTTGTGGCATACTACTTTGACTCTGGTTAATGACATTTTTACGACTCTATTATGTCAAACTTTTGAATGACTTTTTATTGCTTTTTGAAGACATTTTTATGGCATACTACCCTCTTCATTTTCTTAAGAGATTTTTTTATGGCATGCTATGCTATTTTCATGACTTTATTATATTATTTTTACTATATTTTTTGCCATGCTATTCTAAGACATATTTATTACATTCTATATTATGACATTTCTATGGCATACTCAACGAAGACTAAACTATTTTTCTGAATCACATTTGTATAATTTTTTTCATACGAAACTATGACATTGTTTCGACACTTTTTACTTTGTATACCATGACTTCTTGTGCTTTTTTAAAGCAATGAGATATCTCAATTACTATACTATTACATATTCTATTACATTTTAATTGCATACTACCCTATGATATTTTCATGACTTTGTAATGACGTTTTTTTTTGCCATGCTATTCATTTTAGACATTATATTACATACTATACATTGTCTTTGTTTGGGCAACATGGCGGTTTTGCCATTTTACAACTGTTTCTCCAGACCTTGGAGCCAAAATGAGCTCATATTGACTTCCTGTTTCTAAAAATGTTCAAAGCAATTATTTTGTAGTCACTTGATTAACAACACTTATTCAAGTTGCCATGTTAATATTGAAAAGTTAAAGTTAATGTTAAGGTGAAAATAGCAATACCCCCGGGTAAAAATACTCTGAAGTAAAAGTCCTGCAATCTAAATTATACTTAATGAAATGATATACACGACTGGAATATAATACCATGCATTAGTAAGCATCAATGATGTTGCAGCTGGTAAAGAGGTAATTACCTTGCTCTGTATGCTCTGTATAGCTAAATTCATAAAAATACAACATAATGTATTAATTTATATTTTGTACAATAATTTCAATACTGCAAAGTAACTGGAGACTATGTAATGTACAATATTGGCTTCCAAAATATACAGTATGGTAGTAGAAGTACAAATGGAAATACTGAAGGTCAAGTACCTCAAAATCCTGTGTTAGTACAGTAGAGTAAATGTACTTAGTTACATTCCACCACTGTTTTAATGGTACATGTATTATTTACAAAGCAGTTAATCCAGCCCAACAAAGTAGAAAGATATGAACAACAAGAAAATTATGAAAAACTATCTTTATTCTACATTTTTATGTAATTTACTTCAATGTACAGTGTGTAGGATATTTTCTGGAATCAAACAAACAAAACACTGTTCGGGAGAACATGAATTGATAAGCATAAAAACAAAGAATTACTATCGATTGGAAAATAAAAAGGTGACATTTTTTGTTGTTAATGCGGATGCATTCGGAGCATCACAACAATGGATACAAATATTCTAAAGCACTATAAACTGTTCAACAGGCTTTAGTTAGAAGAAAACTCTGAGTGAAAGAAAATTTGTGAAAAAATTGATAAGGAAATGGAAATGTCTATTTACAGTTCTGTAAACCAAGACCATTTAAAAACAATAGCTTAGAAAAATAAAAATAACCCATGGTATTGATTACATGTAACATATCTGTTACGGTACTTACTATATTACTATACACATTTCCCCCTTTTTTTTTTTTTTTTTTTTACAGGTTTGTAATTTTTTTGTCCCTGTGTAAACTATATTGACACATGTCAAAAAATATTTTCCTTAAAATGATACAGTCCACCATCACCACCTTAGCAGAACAGATATTATTCTTATTTTCACATGCATACGCAAAATATGCAAAGAAAAGACAATTTCCTATTGGCTAAGCAGCTGCCTCCTGTAGCATATCCAGTTATTCCATGTTCAAGAAACAAAACAAATTTTGAAAAAAAAAGAAAAGAAAAAGATAATGACAATGATCAAAGAGGACAAACAGCTGTAATGTGTTTCTTACTGTCCTACAAGCTTTCACACCACGGAGTGAAACACGTTCACTTTTCACCACATCAAGCAAAACCAAAAATGATGCAAAAAGTAGACGGCATGTTTCTTCCCTTTTGTGGCCTGAATCAGCGGGCCGGTCCAACACTTACAGGACTGATACAGCAGCTCAAGGCCAAATATAAAAACGTGAGGAAAGTTAACATACACGATGCGCTTGGTTAAAAGGGGAAATAAAACAATAACATAAAATTCAGGCGGCTCTCTTAGTGTTCTGCATAGTAACACTGATGCATTTGGACACACGTATTAAAATGGAACAAATGGACATGCCAGTGAAACCTGGTAAAACTTACTTTTTCTATTTGTCTTCTGATAAAGATTGAACATTTTTAGTTATTTCACATGAGAGGTATCTAAGTGTCTGTTTTTCTGTTGGCTCTTTGCACTAGTTTGTAGTCGGCGCGGCTATTTGGAAAAGGTGATGTCACATTCTTTCGTTTACCGATCAGCACTCAGCAACATAAATGAAAATCTGACGATAGTTGGTGGGCCAAGTTTCCATACAAATTTTGTGAAAATGTTAAGCGAAGGAAAATGCAGATTAATACACGTTTCCACTCACAATTGTTTTGCAAATATTAGGAGTTGGTTCGAACAGTTGGTGGCTCTAATTCTCCAGTCAGGTGCCATTAAACTACTGCAGAAGAAGAGCATGCAGTGAGACACCGTCATTCACTATAAACTTATGTCGAAATGTAAGCTTGTGATGGTTTACGGTGTCCTCATTATCTGATGTTTTTATCCGTTTGTTTTTTTTATCTCAGTGGCCACAAGTGACCTGCTTCTTATCACAGCTCACTTTGTCCTATTTTGCTAGTGCTTTCCAACTCGTGCAGGATATTTTGACATTTCTTCCAATTTCTGGCGTTTCCATTCCTGTGTTTGCAAATTGAAAACGGATGGATAGGAAACACACGTACTGTCGGTTAAATCATGCCGCACCCGCACTGTCCTGATGAAGCAGATTAGCTGAGCTTTTTAATAAATAATATCTTTTGTTTTTTTTAAACCAGCAGAGCTAGAACCAGCACTATAACGAAATGGTCACTTCACAGTGTTAAGAGGCCCAACAGAAGACTACTGCACACGGTGTTTCCCCCGCTGGATGATGCCAACAAGTCAGGGTGAGCAAATAAAAAAAATAAAATAAAAAAAACCTCAATCAAGCCCCATAACTAAAAAGATAATCAAAGTGAGCTCATCACAGTCTGAAGCTATGAGCGGAGCTTTTTTTTTAACCATACATTCTAAAAAGAAATCCACCTTTTTTCCTTACATACTGAGGCCATTTTCGTACTGCTGTTACACACTCGATAGCGATCACTTCACACTCTCTGCTGCTCTCCCCCGTCAAAATAAAACCCTCTGAAATAGTCAAATGAAATACTCAAGTTTCATCTTCCTTAATAAACGGAGCAAAAATAAAATACTGCACGTTAGCTGCTCATGGCGTTAAACCGTTCACCCAATCCAGAAACACTACAGTACTTCAGGTTTGTCATAGAGTCTATTGGCATAAAATACGGTTACAGTACTCCGCCATCATTGTTGCTCGGTAACAAAATATCAGTTCAAGAGCCACTCGTGCACCACAACGTGTTAACTTCAAACATGTATGTTTAACACCAGCTTGTGCTTCAGTTTAGTACATCCCGTCACTCAGGATGCTGCACCCTGAGTGAGACACACACACACACCCTCACATACAAGTTAGAACAAAGAACTAGTAAAACAGACAAACGTTTAACTAAACAGATGAAAAACTGAATGTTGTTCCCATGTTGCATAAAAAAAGTGTTTTAATACAGTATGTACATTTTTTTTTGACACCGTAACTGAACAGTGCTTTTTGTTTTATTATAATGTGCATACTATGTCAGCAAGGTTAGTTTGTTACAATTAAAACTACACTTCACTGACCCTCTTCTGATGGATTTCAGTGTAAATGTGACTGCATCTATTTAATCCACCAGCAGGTCCTAAAAGTCAGATTTTAAAACATTATCTAATGTTCCGTCTGTCTGACGGGGGAAATAATAAAAGAAATGTAATTAAATGAATGAATTTTTTATAATGAAGCTAGCATAGGTTGGCTTTTAGAGGACCGAGCATGCATACAGTCTTCTGAGATTCATATGATCGGTCCTTTTGGAGGACTGGTCCTTTTTTATTACCTCAGAAATCTCCTGTGTGTGTGTGTGTGTGTGTGTGTTTGTGTGCATACACAGACAGAGACACACACACACACACAGGAGATGTTTTTCCTTCCTGCCTCACTCTGAGAGATAACTACCTGACTCTGCTGGGAAACATGAGAAGGCAGAAACTTTCTTTCTCCATGTCCAGCTTATTACTCCTCCTCCTCTTCTTCCTCATCATCATCCTCATCGTGGCAGTGAGTGATCTCCTGGGGAGTCTGGGGGAACAGGTTGGGAGGTTTGATCTCGCTGAAGGAGCGGGTCAGCTGGTTGCGTTTGCAATCCAGGTCCTTGCAGTCGCTGCAGTGGGCGCGGTTGCGTGTGGCCAGTGGCGACTCTGCGTCGATGTCCACGTGGGCGTGTTCCACCGTCGACTCGTGCGGCATCTGGGGAAGAGGGAGGACCAAATTTGAAAAAGAAACTTGGCAACACGAGCCCACTTACTGGAAGAGTCTGCTCTTTATTTAACCGGCAGGACCAGGCACAGTGCTTTTGTCAGGGTGCATGCTCAACTCTTTATTCATTTCCCTCGGATGAAAACCAGAGAGAAATGTCTACAGTACAAGACAAGACTTCTATATCTGTGTCGGTATAATAAATAAGTGGTATTGGCCCTAACCTTTGAAGGCGTTTGGTGTAATGCAGCATTCAGTGACTCACCAGTACGTGTGCGGCTCTGAAGAGGTAGCTGAAGGGGTAGTACAGCAGGTTGATGAAGGAGGCTGCGTACAAGTCGGCGTAACGCATCACTTGAGAGGCAAACAAAGTCTGCCTGGAGCCACTGCGGAAAAGGCTACCCATCATGCCGTAGCACATGTCCATGTCGTGTGTTACTTTCTAAAAAGACAAGAAGGAGACGAGAAGACACTGAGGAGCCTGCAAAAGTATCTACCGTCCTAACACTAGAACGCATTGCATACAGTAGACACATAAACGGTATCAAACATACTTTAAATATGGGCATTGGTAACTAGGCCGTCTCCAGGCAGCCAGCGTTAAAAGCATGCGGACAGGTCTCTTGCTGTCATAGAAACAGAGGTGATTAAGGCCGTACCTTGACTCTTCTTTGAATAGTGCTGATGTCTGGCCTTTCATTACTGCTGCTGTCCAGATGTCTGAGGAAGGCCGGGGAGAAGGACAATGAGGACAGTAGGAGGTGGAGGGGGAGGGGGGGAGATATTGATATCTAGTCTGCTGAAAGGTGATGTGTCAAAAGAGGCGGCGCAAAAGAGAGTTGTGTCCGGCTATAAATAACTTCCGTGAACCCGGTTATCAGACAGGCCTGCGGGAGCAGACCCCTTTGACTTTACCCTATTGACCCTGTTGTTACTCTTACAAACACACTCTTGTTACAGCAGAGAGCAAAGAGCAGCGGAACCTATGTAAGAGACATGATGAGGAGGGAGGTGGGATATAAGGAGGGGAGGCTAAAGTAAGGAGTTCTTACTTGTAGAGTTCTGCCAAAAAAATGTCCAGGCCCTGCAGTTCCTCGAATAACGCTGAAAAACACGGGAAAAATGTGTGAATCTCACGTAGATTTACGGTGCATATTGTTCTACCATTAGTCAGCTCTTGTACAAAGCTCGTTATGAGAATGTGACTATCCAGAGTCAGCGTTTTGACTTTGTACCTACTGATTATATGACCTTTATCACGTTTAGCTTATGTACTACTCGTGTCTTTTTCTGAAAAGTAAAGGTCTGACATCGCTTCTGCTGTCCCTGTTGAGACTGTTTAATAATGCCACTAGGACGGCAGTACTTGGTAAAGAAATAAGTCGAAATGCAGGTACACACACACACACACACACACACACACACACACACACACACACACACACACACACACACACACACTAGTATTACGACATGTCACTGCGTATGTTTTACCTGTGTTTATGCGTTTGTCTACCAACTTACAGCTCTTGTCGGTCCACACGTGCAGCTCCTGGGCCAGCTCAGGTATAACCAGGAACGTCCTCCAGCCTTGACGTTTCTTGGACTTGAGGATGTCTCCAAAGATGTGGTCCCCGATGTAGACTATGTCCTTCCCTTTGGCCCCCAGCAGGTCGCACACAATGTCGGAGGAACCTAGAGAAGGATGACGAGACGGCTCATTACCTGAAACGTCTTATTAATCACAACCGCTGCACACAACTTAACCCTCGGTGAAAGAGTGAATGACTGAGGGACAGTCGAGTCTTACCACCAGAGTAGACTATGCCATGCTGCAGAGGTCCTGTGTAGGTCCCGATCTTTAAACGCCCTGTCGTCTGAAAAGAAGAACACATACATCAGATTATTTTTACATGCATACATGAGTGTATATTTTAACACTGAGCCATCAGCTGAGCTTAGGTAAACCGTGAAAGCTATATTCAGTACATACACGTTTACTTTTCCTCACATAGTTATTAACTCTTTAGTTGTTCCCCGTCCATCAATTCAAATGTTTAGCTTAAAGAGAATAGCTGTAATTATGTTAGAACCCATCAACTAACTATAAACAGCTATGATTACTTTTTAACACATACTTTTGTTCTGTTTTTAAATAGAATTAAGCTAAAATGACCTGCAGTCATAGCAAACAAAGACGACCCATAATGAGTGATACATGAATTTGAGACAAAACACTTTTACCATATTAAATCAAGTCAGCCTTCCCCACTCTGAATAGAACTTTGAGTGAAGCTGAATCAGAGCAGAAGTCCTTAAAGTCTATATGTCGTCTACTTTTGTCTGTGCAGCTTATTGTGTATTTAAACCATTTGTCAAGACAAACAAATGTGAAATCAAGTCTTCAATTCAGACTTTTCAAGAAGTAGTGTCAGATGTGTTTGCCAAGAGAAACAGTCCCAAAGCATAGATGCACAGCGCACACGCAAAAAAGGATCAATTTATTGCCAAAGATGAAACAATGGGCCTCATGCAGGAAGCCATATGAGAAAAAAAATGTCCTCTTATTTTTGTTCGTAACTACAATTTGTTCTTATTTTGTTACTAACCATTGATTTCTGGGATTCAACAATGTGTTCTTATCTTTGCTCTTGTCTTAGGCAAGAGACATTTTTACGAGTAGTTGAGAACACAGCTTGTTTTCACAATCAGCAAATTAATTGTCCAACGTAAGGAAACAAGTTATGAATTTGGGGAAATATGCATGAATATCAGGCAATCAAATTTAGATTATTATATGTTTCAGAGTAATTATAATAATTGGATTATTACATTTGTGGGATGAAGAAATATTATTGGTATTATTGTGTGTTTAGCTTCTGAATGGTTCTTCACATTAGCTTAAAAAGGCTGACATGCAAACCGGTCTGCAACATGTCTGGATATGTCGGTGTTCACATCCAGTAAACCAATTAATAACAGCTTCTCTGTCTCAGCTGTGTGTTCAGCGTCTGCTCACCGTGTCGACTTGTCTGAGCACCGTTCCCTCTCCGAAGAACAGCGGCTTCCTGGCATCCACTAGGATCAGATCAAAGTAGGACTGCCAGGGCCGGTGGGAGGAACCAGGCTGGACACAAACGAGCAATACAGTCACACACGTGAGCATAAAACAGGTCTTTCACCTTCACCTGCATGTAGAAACCAGTGTGATCAAACGAAAGCTATTCTTTACCTTCGGGCCATGGGGGAAGTCAAACAGGTAGGTCATGATTTTCTGTGAGGAAACAACGCAGCAGTGTTTAGAGTCAACACAGCTGCCCACAGACCGGCAGAAAGGCAAGGAAATGGATCTCAATGTTAATTCATCTTCATTTGTCTCACACCTGCTCGCCTGTACTCACATCAGTGTATTTGTAGTCACTGTTGGTAGCCAAGAAAACCTTGGCTACTTCGTTCATTCTGCTGAGAAGAAGAGGAAGCTTCCCCTGGTAGAAGAAGAAGAAAGGAAATAACAAAACTGAAGGTTATTAAGGCATCTTAACAAACCAGCCTGTCAGAGTATGTATGACACTGTGCCGCGCGCGTGTGTGTGTGTGTGTGCGTGTGTGTGTTTTCTAACACAGTACACTTGTAGCAATGACTATCAACTACTTACATCTCTCACAACATATTTCTCCAAGTTCTCCACCGTCTTCACCTTCAGTGTACCCTGCAATGTGAGAAACGGGAGTCAGACTAAACACTGAAAATCCAGATTGAAATGAATTACAGTCTGCAACGTTCTGCCCTCTTAAGTTAGAGGCATCAAGACCCGTTTCATCCAGTAACAGTCAGAAGTGACAAGTCCACACAAAACATGTGCGGACTTGTGGCATTTAGTTTGTTTTGTGAAAGCAAAGCCGACGTAACACACGATGTTGTGACAGTAGACACTGTATGTGGTTTAAGAAAGGATACAAAAGCTAATATGCTATTAAATCAATTCCTGTAATATTTCAATACAAGAATATAGAAGATCGGTTGCCTTCTCGACTACTAATGCTCATAATCGGTTATTTCTTCACAAGCACTTTGTGACACCAGAGAAGATGAATAAACAGAAGGAGAGTTGGATTTCCCTTTTGGGTCCATGCATCGCTGAAACGGTCCAATTACCCGTTGACCCGTATCACTTCAAACTTTAAGCTCTTGCAAAAATGCATGATAATGGATCCGGACCAAATAAACCAAACTACAGGTGTGACAGCGAGCTGAATGTTAGCTGTTTTTACAAGAAATATCCGTATCTAAAAAGGCCGGATTGCCATCAGCACTGAGCCTATTCATGCCCATAATGAAAGTGGAGCGCTAAGCTCACATCATGTCAGCTCAAGAACTGAAATCACAAGCATCAAACAGCGTCTCACCTTGAAGTGGACCCAGTCAACGGCGTCGCGGACGTCCTGGAACATGCTCTTATAGGACATGAAGAGGTCACCATTTTTGAAGCCGGATTCACAGCTGGGGGAGCGGAGCAGAGACACACACGTACACAGCCGTCGGACAGGCCACATTTTTACAGAAGGCTTTCAAAAACATGACATTTGTTTTTTGTTTGCTTTTAAATGGGATAGCCTTCCCTTGTTGGAGGGGTCCCCAGCCAAACAGGAAAGCAATCTCCCCCTAAAAGACCAACAACCAGGTTTCAGAGGACAAAGGACATGCAGCCATTCCAGATTACATTCTCTACCAATTTACAGGTCAATACCTCTCCTTACAGTAACATTTTACCGTACAGCTATATCGAGATGTAATTCTCACGAAATAGTTAGTGACAACATTTGTCATCCATATGTCATTATGATAAGAATTCATGCTTTTTCTACAATTAGTAGAAGAGATTAATAAATCATTGTTACCAAAAACATATCGTCTCTTTGACTGAACTCCCATTTGATTTTCATTTTAAAACAATTAGCTCAGATTAGCAGTAGAGACACCGGGACCCTCCCATGCTGCAGGGCTTGCTCTTGACCCAGTTTGGCTTGCAACTGTCTTTGTGTCACCATGCGGTGCCCAGAAACTTGCTGCATGACGGATAGTGTTACTAACGGTTCCTTACCTTGTGTATCTGTCACAGTTGGAGAAGAAGTCCACGAGGCAAGCAAACAGGTAGGTCTCTGTGAAGGAAACAGAACGGAGCAGCTCGATTCAACCTGGTCTTTGACCTGCTGCAATGTTCAGCCTTCATTCAGGATAAAGCTCCTTCTTGCTCGTCTACTTTCTCTTAAACAGTCCCATGGCGCTCCCCTCTGTGCTCAGAGGCCTTACCTGGCAGGTTGAAGAGTGTGTTAAGGATATAAAAGCGCTCTGTGTCATCTCTCTGGATGAACTTGTTTGGGTACCGTTCACGGATCTCAGGGCTGGGAAAAGAGAAAAGACTAAACTAAGTCTTCATTGGTCTTCTTTCTTGTGCTCACACAAATGTAGACAGTGTCAAATATATAGGATTGACATACAGCGTTATGATTTACAATCTTTTTCAGAGGATGGGGGGGGGGGATGTTGGACACACTCACCCTCGGAGGAAGTTGAATCCATGGACACAGACCAGGATGTTACCGTAGGCGTCAACCTTCAACAGGTTTCCATACATGGTATCAAACACAAGGCCCCTGAAAGTCAGAGGAAATAAATGTTCGTATAAGTCTACAATACTCATCTCTTGAACAGAACATCTGGCGTTTTAACTGCTATCATACAGTTATTATCAGCAGGACAGACAGAGGTATTTTCCTGGAGTGTAAATTAACTTTGAACAGGCTCCCTTAGCTCAGCTTGATATCCTAGCTACATCCACTGAGGTTAGCTTGTTAAAAGGGATTCAAAATGATAAAAGCTGAGGCAATTAAAGCAGCATCGTCATGAGGTCTGTGTGGTGGGGTTGGATTGGTCTGACCTGGTGGGGAACGATGGGTCGTAGACGAAGCTGAGCAGCTCCTGGGGGTAACCGATTGAAACCAGGCGCTCCACTGTAAGCTCAAAACCTAGTGACTCGTACTCTGGAGACTTGTACACTAGAAATTAAACACAAATGTACGGACAGTTTTACTAAAATGACCCCCAATAGAAGGTCACAGTACACGTGGTGCCACAGTCCAGTTTGGTGTGTAATCTTTGGCGTCGACTTTTAAAAACTATTGTGCAATGCCATGTACAAGTTATGGAATCGTTAAAGTCCAGGCTTAATGAGCCGGTAATTCTGCTTCATCATTAGCCAGTGTTAGTAAATTACAACAGACAGTTCGTTGATTCATAAATTAGATGATCGTCAGACAATGAATCACATGAACACATTTGATAGTCTAATAATTATGCACGTCATTGATTAAGCAAAAATGCCAAATACTCTCTGATTTCAGTCATTTAAAAGTGAGTTTTTTTCATCTTTTCTCTGTATTAAGTCATTATCATATCAATATATTTAGATTTTGGACTGTTGGACGGACAAAACAAACTATTTGAAGACCTCACCTTCCACAATGTTCTGATATTTTAAGGCCAACACAATGAGATGCAACCCAACAACATATTAATCGATAATGAAAATGATTGTAAGATGAAGCCCTAAACTGAACATCTTTGTTTGTTTTCTCAAAAAGACATTAAGCGGATTTAAATATGGTATTGAAACGTACAGTATATATATATATATATATACTGTACGTTTCAATACCATATATTGATTTGTTTTAGTGTTTTTATATATGAAAAATGAAGTACTTTATCTGGAGACATTTGTTGTAAGTTCACTGTGACACATTGTCTTGCTCTGTGGAACTCTGCCTGCTTAAAACAACAATTATCAGCAGCTATTGAAGTGGCATCTGGCTGACCGGAGAGCTTGTACAGCATGTGGCATACAAGTACAATTTACATAAACTACTGTATTATGTATACAGTTGAGGAACATGACCTGTTGTTGACGCTGTACACAGCGAACAGCGTTTCATTAGAGGTGACATACAGCCAGTGGAGCCCAACACGTACATGAGACTTCTCTAAGGCGACCTCGTCCACTAGAGTCTGTGCTGTTGCTCCAGTAATTTGACATGTTCTCACTCTCCAGTACCCCCCCCCCCATACACACACACACACACACACACACACACACACACTGTCCTGCTCTCTCCTCGCTATCAACAAGGACCTCTGTGTTCTGTACGCAAATCCACAAAGAAACAGGATCAGGCGTGAAAATGAAAAGTCACTCAACCTTCAGCAGCAGCTCTAATGAGTCCTGCTGAGACCGATGACAAGGCCCGGAGCCAGATATTTACCAAAAACACCAAGGCAGGGGAGGGCTCTGGAAATCAAAACTCAGATAGATGCTGGGCTCAGAATAGGCTGGGAGAGGATTGAAAAGCTATGCGACACTGGGAAAAGAACATGTCAGATGTTATAAATACGATGGAAGAATGCGCTGGTGTCTACACTCCCACTGGGCGGGGGGGGAGGCCCCCTGGAGACGGAAGACATACTGGCTGATGATGCTGGTATAGAGGACAGTTAGTGGGGGGGGGGGGGGGGGGGGGGGGGGGGGACGACAAACAGGAAAACATCCGTGTCTCACTCTGTAGAATGTGTGAGTGTGAACTTGTGTCCAATGCTGGGTTGCACACAGAAGCCTAATGAGTATGCATAGAGTGATGGGAAAATCTTGAGCTTTGTTCTTTAGTTGACACCCTTACTCTGCAAGCCTGAGCCTGTTTCTGCATTATAATCACGTACACCCCCCCCCCCCCCCCACTGTGGTCTCCCAGCAAACTGAAGGTTTGGGCCCCGTGCCGGGAGCAGTAGCACACACCGACTTAATTGCCTCTCCTCCTCCTCCTCCTCCTCCTCCTCCTCCTCGTCCCTCACTTGTTGTTGGGCATGGGACGATAGACACATTTAATTTCACGGTTATCTTCAAAATCAATTGCGATTCAAAATATTATTACTCTTAAAATGGAACTGAAACATAGTGGAATCACTTTAGCTTACATTTAGTTTAGATGCACATTTGTATTACATCACAGATAAGACAAAAAGTCAAACAATCTGAAATAAGGTGATCATATTTCATAATTTCCTTAGTAAATAAATGATTACTATTATTTTTCACTTCTCTATGATAGTGAGCTAGACATGTGACAATATTCAGGATTAAACCCTGATAGTGAAAATTGCCCATGATCAACTTATTGTTAGTGGTTCTTATCTCAACGCTTCATTCATTCCATCTCTACTTGTTGTAGGCGCTACAAAGAAACCTATTCTAGGAGCCGTTTCCCCTCCGTCACCTTTGCTATCATCACTCTCTCTCTCTCTCTTTAGTTCACCGGGCGGCTCGGCCCACGTGTTGACCTTGGTGTGGTACTCAATAAAATCACATCTCAATCTAGGTTATGCAAAGGAGAGTCAGACCTGTCATTAAGGATCAGGAAGTTGTTTTGTTACATAATAATTGTCTTGTTTTATTGGCCCATTAAGGCCCCTGAAAGGTATTTCTCTATAAAATTAAATATTACTAATTATCGCTAATTGTGAAACAGTTCAAATGACATGAAAAGCACCACAAAACTTGGTGTCAAGCATCAAACAAAAAGGTAAAGTATGGGGCTTGTATCTAAAGTTGTTATTGATTAAGAGTTTAAAACTCAAAAATTCATCAAATATATTTTTTTATTAAAATGTCGCAAACTCTGATTGGTGCAGAGAAAAACATGACATCGTATTTCTCCACCTGAGTCCCGCTCCCTTCAGACCAGTGAGAGGAGCACCGACAGAAACACAAATACAGAAAACCTCATGTGACAAAACCAAAACTCCTTCAAACACCGACCACAATCACAAATCGCTTAAGCCGATTTTTACGACTTTAAAGACACTGAAACCATTTAACTTCTATAACTTGAAAAACTAAGTACATGACACCAACTGCCTGCAGTGTATCTCATTCAAACGTACTTCCAGACGCCACTCACTGCTTCACGTGTTTAAAGGCTTCGGCAGCAGTCTGGACTGATTTATGTTTCCACACTGGAAGCTACAGACATGGAGAAAGCTGCATATTTTAGTTAATGAGGTTTCCAAGAAAGTCGTATCAACAGATGTTATTAAAGGGTTAGGGTGACAGCATTGGTGTGCAGACCGGAAGTTGTGTTATTGTTGCGTGCAGTGTCCTTGACTCCTGCATTTCTGCTTTATAGGGGTCCTTGCTCCCCTGCTGTAAGCCGACCCCTTCTCACATTTCTCACGCTGTCAGTATGCACGCACACACACACACACACACACAATTGGGGCGAGAAGCGGCCTTAGCTTCAGGGATCCGTTACCTTGAGTCGCTGATGAGATTGTTGCTAGTTAATTATACCCCCCCCTGCTCCATTTGCTGAAGTGTGTGTGTTAGGCCTCAATGTAATGTACCACACACACACACACACACACACACACACACACACACACACACACACACACACACACACACACACACACACACACACACACACACACACACACACACACACACACACACACACACACACACACACACACACACACACACACACACACACACAACAACCGGCCCCCTTCTACTAATAGACCCCCAAATCCTATAAAGTGCCCCACACAGAGACTTTATCTGAATCATGTCACATATCAATCTATATTAGAAACTCCTTCAGCGTCTTAATTTATCTGTGGACACCAATATGCAAATGTAGGCCTTTGTCACAGATTTATAACACCGTCAAACAAATTGTGGCACAAGGAGAAAAACTTGAGCACAGCCTCGAGGACCTACATTCCAGCCAAACGTCTGTTGGAAAACGAGGACAAAAACTCTGTGCAGCTCTCAACGCAATCTGGGCTAAATTGTGTGTTTGAGCAACATTTTCTGCAGGCAAAGAATAGCTGAAGCAACGTTGTAATAATACAACGTGGATTTAGTTCACAGTATATTACAAAATGTGCGATGTGTATGCATGCACTGCGATAGTTTGCAACCGTTGATCTTTATACATGTGGGTGATAAATAGAGATACTTTTTTTTTTTTAGTAAAGTGCATCACAGCATGATGAACCAACAGGAGCAACTAACAGCGTCTTGGGAAAAGATATCAAGCTTTACCTCCTGCACTTGATAAGGTGGGAGACAAACATTGCTCTAAATGTTAATGTTTAATAAGATTAATACTTTTATTTTGTTTTAACATACCGTCATGATATGAAAAAATGACAGAAAGTGCAACAAACTGCACAAACTGTCCAACATGACATATGTAATATCAATATCACATATCAATGTTTCAGAAACCATGCTATGTTTTTCTCACACAACTCACACAAAATAATTTGTTTTCTGCATATTTCCATTCTTTGTGGAAGCTCTGTCAACATCTAAAAATGGCGGTTTCATCCAGAAAGTGAAGCACTTTGCACAGTTGACCTGCTGTTAACACCCCCTAAGAACAAACACTGCAGTCAGCCAGGGTGCTGTGGTTAAGCAGCAGTCATTCTGTGACACCACCAGCTCCCCGGAGTTGATGGAGTACCTCAGTGATCAAACCCTGAACACCCTCCAAAAAGATACACGATAGCTGAGCTCCCAGTAAACATTAACACTTGGTTATGAGCGCCCATAAAGAGTCATGTCAACAGCTGAGCGTGTGCGCCCTGAACGGGGGATCGGGGTACGGAGCCAGAGAGGGACTACGAGTGATCCCCGTCCTCAAGGGAGCCATCGCTGGTGAACTCCACAAACAAACGTGACCTGCTTTACAAAGGCAGGGAGCATTTATTTATAGAGACCAAAACCTGGAGCTGAGTCACAGAGCAACGTGGCATGAAAAATACAGATTATTTTTGGCCCGGCAACAGGTCAGTAGGAAAAAGAACATCTCTAAACAATGGACTTTGTGAACCGGGCGATGTTTCAGTGGGCTCAAGGAGTTACCGGCATTGGCCTAAATAACGTAGTGTGGTCAACAACCTGGAGTTCTGTGTGTGTGTGTGTGTGTGTGTGTGTGTGTGTGTGTGTGTGTGTGTGTGTGTGTGTGTGTGTGTGTGTGTGTGTGTGTGTGTGTGTGTGTGTGTGGGGGGTTACTGTAGACTTTAACATCCACGCAAAACACACAAGGGGAAATAACTGGAAATGTGTTTTCCACAAAATCCAAAAGGTGACAAATCAGAAAACCCCTCAACCCTCAAAATGTACGCTGGCATTATCAAAATGCTTTTGTCTTCTCTTATTTTAACAATGCATCTTTTTGGATTGACTTGCATGAATACATTTAATGCATACCTAAACCTTTTTCATCAATCTGGGCTATCAAGTGACACTTTGGACTAGTCTACATTATTAATACGACCACAGGAAGGACACGCCATGTAAACTGAGGACCCGCTATGCAACCCCTCTGGCCGACTTCCAACTGCGTACCAAACATTTAAAAGTATAGTACAGGAACGAACCTACTGGTTGTATTAATTATTGATGTATCGTTTGTCTTTTCGGTTTCAATTATTTAGGCTACTAAATGTTAGAAATATGGCCAAATGCATGTCAAAGTATCAAATTGTAAAGTTGAAAGTCTGAATATTCTTTTAATTAACAAGAAAATGATACAAGCATTTATATCCTCACATTTAAGAGACTGTAAACAACCAGAAAATAATTAGCATTTTTCCCTTATCCTATTTCTTTAATAAAAACATTAAAAAAAATAAATAAAGCAACTGTTTTGCTTCTGCACCAGTGATGATTAGTTAGGTCAATTTATATTCAACTTACCTGCTAAAGTGTAATCCATGTCAAAGCCAAAGCATTTAATCTTCTCCATTGCCAAGCTTCTGTTGACAAACACCCTGGAGGAAACAAGTTGAGGGAAATGTTTTAGTTCAAAGATTCAACAACAAGATGAACATTTATTCTGTCAGACTCAAAAGAAGCTGTGTCACTAACTGAATGGACCTACGATAACCCAGACTGTGGGCGAAAATAATAAGTCTATTCAGTATCCCGAAAAAGTACTAAAATACTGCTACCACTCAATTAGTCAATCACACACACACACACACACACACACACACACACACACACACACACACACACACACACACACACACACACACACACACACACACACACACACACACACACACACACACACACACACGTTATGTTAGTACGTTCATTTCATTTTGATCACAGTACCATTAGAATTGTAACATACATTGATGCACCAGATGCTTTTTGTTTAGTGTTTGTAGTGAAAATCTAATTTACAAATTGTAAAAGTGTTTTCATCAAAAACATATTAG
Source organism: Pholis gunnellus (assembly GCF_910591455.1). Taxonomy (NCBI): domain Eukaryota; kingdom Metazoa; phylum Chordata; class Actinopteri; order Perciformes; family Pholidae; genus Pholis; species Pholis gunnellus. The sequence continues at coordinate 16,883,577 of NC_136531.1, forward strand.
TTTTCTGCTAATGACGAAATAAAACTGTGGAATTCAATATCCTCAAACAGCTTCACAAGTTGAGCTCATATGAACCCAACGAGCCGCCACGTGGAGCATTATTTAATTATCTAGAATCCATTATATCAACTTTGTAGTTCAGATAGTTTTTAACCTATGTCTTAATTAAATAATGGCAACATGCCAAAACATTTTCTTTTTTGTTGCTGCTTGAGCACAAAGGGTGGTCATCTTGTTTTGCAATAATTCTAAAATGAACAGCAGCTATGAAAGAAAGATGAACTTTAGTCCTACTGGTATAGAGAAGACTACCACACGAGTTACCAGGAGGCAGGTTACGCTGTTCAAAGGTGACTCTCAGTGACTAAGAAAAACTCAATGATAGATATCACAGCAAAGATCATCCGTAGTGACAATATCTGAAATTATTGGAACATAAAATTAAAAACTACATATCACAAGACATAAAATGCAAAACAAACATTAAGGACATAAATTATTATATCGACATACAATTCAAAATAAATTGCTTCAATTAATCACGTGTCAGAAACTACAGAAGTTGCAGCATATAATTACACAACTGCGCAGCACTAAAATGGGCAACAAAAAAACAAAACTGTTGAGTAATCTAAAACCACATGCCCCGAGTCCAGTGGCTGCTAAAACCACAGGAAGTTTACAAAAACGCTAAACCAGGGGATTGCGAAACGTGACGGATTCAGCTCAGAGCGTGTCAATCTTCCAGGAAACACGCAGCTTTACTGTGCTAATAAATCAATCAGGACACAGTGACAGACGATGTTTACTTGGCCCGTTTGACAGGACTTCCACAGAGAAGATTTACTCTGACTCTGACCTACATGTCTTATCTTCAGCATCTGTTCCTAGATATTTACACACGAGCCAATATTTAAAAATGCTAGAAATGAGATGTAAATTGGCTAAAAAGGGAAATCAAATACGTCACACTGAAATAAAAAAACCAGGCTACGTTACTCTTGCCAAGCACATTACTGCGATAAGCAACTTATCTTCTCAGTAATCTGTGACATCTTCACCGATCTGTAAATCAGTTGTGAAATACCTGGCAGCAGATCCATAGTGAACAAGTTCCCATTTAGATGTTAGTCCAGCAGACGTCTGGTGATGCATTCTGTGTGAAATTAAACCTCAGTTTGACTCTCCGTTGGTCTGACCTGCTCCAGCTACACAGGGCAGCCACAAACAATGCCCCCCCCCCCTCCTCATCTCTCCCTCTCTCTCTCTCTCTCTTTGCTTTCTTGCCATTCAGACATTTTCTGACTTGTTGCAAAAATGATTGTGGCCATTCCGTGTCATTCTCTGTTGTTGCGTGTTGTCAGTGAGGGTTGTTGTTGTGCAGCATGATGTTTGTGGGCCCTCAAAGACATCCAGAACAATCAAGTAAGCCCGTGGCCCACAGCTGCTAACCACACTGAGACAAGTAAACACTGGGAGAATCACTTCTCTCTCTCACAGGAGCACCTTTTATTATACTGAAGACCCGATTGAAAATGTTATCATTGACACATCGTTTCAATGGCATTCATTTTAAAGCAACCCTTTTTTTTTTTCTTACTTTTTTAACTCACAAGTGTTCAAGTTGCTCAAATTCAATTAGGCATTTTTTCATCTTCTTGCTTCAAGTTAAGTCTAAAACTTAAATTGCTCAAACTGATCAAATTCAGACAGAAATTCAGTCATATGATCAAAAAAAAAATCAAGTTCAGATGACTTTAAACCTAAAACACTTGAATCTGAATTTTTTTTAATCTATTTTTTGAAATGGCAAAACTTGAATATTGACATATGTAAAAGTTATCAATAGGTATTCAGTACTGATTATTTATGAAGGTATTCAGTTGCTTATAAGATCATTATTACGGCCTTATGCTACTTCCATAGACTAGAATATAGATACGCCTCAATAAAAACAAATGCACTGCTTCTGTCACTATTTCTCTGCGCTGACAAACTACTTACCTAACCCTTTAATAACATCTGTTGATACGACTTTCTTGGAAGCCTCATTAACTAAAGAGAGGGATTTAAATCTAAAATCACTTCTATTTTGTTGAGCTGTTGTCATTTCACATGTGACCCCTTGCTGGGACAAGTGAGTAAAGCACATTCATAAATCATAACGTAGGGGAGATTATGCCTCTCCTAAACTCGCCCATATTCACAAAGGGTGGGGTGACTTAATCACCAGAGTCCGCCTTGACTTTGGTCCTGTTGACAACACTATTGCCTCAAATATCCCACACAGGCCACAACAGAATCCCTCAACGACTCACACTCCAATCTGAGCGCAGCTGTGCGACAGATTTTTTCCGCTGCTCTCTCTAATCTCACGTAGACAGTGATGCGAGTCCCGGAGATAGAAAGTTCTTCTGTGCCGGGCAGAGTCGTCAGCCCTCTGCTATGCGATACGCAGCTGCATTGTTTTAGCTGAGCTCTTACTTTGAAGGAATGATCTCTGTCTGTCTGTGAGATAAACATAATGTCCCCCCCCCCCCCCCCCTTCAATGGCCTCTTACATTTCACAAGAACGACTGAGCAGATCAAGCAGCCTTATACTACTGTCACAAGCATAGTCTTAGCGAGCTCAACACCACCTTTGTACCGTTGTTATCTTTGCACGTGTGATTGTTTGCATGAGAGTATCTGGAGTGTATGTGTGTGTGTGTGTGTGTGTGTGTGTGTGTGTGTGTGTGTGTGTGTGTGTGTGTGTGTGTGTGTGTGTGTGTGTGTGTGTGTGTGTGTGTGTGGAGATCACGGGCTGGGTGGTTTATGTCAGCACACACGCAGCTAACAGATGAGTGACAGTTTCGCAAACCCTGCGAGTATTGCGTATTACAGAGCGGTGTGAAAGAACAGCAGTACCCAGTGGACATGCACATCTTAAGCCGCGTTAAACATTGAAACACACGTTTTATTACTAAAGGCCTCATTACATGAGCCTTTCAGCCAGGATGTCTACAGGGCGTTTGCAGTCAACAGGTACAGGAACAAAGAAGTCTATGGAAAGACTCTGCTATTGTGCGAGTTGTTAGAACAACCAAGTGTCTAAACACTTTAGTTTGAGATCCAATAAACATGGAGGGTATCGCTTGGCCTTCAAGCCAACTACAAGCTTTGTATTCATTCACTCACACCCGGGACCTGAGCAGTCCGCTGACCTTTTGCCACGAGAGGAATTTTGCACATGAGTAAGAAAAACACACCCCAAAAACACAATCGACTAACTGTACAGTGTATGAACCAGTCAACCTCACAAACCCAAGTGGCATGACCCAGTGAGACGTCTGCTCTACTTAGTGACAAGTAGTGTGTAAGACAGAAAAGAAACGGTGGACATGACGAGGAGAAACTTTCTGTAATGTGAGGGCAGCTGTGCATACTCTGGTCTTAATGGCAGTTTTACTGCTAAGCAATACGTTTCTGAACGTGTGTGATGATTCGCTCAGGGGAATGAACAGCGAATGCCTCCGTTTGGCCATGCACAGTACATCTGAGTCAACATGAGTATGGATTATATATTCTTCAGAAGTCTGGGTAAATATGGTCACGATGAAGTTGCTAAATGGATGGAAAAAGAGATTTATAATCTATGTATATTTCTACATGGAAATGAGATGGTCGGTCTTTGAAGCTGGAGTTTGATGTTCAGCAGCTATTTTGTTCTGCGTCTGAATAACCATCTAAGTTTTAACTTCCACAAGGTATTCTTTATGCTTGTTCACATTAGGCATTTGTTGTATTGATTATGATATTGTTGTAAAATACATGTTCCTGTTGTGACCAATTCACCATTCAAGTGTGACCAACTGACTTTGTAACTGTACATTTCTTCAAAGTAAAAGTCTTTGGGTTAGTTATTTTGCCCACCAACAGTAGTTGAGTTTCACTGTAATATATATTCATAGCACAACAGAAGGGTCAATTATTATTTCTAGCTGCTCAATTTATGACAAAAAACACTCCAGACGTTTTGTAGATGTAGTTTCAGATATTCAGATTACCTATGGTATGGCTCTCTTCTGTATTTTTTCATTGACACGCCGTCCATGTTGGCGGGTAAGTCTGCGAAGTTCTGCAGTCTGTCACTCCATGAAGTGGTCATCTTTAAAACCGTTCAGTGTCTGGGGAGAAGGAAAGCAACACATATGGAGGGGCTCATTTTAATGGTCAAACACAAACACAACCAAATACTATCACTTCAGATAAATGTTTACTGAATACAAGCGAACTTTAGTGGACTTGGCTTCACAAATAGCAAAACAGATAAGCTAAAAAAAAAATCTGGAAAGATTTGCTTTTGAGTGAAAAAAAATCCCATTAAATATAAATATGTTTTGATATCTCTGTCTGCCATTTACTCAAAATACTTTTTAAAGTAATGTCAACAATGCACAAACACAACATTATATATATTAGAAATGATGTACAAAATGAATATGATCCTTTGGTTACTATTTGTACTGCGTTACATAAAACATGTAAAATGCAGTAATGTGTAACCTGAGCACTTTAGGATCAATGTGCATGTTTCACATTGAAGACATGTGTAACCTGAATAAGAGGAACATTCTAGTAAATGTATAATCAACTAATCTATGCTCTGGGTTGAAACAGGAGCCTAATCTTCACATCTGCAGATACACAGTGCTGTGCAAGGCAGACCAAAGTGGTAGCATTTGCACCTTCCAAGGCGTCCACACTTGGTCAGTTGTTTGCAACTCTTTGCAATAGGAGGGAGACCAGTCCAGGAGATCTGCCACAGATCACCTGGACTGATCCATCCTCAGTCAGCAGGACGTTGTGCTTCTGGTTGAAAGTATTGTTCAAAGTTCAAAAGTATTGATTTAACCCATATGAAGATCAGTCAGGAAGACTATCCTTGCACACTTGGGCTTGTAGTCCTCTCTCTCTCTCTCTAATACAACTTCCGCACTCTAGCGGCACATTCTCAATTTCCGCTGTCACTGTCAGAAGCCTCATAAACGCTGTCAGCTGTTTAACAGCTGGGCGCCCCCAGCCAATAGCGCAGCATCCCTCCCTCATCGTTAGCCTATCAGATTGCTGCCGCCTCTTTTTAAATGTGCTGCATCCCGGCCTCTAGTTGTCCAGCTGCAACCCTCCTCCTCCCCAGCACCATCCAGATTCAGCATCTCCAGCATCTCCAGCATCTCCAGCATCTCCAGCATCTCCAGCATCTCCAGCATCTCCAGCCACCACCACCAGTGTCTGGATTTATATTGTCACCACTCGATCACAAACCTCCCCGTCGAGTTCAAGCGCCGAAGAATTTCTGTCTAACTCATTAACGCATCATCTGTCATAATAAACGTCAACTACCTCTCATTGACTTGTCTCTCGTGATTGAAATGTATCTTGGCCTGGTAGGCAGCACGCTTTACTTGCTGGAATAGAGCAGCTCGAGTAGGAAGGATGACTTGCACCATCAGCTGTACTGGACCTGTCACACACCATGACCACAAAGGTTTCCAAAATGTTCATGTCAGCATCATCTGTTGTTGGTAGTTACTAGCTGAAAACATCAGAAACCTCGTCGCATGCATTTTTAGGTTTGTCATGCAGTCTTCTTGTCCTTATCTTGAGTTGTACTTTGCACATATACTGTTGCTGTCTCTTGAACTCTTGTGCAATAGCATCGCCACCACCCAGCGGTCATTTGATTGGGTGACTAATGTATTTTATGAGATGAACAATCCCAAAGGAGTATTTGTGCCAATTGTGGTACTTCCTTCCACCTGTGAAAGATGTTCCTGCATCAATGCAATCAGCAGCTACACTAAAAAAAATATGTTATATATATGTGTGTGTGTGTGTGTGTGTGTGTGTGTGTGTGTGTAGAGGTCATGGTGGGGGAGCGGAGGATGGGTCATGGAGGACACCAGTGGGGCCACTGGGTTCACAAAGCAAAATATTGTCTGTCTAATGCAACGGTAGTGCAGCCTGGTACAAACACATCTTGTCTGACTCACAAGAGAGAGTTAAACATGGAGTCATTAACAAGTAGGTTATAGTTACGTAAGTAACCCGATGAAGTTAACGCACCAGTTATCAACGGGACAGGCTTAGCCCAAATAGGCAAGCCCATAGAAGAAAAACAACAATCCTTGGAAAGCCTTGTAAATTCCTGCCCCAGTGGAATGTAAAGCCTTGTAGGGTTTATTTTCTGCCATGCTGACACTCTATCTTCCTCCTGTCACTGGAGAGACTGGGCTGCAGGAAGGTAAGGCAGAGGAGGTCAGCTCTCTCCTTCTCGGTGCCAGCACAGATGCAAATGAGGCCAACTGTCCACAAACTGCATTAGAGTGTCGAAACACTGTCATCAAACGTTGACATTACAGCTTTGCGGGAGAGTAAACCAAAGATGCTGGGGGTTTTGTTTTACATTCTGAACTCTAATATTCTACCAGATTGTCATTCTAATGCATGTTTATTATGTTCATGTCTTTACGACACCTTGGGTCCACAAAAAGTATGACCTGGGTCCACTGGGCTCAGAGGGAGAGAAAGACTCACAACTGGAAACATAACTTGTGACAGGCTTTGTTTCCTCGAGTCGGTGTTGAGAGACTGGAGTCGACGTGTATCTCAAACAATGCTAACGTCACACGGAACGTTAACTGACACTCGTTTTTTTTTTGGGGGGGGGGATGCCATTTACGTTTCAGCATCACCTTTGGCTGTGTAAATATGTAGGGCTACTCTGCGAAACAAGCGGTGAACGCTGAGATATTAGCTTAAGCTAACTTACCGTAAAAGTGTCATGATAAAGCTAACAGCAACGAACGGTTAACGTACCAAACAACGTCCCGCGACTTGCCGAAGTGCAAAAGCTAGCTAACAGTCCGCTCCGACAGCCTCTGTGCTGCTCTTCTAGTCTGACATTTGCCGAGAAGGACGAGCGGCAGTGATCCCGGACAAAGCTAACGCGTTAGCTCGCTTTGATGCAAAAGCAACAAAGTCTCGGGGCAGATTTCGCTGCGTTTCGCCGTGACTGGCATTACTGTACTCACCTCTGAGTTCCTGAATAAAACAACTGCACCGTCAGTTAGTCTGAGCATGCGCCTTGAGCGGAGTAAAAGTCGGAGATGAATCGTTGATGTGTGGTTTCTTCTTTCTGTCTTCACTGTAAAGCCAGGCAGCAGACGAGTGTTCCTGCTGTGCCTGCTCTTTGCTGTCTGTCTGTCTCTCTCTCTCTCTCTCTCTCTCTCTCTCTCTCTCTCTCTCTCTCTCTCTCTCTGTGCTAACAGCTGTTGTTATGAGACGTTCAGGGGGCGGGGTTTATCGGACTATCAGCAGGAGGCGGGACTACGTGTCGTCGTGGCACAGAAACGTGACACCACGGTCCCGCATCCGTTATCAGTAGAGTACACCTCAGAAGGATTGCATCTATTTATCTTGATGCAAAAGTTCATTTGCTTATAATGGGCCTGCAGCATTGCAAAGAGTAGGCCACTTCTGTGCTTCACTCAAGTTAAAATCCTGTTACAAGCTCCTCACAGGTATTTATTCAACTCAACTAAAACAACACAAGAAAGCACAAACAAATCAAGATAAGTTGTCTGTTCAGGTGCAGATAAGACACTTGTATTCTGTGATTGATATCATCAGCGGTGGAAGAAACACTCAGATCCTTTACTGAAGTATAAATTGGCAACACGACAGTGTAAACAAAAGGCCCGCATTCATATTGAAAGTATAAATTCTCGTTCTCCAGGAAAAATGCACCCAAGACTGATATATTTTCAAATGTGACATTATAGTGTTGCAATAATGCATATGTAGCATTTTACTAGCTGGTCGAGGTGGAGCTGTTTGTCTACTTTAGATAGTTTATTCCTCTGGTTACTAAACCGGGGGTCAGGCCCCCTCCAGAGGGTCACCAGATACATCTGAGGATGATTCAGACAGACCGGACTCTGAGTCATGGTTAATGGGTGAAGGAAAAGGCATCTTGTATTGGAGAGACTGACTACATAACAAGAGGAAGGGCAGGAGAATTTGTAAAAGTGTGGAAACCATTCTTGGAGTTTCTCTGACATCAAGGTGCATTCATACATTTATATGTGTTGAGTGTGTTGTTTTTATTCTTTTGTTAAAATGTAAAATATGTAAAATGTTAGGTTGCTTTTCCTTTGATGACTACGAAAACCATGGCTACATATTATATTTTTTAATTGAATTGTTATTATTATTGTCTGTTTGTGAAATGTGTGTTACATTACATTTTTTTACAATCATTTAGCAGACGCTTTTCTTAATCAGAAAACTGAAAACTAACTATACTAATTATAGCTGTCAGACAGTGGGGTAAAAAGTATAACATTACTCTCTGAAATGTAATGAAGTGCAGAAGTATAAAGCAGCATAAAATGTAAATACTCGAATAATGTAGCTCAAAATTGTCTTTTCATACTTATTTAGAACTTGAGTAGATGTACTTAGTTACTTTCCACCGCTGGGTATAAAACAATGACAGTAAGCGTGTTTACAGTCGGCCTACAGCCCATAAGTATTTGGACAATAGCACATTCCTTGTTGTGGGTCTGAAATGAAACAATGGCTTTGAGGTTAAAGTGGTGACTTTCAGCTTTCATTCATGGCTGTTCACATATTCAGTAAACAGTATGTTGCCATTGTTCTGCCACACTGTTCTAAATTAAGGGAACTATAAAAATAGCTGCGAGTCTGTTTACCCTTTGGATTGGAACAACCTCCAACACACTTAAAGCTTAAAGTCAGCTTAATAACCTCAGTCGTTTAATATCAGATTCATTCTGCCAGAGCACAGAGGAGAAACTATACTTGGCTGCATTTTGGCTGTATTTAATGTAAGGCTTCCAAAATTCCGCAGGTCAAAAAGGCATTTCTACAGATAATTTGGGGAATAAAATATTTTCCATTGACATTGTCATATACGTGCCTCTCTGCCACAAGCTGATTTGCTTTGGCTTGGAGGGCAACATTTTATTGTTGCACAGACTTTGCAACATTGTTTGATATTAGCACAGATTTCGAGTGAACGGCAGAAAAGATCTCCAGGGCACTTGTGGGGCATCTCACGTTTGAATATTCTGCACCAGTTTGTGTGTCTCTCCGCTTACAGCTACTCTGGTGAACAGTAGCAATGACCCTTTCTCATGTCAGCCTGAAAATGGCACCTGAAAGGGTTAGAAAAACCCAATCAGGGTTGATACCTGTGTGAACCTGTCTGTCGCCTTATGCCCCTTGCTTCCTTCTTGGGAAAAGAAGCTGTGAGCCAGTTCACAGTTCCTCTATCATCAGTTCATCTGAACATCCAGTAGCCAGCCATTCACTTTAGTCAAACCAGCCTGGTATTAAGTGGACCTATCTGCAGTATTCATGTTTGCTTGCAGTGTGCTGCGATCTGACAGCAGAGGGCAGCAAAGGCCTGTCAGTGGGATGCTGTTTTCAAGCGACGCTGCGCAAAACGAAATATGCATCAGACGAAACGGATACTATCTTAACTTTACTTAAATTTAAAAAACAACATTGAGTATGAATTAATATCTTAAAGTTTTTTTTCTTTTTTAAAGATTCAGCTCATAAGTCCCAAAGTGCAACCTCAAGTACAATACTTTAAGATGCTTTTGCTTACATCTGCATGAAAAAGTTCATCTTAAAATGCAAAGTCCTCATTTAATAGCTACTCCACTGATGTCGGGCAGCAGTTGCACAAACCCAAACGTTTCAAGTGATGGTCACACCTCTCTCTTTTGTTCTGCCACTCATAAAGTCCATTTTCATCATCTCTTTATTTATCCATTTTAGCCTCATTCTCACTGCAGACGTTTGAGAAGGAGAGTAAAACAACACACGTTCTTTCACTTTAGAACTGTAAAACCATGTTGATTTGAGCAATAGGTTGTTGGACACTTATGGAGAGTGTCACTGGAATGATTTAGAGAGCAGTAACAGTAACAGCATCATCATTGGGTTCTTTGAGACATTTTAGTGCTATATCGGTTCGTAATATTGTTCTTGTCTGCATAGAAAGAGTGATATAGGTTACCTAATATAAAAATGTAAGAAATGCTTCTGGAAGAGCATTTCAATATGAATTTTCAGTTTGAAGTGTAAATGTGCAACAAGCGATCAAGAACTGACGCACCACTGCGCCAAAAAGGACAGTTCCATCTGCTCCACACAAAGAACAATGTCAACTGCGCATATCTGAACCAATGGACCAGTGGAACAATTATTGTATACATAATATAATTAGGCTAAGGAAATTCACCTCGAGCACAATATTCAGCATTATTTGGAATATTCATTTGGCTACCTGACACATGTGGAACGAATGAGTTCCGGATGTTACCACCGAGCATTAATGAGTGATAGGGTTGGTCCCCCCTATATAAAGGAGACGCGCCCACTGCTCTGCTCTGTCTCCATTCAAGCCAAGATGAGCTACGGATCTGAAGCCTTTTCCACCTCCTCCTCCTACAGGAAGATTTTCGGGGATTCTCCCCGTTATGCCTCTCCGTCACGGACAAAGATGAACGTGTCCTCCCGGGGAGGTTACCGGTCCTCCTCTGCATCCCGGAGCAACGTTTCATCCATGGGCTCGTACAGCAAAAAGTCCGGCCGCCTCATGCCACTGGAGAGCTTCGACCTGACTCAGAGCACCGTCCTCAACAATGAGTTCAAAATTGTCCGCACCAATGAGAAGGAACAAATGCAGGGGCTTAATGACCGCTTCGCAGTGTTCATCGACAAAGTGCGCAACTTGGAGCAGCATAACACAGTGCTGGAGACGGAGTTGAATGCTCTGCGCCAGCGGCAGACCGAGCCGTCCCGCCTGGCCGAGCTTTACCAACAAGAGATCCGCGAACTTCGCTCGCAGCTCGAAGAGCTGAACGGGGAGAAGTCCCAGCTCGTCATCGAGAGGGATTGTATCGAAGACGAACTGCAGAAGCTCAGGGGGAAATACGAAGAAGAGTACCGCGCCCGGGAGGACGCGGAGGTCACCCTCAAGGCCTTTAAGAAAGATGTGGACGATGCCACCATGGTGCGCCTGGACCTGGAGAAGAAGGTGGAATCTCTGCTGGACGAGATCAACTTCCTCAGGAAGGTGCACGAGGAGGAGGTGGCCGAGCTGACGGAAATGATCCATGCTGCCCAGGTGTCTGTGGAGATGGAGGTGTCCAAGCCGGACCTCACCTCCGCCCTCAAGGAGATTCGAGGCCAATACGAGTCCATGGCGTCCAAGAACCTGCATTCCGCCGAGGAGTGGTACAAGACCAAGTTCGCCGACTTGTCCGAGCAGGCCACCCGGAGTAACGACGCCATCCGCGCCGGCAGGGAGGAACTGAACGAGTTCAGGAGGCAGCTGCAGTCGAAGACGATCGAGACAGAGAGTCTTCGGGGAACCAACGAGTCTCTGGATAAGCAGCTGCGGGAGATGGAGGAGAGGCACAATGCGGAGATTGGAAACTACCAGGTAATCACCTTTTAATGACTCGTTCACCGCTTTTTTAAACTAGAAAATCTGCCATTTTATTTGCAGTCATAAAAGTTTATTTTAATTGAAATGAATACACCGTAAAGCGTTTTCAAGGCAATAACAATATCAGGAGCAGCTGAGATCTGTCCGTGGTGCTGAAACTCAATCCCCTGAGACAGCGCGCTCAGCTGCTGCATCGGACAACGCCCACTGAGTGTATGTGCTCTAAATGAGTAACTTTCGTGTGGTTTTGGATTAAGCACTCCTAACTGAGAGCACACATTTTAGGAAAAACATTTTTACGCATTATGCTCATAAACGACTTGAGTTCCCATCCACATGATACAGAGGTTAACAATAGGATTGACAGAGGTCTTTGTTTGGGCACTGCGATTATTCCTCTGCAAGAAATGTGGTCACAGACAGTTGTGCTTTAAAAAAAATCTTGAACCCTGGCCTTCTTTTCTTGTGTTGTTTGATTATCCTTAGGACAACATGGTAGAGCTGGAGAATGAGCTGAGGGCCAATAAGAGCGAGATGGCTTGTCACCTGAGGGAGTACCAGGATCTGCTGAATGTCAAGATGGCACTGGATATTGAAATTGCAGCTTACAGGTAGGTTCTTCTCTCGAAGACATCTGACACATTATCAGTTCGATAACCTTTATAAAATGGCATTTAGTGGGGGGATGCTGTTAAAATGCTGTTCCTGACCATTACTCTTTATCTTTATGTTGTCTCTATCCTATCTAAACCCTTCCCTCCATCGTCCTCGCTGCAGGAAACTACTGGAAGGGGAGGAGACCCGCATCGGGACAGGGATCAGCTATGGCTCCTCAATGAGCGCAAGTCTTGGGCAAGGCTACAACTACCAGAGCCGTAGTTACGGCAGCTCCAGCAAGGGCTCCAAGAGGGAGGGCAAGGAGGAGGACCAGCAGCAGAGCAAGTCTGGAGGCAAGGTGGCCCAGCGTGAAGTTTATGAGGAGACAGTCATCACCACCACCAAGAAGATGGAGAAGCAAGACCCCAGCGACATTCCCACCATTCAGAAAAACTAAGAGCCTACTGTAAGCTTGTTTTTCACCCTTTACCCTGAAAATCAAAACCACTTTTCATTACCCAAACAACAAACCCTGAGCCTTTACACTTCAACACTTGTGGGGATCTAAGATGATAGTTTTACCTCCTTATTATAAGCATAGTAAGATCATTCTGGTTTCCATCTGCCCTGTTGTGTGTTGGATGTCCACAAGTGTGTAGAGTGCGGGATCTAGATGTTTGTTTTACGTGGGGTTATCCCTCTCTGTCCCCTTTGTCCCCCACATGTGTTCCCCAAAGGAAATCAATTATAACTCTACTGTAACTGCCACTCTATACAAAACCACAGCGCATCTGTGCGCTCTCTTTCTCCTTCACACTCTCAACATCAAACGATAACCATTACTTACTGTAGGTAGCATCTCTTACAGAAGTGCAGTCTTTCAAAACATAATATTTAACTGGTCTGTCACATTTGGGCTGATGTCACTTCAATATGTGATACTGAAACACGTAGATAATAGCTCTGGTCATTCACGACCACCACAAGCTGTGATCTACTCTCAACACATTCCAATGGAAGCATGTGTGTGCATCCACTCATACGGTACAAATAAAAAGACATTCCGACAACAGTTTAGTGAGAAAGCACACAGTCTACAGCCAAGATAGACAATGATATATGACAGTGTATTGCTGAGCCATTATTTCGGTTCGTAGTTCATTAGCAAAATATGTACCTGGAAAAAAATGTTGATCCCTGTTTGACTGCAGTCCAATCAGTTCTGCATGACAAGATTATGGAAGTTTCTCCTCTTCCACCTCCTTTCTAACTTCCCGATAAAGATTCATTTTCAAAAGTGGATTCCCTTAGCTATTTAAAAGAGATTTGAAGCACAGAAGAAGACAAATGTATTAATTAAGCATAATTTGCATGGCGAATGTAGATGTCATGCTTGCATGGAATCCATCGGCCTATTGCTCATTTGACACAATTTCATTGTTAAAAGGCTGGCTAATGCCTTCCTTTTTTACCATCTACCGTGCTGAGCATCCTCATGCACAACACTCATTAATAAATGTAATAGACGTGCTTGTAAGCCTGTAGGTTAGATTATAACTCTTACTGCAGGATGTGACTTAGATAGGCCTCGATGCTATGAAGATAAGAAGTAAAAATCCACTTGCACTTCTATAGGAATGTCAAAACTACCAAATTTGGTAAACAGTTTGCACAATATGCTATGAAAGAAACAGGGAAAAGTGAAGCAAAGATGCTGTAAAGGAGGCAAAATGTGAAAAGAATATGATAGAGGGAGTGATCGCTCTCTTGAAGCATCCAGTAAATTGGAGACTGAATTGTAAATCACGCTTTAGCCTACAAGATCCTCTATGATCCCTCTGGGTGCGATGAATTGTATGCATATTCAACACCATTTCCCATGTGCCATCGATGATGCTTGAAGCACATTTGAGCTCCAGAATTCGTACCATATCACTCAGCCAGAAGAAAACTATGCCATCAACACTCAAAATACTCATAACTTCAGCCGCCAGACCACCACATGTTTGAAACAACTTGATTTCTCTCTTTATAACTGTGGCCATGACTGGACAAAATGTCTGCTGTAGCACAACCTCACCACTAGAAATCCCTTAGAATGAGAAACGTGTAGCCAGTTTTTTTTCTGCTTGTGTACTGACGATGTTAACACAGCTTATTCTCCTGCTGCTGGTCATGGTGACCCACACCCTGACAAACTGCACATACGATGAAAACAAAAAAACTACTGATTGTACGGCAGACTGTTGTGGATTGGGTTCCTGTTGTTTTACTTGAGGCTTGTGATAGGTATGTTAGTACTTTAGTGAGTGTGTATGTGTCTCTACACGGTGGCCTATTATAAATATGTAGAGGACAGCAAACCTGAAAGTTGGGCATTTTGTTGTCTAGATCACTGAATTCCAGTCTAAAGCAAAAGAAATGTACAATAACTTAAAAATATGAGCCGCATTTTATAATACACAGCTGTAACAATGGATGAATGGTTCATCAAGCTTCTATCTTTACACTATAAACCAAAACAGTCATCCATTGGTGTCTGGAGAAAGAAATGTCACTCCTACTACTACTGCACTGCCAACCTTTTCTATGTGCACATGCAACATCCTTTCATGGGAAAAAACAAAAACATCAAGCATTTTCTGAAAATCCAGTTTGTCACCAACACAAAACCACCAATCAAGATTTAGCCATAGAACAAATATCTGTAGGATGTGAAATGCCTTAAAACACCAGCAGCTTTTTTTCTGGCCATGTGTGTGATGTGTATGATTCTGTTCAGTAGGGATGTGTAATCATTATTGTCTCTTTATTAGAGCTACCACGATTACAAAAGCATAGGGATCGAATGTAGTTAACATGCTATTCTGTTTGATGTTATTCTTATGTATTGCTGTATGACACCATATAATAAAGACTCAAAAAGACTTGAAATGATTGAGGCTGCAAATGATTTCATTGTTTTTTGATATGCTACTTTTAGTTGTCAAGAGAAGATCACATTTTGTAGTTGCATAAATGTACTTTCCACCACTGTCATTAATGCTGTTATACAGATATGTACAAGTAGTACTGTACTTAAGTACATTTCAGAGGTACATGTACTTTACCTGGCTATTTTCTATTTGAATCTACTCCACTACTTTTCAGAGGGAAATATCGTACTGTATTGTTTTTACTCCACTACATTCATTTGGTAGTTGCTGTTTATTTAGCAGATTCAAATTAATAATACAAAATGGAATCAACAAATAAATGATGTAATATTATAGGTGAAGGTAAGACTTTAATGATTCCTGGGGGCAAATTCACAAGTCACCCAGCAGTATATACAGTAATCCAAATTAGACCCATCTTTACCAGCTGCAAAACTGAAGAGATGTACCCATTAATTGCATCAGTAATACAAATCCAATATTATAATAAACAGTTTTATGAAATGGGCAATTCTGCATAGTAAGTTTAATTCATAATTAGTACATTTTCTATTGGTACTTTAAGTATATTGGATATAAATAGTGTCTATTTGTATTCTGTGATATTGCTTCTTGTACTTAGGTAAATGATCTGAGTACTCCCTCCACCACTGATTAATCAGTCAATGTGATTCAACAATATTAGGAAAAGGATGGAGAGAATATTCCCAGATTTCTGCATTATCAACAGTGGGGAGTTTTCTTTTTGTTGCACACTTGATGCAGCAAATGCAGGAAAACCTGTGAGGTTCAATGTTGAGAGCCAGTATGGTACTATTCTTCTTCTTCTACCATGTTTTCAGGTCTGAGGAAAATAATATTTTTGCTTTGATTTATCCGTAAAAGTAACGATTGCTTTGGACCAACATGAGGCAGAAAGCAATGTCACCTTGACCTCTTTCCTGGAGATATATTTTTTCTTCTGCTCCTCGGGGTCACAGTGCAGATGTGTATGAAAGAAATATGATGGATTACCTGCTGCTGTACTGTACATTGATCTTTGTACCCCCGTCGCCTCTCCACACACTTAAACACACACACACACACACACACACACACACACACACACACACACACACACACACACACACACACACACACACACACACACACACACACACACACACACACACACACAGTCCTAGACCTTGAGACCTTCGGCCTCTTGAATTGTCTCTGTAACTGGGCGGGACAGCTACGGTGCTGGGTGTGCATGTGTGACGCAGTTTGCAGTTCTTCAAAGATTTATACCCCTGCAATGCTGCTGAGTAGAAGGTGTGGTGGGAGTCGTCCAGTGAGATTCCACTGTAAAAGCCCTGTTATGAAACAGCCCTCCCTTCCTCACGCTTCAAACTTGAAGAGTGCTTCAACTTTCTATTTTGAGTCCCATCTTAGCAACCCTGGCCTTTCCTCATAACCATAGAAAACACACAGGAGTATTACGAGGCAGAAAAAACACATGGATACCATGTAGAAAATATTGCCTCCTATAGGAAAATGTCTGATTTATTTTAGGGTGTTTAGTCCTTCAGTCCCAATGCAATCAGCAAACGTTGCAGTTGGCTGATTTCTCAAGTGTGTCACTCTATAATTATTGCCGCTTGCTTGTCTTAAAATCCTCACAGCGTTGTGTAAAATATTGTTTTTATGGTGTAATAAATGTAAAGTGAATGAGCTGAGAATAAACTGTGCCACAGATTAACACATTTCTCTCTTAATTTTCTCACATCTCAACACATTAACAGTTTATCCCACGTAACACAAAGTTCTGTAGGTTTCAATAACGTTTAGGATGTCCGTGGAGGTTGAGAGATAAATAAATGTCATCTGTACATGCACACTCCTCACTGACTGTGGGAATTGTTCCTTTTTATGTCTTCACCTTTGCTATCTTGAGGTTTAAAGGGGAATGTGTTGAGGGAGAAGCATGTTTTATCTTCTGTCTGGTAATAAGTGTCTGTGTGGGGCTGTGATGGTGGTGGAAATGAGAATCAGGAAGCAGAGCGGGGGGGCCATGGCCGTAAATTTCACCTGTTTGTCAGCGTCTCCGCATCAAAGCCATCCTTCTTCACTGGACTGAGGTGTCGGCTCTGCAGACATTTTAAAATGAGAATGTGTGTGATCCTACACACCCACGAAGAGCCAACACAAAACAAAAAAAGGCAGAAAGATGTTATTAATAAGGGAGATGTTCACATTCACCTTTCTTAATCTTCGTCCAAAGTTCTTCAAGTCTAAAGACCTTTCAGACCAAACAAATTCGGACAAATTTCACATCAGTTAAACAATGTAAAGTCATTTATCTCTGTGCCTATCCATGCTGAATCTGAAACTTTCGTGTTTCGTGGTACAGTTGGGGTTTTTTTATGCACCATCATGTGTTCCTGGTGGTCAGTAAGAGATGTATAAGCTAACTGCTCATTAAACCAGTGTATAGTTTTCTATTCTAAATGTAACAAAAGTTACAGTGTGTAAATATGACTAGCTAGCTGTTTCTCCTTACATCCAGTGCTTTGCGCTACGCTAAGCTAGGCTAAACACGTCACTGAGCTTGCACAGAGATGAAACTGCTATTGAATGAGCTCATTTCACAAAATATTCCTTTAAACACAGGCAGCCAGACGCATTTACAATGCATTGTTGGTATAACTCATTTCACCATTTCAATCAGTAACAGATGGTGATGCATGTTCTCTTTGTAGCTGTAATCAAAGTGTTAATTTATGAGTTGCTGCTATTGTTGCCTTGGAATCTGTTGCTAGCATCCTGCTGTGCTTCAGCAGCCTTTCAGAGAGACAGAGTTTGACGTACAGACGGACAGACAAAGAGATCAGAAGACAGGAATATAAACAGATACAGAAGGCAGCTAGCAAACATTATGGAAAGCAGTTGGGAAAATGCACTTCAGAAATGATTTGGCGTTAATATCTCTATTCATCTCCTTGCCTCGCGAAAGTACTGAGTCATTTTGAGGTAGGCCCTGTGCGTGAAGTGGCTTTCTCTATTTTTTCTTGGTGCTAATAATAGCATGAGACACAGCTGGCCAAGCCAGACATGCAGACAGACAGACTGAAGGAAAATGTTGAACAAAGGCGAAGGTCGCAGCTCTATTACTGACCTCCGTCTAAGCTTCTGTGAGGATGAGATATTGGGGGTATTCAACCTGAGAAATACAATTACTTTAGCTGTAAAGTGCATCTCACTAATCAGAAAATGGCCACTGTTCTTCTTCAAATATTTTAAATATTGTACAGAATTTGATTTTGGTGTAATGATTTGATTTGTAGAGCAAAGGTTAACTGACTTGATCTACTTTAGATGTGCTATGTTTTTCTTTTTCTGATGAGATGTAAAAGGGTACTGTAGGTATTTTTAGGTTTCAGCTGGCTGCATCAAAAGGTGGAGAGGAAGTAAGGTACATTGAGAAACTGATATGTGCATCATAAGCAGTAGTACCGAAGCTCTACAGACGGCTGTTGATCCACTGGAGGTCACTTCCTGCTTCAGACATTCTCTCAGAATTCAGTCTGCAGTGTTTTTTGCAGAAGGACACTTTAGGAAACATCAGCAGTCGTAAATGCCTAATGAACGTCCTCTATTATATCTAATTAACAATAAAGCATTCCTGAAAAAAAACGTTTTACTTCCAATATGTGATGACCTTCAGTTAAAAAAATACTGTAAATGTAAAATGTCTTTCATTTATCCATGTTACTTTTCTGCAACTCTCAACATTTTGCAGAGATAGGCTACAGTCAGTGACTTGAAGATGAAGTACTGGTTGGTCCCTATTCAGATGGGACTCATTATGTTGGAGGAGGCCGGGGAGGGTGCAGTAGTGCAGCAAAACAAGTTCAACCTACAGGGATGTGTCCTTAGAGTAACCTTGTGCTGCAGCGTGCAACCGCTGACAGTATCAACAGATGCAATTTGGAATGAAACTCACATTAAGATATCCATTTAGATGTTGACATTCTGGATTATAAATCATTTCCAAGAGAATGTCCTCATAAAACTCCAGCCAATTTAAGAAATCCATTTTATATTAGCAATGAAGGTTTATATTCTTCAAATAGAAAAGAATAATACAAAAAAATGATGTATTAAGCAGTTATTTCCTTCTCTTTGACACACACACAATATAATCTTTTTTAGATAAATGGTGTATCTAAAGATCACAGTGTACCTTCAGCTCTTTTGGGGGGTAAGAGGTCTGTGCTGCCACTGCCTAATCCATTATAGAGCAGCTGAGCCCATCCAGGGCTTTCTATTCAGCGTCCAGCCTGCAGACTATGACACAGCATTTTAAGAGAGAGAACAAAGAAATAACTGAAAGTATGAAAATGTAGCACAAAGCTGAGCTCAACCTGATGTTGAAAAGAGTGCTCTTCAAGGTACCATGAGGCATTAAAGGCCAGAAGTCAAACAGTTGAAGGAACAGTAAGAGTAGTGAGGGTGAGAAATGGAATCATTTATAATCAGACGCTCAAAGCTTTAAAAAAAGAAAAGAGATTTCTCTGATCAGTTTGAGATGATTCTGTTTCAACGATAAGCGTTAACAATTCTCTTTTTCACTTATGTTAGAGCTCCAATGACAGATGTATCCTGATCAGTTGAAAGATTACATGAAACACAAGCTTTGTTGTGATTTTATTCAGGGCTTCTTCTGTCTTTTTTCTTGTCCATCATTCGTAAATTATTAAAATGACTTCACAGCTGTCTTGCTGTTTAATACCTGCTGCTGGCGAGCTGGCACAGACGTTTGCAGTAATGTTGTCATGCAGCATCTACATCATGTTCCAAAAAAAGCATCCACATATTTCCAGTGATATTATAAAATAAATGTAATTAATAAGAAATAAATTCATCATTAGCTTATAACATTATTAGGCCACGCCAGAGTGATCATTCATTTCCTCTGCTGCTGAAGGTGTGAAATTGTCAGAGGTCAGAAAGAGTAATTCTGCTATCATTAATCTTAAGGCTCTCAGGACTTAAATGTAGGCAATGCACATTTAAAGAAACACTACAGAATATTTTATTAAGGCTGTTAATAACTAAGTTACATCTATTTCTCAAGAACAAGTAACCAGAACTGTGTGTCTGTAAGAGATGATTTCCTGGTCCTTCTTCTTTTTGCTGAAGCAGAAGTGCTGCACAGATTATCGAGGATCAAACCACAAAATAGAGGATAACTAAACCTGATGGTTGATTTCCAAGATTATAAAAAGCCTGCACTGAACTGCATGACAAACAAAAGCTAACATAGGACAGTTGGCAGGCAGTATTTTGAAATGAGAAAGGGTTCAGGATTCACATCTTTTTAATCTTGATTGAAAATATGACACATTAGATACTGTACATAGATACAGCTGGAAGTGATCCTGTCATATGAGCTGTTTAACGGAAGAAATATGAAAAAAGATGACAGTAGTTTGCAAAAGCACAGTATTTTCAGTCAGCTGGAGGTTAGCTTAATGTAGCATTAAGATCAGAGGTAACAAAGTCAGCCTTTAGCTCTGCAGCTCATTCATTCACACGTCATATCTTCTTTGTTTTATCCTCACAAAAAAGCTGAAGTGTAAGCGGGTCATGTACTTGACTATTTCCCATCCCGTTTTCAGTCTTTATGCAAAGCTAAGCTAGCCATCAGCTCTTCATATTTAACTGACAGATATGCGAGTTGGTATCTATCGTCTCATCTAACTCTCTGCAAGAGAGAGACAAAGGTTATTAACTGTGTCTGTCTGCTGTTTAGTGCATGGCAGGTTGCAAACAACGGGTTTTAGGGCTTTCACCCTGAGACATGACAATGTCAGTGGTGAGACTGAACTATAACAGTAACGTTGTGAGACATTAAACCAAAATGATGTCCTGGAAGATGCTCAAAGGCTCAGTAGAGCTGAGGGGAGCTGCAGAGTCAGGTGATAATTCTACGTGGGTTTGTGAAAGCGACCGTTTCTACATAATATATATTTACATCATAATTGGAATAATATAACAATATTTAAAATTGTAGCTTAAGAAATCATAAGGCAGTTTGCTTTTTTTACTACTTTTCCTAAAATTCTAATTTGTGGAGTTGATGTCATCTTTATCTTCAAGAGGATTAGTGTCTAACCTTGAGAAGCCCCTCATTATATTTTGTTTATTTTGTGTGTTATTATTGAGCACATCCGTGCAAGTTATCCTGTTTAAACCAACTACAGAATAGTTGGATTAAACAGGATAATAATATAAACTTATCTACAGAAATTGAACCCGTAATGTGGCCTTGACTGGATTGATGAGGTTTTGCTTCTCAGGCTCCTGTGATTATTTTCGCTCGTCTAAAACAATCAGCAGGTATTTTTTTTCCTTATCATCAAACGAGGATACATTCTGCAATCACAAACAATATCACTTTTGAAGTTGTCCTGTCATCCAGTGTCCCCCTGAGAGTGAGATTACTGTATGATGTATACCTTGTATTGAACTGCCTCAGTAGCAATGTGCAGCAGAGGATGTAGGGACACAGAGGGACACTCCCTTACCCTCACAAAGGGCTGCAGGCTGCCAGGATGGAGGATTAAAGGTTACCTGCCTCCAGAGGCCGACTTATTGACAAATCTCTCATGCTGCTCCACACGGTATATATAGACTTCAAACATCCAGACGTGTGCAGGGCAGCTGGGGGAGGGGGGGCTGCTTGCAGGGGGGAAGCATAGAGTGTATAAACGAAGGTGCTGTCCATACTCCCCTGCACCCTCTCTGTGAGGTGCAAGAACAATAGTGACACATGCACCTTAATGAGACACAGGTGGGGTCTTGTATTATCTGCTCTGCAAACCATCCTTCGACTGATTACCATTCAGAATTGATCAATCAGTTTCAATCAATTGTTGTGCGTATGATAATAAATAAGTCGACTAATGTGGAAATCCTGCATCAGGTCTGAGATACAAACCACAACATCTGTACGTGTACGTGGCATTCCATCAAAATGCAAAGCACTCTCACTGTTGAAGGCATGAAAGTCATTCATGTTTGTCCTGTTTATAAAGAAAACTACTTTAGAAGAAGTTGAAACTTGACACACAGTGCTGTCCATATTGAGTAAATGTTCAAGAAAACAAATGCTCTTATATCATCAAAGGAACCTTATGAAGAGAATGAACTCGCTATCCCTCTGTGTGTGTTGCTATCAGAGCTTCTCCTTTCTTTGTTTACGAAGCCGGGACGGACCCGTGTGCTTTTAATGCATATTTGTGCATGTGAGCATGGCTAGCTCACAGCCGCCGCTCATATGCACTGATAATGCCGTCCCAACCGAGCCTCCGGTGAGTGAGACAGGTAAACAATGTTAGCTCAGGTAAACAATGTTAGTTCAGGTAAACAAGGATAGTTCAGGTAAACAATGTTGGCTCAGGTAAACAATGTTAGTTCAGGTAAACAATGTTAGTTCAGGTAAACGATGTTTGCTCTGTCATCACTGTTGCCCATAGTTTGCTCTGTGAGAGCTGTTTGCACCGTTAGCTGTGAACCATCGGCTCAGCCGTCACCATGTTGAGAGCCGTGTGATTTTCTTAATTTAACACCTTTTACATCAATGTTTGCAGATATTCTAAATGTAAAAAATAATGTAGTACCACTTTCCAATAAGTCATACTTTGTAATGGACTTTTGTTAGGTTGAAAGAAATGCATTTTTAATGGTTAAAAAATAATGTATCAATCTTTTAGATATCCATACAAAGCCATTAAAAACAACAAGTTTTGCACTGCAATGTTGCAATTCATCAGTTAGATCCTGATGCGCAAACCATATCAGAACCCTTTCATTAAAAGAATAGTTTAACATTTTGCTTGTTTGCTTTCCTGCCGGGATTTACATGAGAAGATAGATACCACTCTCACGTGAGCAAGGTAACAAGCTAATGTCTTAGCTACTATTGTGAGAAACCCATGACCCTTTGTTAAAGACTGAGCCTCTTTCTAAAACGCCATCATGTCTGATCTGTAATGCATGGACATATGATTTATTAACCATTAATAAAGCCATTTCTTGCAAGTTATAAATGTTTGAGTAAGCCTACTGTATACCGTTTTTTGTGTCTTGAATTATTGCTTTGTTGGTTTAGCTATGAAGTGACCAGGTTTTATGGTTCCTTTTACTGCTGCATACATCATTCAGCCTTCACCCACTGAAGGTGATAATGTCTTTGTAGATGATGTGTGTGTGGTGTGTGGGTAGGTGGTTAGGTGGGTGGTGGTAAAGTATCGAACAGTACCGTCGTCACCTTACTCCCCTGTGTCCGTTTGTGCAGCAATATCCATTTCAACCTTGACGCTTAAAGAAATGACACTAAGGTTAGCGATGGACTGCTGCTGAGCATTTTCCTGGAAGGGAGACATTTAATCTAACCTGCTAGTCATGGGTGAGTGCAGGGTAATTACAAGGCATCATTCAAGATCAGCAGAGA
Source organism: Pholis gunnellus (assembly GCF_910591455.1). NCBI lineage: Eukaryota > Metazoa > Chordata > Actinopteri > Perciformes > Pholidae > Pholis > Pholis gunnellus. The sequence continues at coordinate 16,907,140 of NC_136531.1, forward strand.
ACGACCTAATGGCGTTATGATTGTCTTAAGATTCAATGGGGAAGAAATGGCCGGCTGAGGTTTACAGAGCGATTGTTCTCTGAATGAAAGCAGAGACAGTAATGGGAGCATATCACACTAATGGCTGCTTTCATTAATCAAATGTCACCATTGATCAAAGGTATTGTCTTATTGAGCGAGAGAAACCATCAAACAGATGTTAACTCATCGAATTAATTTGTTTTGGCAGTGCCGCACAGGTGTGGTGTTACAGGCCATGGATGACGATAAACTGTGCCAAGATTCTTTATGCTCAGCACATCCCATTTATTTCACTTATCTCGTGTGCAGTGTCACAAGATTGACTCACTATCTGCATTATGTGTGAAGGAAGAACTGAGCATCCATCCGTCATTGAATATCCACGAGCATCTTTATCGACAGCTGGGCCGTGCAGACGAAACCCGATAGAAGACCAACCAGAGGCTGTAGACCTATTTTGCAACAAACAAACAAACAAAACAGAGATTCATTCCATTTTGGATACATAAATGCTGTTTAATTAGTACTCAGAGTTCATTAATGTTTGCTAATCTTACTGCGCAGGTCTACATCATTCCTCCTCCTTTTGTGAGCAACCTCTGCAACCTTGGCCCCACCCCTCTTTGCTGCACTACACCAACACAGCAAATACATGCAATGTCAAGGCGTCCCATCTCCAGGCTTACACAGGCATGTGTGCGTTTGCCGCCCCCGCTCCTTCTCCCATCTCCAGAAGTGCTGACTGCAGTCTTTCCCCACCTGCTGGCAGTTCGCCCAGAGGCTGATATACTGTGTCACTGTACACGCATTAACAGCTATTGATCGGGTAGAAAACAGCAAAAGCATTCAATTATCTTGGCTCGACGGTAATTTAGAAAATGGCAACTCATTCTGAGCCTGTGGGACTCATTCAGGCAACGTTTTCGGCTGGTAAACCGCTCAAATATTTCCCTCCCATAATGAAGTGAATACAGTAAACGGTCCGGCTGAGTGGTGTAGAGGTATGCAGATGGTTTTGTTGTTGTGTGTATTACAAGCTGCAGCTGATCCATAGCAAGCCAACGCCCCATAGTTAGATCGATAGAGCAGGATCAGCTACTAATTAAAAAGCAGTTTGGAAGCTTGTGCAGTCAGCTTCTGAGCAGACTGAGAGGTCATATATCACTTGTCTGTATAAATCCATCGTAGGACTGCTTCACAGGTTAGTTTCTCTCTTGGTGTTTTGGTCTTCTGGCAAAGTGTTCCCCATGTTCCAGTGTACAGTGTCACTGTGTGCTGCGAGGTTAGGATCTGAACCTAAAGATGAGACTATTGTCTAATTGACTCTCAAGCTGGTGTACGCTGTGCATGCCTTCTCTCTTGAAAAAGCATAATTACAGGCTCTCTCAGGGTGAAGACACCCCGTTATTGCTCAGGGAGAAGGAAATTACACTGAATAATTTGCAGTAATTTTACTGTACAATAGAAATGGACATTAAGATTCAGAATCCATTTGAGATTGATATAAAATACGCAGTTACTAGTTCTGCTTTATAAGGACATTTTTGCATTTGTTTTATTCCCTTACAGATTATATTCCTTTTGAAATAGCTTTTTAGCATCAAATCTAAATGTCCTTTTCTAACTCTTCCAAACAACTAAGTTATATTCGCCAAAGTGTGTATCCAATTTGGCATAATACATTTAATCTCCAAACAATTATGGAGTCAAACTGTGGACCAAGTGAAAATAAAAGGAAAGGATCACCACAACTAATCTATTTACATTCTATTTGCATTGTTCAGGCATTACTGATTGATGAATCTCTAAAGCAGCAAAAGACAGCAGAGCAAAGATTTTTGGAGATGTTTTTAGTGCTTGATTATGTCTAAAATCTAAATTGAAATACAGCATGATGGCTTCTGAGTGTATTTGAACACATATTAATTCAGGCATGTGTCTGTGTGTGTACTTTCATGGAGATTTACCAGTCTAGGTCCCCAAGGCCACCCTCCCCTCCTGGTGACATCAAATGGTGGTGACAAAGTCAAACCTGGTTCCACCCCCATCCTCTATTCTGACACACACAAACAAGACGAGGAAATAAAGAACATTGCTTCTCCATGAACAGGTTTGTATTTGCAGTAGCCCAAGTCCCTTTCCTCCATGATGACAGGCAGCTGAATGGAAATCAATGTGTCCTTTCTGACAAATTAACTGATAACCTACAGAGAAAAGGTTGTCATGTGACACACACTAAGAGAGAGAGGTGCAAGGTGAAAGAGCTAATAATACAACTATTTCTCTTTATTCAAGTATTTTGGGAATTATTCATTATTACATACATATCCACACACATTTAGAGAAGACTGACTGAATGTCTTAGCTAAAACTACAGACATATACATCATAAAGCTATGGTAATTATTTGTCTCTAAAATGTTAATGTCACCATTGATTACAAATTGTAAGTATATTGAGGCTTTAGTACCGAGGCTCTGATCTTTAGCAAATTGGAGGCCACCTCTTTATCTTTCCCTCTCAGCAGCTGCCAGTCAGTGTGTGTGTGTGTGCATGTGTGTGTGTGTGTGTGTGAGACAATCTTTCGACATGGTCACTGGACCGCAGAGAAGCCTAATTTGGTAGGGGAGCTATCTGAAGGGGTTTGGAACAAGGGACATTCATGCAGTGAATTGTCTCTACACAGAGCTTCATTCTGCAATAACAACATGTGGTTCAACAACAACAAAAACGCATTATAATAACAGCAATAGTTATGATGTAATATGTGATACGGAGACATACAGTTTGGGGTGCATGAAATAATGAGCTGAATCAAAATGTTTCAATAGGACTCTGCATGTTACTTGGTTTGAATTTCTTGTCGCCTCACTGCACCGAACTGCCTTATTAGTTTCAGATGGGTTCTGCATTATTTATAGTGATAAAGAAACTGTGGTGCACAACATTGTGTTGGGAGGGACCTGCAGTGTGTGTGTATTGAATACAAAATGACATTATGGTCATGAACACAACTCCACAACAGATGACTTTCGGCACCATTCCAATTGCATTGGAAACGCTCATTTCCCTTCCTGCTTTTGCACTTCTTTGAATTGCAAAGAGGGCCCTCACCAATCTCTTACAATGGGGACCCTGGGAACAGGATGACCCCACAGTGGGATAGCAGTAGGCTATGTTGCAATATGAGCTAAATGTATTCAAAGCTAAATGCTTACATCAGCATACTGAGGCCTAAGTAGCCTACAGCAATGTACATTTTCTATATATTACTGCAGTGTCAAGACACTGGAAAATAATGAAACAAGGGAAACAGCACCATGAACAAGTGGAATTAACTTAAAAGAATACTTCAACTTTTTTGGTAAATAGGCCTAAATTGATTTGCTTTCTTGCCAAGAGTTAGATGAAAAGATTGATAGATTTATATTAAGTTACCTCTAAGCCTGTTAGCTTAGCATAAAGATTGGAAATAGAAGGAAACCGGCCAGCCTGGCTTTATCTCAAGGTAAAAAAACAAACACCTCTGAAGTCCACTAATTAACAAGTTACATCTGTTTTTTTAATCTGCAGCTACAAAAAATCGTAGTTTATCCTATTTATTGTAAAAACATGAACATGTTACAGATTTGCTCATCCAAGAAACCAAACAAGTTCCACAAATGTCCAACTATTCATTTAACCCACTGAGATAATAGTTTCAGTTTTAGAAAGTTTGATGGTTGATTCGACTAAATGACTTGTTACGACAGATGCTTTTTGCAGTGTTACTACTTAAAGCTTCCTGAGACTTGAATTGACTGTTACTGTAGCAGTTGCCTGTGAACTAATAGGGATTAAATGCCTTGCTTAAGGGCATTTTGACAAAGTAAAGACTCTATTTTATCTACCCAGACTTCTCCCAGCTGTTCTGGGGGAATTGAACGAGGTTGCTTCAGTGCGACTACCATCGCCCATCCATAAGGTCGGCAGAGCCGACAACTGCGTGCGAGATCCAGCCCTCCAGTTAGGTCAGTATTGAATAATGCAAGCTCCCCACATTTCATCCCCCCCAAATGGAGATCTCTAGGGCCACAGCTCTGCCTTCACACCCATTATTCAGCTTGAATGGGCAAAACTCTCTAAGATGCATCAATGCATGCACGCACACAAGTGCGCCATCGCACACACGCACGCACGCACACGCGTATAGGCCAAAGGAAATAAGAGCAGCCTCAGTAAGACAAGGAATGACAGGATAGAAGCTAATCAGAAAGCTTTGAGTGAGTTACGGTAACATAAAGATGGATTTCAGGGAATTTGTTGTACCTAATGCAAGTATTTCCAACTCCAAATTTTATGATGCAACTGGTGTAAAAAGAGATTTTTCAGGGATAAAGGTTTAAACCCGAGTTGCTTGTGCGCAATGCAAATAAGGGTTAAATCTCTGTTTATGCACCAAGTCTAACAGATTTAGCTTTAATTGGCAACAAGTCCCTCACAAACACGGCAGCTCTGTTTTATTGTTTCACCCCCCGTGTGATTAAACTGGATTAGGATGCAATTCTTCCTCGTTGCTCATGGCTACCAGAGGAGAAACACTCAGCCCCCCCTTCTTCCCTTTCTGCTCACTTCTCACGTCACTGCAAGAAATCTGAAATCACCTCATTCACACGCCTTCCTTTACACCTGCCTCTCACCTCTCACTTTCACAATCTCATTCGAGCATCTCTCCTTGTCTCTCTATCAACCGTACATCCTCTGAGTTTAAGGCACCATCCTTTCTTTCTTTCTGCTGCTCCCCGTGCGCTGCCACACCCCCTTGTTCCCTAACCCAATCCCCATCCCACCCACCATTCTGTCTTACCCCCGCCACCCTCCTTCTTCTCCTTTCGCTCCCTTCATCTTTTCCCCCCACTCTCTCCCTCCCCTTTTTGCTTCTCTTAGGGCATTTTCCACCTCTTCTGAGAGTCACACCTCATGAATTATTTACCTGTGCATCTCAGTGGGGGATTTTGCTGCGTTTCCTGACCGTACTGCACATATAGGCAGTGGTTTCTGGAACATTTAAATGTGCAGGTAAGCATCACAGATTGTCTGCTTCACGCGCTGAATGTGCTGGGTGTCCCTGCCTGGAAAGCATTAACACCATTATAAGAAATTGAGGACGGACAAACACAGCAAGCCGGGGAAACATCCCTTTGTGTTATAATCGGCTGTCATCTTATCCTATTAGAATATTCTTATAATATTAGGCCCTTCAAAAAGCAGACATTATCTTATGGAGATGGTGAATCTATTTCAAGTAATCATTAGATGCAGCTCAACTGCACCATTTCTCGCAGTAGGGAAAAAGATAAACCCTACACGTGCATGCATTAAAATAAAACCACTGAAAGTGACTAAAACTGCAACGCCCCACTCTGATGCCTCACACACAAGTATGCACGTACATACTTTGCTGCAAAGTGAACATTAAATCCTAAATCGTAATAATACTTTTTGCCATTTATCTTTTTAGTTTTAGTTTTACAGCATATGCCTTAGACGATGGTAAAAGTGATATTAAACTATATAAATCCAACGTCTGACATTTTTCATTTGCTGCTCATTTCTTTCACACTTGGGGCGATGCCACCAATACCAATTAGCGCATCTGCCATAAACCTTCCCTCCAATCTTATCAGAGGATATATTTACTGGCACATAAGCATAACAGCTTGAGGGGACATCCATAACGCATCTCCTGAAGCGCATTAACCACGTAAACACAAAGAAAAGGCCTTTTAATTTGAATCAATGATGCATGTCAGTGGTATCAGCGCCACTATAGTATCTTGTGAATGTAAGCTCTTATAACAAGTACAGACAAACAAATTTCTCTCAAAAGGTATGTTGTGGCTCTACAGCAGGGTTTAAGTGCACATGAAACAGTTTTCTTTGAGGGCTTTTGTGTGCTCCAACAGAGCTGTCTCTGCTGGGGGATGCCACACCCTGCTGCCTCCTGACACAGAGGCAGAGAGGGGAGAGAAGGAGAGAGAGAGAGCGAGAGAGAGGGGAAGAGAGAGACGGGAGAGTCCTCCAGCTTCTGCGCACACCAAAAGGAACTGAGAAAAGTCATCACTGAGGTGTGAAAGGAGGATCTAACTGACCATGTGCCTCTCCCCACCGAGCATTTCATTACTATAGTGAAGAGCATGTGAGCAGCTTTACATACATTAATATAAGACACACACTAACCAAACTGGCCGTAGCGTAAGACGAAAGGTTACAGAAGTGGGTGTTGTGACAGTGAAGGTCAGTTAAAATCCAAAAAGCATTGGGAAAAAGTGGACGACTTTTAAAAGTAAATGCAGAAATACTTCATTAAAAGCGAATGTGTTTTGAAAATATCAAAATTGGTAACGTCAAAGTGTCAGTAACTCAAAAGCTCGTAGTCTCTCACTTAACACAATTCAATCCTCGAGTACCAGCTGACAGCTGCATGTAATCCCTCAGTTTCATTTCAAATCAATGTTAACACTGGTGGGCTGCCATGAGGCATTAAAGCTGCCACAAGAGATAGCTTGTTTACCATTCATTATTCTATCATTTCAAAATAAAATCCCTTCAACACAACAGTGAAGTGATTCTATTTAAATACAAAAAGCACTAATCACACAGGCTCTAGAGGTAAATCATATATTTGAAGGGGAACACTTATAGATCTTAAATCAATAACCTTTAGCCTGACACATTGTCATTCAGTGACACCAAAAGCAGTCATGTATCCTCCACACGCTCCCTCATTAGCAGCGTTACGATGAACCTGCACCGATGACCACGCCCTGAACTGCTGCTGTTAACGTGTTTGTCTCCTACACCCACCAAACTTCCCCACCCCACCCCCATCTCTCCTCCTCATCGAGCTATGCCACTGCAATGTTATACAACGCCCTGCTGCTTCTGCTGTGAACCCTTCTCCTTCTTTTGTCCCACCCCTCACCATGGACCAGTCGTTAAACCTGCTGCTGAGTTATCACTCCAGTGTGTATGAGCCGGAGCAGGAGAGAGCAGCTTCTACAAGTACACCTGACCTCGACGAACAATCATTCAGTACGAGGTTAGAAGAAAAGGTTGTTACGATGTACATATATTACATTTCATTAGGTGTTATAATTAAGACAGATCTTAAGGAAAATACTGTCAGAGACTTGAAATGAATGAGAAATGCTGCCAGTGAGTAAACACTGCTCGTGCACTGTTTGAAAATAGAATGAAATGCTATTAAGGTCTGATTTTCTACTGACAGTTCCCCATAGAAATGAAAACAAATGCTGCGCTGACCCAAATAATGCACATTCAGCAATATGAGTGTATCTCTGACAGGGAGTTTAGAACGTTCAGAGAGGGAGGAAGGTGTGTTATTCTGTATGGGCAGAAATCCAGCCTCAGCAGAATGCAAAGTGGATATACTGCTGATATTTGTATGTAATTTCTATTTGTCATGTGTTTTTCCCCGCTGCTACAATTAAATCAATCCAAGTTTGCAAAACACAAAGTTTAGTTGATCAAGTGCATATCAAGATCACAATGCTATTTAAAATATGTTGCTTTATTGCTTCACCCACAGACTGACATTCATTATTTGTATTTCAAATAAAGGGGAAGATAGTGCATTGTTTTAAAATCATATTAGACTGTGGAGCACAAGAGGGATATGCCATGAACAAGCGCTGACTATAAGTGGATAGGGCAAAGCTATTTGTCTCTAAAAAGAAAATATTCCAACAACAAAAATCACTGGTGTGAATATTATCTGGTTTTCTTACTCTTCCATGGAAGTAATTTGAGTATCTTTGATTTTTTGACTATTGGTTGAACTAAACAACACATATACAGGCGCCCGGGAACGTCTGATGTGTATTTTTTATTTGCTGACCTTTTATAGACAAAACAAATAATTGATTAATCGATGAAATAATAAGTATATCAAGCAATAATGACGATTATCATTTGAAGGTTTCCCTTCAACATTTGTCCAAGGAGGTTATCTGGTTGAGACTGTGAGTAATGTGGGACCAAAGTGCCACCATCTGGTTCAAAATGGTACAGCTCAAATAATAAATGAAATGTGCTATTCAGTTTAAAATACACACATTAAGTTAAGTGTAAATAGAACTCTTTCACTTTTTTATATGATAATCAGTCCTCAAATGCAAACAGTTTACATGAGCTTCAATAGAATGAAAATGACAACAGGTGCAATAGATATGCATGGTAAATATGGAAATAGCTTATTCGAGAACTATTGGAGCTAAAATGAACCTGTTGATGATAAAATGGTGGGTTATAAATTTAGATTTTGTTCTAATTAACACCAGCAGACCCGTTTCCTCTGAGTTACAGATTCTGGTGACGAGGGAGGCGGGACTTCTGCGCTGCACAGAACGTGACGTGACGTGGCACCAATAAGCACCAATCAGGTGATCTGATTTTACACGGCGAGCGTTTTTCTTTTTTAAACCTCGCACATGCGCATTTCATTTTTAAAATGGCGGCCGTACAAGGTGGTCTGGTCGACGCGGTTGAAGAAAAAGACATAAAATCAGAACCGTCAAACGATGGCTGTGGAAATAGTAATGCAAACGACGGAAGGCCGCCCTCTACGTCCCCCGGCTCCAGTGCTTCGGCTGGAAGCAATACATCTGCGGCGGGACCCCCGGAGGACCAGCAGACGCTGCTGGCAGTCCTGCAGTTCCTCAAAAAGAACAAACTGACCGAGTCCGTGGACATTTTGCGTCGTGAGGCGGGATTACCGGACGACCAGTCGGGCGGCGACTCCGGGGCAGGTTCGGGTGCTGCTGCGGGAGATGGGAACACAGAAGGCGGGGATGTGAGCTCTCTTCTCAGCCGGGTGACCACCGCATCCTCCGCTGTAGCCCCGGTAGCACCGGCGCCAACTAAAGGTCCGATATACAACTTGGCTGCTGCTCTTTTGTCCAACTGGTTTCTGTTAATATAGTATAACCTAGCGTTAGAGAGAAGTGTGTCCCACATGAATTGTAACTATCACGTGTATAACTATAGAGTTACTATAATCGTACTCTCAATAACCAGAAATACATAAACTACAATATGTTGCTCCCAACTCCTCTCAGAGTCTCAGTTAAAGTTTCATGAAGGCAGTGTGTATTGCAGGGATGGGTGAGTTACATTGTAATGTACGAGTGTTTTGTGTTCATTGAGTTTCTGATGTGTTCACTACATTTCCCAGTGGCTTTAGGGGTGCCAAATTCAGTTAAATTCACCACAATTTTAAATGTGTTCATTTGCATTTCAGTTCACGTGTAATTGCAAGTGAAGATACAAAACCAATTGTGTTTTTTCAGATAAGCCTGTCATAACTGAAGAAATTGCTCATCATGTCATCTCGCAAGTTTAAAAGTTGTGTTATAAAGCAATGATATTTCTATTCTTTACCTAAATGACAGTTAAGGTAATCTTAAAAAAAAAAAAAAAAAGAACTAATACAATATAGTTTTAAAGCTCAATGCACATCTCACTGAGACTTCTTCTTCAACAGTTGTTGCGGAGGACCAGCCAGACGTCAACGTGGTGCTGTCAGCTTACAGCCAGCAGGGAGACCCAAAGCTGTACCCGGTTTACTACAGCGGCCTGAAGAGGTTCATAGAATCGGTTTTGGACTGCCACCGAGCAGAGCTGTCCCAGGTCTTCTACCCGCTGTTTGTGCACATGTATCTGGAACTGGTGTACAACAATCACGAAAGTGAGGCCAAGGCGTTCTTTGACAAGTGAGTTTCATACAGTCTCATACATCTTTCTAACTACAAACACTTGACTTGATTTTGGTTGATCAAAACCGTACTTCTTTTGTTTCTCGCCATCTCAGGTTCAGCGGTGATCAAGAGTGTTACTACGAAGACGACTTGCGTGTTTTGTCCAGCCTGTCCAAGAGGGAGCACATGAGAGGCAATGAGACCCTGCTGGACTTCCGCACCAGCAAGTTTGTCCTGCGTATCTCCCGTGACTCGTACCAGCTGCTGAAGAGGCACCTGCAGGAGCGTCAGAACAACCAGATCTGGAATATCATACAAGAGCACCTCTACATCGACATCTTCGATGGCATGCCGCGCAGCAAGAGCCAGATCGACGCCATGTCTGGCAGCTTGGCAGGAGAAGGCAAACGAGAGGCCAATAAGGCTAAGGTTGGATTTATACACCAATATGTTTTTCTTTGACTCACCGTGCTTCCCCCCCCACACAATTGTTAATTTCATGACATGTTCTTGTTTTATTATCATTAATTCAGGTTTACTATGGACTACTGAAGGAACCAGAAATTGAGCTGCCTCTTGATGATGAGGATGAGGAGGCAGAGAATGAGGAGGGTAAACCCAAGAAGAAGAAACCCAAAAAGGACAACATGGGCTCCAAGAGCAAGAAGCAGGATCCTAATGCACCGTCACAGACTAGGTAGAGCTTTTGGTAGAGAATATTTCACATTTGTAAACCTAAACATTGTCCAATGTCTAAAAGAGTCATGATTACAGTTATTGATTTCGTTACTTTCAAACTCCTTTTTAACAATCCTTGAACTGCTTGTGGATCCACCAGTCAGTGACAGTTGACTTTGTTTTTTTGTTTTTTCAGGATCCCTCTTCCAGAACTGAAGGATTCAGACAAGCTGGACAAGATCATGTACATGAAGGAGGCCACCAAGAGAATCCGCCTGGGACCAGATAACCTGCCCTCCATCTGCTTCTACTCTTTTCTCAACGCGTACCAGGTAATAACTCATAACCCAGCGATTGATGGATAATAGACCGTTCATTGTAAACTACACGAGAATCATTTCTAACTATTCTCATATAGGGTCTGACTGCAGTGGACTTCACAGATGACTCCAGCCTGATCGCAGGAGGCTACGCTGACTCCACGGTACGGGTGTGGAGTGTCACACCGAAAAAGCTCCGCCGGGTCAAGTCTGCAGCAGGTACAGTGCAAGACTGCGACCATCGCAGCCCAGCTTGATGTTATCCTGACTTTCTATAACACGAGTCTCTTCTCTCGCTCAAGACTTGAATCTAATCGACAAAGAGTCGGACGACGTGCTGGAGAGGATCATGGATGAGAAGACGTCCAGCGAGTCAAAGATCCTCTATGGACACGGTGGCCCTGTGTATGGCATCAGCTTCAGCCCAGACAGGTATAAGAACAACGACGTCTTTATCTGTTTAGCCCTTATCAAAACAAAAGCTAGTCCTTGACATAGTGAGCACAGAACACATAAAACATAACACAGCAACTCATAAAAACACAGGAGTAAAAGAATAAAAGTAATAAAAAAAAACAACACATTAAACATTTTAAAATGGCAGAACCCATAAACGGAATACTAAATAGAATCAGGTGAAATCAGGGAAGGCGCTGCAACAGAGTTTTATTTTAAGCTTAGATTTAGATCCTGATACAGAGATATACTGAGGAGTGAAACCATTTAGTGCCTCGTAAATAAATAATGAATTTTAAAACAGACTGGAAGCCTGTGTGAAGAGGCTAAAAACGGGGTAATGTCTTCAAACCTGTTTACTTAGTTAAACAAGACGGCAACATTTCTAGCAACAGGCCTGGTGTATTCAGACGGGTACCCAGTAGATGGCAGTAGTTGAATGTTTGTTGCTGGAGACAATAACAAGTTTTGGTTGAGTTCAATTGAAGGAAATTATTAGATATCCACTTTCTTACATCTATTACTCCTGTAAATAAGCGAGCACACTGTGTTCAGTGGGCTTTATTAAGCTTTATGCGTTTTACATTATAACATTATTATTGTCAGTCTGTGTAAACTCACGTTTACGTTCAGAGTGTTAAAGAAGGCATGATGTTAATTCCTTCTCGTTTTGGCTCTCAGAAACTACTTGCTATCAAGTTCTGAAGATGGTACAGTCAGGCTGTGGAGTCTCCAAACATTTACTTGTCTGGTGGGCTACAAAGGTCACAACTACCCAGTGTGGGACACCCACTTCTCCCCCCATGGGTACTATTTTGTCTCCGGGGGACATGACAGAGTTGCCCGGTAAGAAACAGTTTTTCCTCATTCTTCAGTAACCGAGAGAAAAACACCCTGTCGATACATAGCAGCCCTGTCTACAGATGTCCGTCATTGTTTAACATTGTGCTTTCTCCAACAGTCTCTGGGCGACAGATCACTACCAGCCTCTGAGGATATTTTCTGGTCACCTAGCTGATGTCACCTGCACCCGCTTCCACCCCAACTCCAATTACTTGGCCACAGGTTCTTCTGATCGCACCATCCGACTCTGGGACGTCCTGAACGGAAACTGTGTGCGCATCTTCACCGGTCACAAGGTCAGACGAGTCACCAGAGCAGAGCCCCAAATCTGTGGTTTCTCATTCTGCAGCAGGGCCATATCATGAAAGCCTAATCTGTGGTCTAAAGTCATGAAATTAAGCATTTACAAATGTAAGCAAAATGTCATGTTTTAAAAATGTCAGTTCAGTCATTTAGTTTAGTTCGACTCACACACATCAGCAAATATTGTGACGGGATTCATATTCGACATCAAAGCTAAGTTGATGCCAATTTAACATTAAATGCACTACACCCTCTGATGGAGGGTGTAGTGTATGCTAAAGAGTCACAGGTTCATACTACAGCACAGCGAGCAGAATTGACTGCTGCAGAGACCACTACTCAGCCAGCCTTCAACTGTGTCTTCCAGGGTCCGATCCATGCGCTGGCCTTCTCTCCCAACGGTAAGTTTTTGGCTTCAGGAGCCACCGATAGCAGAGTTCTTCTGTGGGACATTGGTCATGGGCTGATGATTGGAGAGCTTAAAGGCCACACAGACTCCATCTACTCCCTCCGGTTCAGCAGAGACGGCGAGATCCTTGCCTCCGGTGAGTGACATCTTTTAATTTGACATAAGTTGAATATCTATTCACTGTTATGTAACTGAATACATTTGTAGCCATTGTTCAAGAAAAACAGATTTAGAGAATGATTAAGCTACAGAAGACTGAGTGGAGTTTTTCTTCAGCTATGCTTGCAGTGACTGTGTGTAATCTTGTTATTCTAGGCTCAATGGACAACACGGTTCGTCTGTGGAATGCTACGAAAGCATTTGATGATTTAGAGACCGATGATTTCACAGCGGCTACAGGACACGTCCATCTACAAGATAACTCCCAGGAACTTCTGCTGGGCACCTACTTGTCAAAATCCACACCAGTCATACACCTTCACTTCACCCGCAGGAACCTGCTGCTGGCCGCTGGTGCCTACAATCCATGAGACATTACTGAACTATGAGAAAATGATCCATAGAAGCTTGAAATGAAGCAAATCTAGCCCCCGTGCTCCCCGAGTAATTGAAGAGGTGTGTGGTGCAGTTGGAACAAAACTGCATTATCAACAAATCATTTCTGGTGAAAATTTAGCTGTGAACGAAGATACAAATATGGTTAGCAGACTCCTGTTCTGGCCACAAATCAAGCTGATCTATTGCAGATATCCCGTCGCCATGATAAGTGCCATTGTTGTTCGAGGACTGGTTTTCTTTTAAATCACTGCCATGAGTACAGCTTTTCTTCAACACGTGGCTGACATTTCTGTGTCATAGTATTTTATATTGGTGTACACTGTAAATAAAAACATGTTTTCTATGTTTTGGGCATAAATGTTCTTTATTGTTAACATAGGGAAACCAAACAGTGATATTTTATTACAAGCATGTCCAGATGCTTTCTCCTCCCAGCTGTTAGAAACGGTGGTCGGAATGGACGCCTGTAAGGAGACAATGAGGGCCTTGAGTTAAATGAACGGAGCATTGCTTTCCATTTTTTTTGTACAATGATTTGGAAAATAATAGGATGTAGAGACTTACATGATCACTTCTCTGTGACAGCGGCCTGTTTCTTGGGCTTCAATTTGAAGAAAAGGCCAATGGCTAGTAGACTGGCATATGTGGCCAAAACACACTAAAACAAAAAGGAGACATGATGGGAATTTCAGGACAGTTTCCCTGTTAAGCATGAACAGTTTATTTATGGAAAAGTTGAACTCTACTCACATTCCTCCTTCCTGTGATCGTGTATGCATTGAAGTACTTTGCAAAGCCAGTGAACTGGTGCTGGGTTCCTGCGTCGTGTCCTCCCATGATGGATTGTTAATGGTCCTATAACAAGGAGAATACATGTGAGCCATTAATAAGAATGAAGTTTAATCTTTACCTTAGCTACAGTAACCTTGTGTGTAACACATATCTGGAGCTGAAACAAATAGTCGATTGCCTGAAATTGCATTTTAAAAAGATCCTGTTCCGTTATTATTTAGACTTATATGATGGTAACCCGAATATATTTGAATTATTTCTGGGTTTTGGGACTGTTGGTTGCAGAAAGCAAGTCGTTTGAAGAAGTCACCTTGCGCCCTGGGAAACTGATGTTTTACTAGATTCATAAAGGAGAAATCAGCAAATTAAATTGAAAATCAAACAGCAGATTAGGACCTTTAAATTGGTATTAGTCACACAGCACTGGAGTTGAATTAATAAGACTTGACAGCTCTTGACAGGACGGAGACAGGGGAACAAACTAATTCCACGTTAGCTAAACTACCGTTAGCTATACAGAGTGTACTGTACTTGTTACACGTTCAACTTTACTGGTGGTTGGTTTGACATCTAATCTAGCTAGCATTAATATGTCAAGACGCTAAAAACCTGCTTTAACCCAATACTTCTGTATAACATTCAGGTTTAACCCACATTTGATTCAGACTGACTTTCATCGGTCAGTAATTGCATAGCTCGTTAGCTAGCACGCTTGCTAGGTTAGCCCGCTAACGTTAGCTAGTTGCATTTTCAGACCGCTGGTTACATTCTACATTATCACAGATGCGTTTTAAAGAGGACATGGTTACATTGCTACTCAGCGTTGCTGAACAAACAGTGAATGTCGTTATTTGTTTCTACATGTGTTATGACTTACCTTTACGGCTCGACCCCTGTGCAAACAGAATGAAACAAGTGCCCTTCAGCTGAGGCCGCAATGCTAGATCTGTTAGGAAGTCCCGCCTACACTCGTAATCCAGACGTTTGCCGTTATTGGTCCAAAATAATGTCACTCAACGTTAGCGTCTACAACGGCCACTGAGTGGCTAATAGTGGTGTCAATCACCTTTGCTTGTCTGTGATTGGCGACAGAATGAAACGCCCACATGAGTTTTTCTTCCGGGTTGTGGTCATGGCGTGCTGGTGAACAACATGTGAGTTTTGCCGGAGATTTAATGTGAGGAAATATTTCACGATAAACACTTAAATAACCATTTGATATACGTTTAGATCGAAATCGAGTTTGTCTCTACACGAGTAGGCCTTTTATCTGCTGACAAACACGCTTTATGTTTAGCCCTAGTGCTAAAACACGATACAGGTAGCGTTAGCTAATGTTGTCTCGTGCATTTTGAGTGGTAACTTTATGTGCATCAGTGTTACATCTGATTCTAACGGACTTGGTTATATTGTTCTAACTAATTGGATAATGTATTCACATAGTGTTGAATGTATCACACAGTGTCTGATTAGAGAGAGCCAAGCTGTTGTCTGTGTCTCTCATGATGCATCATTTATATGCATCTATATTATCAGTAATAGTAACTCACTCCTACGTTAAACACGATGATTGAGTTACATGAGAGGCACACGCTGGGTCTTAGGATAACCTAACTTTTTGTATCGTCAGCTCAGGTTAGAGGTTTTCAAATAAGGAAAGTGTCTTTGATTTTCTTAGACGTTGAAACAACATCAAACATGGCATCAGTGGAAGAAGACTTCCCTCGAGGAGGGACGGCAAAGAAGCCCACTACCGAGAGTAAAATAGAGGTGCAGCGGACAGAAGTGGACAACTTGTTCCAGGTAGAGTTCTACTCTTTTCTATCTTCATATCCATACTACTGTCAAAAGAAACGACTTCATAGAACTGGGTAAAAGTGTAAATAATGAGGATTATCACACAATATCAGGCAATGTATTCTTCTAACTGACATCAGTGCATTACTGAAGTGGTCATCATATCGCTTTCCTTTCACACACACCGTAATCAAGTATGGTTTATGTTTTGTATACTTATGAAGGTATCAGTAAAATGACCTCCACAGTGAAGGACGGTTTGCTTTTCTCTCGCAGTCCAACGAACAAGCCGAAACTAAGAAAAGAAAAGGGGCAGGCAAGGATGCCGGCAAGAAGCTCAAGAAGCCAAAGACGGGCAAAGGAGATGGTCTGACGCTGAATGCAGCAGCCAAGTGTGTGGAAATTCTACACATCAAGGTAATACATTGTGTGTTTGTAATTTGTCAAATGTGATAAGTAGATTAGTTTTTTTTGTGTTAAACTACCGTTATTCAAGAGCGCAGTAAGTTTAATATTGTGTGTGTTTTCTGCATTCCCAGAATCTGAAGGAGGGTATCCTGATGCTGGGCTGTGTGAAGGAGGTAACTGACTTTGAGGTGACCGTCAGTCTGCCCTGTGGCATGCAAGGCTTCCTCAGCATCATGAACATCTGTGACTCCTACACCAAGCTGCTCAGCGAGCAACTGGATTCAGCTGATACAGAGGTACGATTTGTCTAAAATCAGATCGCAACCTACATTAGACTAAGGTGTATACGTTAACTTTTTTTTTATGTCTTAGAGTTCACTCGTGTACCAGGATATTTAGTAATATCTAAGAGATGTATCTTGTATTTTTTAATTCACAGGACATCTGCTCTCTACGGCATCTCTTCTACCCTGGCATGGTGTTCAGGTGTGTCGTTGCCAAGTTGGATGTAGCCAAAAGAGGCTCTCTTAGCATCCAGCTGTCAATCAATCCAAAGCTGGTCAACAAGGCTCTCACCTCTAGCTCTCTGAAAGCTGGCATGGTGAGTCATTAGCGGTCTCCAGTTAAATATGTGGTAAAAAAAATTTCAATTCAACAATTTATTGTAATGTTATTTTGTGATGACTCAGGCCGTGAGCGGATGTGTGGACAGCGTGGAGGATCATGGCTACATAGTCGACATTGGCCTCAGTGGAACCAAAGCCTTCCTGCCCAAAAAGACAGTAAAAGACACAGAAGGTATGACAAAGTATTTCATTGCATGTCATTTACTGTGGAAATAATCTCAGTCAATTGCATCCTTTCAGATGCAGAGTAGTAGTAAAGCAGTTGTCACAGTCATAAAGTAACAGATTGGGGGAAAAAAGTATGAATGCATGTCACAAGCTTTTGTGTGTTCTCATGTCTGCAGAGCTGAAAGTGGGTCAGTATTTGACTTCTCAAGTGGAAGAAATAAAGAATGAAGGACGTGTGGTCCGCCTTTCTGTCAGCCCTCTGACCGTCGCCCAGGCCTGTGCTGAATCCAAGCAGGGCTGGAACCTCACCAACCTGCTGCCTGGCCTTCTGGTCAAAGCTACGATCAAAAAGGTAGAGGCGCACCTTTTATTTCGGTAAAGAGTATATCGTTTCTCCAAGGATAAGAGAGAAAAACTCTGTGGCAACCGAGAATTGTCTTATTTCATCCAGTGATTGATCTACGTTCAGGGGTGAAAGTAGGCCGATACAGTCCGGTACTCCATACCACTAAAAGATTCAGTCCCTAAACAGTCATGATCGCATTTCAACAAGAAAACACATCTGTCAATGTTCAGCTACCCCAGACAAGGAGGTAATATACACGCATTACAGTGTGTTACACTTTCATTAACATTGCGAGACGGGGCATTTGTGCTGCATTCATGTAACTACGCAAAACGTAGTTCCTGACTGGAGAAATTCAAGTGAATACAACACATCTTCTTTGTACTGCCCATGTTGTTTCATCAAACAACTTAAAGCTCGAAGTCGGAAAAAACGTACATGTATCTACTCAGGAAAATAGGACCATCTGAGGAGCATGTGAATGCACCATTTACAATTATTATTTAGAAAGCACTAATCAAAACGTAAAACAATGATATGAAGTCATTAGGAACAAATATATTGAGAAATCGGAGTTACAGAATAAATCCCCTGTGCAATATGACAACAAGTATCCCTCTGCGGGGAACCCAGGTGGTAGGATGAGGGTTAAATAAATACATTGCAGCACATTATCACATTGTGTCAAGTGATTGTAGTTTCTTACTACATCATATAGGCGTTAAAACAATGAATGTGTGTGCTGCTGCATGAAGCCTGGGAGTGGGTAGAGAACAATATGAAGGGATGAATGTTGGGATAGTAGAACTACAATCGCCCCTGCATACGCTTGCTTTAAGAGTCACTATCGCAAACTTCAGTGGTAGCCATGTTTCCTTTGAATAACGTCTACATGTTTGTATTGCAGGTGACCAAACACGGTCTGATCCTGGACTTCCTGTCGTCCTTTAGTGGCCAGGTGGACTTTCTCCACATGGAGCCAGAGCAGACGTCCAGCTACGCTGAGGGAGCTGAGGTAAAGCCGATCCGTCGATGTTTTCCGCTCGTTGGTGTGGTCGCTCAAATAGATATTTTTGGATTGAAATGCACCTTATTAAAACGATCTTAAACAAAGCTGCTAAATGTAGCCAGTTAACGGTTTACCATGTGTTTATATTGGAGTATAAACATGGTAGGCTAACCCTGTTTTGCATCAATCCACCCAGGTGCGAGCCTGTGTGCTGTATGTGGAGCCGTCCTCCCGTCTGGTGGGCCTGAGCCTGCGCAGCTACCTCGTTCAGCCCGGGGCCAGAGTGGACCACGCTCCTGCTGGAGGTGACCGCATTGGCGAGGTGGTGAAGGACTGCAAGATGATCGCGATGCACCACATGTCTGGAGCCATGGTGGAACTGCCAGACAAAACGTTGGCCTTTGTACATGTGAGTCACGGTGATGTTTGAATATTAAAGGCTGCTTTGACGATTACGAAGAATAAATGCTCTCTGTGAATATTCTGCTGACTCGGCATTAGGGTAATAACTTAAATGTATCCGTCTTGACAGAGGAACCACCTGAAGGAGGCTAATGCGCCGGCTAATGAAAACAGAGTGCTGGCTATGACTGAGCACACCTGCAGGATAATGGACTTCAGCGCCATGGACCAAATTCATTTCGTTAGTCTGCGGAAGTATGTTGCACCTCATATGTGTTATTACATAGTAATAATGCACTTTACTATTCCAATGTGATGTATTGACAATCGTCTTTTTTTTTTCTTGATTGCAGGAGTGTGATTGACAGGCGTTTTTATAGATATCATGATCTTGAGGCCGGTCAGGTTGTAGAGGTAAGAATAAAAGCATCACCATGTGTGTTTGAGTCAAAGGAGTAATTTGACATTTTGAGACATACTCTTATTTGCGTTCTTGCAGAGAGTTGGATGTGGAGCTCAATACCACTTTTGTACCTGTTTGTTAAATATGAAACTACAGCCAGCAGCCAGTTAGCTTAGCATAAAGACTAGAAACGGGTAAACGGCTAATCTGGCTTTATAAAAACGTAACAAAATAAGAAGACCAGAAGCTCACTAATTAAGACATTACATCGTCTTGTTTTTTTTAATCTGTTGTGGTTTTTAAGGGATTAATGTGTTGGACTTTTTCTTTGCCGGGCTCAGCGACTTTCTGGAGTATTGTCTTTTCTCTGAGGTTGCTAGGCAATTTTCCCAAAATATTCCTTGTCGCTTAGATTTTTTTAAAGATTGTTACATTTCTTAAGTTAATTTTCTTTTCCATCAAACCACAATTGGACAGACTCCCTATTCGCTCTTTAGGCTGTAAAATCGTTTTTGTTCTTTGGGTTGCTCTCTGCCAAATTTAATATCCATATGGTGGGGAGGTATATTCACATTAACTAAATATTTAGTAAAACCTCTTTGATTCTGGAACTCCGATGCAATGGTTTAAAATGGTGATGTTGAATGCCTAGCGGCAGCGTAGCTAGCACCTCTTTTCCGGCCTTGTTCTGCTCTCTCGCTGTGTCTACTGTCTGTCTCACTTTGTCTGTCTTCCATGTGTCTCCCTCCAAGGGGACAGTGTCAATCCTGCTTGATCACGGCATGGTGGTGCATCTGTCTGACCACATTAAAGGCCTGGTGCCCCGGACACACCTGTCCGACATCCTCCTCAAGAACCCAGAGAAGAAGTACGTGGAGGGCATGAAGATCAAATGCCGGGTCAGTAGAGATTGTTTTAAAGCCACTGACATAACCGCGAGAATAAGATCTGTGCGGCAGATCTCATCTTTCATATTTTGTGTGAATATGTTCCTTCAGGTGCTGTCAGTAGATGCAGAGAGTAAGAAGCTGTACCTGACCAGAAAGAAGGCTCTGGTTGAAAGCTCCCTGCCATTGTTCCTCAGCTATGCCGATGCCCATCTTGGCCGCGTGTCCCACGGCTACATCGTCTGCATCAAAGACTTTGGCTGCATTGTTCGTTTCTACAACAGCGTCAAGGGTCTGGTGCCAATCAACGAGCTCAGCTCTCAGCCAGTCGTCTGTCCTGAGGAGGTCTTCTATGTGGGGCAGGTGAGGAGATCAGACAGCATGGACACAGAGGATCATGTTTGGGAACCGTTTATTAACAAGACTTTGACTGTGAAGTATTCGGCATCTGATAAGTTGTTTTCCGTTGATCGTCCAGGTGTTAAAGGCTAAAGTTCTTCAGTGTGACCCCGATAAGGCGAAGATGGTGCTCTCATTTAAGGCCGCGGTGGAGGGAGACACAGAGGAAGCTGCCACGCCCCAGATTGACTGTGAGGTCGGGAAGGTAAGTGTCTCTCGGTTTTTGTTTTCTTTGATCTAAATTTAACAATTGTTTGACCTCAACGTCTGTATTTGTGTGATGTAGAGGCTGGAGGCTAAAGTGCTGAAAAAGTCAGTCAACGGTCTGGAGGTGGCCATCCTCCCTGATGAGATCCGTGCCGTACTACCCACAATGCACCTTTCTGATCACATGTCCAACTGCCCTCTGCTGTGGGAGAGCATACAGGAGGGAGACAACATCTCAAACCTCATCTGCTTCAGCAAGAACAAGCAGAATATTGTATCCTGGATTAAAAAAAAGTCTATATATGTTGTGTGATTCTGATTATGACTGAAAAGGTAACCTCAACCTGCTATGATTGATCGATTCTGTACAGTGTTAGTTCTTTAATGCTTATCTAGACGTAAATGTCCTAATTGTGAAAAGCAGGGAAGTTGTTGTTGCTTTCCTTAGCTGCTCCTCTGTTAAAGACTGTCACCAAGAAACCAACGGTGAGATGGTCGCTGGAGGAAGGAGTGGTTGCCAAGGACTTCTCTGAAGTCACAGTTGGAATGCAGCTGATTGGCTTCATCAAGAACATCATGTCTTATGGCGTCTTTGTGGAGTTCCCGTACGGCCTCGTTGGTCTTGCACCCAAGTCTGTAAGTAAAGGGCTTAATGTTTACGTCTTGTTTCTTCTCTACTTCTAAGCCGTATATGCATTTTCTCTACTAAAATTCTTCCTCTGCTTTGCTTCTTTCTTTCTTTTTAGGCCATGACAGACAAGTTCATCAGCGATACAACAACTGCCTTCCAGCTGGGCCAGACAGTGTTCGCTAAAGTGACCAACCTGGATGAAGAAAAACGGCGTTTCCTGGTCACGCTGAAGATTTCAGAGGTCATTTCTCCAGAGGGTGATGCCCAGACGAGACTCATTAATGGCCTGCAGGAGAGAAGAGCTGGGACGGAAATGTTGGCTACGAGAGGTATGATTGCATTGGTCTTTAATTCTTCAGTTGAAGTTTGTCTTCAGTGTCTAACGTCTCATTGTCTCCGTCTTTCCTCTCAGAGAACAGTGATCTTCGCCAGCAGCTGGCTGCTCTGACTGTCGGTCAGAAGCTGAAGTTGACTGTCGATACTGCGAAGGACAGCGGTGCCACCTTTAAGTCTGATGATTTGGCCGGTGCTACCGTAATGGCCACCAAGCACCATGTCATGGGTGTGTATTTAAACAGGAATGTATTTGAGATCTTGATCTTGTTCCTCACCATGTCTGTTCCCCCTTATCGTTTGAAACGGCGTTTTTCTTGGAGGCTCCTAGCAGAGCTCGGGTCAAACACAGGATGCTGGTGGTCTTTCCTGTTCCTTTGTGACCATAGTCTTTGCCATCACATACATTACTTACAATGCCTTGACGTGCATAATAGAAACCGACTGGTATCAGATTTCCATGGTTTGATTGCATCAACCAAAATAATGTGGCAGCTGATGATGCTGCTGCATTATTGATCACAAATATTGCAGAGTTGATGCAGCTGTATGTGTCAAACTCCAAAATCACTGGATCCCCACATGACTCAATAGCATCTTTTATTAGACTTTTCCTAACTGGTGGAAGTGATTTCATTCTCTGACTTTAGAGCACTCCCTCCAGAGCCACAGAGGACATTTTATAACTCTTGGTTCAGGTTGAGGTGTAGTAACCATTACTGGTTGAAGGATCTGCACATGTAAAATCTGTGGTGTCCCTTCAACCGTTAAGCTTTGGGGCCCCTATGAAGTAAACTCAATACGTACCCTGTAAAGTGGTGTTTTTTTCATCTCTGATTGGACAGATTATTGTCTTTTTACCTAATTGAGACCAGTGTGTGTCCCACCCCTAGCAGACAAGACTCATCTGTCATATGTTGCATTGTTACCTTAAGCATATTAGCATATTATTTATTTTTGTCAAAATCACTTTGTGTAAGCTGCTGTATGTAATTGTCTGTTGGCTGCACTGTTTCCAGGTGTTAATCTGACCTCAGGTCAGAAAGCTACTGCGGTCGTCCTCCATGTTGACATCCTGTCAACCTGTGTCCATGTGTCCCTCCTGTCCAAGCTGGTGGCGAAGAAGAAATCTGTGAGTATTTCTTCCATTACTGCTGTTTTGGTGTTTCAAAACAATGACAATATTTTTTTGTACTGTGAAAAGTTTGACTGAGCACGCATTTCCCAACCTGCTTTTTCTGGAGCCACCTTATATTTCATACAAATGTATATATTAAATGTTGGGGCACTTGGATACGGTCAGATTATAATTTAAAATCTTGTTATTGTCCTTTTTGTGTTGTTTGTTTTCATCTGTGTCTTTACAGTTGGCTGAAGGATCAAAGTACACGGCGATGGTGCAGCACATCAACAAAGACTTTGCCATCATCTCACTGGGGGACACGGCACAGCTGACTGTGATCCAGACCAGCAGCCACCTGAATGAGATATTTCTGTCTGAGTCAGAGAAGCTGAAGGCGGGGATGAGTTTGGCCGTCGAGGTCATAGAACCCAGCTGCCAGGAACTGCAGGGGCTCCCCCTGGTGTCGTGGGAGCGCAGTTCGCCAAAACGACAGCGCACGACATCGGAAAACCAGACGAGCGCTAAAGGTCACTGCTTCGGGGATATCGTGCGGGGTAAAGTGCGGACAGTGAAGCCCGCCTCCATTCAGGTCACACTAGAGGACGGAAGTACGGGCAGCGTGCATGTGTCGGAGGTGGTGGAGCTTGCTGAAGTGTGTAAGGGATCCTTCCCCACGTCTACGGTTAAAGTGGGCACTGAGGTCACCGCCAGGGTCATCGGAGGACGCGAAGCCTCCAGCCACAGGTAGAATATGCTGACGGGGCACATTTTACATGTTTGGAGTACACTTTTCTAATTGCAACTTCCTTCTTTTGTCGCGTTGTTTTTATTCCATTCTTAATTAAACAACCACTGTAAAAGTGTAAAGTTGAATGTGATGATTTTCTATGTATTATTTGTTAAGTTGTATTGAAATTGAAATGAATCTCAAGTTTCTTCTTTCAGATTCTTGCCCTTCTCCCATCCCAAATTTACATACACCATCCCTGAGCTCACACTTATACCCAGGTAATTGTATAGACCGGTTCATTGAGCGTTGTTGTGATGATGGTATACTGCACAGTAACCTGAATATTATTTAATCATGAAGCAAATTAGTAAAATTAAAGCATTCTCAATTTCTTTTTTGCCTGCCGCCTTTTTGTTTTTATAAAATATTATGCAGAGATTAGAAATGCTAATTACAATGATATAAACCTGTAGTAATGTTATGGCTGTTCATATTTGATGTCAGGATGTGTATTTTTGTTCTGTTATCACCCCAATGCAACACATTTTGCGGTTGGTCTGTTTCTTATTTAATTTTTTTATCTCTGCAGCAAACTGAATACAAGTGAAGATTTCAAAGCAGTTACAGCAAAAGAGAAGCTTAACAGCTATACGGTCGGGGAAGAAATTACATGCTTTGTATCAAAGGTAAGTTCGGGAGATCAGAGTGGCTTGCAGTAGCTTGCTTTATTTCTTTCTGGCCGTTTCCACAAAATTCACTTTTTGGTCAGAAGTGATCAAATCAAAAATGAATCAAAAACAACTTTAAACGAGCAAAACTGCAGAAGAGGTTTTCAGTGTATTCATGCTTCTGCCTCCAGTTTAATCCAGAGAGGAAGACTTTGGAGGTCACCACAGATCCTTGTGTTACTGGGACAGTCCACCTGCTGGCCATGATCACCGACGCAAAAGTACGTTTTTTTTAAAGTGTTTCATATGTATATGAGAAGAGAATGTGTGGGATCATTTTTTAACAGTCCAAGGTTATTATGAGACTTGAGAGAAAAGATTAGATTATCCTTAATTTCAAACCGCTGCGATTGTCTAAATTCTTCTTATTTTCAGGATGCAAGCCACCCGGAAAAAAAGTACAAGCTGGGCCAAGCAGTCCATGCCACAGTGGTAGAAGTGAACGCCAAACCTCAACGTTTCGTGCTGTCACTCACAGGTTTTAGTTTTTTTTAAATTGTTTATTGCTTCACGTTTCACATGGCTGTTGCACTTTGGTTCGCTGTTGCTTCAGATTGTTTATCAAAGACACTGACTACAATTAAGCTGATTCTGTATTTCCTTTGTTTTCAAGGTGTCCATAAGCTGGAGAAAGGCAGCGTGACTTTGGGGATGGTCACTAATATTCAGCCACAAGTTGGCCTCCTGGTCAAACTTCCCTTTGGCAACTCGGGAACAGTTGCTGTCACTGACCTGGCTGATGCCTACAGGCCAAACCCATTGGACGGGCACAGCAAGGATCAACTGTTGAGGTCAGGAGACGCAGCAGCGACCTTTTGGCTGAAATGCCTTTTAGTATGTGCTGCACATTTTCTGAGGCACAGTTCGACTGATCTATCAGGACAGTTTGATGTTTTATTTAAATTACAAACTGGATAACTAAGTTACCTAACCTTTTAACTGTAGTTCAGGTCAAACACAATAAACTGTTTTGAATCATTAGTAACTTGTTGTTATGGTTGTAAATGCTGTTGTTTCACTTTGCTCAGAATATATTTATGTGCAACTGCCGGCACACATTATCAACTATCGGCAGCTACAATTTAAAAAAAACATCTTAGTACCACTATCAGACTTTAAATCCCATTTCGATTATTTTGAAGTGAAGAGTTTATTTTTGCCTCTTCTTTTGCTTCAGGTGTTTCCTCCTTGGGGATGACAATGGCAAGTGGCAGTTGTCTCTACGTCCATCAAGGTAAGTGCCGTTGGATTTGCGAGTTTGTGTCTCAAATTCAGACGCGTGTCTCAAAACAACATCTGGTTGACCGTAACTTTGCTCGTCCAGGCTGAACCCACAGCAGACCAAGCCAGTGAAGGACCCCGAAGTGTTGTCTGTAGACAAACTGAAGGCAGGCCAGATCATCAGAGGCTACGTCAAGTCTGTGGGAGAGCAGGGGGTCTTCATCAGGTAAGTGAACTTCAGCTTCAGACTGGACAGATATCACATTCATATTTAAACTCCATAGAAAACATACAGACTTCTAAAAGGAACCTCATGAAAATGTAGTTCCAGGTTCAGTTATTTCGGCAATTATCATCATCCTCATTTCATGTTTTTCTTCCAGGTTGTCAAGGAGCATCACGGGAAGAGCCCAACTTCAGCAATCCACCAAGTACTTTGTCAACAACCACAAGGTCCTCTTTGAGCACCTGACCCCCAACACCCTGCTCACTACCAAGATCCACAGGTAAAAAACAGCTCCAGGTTTCCTTCTGTAGTCGAAGGAAAGGATTCGTCGTAATCAACATCAAAATAATCGATTTGGACAAACGGGAAGAATCTAGCACCGTAATGCTGAGCGTGTGTCTTTCCATAACTTGCCCGGTGCAGCTTTAGGTGACAGCCATTTATAGAATCAATGCTGTCGTCACGTCTGCAGCTCTTTCTATTCTTGTCCTCAGTATTGACGAAAAGGAGGAGTTGGTCCACCTCTCTCTGCTCCCAGGGGACACCGGGAAGCCAGACGTCCTTCCAGAGTCTCTCGGCCTGCCGCTGCGTCTGATCGGAGAGGAGAAGAAGGAATATGACTCTAAGAAGAAGAAGAAGCGCTCAGCGTCTGAGAGTGAGCAGGTAACAAACGGCCTCAGTTTCCTCTCACGTCAACCTTTCCTTCCTTCCTTCCTCCCTCCCTTCCTGCTTTTTAAATAAAATAGTAAACACATGGTAGATGAGCCACCACTCTGCCTTTCCAAGTGTGCTGAGGTAAACCCCGTTCACATAGATCAATGCCATCTTCAGTTATCATTCATTATCCTTAAGTCTGACCGTAATACAACCTGCTAAATGCTTGACCGTCACTGATGCCCTTGTGTGTATGTGTTGCGGTTTATTTAGTCTTTGACGGTAGTCTTTACTGTGGTTTCAATTGTCAGCAACAAGCAGAGTCCCAGGTCCCGAAGAAGAAGAAGAAAACAAAAAAAGCAAAGACTGACGACAATGACAGCGGGGTGGAGGTGTACTTCAGAGAAGAGGAGGATAAGGGAGACCAAGAAGAACCCAAATCTGATTCTGTAAAAGTAAGCAAGTACACTGCTGTTCAGTATCTTCTACATTCATACAAATCCCCATAGATTTGGTTCAGTAATATTATCATGCAGAACCTGAAAAATACAAGTCCTGCTCCTCCTTGTCAGCAGGTGACGCCCGGCTCAGCGGGTCTATCCAGACTGCAGGTGGCAGCAGGTTTCTCCTGGGACGTGCATCTGAGCTCCCTGAAACCTGCCTCGACAGCGCAGGAGGGCGACTCCAGTGATGGAGAGGACCAAGATGGAAGCAGCAAGGTGAGCTCACCATGAATATGCACACATGTATAACTTTAGGTTTATTAAAGGAATTCAACTTTGTCATCGTTTTTGTACTCGGCTTAACGATTATCTCTAAAAGTCTTATTTAGAACATCTTCCGGTTTCCTTCTCTGTATCTAAACATTTTCTACCATCAAACTCTTCGTCCTTCACGTCTTCACCACTCTCCTGGACCAGCCCCAGAAAAAGTCTCGTCATGAGCTTCAGCAAGAGAAAAAGGCAGCGGAGAAGGCCCTGGTACAGCGGGAGTCTGAGCTGATGGATCCGAGCCTGCGGCCTCAGGATGCACCCGCCTTCGAGCGCCTGCTCCTCGCTTCACCCAGCAGCTCACTGCTCTGGCTCCAGTACATGGCTCACCATCTACAGGCCACCCAGATCGAGCAGGCCCGCGCTGTGGCCGAGAGGGCCCTAAAAACTATCTCCTTCAGGTGATTGAATTAAAGATAAATATTGTTTAGCTTTTCAACTGCGAGTGTCATAAGATAATACATTTATTTTTACATGGAGGCCACCAAAAATCTAATTTTGTTGTTAATTTGTTTTGTCCTCATCCTTTTTTATCATCCCATATGAATAATAATTGTATCTGCTGGGGTGAGGAGGTAAAGTCTGTGTGTGTCCACATCTGTTACAATATGCTGTGTTGAGTTAAGGTTTTACATATTTTTGTGTAAAAACCTGTACCCGTTCAGGGAGGAGCAGGAGAAGCTGAATGTGTGGGTGGCCCTGCTGAACCTGGAGAACATGTACGGCACAGAGGAGAGCCTGAAGAAAGTGTTTGAGCGAGCGCTGCAGTTCTGCGAGCCCATGCCCGTGTACCAGCAGCTCGCTGACATCTACGCAAAGTCCGACAAGACCAAGGTACGATCCACTGAGTGCATTTGCTGAGACAGACGCTGGAACACTGTGTTCCGTCGCCGCTAACGTCTGCATGCCGCTCTTTCTGTGCGTTTAATCGTCTCTACGTCACGCATGTCCAGGAGGCAGAGGGCCTGTACAAGACGATGGCGAAGCGTTTCCGTCAGAATAAGGCCGTGTGGCTGAGCTACGGGACCTTCCTGCTCCAACAGGGACAGAGTGACAGTGCCAGTGCTCTCCTGCAGAGGGCGCTGAAGAGTCTGCCCACCAAAGAAAGTAAGATGGTTTGCCCGAACACTGCACTGTATTCTCGACAAAACCGTTGGGTGTATATTTATATTGTTGTGCTGTACACCCACCCGCCATTGACTGAAACTAGCGAGTGCTCATCCTTTCCACTGTGTCAAAGTGTATAACCGCTCAGGTTTCTGCTTCCCCCGTCCCAGCTGTGTATCTCCACAGGTTCTAACCTTTCTGTATTGTCGTGCTTCCTCTCAGGTGTGGATGTGATCGCCAAGTTCGCTCAGCTGGAGTTCCGTTATGGTGATTCAGAGAAAGGTCGCACCATGTTTGACAAAGTCCTGACGAGCTACCCGAAACGCACCGACCTCTGGTCCGTCTTCATCGACCTCATGGTCAAACATGGGTCACAGAAGGAAGTCAGGTGAGCCAAGGCCCTTACTCTGCTTTCTGACTCCCCTTTGTCACTTTAGACACATTTTGTTTCCTTCCTTGTATCTTTTCTTTGTTAAAATATGCAGCCCGGTGTAAACGAATGAGCCTCGATGCTTTACATGACAACAAGTGATGGTTAACTGTGTTAAGACCAGTTTTATGATCAAACATAAAGAGTGCTTTTTGGTGTGTTGCTATCTGTCTCCTGCAGGGCGCTGTTTGATCGCGTGATCCACCTGAGTGTTTCAGTGAAAAAGATCAAGTTCTTCTTCAAGCGCTATATGGAGTACGAAAAGAAGCACGGCACCCCGCAGAGCATCCAGGCAGTCAAAGAGAAGGCCATGGAGTTTGTGGAAGCTAAAGGCACCGAGGCTGCCAACTAATGACCAAATGCACACAACAATACACACATTGTGTGTGTGTGTGTGTGGACTGCAGTTTGCTGAACCCGGTCTGAGCCTCACACCTGTTCGCAAACAAGCTTGTGGCTCCAGATGCTCATACAGGTTCCTCCTCCAAACGATCAACTTCTTAGCTTTTTCTTTTTATTGTTGTGGACTGAGACTTCTGAACCTAAAAGTCAAACATTTGTAAAGTGGGTTGGAACAATCTGTAAATGTTCAAAGAAACTGGTATTTGATGTTTCATTATAGTCAATTTTGCACGAGAACGTGCTATGAAGAGAATAATTCATGTTCTAACTATTCATTTACTGTGTTTTCGTTCAAACATTTGTGGGAGCATTTTCTATTAATCTGTCCAGCTTTTCAATAAATCCAACACATTACAATACATTACGTGACATTTTATTTAAAAGCAACAAATACAAAATAACAGTATATAGGGACATGTTTACATACAATACATACAGGCAAGACTAGTTTTTCTATCAGTCTCTTTTTAAAAGGAAGGGGAATGGGACACAATCTGTAACAATATCGTCTACGTAACTCGTCATGGTTGTAATCCCGCTGGTCTTGGTTTCAGCTGGAGGTTGTGGCTAACCTCTGACTGCTGGAGCATTTCACCTACATTGGCAGTATTGAAGATGCATGTGTGGCACAGGGTTATAGGGTGACTGACATGGTTTGTGCTGGCTGTATTGGTAACACCCCTGAGATATTAGAGGTATCCAAACTGATCCTGATGTGCTGCTCAATGCCTGTAGTGTTGTTTGTCTCTGGCAGTGCTGCACTAGTCGTCTGCTGACAGTGGCAATGATATCCTGCTCTCTAATGTGGCTCCTTTTGCCTGACATGTTTTTTGGTGAACAGTGCAATATGGAAGTAGAACTAGGAGTGTATTTTTTTTAAATTTTTTATGAAAAGATCCTATTCATCCACCCACTCCCTAACTGATCTGACCAGATCATTTTGGCGCTGTCGATATCAAATTCCCATGAAGGCATATTGCTCAAAGGTCAGCAGCAGGGCAGCCATTTGGGCTCACTGTCAACATTTCTTGTGAGATGTCTTTAAGATGACCGCGGCCCATCATCCCTAGTGTATTTAATGTGTGTGTTTTTCTGTAAGGGGAGTCCTGTTTCGTCTCTCCCAGCTCCCTCACACCTCCTCCGGATCCAATGGACTCTCGGCACCCTGGGGAGTGTCTGTGTGGAGCCGGAGGATGGGTTTGTTACACATGGGGCACACGCTGCGGATCTCCAGCCACTTAAGCAGGCACCTGATGGGACAAAAGTCACAGTTAGCTTAAAAACAGTGACAATGTAATCTAGTTTAACAGGAGCCACTCCGCTTGACACGACCACATGGACTGAAAGGAAGCCATCATTATGGTGGGTTAGTCCAAAATGTAATAAATGGAGTTTTGTGGCATGTTCTTAGATTAGCATGGGATAAGGAGGAAAGATATTTAGAAGAGCACTTAGTAAATCTTCAAACATGATTAACTATATAGGTAGGATAGATAATTATTGATGAAAATTATCAAAATGTATTTCAAAGAAGACGTAAAGATGTAGTTTTATAACACTCACTTCTTGTGAAATGCATGTGAGCATGGGCAAACTCCCAGTTCATCTCTGGTCCTGAATTCTTCCAGACACACCGCACAGGTTTGCTGCAGGAACAAACAAAAAACGCAAGGTTAGTGTTTGTGATCAGATTTTTATTTTATTGCCTTCACCTCGAAGTGTCACATTCAATGAGACACATTTGAGCAATAAATTAATTCTGACCTAGATTTATAACATAACACAAATGGAAGCTTGTGTTTTGAAATAATGCCTTTACCTTGACTATCTTTCCTAGTAACAGTATTATTTCCACATTCCCTTGTTACAGAGATTGAGACGTTAAATAAAAAATGAAAATGACCCTTAACCACCGCTGTCTTGAAGAAAACAAAGAACTTGTAAAAGCTATATTTTTAGAAATCACAAGAGACGAGCGAGATCTTTTTGTAATGCATTTTGAATGAGTGTAGTTATTCCTGGAGTCCTAATTCTGCTCCAAGAAGGAAGCCGAGCAGGCACTCAGACATTTTTTTTTTTTTTTAAATGGCTGCATTTGAGATACAAGGTATTTTCAGGCCATCTCCTCAGTGTGTGCAGCATGTTAATCGCATCCCACCGAAGCCCATAATGGGCCATCTGAGCTGCCATAGAAGCAGTGTGGTCACGAAATGTGCAAAGCTACACGTGTGTAATGCAGATCATTACATATATACTTAACACAAGAAATGCGTAAAAAGCGTTTGCAGCAGCAATGACTTACTCCTAGGAGGCTCAGTTTCTTGCTTGCACCCTTCAGCACCACCTACAGTTGGAAAAAGGAGAAGGAGACAAATATCGCCATGTGATTGATGTGTCAGCACACAGTTATGTTGGCAGAAAGTCTATGGTGTAAAACAAACATTTCAGGTGGGTTCAATGTCTGGATGTGACTAGCTTAAAAACATTTGCAAGAGGGGTGTGTACTCTTTTATTTGTTTAAGAAAAACACATTATGAATACGTATAATACAGCCAGCTGCAGCTGGAGTTTAACCTTCCCCGAAGCTGTAAACCATGTCACTAACTGTCACCACAAAACACTGTGACACCCTGCTGCTACCTGCTCACCATGTCAGGCATGTTCACACTGCAGCTGCAGGAACAGTTTTGAATCAGGGGGGCAGCTAAGGACATGGATGAAGTCAAGGTCATGTATAAATGGCTGTGTTAGGTTACACAGTTCATAATAACAGTGTGAAATGCTACGTTAGTAGCCTATTTATAACCTGCCTCAGAAGCTGGTGTTACATGTTCCCCCGTAGTGACATATGCTGCAGTGACTACATACCTCATTGTAGCTGAACTGCTCCCTTGTTCCTTGTTGTTTCAACCTGAGTGAGGCAGAGGGAGAACAACATCTGTACGGTAGAAGTGACATAACATACACAGTGACATACATAACAACTGTAACTTTAGTCAGTGGTTCCCAACCTGGGGGTCGGGGCCCCCGCAAAGGCTCGCGAGATGAGTCTTTAGGGTGAGCAAGATGATCACCCTGGTAGATAATAAGAAAAAAATAACGAAATTCTTCTCCAAACTTTGTTTCTTTCTTGTGAATTATTGTATCAGGTCTCTGTTTATTCAAATGAAGCCATCTGAGTGAAAACCACTCTTTGACTGAACAGCAGAGGGGTCACAAGGAGATATTGCTTCATGTTAGGGGCAAAAAGGAAAAGATATTTGGAACCACTGACTTCAGTCATCCATGTTATTCATCAAAACTCTGTATATATTCAGTCATGTGAACGAGCTCTACACTGCAGTCTAATTACTATGGATGAATAGGCATTAGCATTCACAAACCTGATTGCAATTTATACCTAGATTGATTGCATTTCTATTTAGATCACTCTACAGCCCGACTGATCTGATTTTGAGGCCAATAATAATCAATATCTTAGAAAAATCTGATAATGAGACACTTGTGTCATTTTTAGAAACGCATAACATAGACATTTTTTGATAAGGGCCCTTTAAATGTGATGTTTACATCTGCATTCCTAGATTTCTATCATCTTGTGAAGTTGATAAGGGGAAGTTGCTTATTTAAACATCCAGCAGATACAGAGCGACATTAGCATTTATTTGAGTCCAATATTTACTTTCCTTGTACAACTTTTTTCTGGTCCAGCTAGCTAATGACAGCTTTGTCTGTCTAATGTTTGGTGCTGGGCCGATAGTAGCTTGTACTGAGTTTTAGAGCCTTTTACTAAAAATAGCTGCCTATATGACTTATTCTTCATCGTATTAAATAGCCCTGCTTTTGCTTTAACATGCATATGCATATAGCTACTAGCATAGATTGATACGTTTTTCTTTTCAAACAATTATAGACCATATGTAGCAACGTTGGCAGCTCTACAGGGCACCACTACATACATTTGCACCATTATTGCTGCTATCGTCACATATTAAGATCTTATTACCGAGCTAATTTTGAATTATTTTTAACCTGCCGTGTTGCAATGCTCGTTGAAACTGCCAAAAGCTCTCTAACAGGATTGCCCTCTTGCTGTAATGCCAATTGTCTTTTTGCACGTTCTGCTTTTTCCCCTGTTTCGTGTGTACCTTCCTCACTCTCTCTCTCAGATTTCACCCCCCAAACCTCCCCCACCTACCTGAAAAGGTAGCAGCAGAAGATGAGGCTGAGCATGAAGACGAAGAGGCCGATGCCCAAGACAATGACAAACACATTGAGCGGGAGGTGATACATGTCAGACGTCATGCTGCAGTAGTGTTCAGAGCGCTGAGAACCCAAACCACACAGGCATCCTGGTAAAAAGAGTTTGCAGATATATATTAGATGCTTAAAACACATTTATATTTCTTTTATGGTTAAATGTAGAGGAGTAACTGTCATTCTGTGGGACTATCCTGACAGTTAACCTCGAAACCTTTTTATTTATTGGTTTCTGTATTTTATTTATTACATTTTCCATCTCAAAATGGAGAGCTGCTGAAAAAAAACACACAGTCTGGCCACTTAATTATTTTCTTTCCCATAACAAAGACCAAAGCTTCCCCAAGATTTACAGCATTTAGTTGTTAGCATTGACAGTGCAAGTCCTAATTGGTGGCATTGACTTAAGATGCTGCAATTTGTGCAGACGGTTGTTCTGTTACGAGTTTAGAGAGCAACCTCCTGGGACCTGGGGAAATTATTTTCCCTGGTCAAGGAATGATTATTATTTGAAAGCAGTAATTTCAACTCTGCAGTGAGGAGCAAGAGGAATCATGGCAGACTAGTAGATTGTTAAGCATGCTTTGAGTTTCTGGCTGGCACAAAACGTCACCATATGTCTGCTTGACAAAGACAATGTGGCACTCTGGCTCATGTCCACACAATCAAGAGTTTTATAAGATATTTGGCGAGAAGCTTTACATAATTGTTGCTGTTTGTTTTGATGCAGGTATTTCCAGGGAGCTGTGACTGACACTGTGGTGGCAACTGAGGCCATCACAGGACTGTGCGTTAATTGGCTGTGAACAAGACAAACATGGAGGACAGACACCACTTCCGCTTTACCACCATCTGTTCCACAGACTCTATAGAGGTGACTGGTAGAGTGTGTGTGTGTGTGTGTGTGTTAGCACTGGGGGATGGAAGGGTAGGGATGTCTAGCGCCTGTCTGAATTGTGTGTGTGTGTGTGTTGCAGGTGGCAGGGGGTTGATGTATATTAAACAGATTGACCTCTGGGGACTAAAGGATAATTTGGTTAAACAATAGCAGAGGAAGCCCCACTTCCACATGCCACATGTATTCCTATTAATTTGCAGCGAGGATGTTCGTTGCCAGCCTCTAAATGCCCATGTGTCGCTCTTTAGAGTGAATGAATGGGTACAGCTTGCACCCTGTGGGGGGTATGGGTTGGATAATTTGACATGGCTGGGTGGTTGGGGGATTTAGAAGGGGGGGGGGGGGGGTTCGTGTAGGGAAGACCTAGGGTAACATAATGAGAGATACAATCATGAACCAGGCATGGATGCACTGCAGTATCAGTCAACAGCAACACAACAAGAATGTCGTAAAGTTAGAGAATACAATATCTTCAGTTTTCAGTTGTCATGGCTGTCAAACAAACATGACCTTGAATTATTCTTGTATTTTAAGTGAGGCCTCCACTGTCTCAGTAATTTAACATTTCTCAAGTATGCCCACTACGAGGATCCCACAAGCCAGCAACTGAGTAACTGAGTTTACGAGACACAAGTAAGTACACGCGCCACCACCTCTTGTTTATTTGGCAGACAGCAGAGAAATCCATTCACTTACCGTTACACCATTGGAACGGTTGCATGAAATGTAACTCCCAGAGTAGCAGCAGTAAATCAAGGCCCCGTCAGGAGGAGGCTGGAGAGGAGCCAAGCTCGTAGGCCGAAGCTATGGACACTGAATCTGTTTGGAGCCTGGATTGAGTCCCTCCGAGCTGGATCGCTCTTTTGTTGGGTTGTGTCAGCTTCTCAAAAAACAACCATCGAGATTTTCAGATTTGCTCAGTTTTGTTGGCTCAGCAGTCTGTACTGCCCAGCATTCCCAAATCTGGATTAACCAGTCTGTGTAAGGATTGGGAGATTTAAAACTGGGGTTTGGACCGGGAGCGAAGATCTCATGGGCTCCTGGATTCCAGTGAGAATGATGTCATCACAGAGAAGAAGAAACAAAGAAATCTTGTTGACAAGAGCGGATTGTTATTCAGACGCCTCATACTATGTGTTATTCAGGAGTTGTTATTGTAAAAAAGCTGAATCTCACTCAGTCACAATGTCATAAACAACACAAGCTGCTTGGTAACAGGAAATACTTACATTTCCAGCAGAAATAGGCCTCTATACTTTACGTCTGCAGTGTTGTCCCCTCACCAAATTCAATGACATCCACCGCTCAAAATGTCAGTGCTCGTCCAATGAAGGTAATTATCTGGCATTAGTCTGTGCTTTGTCTTCCTCCCAAAGCTGCTTTTTTTAACAGAGGATTTTCACAAGTCTCATCCCCCACTCCTCTGTTGTCTCCTCCTCCAGTCCTCTGATCTTGCAGCGGGTATTCCTCCTCAGTATGGAAGGCAAAGATGTGCTGCTTTCCTCAAAACCCAAACAAAGTGAGGACAGCTCCATGCAGTCAACAACAGTCCTCTAGCTGGGATTGGTGTTTTGCTGGTGAGCCTGTGTTTTGTGTGTCAGTCAGTGTGTGTGTGTGTGTGTGCGCTCGTAGGGGGCGGGGGGGGGGGGGATCCTACTCTCCCTCTAACCATCTGCTCCTTCAATTCAGAAAAAAACAGACAAAGGTGGTGTGTGTGCAGACGTGTGTCTGCGTGTGTCGTTTTCAGACTCTCCCACCTCCAGCTGGCTTTGTCAGGGCAGGCTTCCCCTCTTCCTCTTTCAATCCCAAATGTTGCTCAGAGACAGCCTGCAATTCGCCTTTCCCTTCCTCCCCTTGCTCCTGCTTCTGCTCTGCCTTGGGTTTGTAAACAGATCTCTGCTCATGTGACCAGCCGTTTTGCCTCGCAACTCTCCTCTCCCTCAGCCCTCCCTCGCTACCTCAGTCCTCCAATCTGTAGGCAGAAGGAAGGCAGAATGAGCCTGACACTGACGAATAGGGCGCCTGCAAGCATGCTGGTGTGTATGTGTCTGTATGCGCACGCCCCTGTGCATGTATATGTGAGAGGGAGAGAAGAGAGACATTTGCAGCAAAGTCGAGGGAGGCCCCCGCCAGTAGCATGCGCATGGCTGATGTCCTGACAACCAAAACAAAGCCATTTTTTGTGAAGTGGAGGTCAGCAAAAGAAGAGATGATGCAACCTCGTTCACCATTTCCTTCCTTCACACATACAGAGATTGTATTTTTAGATCTACCCGCTGATTATTATTCATGTTTGCTTTGTTTGATCTATATTTGAACACTCGTGTCACTCTTTTTTTGCAAAGAAAGAACAAGGCAGAAAAGAGAAGGGAAGAGACGTCTGTCGATAGAGGGAACAAAGCAGGAAGCGAGACATAAAGGGGAAAAAACACAGAGAGAAAAGTCACAGCCCGGACAAAGACGTTGCCTGCACGTCCACCCCCACACCAGCGGCCTTGGCTGACAAATCGCTGAGGGAGTGAACAGCTGCTGGGCCACTGGGCAAGCTGTGAGACGGTCAAGGGGAGTGCTGCTTCACCAATCCCCAGAGGGAGGGAGGGAGGGAGGGCGGTAGAGGCTTCAATAGGATTCATGCCATTTTCATTCCCCCTCCCCTCCTCCCCTCCTGCTCTAGTAATGACATTACTGCTGAATAAACGAACAGCTGGATTGACCGCACAGATGCATGCACTGCTCGTTGTTTACAGGTTTCAGAATCAAATGAGCGCTTTGTTGTAGCTACAGGCCTGTGTTGTCATTGTTGGCATGTGAAGGATGGTGGTTAACAGCACGCCCTCTTGTGAAATAGGATGAAACATCATTGTATCAAGAGCTTTCCTGACAATAGGAAGGTTGAACTGTGAAGAAATGACTGTAAAATACAATGAAAGGGGGTTTTTTTCAACATAGAGGACAATTCGTTAATGTTTCACAGGGGAGTGACTGACGAAACTGAGCAAGGAAATGAGGGAGCAAGAGAGATGCAAATGTTGGCCTTGTTTTCTTAGTGACATGTAAATTGTTTTGGCTGTCCCGACCTTTTGTTTTTGCATAAATCATAGGTTTGCCTGATTGGAAATAAAGTAACATTGTAGGTTTATCTACTCACAACAAGGTTCAAGACCAGAAATGTGCTTAAAAGCATAATAAACGACATTATACAAATGTGTCACTTCAAAAAAGGCAGATAAACACTGACACACTCTTGTTACATGGGCCAGTACAGATAAAGTCTTTGAATTATCAAACAGTTAAGCTTGAAACAGGAAACTGACTCAGTAATGTCAGTTATACAGCAGTATCTAGCTAATGAACTGCTAACATTTGCCAGAAGAGCTACCATAAGCATATCTGACCAAGCAAGGCTGTAGCAGCAAATCTTCTTAGCGTATTGAATTGAAAAAGAGTGCGTTCTATCGTTTATGAATTCAACTTTTCATTTGTACGGCAAAAAATAATTTATTTCTTCTATCAAAAGTTACATAATCTCTCTTTAAAGCAAGAAGCCGCAGGGGCTTGACGTGCATGGAGCTGTTGTCTTTGCTGATGTTATCAAAGTTAACACTCTGCTTTGTGCCCTGGGTATATTTATGGAGGCCCCGCACTTGAGAGCAACACAAACATTCACAAGTGTTGTCAATCATTGAAAACTGTACAGTGTGTATCATAATGCTTTGCTAGACAGCAGTGCTTCATATGTTGCCATACTCGGAGAGCAGTGGCAGATTGTTTTCAGTAATTCATGACTTGTAAATAACATAGTTGTGACAACAGTAAAAACAACAAACACCCAGAACTGTGTCAGTTAACTGAAGTTAACCAGAAATATGTTGACCATCGTGTTATACTCAAGTATTATACCATCAGTCAAACTATATATTGCAGTAAATTTAATCTGTATTCATTTATATGTTCTGGGCATTGAAGGAACATTCTTATTAAATTACATTTTTAACTATAACTTAGATAAATTACTAATACTAGCTAATAGAAACAAAATGATTCCTGAAACAATACAGCTGTCTGCAAGTTAAAGAAGTCCTTTGTCCTTGTGAACTCGTCAGACCTTACTGTAATACACTGCCCATTCCCTTTTCTCCACGGCAGGGGTGTGTCCCTTTGCAAATCCATTTGCTGCTCCGTTGGCCTCTCCATTCAGTTTGCCATTGTTTTCACCGTCCATTTGGTCCTTTCTCAGAGCCAGAGCTGGTTTAGAGGCGTGCCAGTTCCATAACACTTTGTTCATATCATCCTGGGCCCTGATACCCATCAGCTTCTCTTCATCACTTCTCCTCTTATCCTCGTCTTCATCGTCGCTGTCGTCCTTGCCGGAGCGACGGTGGTGGAAGCTGCGCATCTCCCCACTGATGTTCTCAAAGTACTGGTGGATGCAAACCTTGGCGAAGCTCTTGGCGTGCTCCTTGCAGGTGTCGTCGAACATCTTGCGCTCAATGTCAATGTAGTGAGACCAGTACTTGGTCTTGAGGAAGGCGGCTTGAGTAAAGCATGGTCGAATGGCTCGGATCAGGAAGGCCGTGAAGGTCATCATGAGCAGAAACATCCATCCACATGCCTGTAAAATATAGAATTACTAAATGTGTTGGTGAGGCAAAATGACCATGACATATAAAAACCAGAGAGACGGACTTTGGTGAAGAATCCGGCTGACATTTTGTTGTGTTTGTGTTCTTGCAGATATTGAAGATCGTGGAAGTCACATACTCCAATGGGTGATTAAAAAAAAAAGCATATCTAGGAGCTTTCTGACAGTTTTCTAGTTCATTAACAGAATCTGAATATCAATAGACTTTTCAGAGACATGTTACTTTTAAGCCTGCATTAATGTCCTTGGGCTGATCAAAGACCTAAATAACAGTGTGGGTGTGTTGGGATGGATTGAAATAGGTCCCAGTGCCATGAATAATAAATTTAGAGGCTTATCTTTTCCTCTAATAAGGGAACCGGAAAGCTTCAGTGAGCTCAAAGTGCAAGGCTAGAGTCGGGTGGGGAGATTTAAGTTAAATACAGTTTTTAAGGAATAAAGCAAGGACAATTGAATTTGATTAGTCATCATTTCCTGCGATGAAGTTCGAACACTGCCTGCTGAAAGTGTCCCCCAACGTTGGCCACACTGTCTATTTATAGTTTATTGGTCTGACAATCAAATGTTGGAGAAAATAAATAAAACTCTTTAGACTAGAAATGCTTTTATAGTCAGAGATTCCCCAAATATTAGAAACACAAGGATGAATAAAACAATGTTTCTGTCGTGAAATCCACAGGTTTCATTAAAGATCAATTCTGAGGACATGACCGGTGTCTTCAATAGGCCTTTCTCACAGCAATCATTTTTACTTGTCATAAAGGCACAGGTTTAACAATTAACATTAATGATCACTCTTCTGAAGTCAAGTGTCCCAGTTAGTTAGCTGTGACAGTGAACCAGCATTTACAACACCGGAACCCTGAATCTGAAGCAGAGCAATGGCATTTAGCCACCATACATATTTACACCTGTCATTTTTCTACCCTGATATTTCAAAATGTCTTTTGTGAAAAAGACCTAGAGTTGATGACAACAGATTTACTGATGAAATGTTCTTGTTGTTACATCTAAAAACACAGTTAAATCTACAAACAACCATGCTGGCTTATAGCTAACAGTAGTAGCCACGTCTATTCAGATTTATTTTTCACATTCAGTCCAGAATTCCTCTTAAATGTGCCATTTAACTGACGTTTGTTCTTTTAAAATGTTCCTTTTTATCTCCATGCATGCCAACTAATTACCTCCAATACAAGTTAAAACACGGAAAAGTGAGGGGAAAATAAATCAGATGGCTACCTGTGAGATACACTTGATGTATCGTGATGCTGCCACTCTTACTTCCTGATGCTCAAATAGGTCTTTGCATGGAATCCTTGCCAGCAGTCTGAGTTTCTCCATCTCGGACATCCCCGTCAGCAGACTGTAATTCCCAAACGTGTCAATATCCAAGTTGATGCTGAAAGCACAGAGGAAGCTCTTCCCATCCATGAGAGTGACAGACACCCACACCGCAGGTGCTATTAAGGATCTCTGTGTGATTGAGCAGAACATGTAGCGGAGGATTGTTGGATCCTTGCTCCGTTTCCCTATGGGTCTTTTCCATTCCTCTGTGAGCACTGACACGTTATTGTTCAATATAAAACCTAACAGAAAGAACCATATAGGTGGAATAATGAGCAGTCCGATCCCATAGGTGTAGTTGTATTCTGGCATACAGGGGCAGTTGAACTCAAAGGCAGAGTACATCTGTGCACTAGCCAGTGCCATGATGCCACAGATCCCATTCATAAAGGATTCCTGGTTGGACTGGAGGAACTGGAACATCATACGAAACTTATCCATTTTGGGAGATGTGGCGGATCTTTGGTTCGGATGGAATTGTATCTATGAAAGCAAGTGCAGCTGGAAGTTTGAAATCAATCAGTGAAAAAAGTGGAAGAAAAAGCGCATTTAATTTGCTTGAGAACAAGTTTCACCGTTTTCCTATTGTGTTGAATGAAGGTTTAGCCGGAACCACTCTCCTATCGTATCCTCTTCTACAAGGATTATTAATTACAACTAATGGCTTTATTAATGATTAATAAATTGTGCACTATATAACATTGAATGAATGTTGATAAGTCACTAACAAAGGGCCAAAGACGTCTCACTTTTTAATAATCCTACAGCAAATGTTAGTAACTCGTCATTTATAACTGTTAATAACTTATTAATAGAAGGTGTTACAATAATAATCCGAGACTGTTAACAATAAGTAGTTATAAAATGTGATCGAGATGCTCTGCAGAGGCTTAGCAGACAGAGAGACTTCTCCAAACCCGGCAATCCAAAAGTTGTTCTCGATAATGGCGTATTGCTTTAAAGCATTAGTAAAGGATTTAAATACGCTGATAAAGCTGGTACAAACCCATATATTGGTGACGTTTTAGAAAGTGGTACCAGAATATCATATGCTTATAGTGAACTACGACTGTTCTTCTAAACCATCTTTCATCAGTTTGATATAGAGATAATGATACAAAGTCAGGCATAAATCATTGCCATAGATCAGAAAGAAACATAAAAACACACATACCTATTTTCTTAACGTTGGATGAACAAAAGGAGACGAATAAATATCATACAGCAACAAGATAGTCCATGGTAATTAACTTAGAGTTCTTTATATACTTATTAGACATCGTAGCTCTGACTGACTGAAAGGTGTTTCTCGAATTCTCTGTGGTGATGTTCAAAGCCGACCACATCATCTGTCATCATGCCCCTCCCTTAACAGGTGTTCAGTGTGATGTAACAACAGATTGTCATTCAGCGCAAATTTTACTAAAAAATAAACCTGTTACAGTTCTCACAAACACACTTCCAGCTGGTCCTTTTGAAATGCATTCCACTTCACTATTCTTTGTCTTTCTTTCTTGTATGACGTTAGTATGTGGTTGTGTTCATTCAAGTCACCTGGACCTCTGGGATGCAGTGTTGTTTAACAATCCTGACATGCAAAAATGATCTCAATACATTCAAATATCCGTGGCTTTGGCTGGAAAATGTGGTCGTTGTCTACGAGGTGAAGGGTGAATCTGTTTCCGCTTGCTTAATCAGAACCAAATAAATCAAAACGCTTATCTCGGGCAAAATATCAAGGCAACTTTCACCCGCCGAATGAGGCAGAGCTCGACAAACCAGTTAGAAGCCCACAAGAGGATAACAGGCAGGGGCTTACTCTGCTATTCATAGATGCAAACCATTTTCCTATTTTAACAATAGTGAGTGGCCTAATGGTTGATCCTTCATATTACTAAAAAACATACTGTAAACTTTTGACTCTTTCAGTGACTCACTGGTTCACTTCATGCTGTTATGAATATGCAGTTAAACTTACAGGAAGTCTGTGCTATCTGTTTTCTTCTGTGTATTGCACCGGAAAATGTCACAGCAGAGCAGTTGGGCAGGGTGTGCAGGAAATAAGTCACGAAAGAAGACCTACGATGACGTCTAAAATAGGAAGAGAACACTGAGCCTGTGGCTGTGCAAGGTTAGTCTCTTGCTTCCTCCTTTGTACCAATTCACGCATTACCGGAACATCGCAAAGCTGAGATAATTAATCACTTCTTTTGGTGTGTATTCTTGTTCTTCTTCTCCTTTAATGTTAAGTGCAGTAATAAATGGTGTTTTATATACAATGTGATCACAGAAACGAGTAAAGAGGATGCTTCCAGGCCATCGAGGAAGTAGCTTCTTTCTTACTTGCTTTGCATCATTATGAAATTTGCCTGCAGGAACATTTCTCACATTTTTCACATATTTGCAAGGACTTCTATTCTATTCTATCTATTCATTTTTTTCTTTCTCCATATTTTGAAGGACACTAATGCATTTTTCAAAATGACTGAAATTATTTTTAACTGTCTAACTTATTCACAGACAGTATTGACGATGCCAGATACTCTGCTGCGAGTGTTTGTGGTAGCTTTGGGTCTCCTAACGTATCCGAGGGACGAGCCCGGGGTTGAGGAATGGGATGAGATCACCACAGCAGGCATGCAAAAGCATGAAGAGAGGCTGTTGACGGGAGGAGAGAAACTGGACCACAAAATGGCAGCTGTCAGGGAGGAAATCACACATGCTGACAAAAGAGGACCTCAGGATGATATAAAAAACATTCAGTCCGATCAACATGTGACTGAAAAAGACACACTGTCAGTCTTACAAGGTGTGTCAGTCATCCATCAAGATTCAGAGAAAGAAGTTGCTGATCACAACTCATCAGAAAGAGGACATGTTAAAGAAGATTCAGATCCAAG
Source organism: Pholis gunnellus (assembly GCF_910591455.1). Lineage (NCBI taxonomy): Eukaryota > Metazoa > Chordata > Actinopteri > Perciformes > Pholidae > Pholis > Pholis gunnellus. The sequence goes on from NC_136531.1 coordinate 16,950,332, forward strand.
TTGGCCTCAAAACTCCAAAAGTGAACCTGCGACTGCTCTGAAGACTTCACAAATTGACAGTGAGCTAAATGGAGCCCCACGAGGGCAACAAGAAAAGCCTAAAGAGAAGGAAGTGTTCAACCCCAAAGAACAGGAATCACCTCCGTCACACCATCACGCCATGACATCAGAAAATGAAACTTCAGAGGACATCACTGACTGGGAGGGGGATTACCTCTGCTACACATGGAACATACTCTCCATCATTTCTTTGATCCACTTCTTTCGGAAATACCTAAGAAAACAATCCCAAATGAAACAAGAAGAAACCAAGGCCTTCCCAGTGACCTGCACCACTGCTGAAGCGCTGCTACCAGACAACGACACTCTGCAGCAATTTCATTCGAAATGTTTGGAAGTCTCCTCAGAAAAGAAGTGGAAGGAGTTCTTGGAGGGGTTTACAAAGGATCTGTTTGCAGCCATGAGGACCGTCTGTGATAGCAATGGCGGTATGGTGATTGAGGACTTTCAGATAGTGGATGTGTGCGATATCATCGTCCCCTTCACCCCCCCTTATCCATACAGTTTCCAGTGTCAGCTGTGGAACAGTGAGCCAAATGACCTGCTGCCAGATATGCAAGTCTGTGGTCAAATCAAACTGGTGGAAAATGAGAAAATCCAAAATGGCTGCCACTGCCAGTCTCCTAATTCAGATGATATGGTGTGCTTGCTGCATTGTGAGACTGAGAGTGTGAAGACGAAAATGACTGATACTCGTGATGTCCTTCTTTGCATGGAGAACTCCCCCTTCCTTTCAAAATCACTGGTTACCAGATGGTTTCAGAGCACTATCAAACAAGCGTGGGAACAGATTTCACATAAGTATGAGTTTGAGCTCAACATTAGCTACATTAACGCTCCGGGTGCTCTGATAGTTAGATTCAGATCGGGGAAGAAGATTAGCTTCAGTATGCGTCCTGTGGTTAAAGTCAACACTGATGCCCATTTCTTCATTACTCATTGCTCCCCAAACAACTTGGATACTTCCTGGACACTCTCCCTGACCTACTATGAAGATAGTTTGTTAGAGCACATCTCTAAACGCCTGCCTGTAAACTCATGCCATAGACAAACTCTTGAAATTGCACTTTTCCTTCACAAGAGACAGACCGCACTGTCAGGAAGCAGCGCTCTCAAGGATTTTCATTTCAAAGCTGCACTAATGCATCTGCTTTTGACCAAAGACCCATCACAGTGGAAACCAACTCTTGTGGCTTGTAGGCTACGAGACTTACTGGCCTTCATGGAGAGAAGCCTCAAGAAAAAACTGCTGCACCATGTTCTTATTGGGAACCCTTTAAGACAGAGGGTTATTGAACTTCCTGCTGAATATACTCATGCAAAGACCGTGAATCTCTTCCATCCCCTTGTGGTCCACAACTGTATCTACAAAAATGCTGTGATGCATTTCCAGGAAATGCTTAGAAACGCACACATGCTGATACATGATTATCTTGATTAACAGCTCCATTCGTTTAAACAAATTAAATCAGTAGCCTTAAGTGTGCAGTCTAAGATATATTTTTAATCTGGTCACTGTTAAGATCAAGGTGAATGATGTCTTTACTTCATGACTAATTGCAATAGAAACTTCAGATACAAGAGATTAGCAATTTATTTTAAAAAATTCACATTTCCTTTCGTAATCCTGCTGTCAGTACTTTAGGAAGTCTTGATGCTCGCCCATGTCGGGGTCCTCTAAACTGAAAGGGTCAGCATCCAAGAATTTCATCCGAGGATCAATACTTGTCAGATCCGTCCTTGTTGCTCAAGTCGACCTTCCAAGAGTGATTGGAGATCACATTCCTAGAATCTGTTGAAATAAGACAAAACTACTACTCCACAAAAAAATGTAAGTTTGTATATCATTTACATCTCACGATTACCACATTGTCAAAAAAAGGATAAGCACATTGGTTTAGCCCTACCTGAGCAATAAGCGGTTTGAATATACAAGTGATGAATTGCTGAGAATACTTGTTGTACATGCGTATTGAATGCTTGTCTATAGCAGACCTTCAAATGCTTAAGGAATTGCTTTAGTGGCATGAAAAGTGGCAAATAAAAAAATGTGTATGAACTAAAGTGTGTTTCAGCTGGTTTTTATATTCTGCAATCAACAGAGAATTCCCTACATCTACTGCAAATGCCAATCATGAGCAAACAATGAGAGGTGACCAATAATAATCACACTATCTCTGTATTTTCATACACCTGTATGGGTTTGTAAGGTATATCATAATGTGACATTTCCTTTTGCATTACATTGCAGAAAATAAGTATTACATCAGTAAATTCAATTTACTCAAGTAAGACTAAGTAGTTTACTTAAATATATAAGAAAAAGTGACCTGTATTAGTATTATGTATTAAATCAATTGAGGGATAAAATAACATTAAAAGCTTCAATAAAAAAGTTGCTGAAGGCATTTATCTTATTAAAATGTTTTAAATAATTCCTGCAGCAGATTTAAGTGAACTGTTTCTTCAATTGAGTTATATGTAGGCTACACATAACATCAATAAGCTTGATCCAAAATCAAAAGATCAAGTGAATTCAAAATATGAGGGAGATTTAGAAAACGTTGGTGAATATTAAATCCGACAAATAAAAAAAGTTTATTCTAAAATCATACCCGGATATTACGTACCTGATGACGTCAACACCAGGAAGTTCCAACGCAGTCCCCTTGGCTAAACGTTGTACTCGGAAGCTCAGTAATCCTCGTTCGCTTTTTTTCTTCATAAACAAAGTGAAACAATCGTATTTGATTTGGCAGATTATCGTTTTATGTGGGACTCAGCCGCGTTGTTTTTACTTTGTGTATCTGTTTGCACTATAATCTGTTATTATCGTTGGTGCTAGCTAACGAGCCAGCTAACGTTAGTTACGGTTGTTTTGGTTGTTAATGTGAACATTAACGTCACGTCGACGTGCCTGTGCTGAGCTTCAAGTGCTAGTAACGCAATTTGAAAAGTTTATTCGATATATTCCTGACGAACTAGGCTTTTTTTTTAATCTGATTGACTTTACAAAGAACAATAGTTCATGTAAATCCGGTGTAGTGTACCAGGTAGCTGTTTAGCTAACGTCAACGGCGGTCGCCTAGCTTTAGCTACCAGTTTAGGGACCGTCTGTCCCTTGCCCCGAATAGCGGACGTCTGGTGGGCTTAAAAAGCTGCCTGTGAACCGGATCCAATGCGTGGGATGATGGGCACACAGACTAGTCCAGTCAAGAGTTACGATTATCTCCTGAAATTTCTTTTGGTGGGAGACAGCGATGTTGGAAAAAGAGAAATCTTGGACAGTTTACAAGACGGATCAGTAGAGTCTCCTTATGCCTACAGCGGTGGTGAGTAACTCTCTCTGCTTTTGTTCAGTTGTTTAGAAATGAATTAAAAAGTCTGGATTGACCAACATGAACTCACTTTGTGTGTAATCGCAGGGATTGATTACAAGACCACCACAATTCTGCTGGATGGGAGAAGAGTGAAACTAGAGTTATGGTGGGTGTCTTAGCAAAGTAGAATGATCAAGTCCAAAGTGATGAAATGGACAAACCCAAAACATACTAGTGTACTCACTGTAACATGCTCGTCTGTGTCTCCCACAGGGACACATCGGGGCAGGGCAGATTCTGCACCATCTTCAGGTCTTACTCTCGTGGAGCACAGGTGAGAACTATAAAGCAATGTTTGTGTTTTCCATCATTATGTCACTCTGTACATGTGTCGACATGTTTGGCTTTTATTCCACAGGGCATCCTGCTTGTGTATGACATCACTAACGGCTGGTCGTTTGACGGCATTGACCGCTGGATACGGGAAATTGACGAGGTAACTCCGTTCGACACGTTTTCTGGTTGACGAAGAGAAATCCCCGAGAGAAATCAATGTCTACTAGTCGGTGCAATAGCTTCAAGAAATCCTGTTTCAGAGAGAGTTACATGACCTAAACACATTCCCATATTTTCTTGTGTCCATCAGCATGCCCCAGGTGTCCCCAGGATCCTGGTGGGAAATCGTCTTCACCTGGCTTTCAAGCGGCAGGTACCGACGGAGCAGGCAAGGGCCTATGCCGAAAAGAACAGCATGACCTTCTTTGAGGTCAGTCCGCTGTGCAACTTCAACGTTATCGAGTCTTTCACAGAACTTTCACGCATTGTGCTGATGAGGCACGGGATGGAGAAGTTCTGGAGGCCCAACAGAGGTGAGTTTAAGAATTGTTTTCTTTTTAAGATTAGGAATATATGTTTGTTTTCCTCTATGGTAGAAAAAGAGTGGGTTCTCATAACTCTTGCTGTTTTATTTGTCTAGATTTAGAGATATATATATATACCTCTCTCCCACCACCTCAGTGTAGGGGCCACATACAATTTTGTATAACGTCCAAATAGTACAGTTTATGAGCAAGCTGAAAAGATAGTATCTGACATGGCATCCGGTCGTAACATTCATATTCCACCTTCTTGTCCCACAGTCTTCAGCCTCCAAGATCTGTGCTGCCGCTCCATCGTCTCCTGCACACCGGTGCACCTCATTGACAAACTGCCCCTCCCCGTGGCCATCAAGTCCCACCTCAAGTCTTTCTCCGTGGCCAACGGCATGAACGCAGTCATGATGCACGGACGCTCCTACTCGGTGGCCAACAGTGCAGCCTCGGGCGGTGGCAGCGGCGGGAGCAAAGCCAACAGTCTGAAACGCTCAAAGTCCTTCAGGCCTCCACAGAGTCCTCCGAAGAGCTCGTCGTCAACCTCTAAGGGGAACTGTAAGATTTCATAGGGATGAGTGGACTCATGGTTGCCAGTATTAAAGGTGTTGTTGCTCCAAGAGGGTGACAAGGCCATAGGAGAGCACGGAGAGCCACCAGCAGTCTTCACCAGAAACGGAGATGTAGCTGTGAACTCACATTGATCTTTGGGAACTGCCTCGGATGGTTGGATTGGTTGTTGTTCTTTTTGCTGGTGCCCTCTGGTGGACGCCCCGTAACCCGTTCTCTTGCCTACAGGGGCTCACTGTTATCAAGGAGAACAAGAGTTCCCTGGGACTAACAGATGTGAAGCAAGGATTGTTGCTCACCTGTTAACACTACAAATGAGTGGAGGGACATTAGCTAGGCTTTCACTTGGAAAAGGATTGTTTATTGTATTTAAAGTTGTAAATATGCTGTGTGTGCCGTGCTTGTTTTGGTCAGTGTTTGATCTCGTTAAGGAGCTTCTTCTGATTGTTTTGTCTTGGAATGTTTTGGGAGACCAGCTTTGGTGTACAACTTATTTGTGTGTCTTATGCTCTTGTCTACCGTGGAAAATTCCCGTTGCAACCTCAACGGTGCTCAGCTACTTATTTAAAACTTAGATTAGTTATTGTTTTTTAAATAAGACTGGCTTAAATTGAATGTCGTGAGAAGAGCAAGGGCTAGTTTCCCAGACAGAATAGTACTGGATTTTAGATAAATTGAAAATCATTCTTAGCCTAGCACATCTCCATCTGTGAAACTGTCCAGCGAAGTCCAGCTGTTCTTGTTTTAAGACTTCCTGTGGTGTCCCTTAATTTCCGCCCAAATGAATTCACCCTCCATCTCCACCAGTCTTTGGTTTGAACATCTGTTGACTTTCTCAGGCCATTTTTGCCTCTAAATCTAATTTGCTTAGTTGCATCATTGTCCCTTAAACTGGTTTAAACCACCACCAGCAGGACCATCTATCAATCTGTTAACTCTCGGGGCTATTCACAGATTTCTTGGGTGCGGAGGAGGAAACCTTAAACAAACTCAGATGTGCACATTGTTTGCTCAGTCACGACATTATGCCTTCAAAAGGTGCTGCAATCGTGTCTATTGGTCCTTAACAGGAGTTTGTAAGCTCACAAGACATTGGTGAGAGGAATATTTTAATTTGATTGCTTTTTGGATCTTTTATTTATACGCGATGTATTTATGAATGTAAAACCAGATTCATCTGCTATTTTGTGGTAATATGTGAAACTGTAAGAATCAGAGGTGGAAGGTTACAGGGTACATATTGTGATATTCTTATTAAGCGTTGGGTATTACTACTGTAAATTAATTCTCATTTTCTAACCCTGTGATTCATTTGTGTACATTAGGAGGGTTTGAATGGTTGTTTATGGTAGAGAACAATGTAATGTCAGATGAACATGAAGACTTCCAGGACACAGAAAGGCTTGCATTTTAAATTGGATGTAACTAATAATATCGTTTCTTTTAATAATCTACAGAAATGTTTTTAATTTGACATAAAGTTTTATTTCCACCTCTGATTAACGTGCTGTATTTCCACTATAAACATTCCCAGTGTCATGGCTATGTGTCTGTGATGAAGTCTTTGAGGCCATAAATAATTGGTGCATGTTTATTGAGACCAGTACAACAGAACATTTAAAGCACTCTGTGTAAACGTGTGATGATGATTGTTGCTATCAGAGCTGTGTCTCTGAAGGTTTGGATACGGGATTGTCTCCACTGAAACAGTCACCCAACAAAATAAAGGGTAAAGCGACAGGTTCGCTTTGTGTTTTCATCAATTTATACGCTGTGCTGCAATGATTTTGATTTTTAATTTATTTATCATTGTGGGAATATTTTTTGTGTACCCTTTGTCCAGTGCAATAAAACCCGTTTGGGTGTATGTGTGTGTGTGGGGGGGGGGGGGGGGGGGGGGTGCTGAATTGATTAGCCGCTCTCTCGGTATTGGCCAGTTTTGGATAACCGGCACGTCGCTGCAGCGCATGAATACAGCGCGGTCAAAAGTCACCCAAAGGTTGCGGGGGTCACTCTTAATGAAAAGACGCGGGGTGCTAGTTCTCATCGCCTCGAGGCCTGCGCCGGGACAAAGATGAGTCGCACACTATTGAAAATGTGGTGCTTTACGCCTTCCCACCTGACCGTGGCATCTCTGAGCTCCGTGTGAATGAGCGTCGGTGCTAAAGTGACCGACGTCTAGACAAGAAGGACGTAAACAACATGTTTTGCTGCCCAGACATGATGCGACACGCCCCGTGTTTGGCTTTTCGCGCATTCCGCTTTTTTCACCGTTTGCTCTTTGATCTGTGCAAGAAAAGTAGTGTCCACAGAGGTTTATGCTTCGCAAAAAGCTACGGATAATATTGAATTATAACCGAAAATCAACCATAGAACTAAGAAGTTCAACAGCTCTCTGGAAGAAAACGGCTCGTCCTCTTATTTATGAATGGCACCTCTATAAATACTGTCTGGACACATTTAACGGTGGATTTCTCACCGGAATGTGTAGCTCCGTGCACCCGGTTGTTGGGACAGCTTGCCACCGCGGCCACACGTTTGCTTTGATGATTTTACAATGTTTGTCCAGTTGCTTAGCGCATGGTGCTGCTTCATAAGAGTTTCAGACACTGGAGGACCATGGGGGCGGTCAGAGGGGCTGCCCTTTCCACCTCCATTCACACTCTGAAAGGCTGCATCATGATGTTGCGTCTTTCTCTCTCATTGTGCAGTTTCGTTCGCTTATTTCGCTGTTCGGGGAAATCGACCTGAATGAGAGTTTGCCCATTGTTGCAAGAGTTTGGGTTATCAAGGCAAATATTTCATGCAACCAAACTGCATTTTACACGCGTTTTTTCTTGGATATTTTTTGTTCAATAGATGTCCAGCGCATGGGAACTCTTCTTGATCTTTGGAATTGCTACAACGCTCCTCTCTGCGCGCAGCAAACTCCTTTCAAAAATGTTTACGTGCAAAACGGACTACCACATTTGCGCATCGACAGTAGCATTATTTCAGATTTGAAAACCTAAAGGAGGAATGGATTTGCTCGGTTGGCGACTCATGCAAAAAAGCAATAATGTATAAAATCCCTCTACAACTTTTGGAGGATAGATGTCTAAAGGATACAAGTAGGAAAAATGCACCCAACTCCAATAAACTAGTAATAGGATGGATACGTGCGTATTTGTTGATGCTCCTGGTTTGCGAATTACCCGAACTTTCTGTGTGTGCAAGTGTGGCAGGAGCCAAAGCTGAACACGAAGGATTTTGTCCTAACAAGCTGAATTCCAATCTCTGGGTTGATGCGCAAAGCACCTGCGAGAGAGAATGCAACGTCGATGAGGTGGTATTTATTTTATCCTCATTATTGATTAACTCATAATCGTGAGTTCATTTGGTGTTTTGTTCATTCCAATCTGCTTTCATAAATGCTGTTTTGTGTGTGCAGGACTGTGCAGACTTTGAGAAATGCTGCACCAACGTGTGCGGTCTCAACAGCTGTGTGGCTGCGCGTTTCTCTGATGGCACCCCTGCCCAGCCAGATGGGCAGGGTGGAGGAGAAGGAAATGATGCCCCCACCTCCACAGCTACCTGTGAGGGCTTTATCTGCAGCCAGCAGGGAGCAACTTGTGACATCTGGGTTGGACAGCCCATCTGCAAGTGCCTGGACCGGTGTGAGAAAGAGCCCAACTTCACGTGCGCTTCAGATGGCCTCACCTACTTCAACCGCTGCTACATGGACGCGGAGGCCTGCATTCGTGGGGTGACTTTAACTGTGTTCCCCTGCCGCTTTTACCTGGCCGGGCCCCACACCAGTCAACCGCCTCAGGACACTACAGCTAACCCCACTCCGACATCCTCCCAGGAGGACCCCATGCCCCCCACACTGTACTCCAACCCTCACCACCGGTCCATCCATGTCGGAGGCACAGTCAGCTTCCACTGTGACGTTATCGGAGCCCCCAGACCTGATGTAACATGGGAGAAACAGAGTGAAAGGCGCGAGCGGCTCGTCATGAGGCCTGACCAGATGTATGGCAACGTGGTTATCACCAACATCGGTCAGCTTGTCATTTACAACGCCCAGGTGTGGGATACAGGTATCTACTCATGCATCGCACGGAATTCTGTGGGAGTTCTTCGTGCAGAATACCCGCTGTCTGTCATCCGCCGGGCCGGCGACGATTTCTCTGAAGATCCTGAGATGCCCATGGGAAGGCCATTCTCACCAGCAGACTGCCTGGCTGAAGTAGACCTGAGAGTGTGCAGTGGTGAGCGTCACGTGGACTGGTATTACGACAGCAAGCTGGGCTCCTGCATGGCCTTCAGCAATGGCGGATGTGACGACAGCCGCAACCGATTTCAGTCTTATGAGGAGTGCAAGGCCTCCTGTCAGAGAGAAGGGATGGGGATCTGCTCCCTGCCTGCTGTCCAGGGCCCTTGTAAATCTTGGGAGCCACGTTGGGCCTGGAATGCCCTCTTGAAACAGTGCCAGACCTATGCCTATGGTGGCTGCCATGGGAATGCCAACAGCTTCAGCACCAAGAAGGTTTGTGAGGCAAACTGCCCACAGGCCAAAAGGAAACCGTGTAAGACCTGTCGGGTGAAGGGGAAAATGATGCCCAGCTTATGCCGGAGTGACTTCGCTATTGTGGGGCGGCTGACAGAGCTGGTGGAGGATCTGGACTCAGGGTTAGCCCGCTTTAGCTTGGAAGAGGTCCTGAGAGATGAAAAGATGGGATTGACTTTCTTCAATACCAAACACCTAGAGGTGACTATTGCCAAGATAGACTGGAGCTGTCCCTGTCCCAATATCACCATGGAGGAAAACCCTTTGCTGGTGATGGGTGTCGTGCAGGACGGCATGGCCATCATCCAATCAGACAGCTATGTCAGAGCCATAACGGAACGCAGACTCAAGAAGCTACGTGATGTCCTGAGTAAAAAGACCTGTGAGGTATAGTAAACTCGGACCTGTTAGCCCACATAGGGTCTGTGGTCACCTTTACCTTTAGCACTGAAGATGGGCATTAGAATTGCAAGCTGATATTTAATAACTCTTTAAATCGAATGACACAAATATGTTACATGTTAATGTAGATATGAGATATCATTTGCAACACAGGTTGTACTACATTCCAGGTGTGTTGTGAGTCCATTACTATCAATGCTGAAATGTTATTATAAATATAGATATTCTTTCTTTTGACATGTATTCTGTATGTTTCTGAAAAATAAGATAGTAGCCAGAATAGCAGCCACACAAGTTGATCAACTTGCAAAAATGCCTAGCTTGTGACGCTATAGGAATAGACGCCTAAATAACCTCTTTATTGTGTTTTTTTGTTTTATTGTATTGTGTTGTGTTTATTATATATTGGGCTCTTTATACTAGTCATTTACATAGGTGTTTTATAGGGTTTTTTTCCGTTACCTTTTGTTATGTATGATTTCAAGATCCAATGTGCAGCACATTGCTTCTTAAATATCTCCCTTTGCAAAGCACTTCTTCTAACTTAGTTGTACTGACAGTCTGCAAACGGAGTGAAGAAAAAGAAAGAGTAGCTGACTGTATCAAGGCAAGTATAGCACAGAGACAACATATCAGTGAGCCTTTTTACTCAAGTGTGCAATACAGAAGAATATATAATGGATTACAGTAGTTCAGTTCGGATCATTTGTGTCAATTTGTTTCAGAATATGGGGAAACAATTCATTAAAAGTTCTGCAAAATTTGGCAATGTATCTGAGCTTCAAGTGTAAGTTAAGGCGTTTTGACCCTCCTGCTCCAATACTGGTCTCTGCACCCAGAGAAGGAACCACAGGATTCTTCACACCAAACTCTCCTTCCTGAACAGAAGACACTTGTTGTTTGCAGGCATGTCCACCTAGCAAAGAAAATATTCAAAATCATACATTGGTAGGCCGACATTTCCATAACTGCATTGTTAACTTTGTTATCTTTTTATATTTTAAGGGGGAAAAAAAAAAATGTATTGGATGATTAAATGAGATGTTTACTTGCCATTTTCTCCAGGAATAAACCATTGCTTTGTGCTGTAGAACTGAGGAGGGAGATATCCCTGAGCCCCCACTCTGAGTTCCTGTAGGATTAAAGAAATATAGCCTCATAGTTTGCATTATTTATTGTACGGATGACAAAAAAAAAACATGAGCTTTCATGATTATCTATACGCAAAGCAAATAGATGCTACTGCATGTCAAAGTGAAATCCACGGCTGCTCACATTTTTGACAAGAAAACCACTCAATTCCTTTCAAATCTCTCCACAAAAGAACTAACTTCCATAATCATCACACAGATTGTAAAACAAGTTACCTCTGCCGTAGGCTGTAGTCAAAGTCAATATTACTTTGAGGGGTGATCTGACCATTCACTGCATAGGGCTGAGGGTAACAACAAAGGATGTTATGTAGCATTTACTGACATCATATCTTTAGATTTGATAATAACATGTCATGAATGTGGTAAGTGCACGTTTATAACAACTCACCCCATATATCAAGAGAAGGCCCTGTGGCTTCAGCACTGCTCCAGCCCCTTTGAATAAACCCTAGAAGAAGAAAATAATGATCCCATCACATGTGGTGGGGGTTGAGAGGCAGGAGGGATTACTACTCTAGCCCTTTTTGTTCTTGGTCTTTTTTTATAGACTCAAAGACCGGAGGCAGGAATTGTAAAAAAGGCATCGCGGTACAGTAGTTATGAGTCAAAGGGGTCATCATACTGTGTATATACTCTGAGGGACATACACTGGAATATTTCAGCTTCATGGAAACACCCCGGACCAGTCGTTAGATCACAGCACAGAACTGGCCAGACTATATCCATTTTGAAAGAAGAAATTAAACATTTCCTGCAAATTACAAGTGGAATTTATAAGCAGTGAAACACTCTTGCTCAATTCAATACACTGCATGGTTTTGCTGCTACAGCCTTACTTGGTCCGGTTTGACCGGTAGCATATGGTGGCTAGTCGTATAGCTGACTTTAGCTGCTTTTAGTAATAAAGCAAACATCCATTTTTTAGCATTGCGGGCTTCCCCATGTAGAGATTTAAACCACAGCTATGTTTGGGTAGGATCAGGGCTTGACCCACTAGGAGGGCCCAGAGCAACTAGTTGTGTGCTGCGTTGATTTATTACATGCTTTAAAGAAATATGCACCATGTAAGCAAAGCAAATAATAAAGGCCTCAGAACTTGAATTTATCTACGGGCCTATCATACGGTATTACCAAACACATGTGCAATTTATCAAATTACCACACATATAATATGGGGCCTTCAGGGGTCCTGTGGGACCCAGTTTTGGGCATATATGTTAACATAAGCAATTATAAAAATAAAAATAAAAAAAATCAGCTGTCCTACCTCAGTGCAAGCCATTGGAGAAATGTGGATCATATTGATGTTGACGACCAGATCTAGGCTCTCTGGCTGAATGCCTCCCCAGTACTGATAGGGCAGAGAAGCATCCAGGTGGATGGCAGGCCTCACATTGTGCAGCTGGTAGTGGGCTCTGTACGCTTCGATACTGAGAATAGGAACAAAAGACATTGTAAAAGCACAACAAAACACAGTTATGCATCAGTGGTATTAAATAAACTACCGTAATACCTCAATTCAATGGCCAGTGCCTTGATTCAAGTTTGCTACGCAGGAACGAATAAATACCGTAAATAACGGAGTTTATAAATTGTTTATACGGTACCACAATAATGTATTTTGTTGTCGTACTAACTGATACACACAAACTGTGTTTACCTGGCAAGAGACTGGCGGTCATACTCTGAGGGCTGCCAGATAATATTCCGCAGGGCCTGAGCGAAGTGTGTGACATGCTGCCCGGTACCGGAGGAGATCTCCAGAGCCTGCAGGGATCTCCCGGTGTTCACGCTCTCCCGGAGCGCTGCGAGGATGGGTTCCTTGTTCCTCTCCGCGGCGGCGGCGTTCAGCATCGTTCCAAACACCGGGTATAACTGTCGAGTTATGCGGTACAGTTTATGAAACAACTCCAGTACAGCTGGGTAACGTCGGTCCAGATTGAATAACTCAACACACCACCCACGAATGTTTTATTTTCGGCTGAAAATGGTCCACTTCCGCGTTGTCTCACGTGACTGAAATGACATCCAATGGGAACACCGAACGGGCTCAAATTCACCTCTTTTGCACATATTAATCTAACGTTAGACCGTCTTCGCCGACATAAATACTCAGCAAACTGTAAGTAGATCTGCCTTCCAGCGCGTGCAAATAAAACAAACGCGCAAGTGTATTACTTTGGTGAGCGCTCTCACATCACTCCGCGCAGAATATCTCTGCTCCCGCGAGCAAAATTGCTTTGAGCGAGAGGGGCGTCCCCTAGCGCGCGACTACTATCACTGCTCTTGAGAATATTTATTTATTTATTCATCAAATATTTGATTTTGTCATTGAAGCTGTTTTGACAAAAACGAGTAAATAGATTATATGAAGTTACCTCTCATCTTGTGAGGAAAGAGCCTGGAAGACTTACAGATCAGGGAGTAAAAATATAAAACAAATAGCCACAATTGTATATCATATTTTTTGTCATTCTCATGGTAACATCATATGTTGCAGCAAAGTGCCGTCCCATTCCTATTTACACCATTTCAAGCCCTCACAGTCTCTCACACTCAACCACTTACCAGGTGACGTCAGTAAGTCCTTGAGGGTTCAGGGTTTGAGGCTTTAGGGGGGACATAGGGATTGGGCCAGTGCTTCAAACGGCCTGAGTTCGTTTATAATGTGTATTTAAAATGATTTAAGATGTTTTAAGTGTATTTGTGAGACTTTGGAAAGACAGCAGAACCGAATGAATGTTGTTATAATGCATTATTAGACCTTCTTATAAAGAGTTGCCAAAATATCTTCAAATATTATATAGAAATATAAATACTGGTTTAAGGCGATGTATATAGTATTTTTATCATTTCAAAAGAACATGTGCCTGCAGATTCAAACATATTGCTTTTATTACAATGAACAATTTTTATAGGTTCAAGATTACATCATTAACATGAGAACGAATAGGCTTTTTGTGGGCTTTTTGGAAATTATGCAAAGGCACTAATAGGCGAATATATCAAAATGTGCAATACATATGAGAAGCTGCCCCTGTGGAAAGGCTTCCATATATTATTTCACTTTTATTGACCCTATGGATAATTTAAGGTAACATTTGCCCACTCAGATGGTAAAGATATGTCGTCTGGCCCATGGACTATAATAAAACAAAGACAACACAAGTACATATTTTACATAGAGGGTTTCTTTATTTAAGGTAAAATAGCATACACATCCTAATTTACAAGATTTACAGTTTCCCACACATTAATGTCAAACTTCCCCAAGGCTCACATTTAAATCTTACAGCCAAAGCAATCAACATGTAATAATTTAAAACATCTGTCTGAGGGACAGGACATAAATACAAATAGAAAAAATAAACAAAATGTTTTGGCAAACACAAATGGTACAAAACAAGATTTTCAATGTGGTAAAGAAAACAGACTTGCGTCCTAACACCAATCTAATTTAAAATGGGCAAAGGAGGACATCTGTCCCTTCTTCAGAAAGACAGCCAGAATAGAACCAGAATGGAAAGATAACACTATTACTCAGGTATATGAATATGCCATAAAAGCTGGGAATGTTTCTAAATCTGTGTGGAGAAAAAAATCTAGTAACTAAAAATACTTTTTAGGATTATGGTATACTCAGGTAGTCAATGGAATAAAATGCAAACATATTACATTACAGGGACTTAAATAGTGTGCTTCTGCTGACGTGATGAAAAGTGGCCTTGCAGACACTAACTTTATTAAATGACACAATTTTCAATGATATGTGACAGCTGCTTTCATGCAATTGTGAGCGGCGTGTCCTCCTCCAGCCCAGATGCATGTTCTGCATTTTGAATCTGCTCATTATCCACGTTGAGCAGTGTTTGTGGCGTGTTAGGAGTGAACTTCTGGCTCCCAAGTGGACCATTTTGCACTAGGGATGAATTCGGACAGAGGAAGGACTTGTTGTTTTCAAGGGCCTCCAGACTGGTCATGGTCGTGACCACAGAATCACTGAAAATGGTGTTTGAGAAAACAGAGTTGAAAGTGAAAGAGGAGCCAAAAAGTGACTCCTGCACGGGAGATTTGGGGCCGTCTGTGGGAACAACAACTGTTGGGTCTCTGGGAGGTTTGACAGGAGGCATGGGCTCCGGCTCACTGTTATTCGTCTCAGGTTCAGGTTGACTCGGTGCTTCCGCCAGATTACTGCTCTTATCTGAAACCTGAACGGAGAGCGAGTCAGCCTTGACCGTCACCCTGCAGTCACTGTTTACACTGGAGCGCCGGGACGACCCCTCTGCGGTGGAAATGACACTGCTGGCTCGGGGGAGACTTTTGGGCGACTTGGACCCTTTCTGTCGCCCCTCTTTCCCCAGAGGTTTGGAGAAGCAGTTGAGGCAGCCAGACATTGAGGAAGATTTGCCCTGAACATACATCACTGTGATAGGTGAACAAGCTAAGGCCTGGGTTGTTTCCGTTTTGCTAGAGCATGATCTTGAATTCATCCCATTGAGCACTGGGTTAATTTTGGCCGTGCCCGCTGAATCTGACGAGCGACGCGTCACTTTCCCTCTTGACACCCTCCGGATGCTCTTTGTACCCCTTGTGAGCCAGAAGTCCTGAGAGAGCACGGGGTTTTTCTGTTTTGGTAGAGACTGCATAACTGAAGTCTGGCTGTTGGCGATGGGCATGGTAGAAGCTTTCTCCTTGTGGTGCTTCTGTGTGTGTTGCGGGGTGGAGGTATCGCTGGGGGGCTGGAAGGAGGAGGAGGAGCGGCGTGACGGAGGCTGCTGGACAGGGCTGCTGCCATTTGACCACGGCTCATTTTCCAGGCTCATGCTGAACTCACCGCTGCTCTCACTTTGAGCTCGACTCTGGACGCCATTCAGCCCTGGAAAGAGATGATGACGCTTTTTTAAAGAGCTACAACATATACAGAAATGTTCACTTCTATCGTGAAAATGTGTCAGCTGTCTCAACATATTGTTAATGACCAACAGGGGGCAGCAGCGCCAAGTCGTTCTATAACAGTTGTTGGCCTCTGTAGTCAGGATAGAGATTAATATGAAACAAGGTCATGATTGGAATTTGATGGATTTGCTCTAATTCCCGAGCTGGTAATACATCTGTATGCTTGATGAATCCTCTCAACGTGTATCCACAGGGCTTTACCATGATTTTGCAGCTCGTCGTTGTCCTCAAATCCAGATGGCACAGCGCTATCATTTGAATCCTTGTCTGTGGGGCATTAAAATGAGAAATCATTGAACGGTTATAAGCGAATGACACTTTTCAGCACTTTTATTTTCAACTATTTATTTTAATCCTAAATTGAGAAAAAGCACCAAAAAGTGCTATCTTTGCTCTACTCTCCTCTATACTTTATTCCAGCATCTTAACTAATGATGATGACGTCAAACAAAACAGTGGCTCGTGAATGCCTCTACCTGTCACCCAGATCCCAGAAACATCTGGATCAGTGGTGGTGATGGTGACGTGGCCGGATGGTAGAATGGTAGGAAGATTAAGGTGGAGGATGGATAAGATGGATGTGGTAAGGGATGAGGACAATGCGTTCTTCCTGCCCTCCTCAACATCACCCTCTGACCCTTCCAGCCGCGCTGAGCTGTCTGCCCACTGCTCCTCCTTGAACAGAGCTGAGGGGTACGCCAAGCTGCTCAGGGCTGCATTGTTGGACCAACGAGTGGAAGAAGTGGGAAGTGGATGAGGGAGAGGGATAGACAGGTGAACTGGTCATGGAGATTAGGATGTATTTTTGTTCTATGGCGTGGGAAACATGGAGGCTTTCTCCGTAGACCACACAACCATCTAGAAATGTGGTGTTATACTGTTAATCCCTGCAGTACAGCTGGCAGAGCTCATGCAGCACCAGTGTCCTCCTGCAATGCACCATTTATTTGACCTCTGACAAATTACTCCAGATTGTCTTCAAATATAGCTATATTGATAAAATGAATGCTGCAAATGCTTAAAAATGTATTATCATATCTTGAAATGAGGTTGGTATGGATGGTCACTTTACTAACATATGACTGCTAATTTTGCACCTGCTGGGAAGTATCCTTGCTGACAATGATGAATCCTACTCAGTCTAAGGTTACTTTGATGTTACGCTATGTAATAGAGAAAAGAATAAAGCATAGATACACTTAATATTATCAAGTTAGCAGTTAAATAGAAGGCAACAGTCAAGATGAGGGTAGACGCAGTCTTTCTTACACATGGAACGCCGGAAGAGGGACTTGACTTTGTCTCTATCCTTCAGTCTGTTCCTCATACGGGGAAACATTTTGGTGGCTATTTAACAGCAAAGTGCAGCCACATGGGAGGTCGACAAAGGAATGGATGCGAGCAGAGAGAGGGATGTAAGGGAGGAGAGAGGTAGGAAGAGAAGACAAAAGACAAGGGGAACGACAGAAGGCAGGAGTGAAGAAACACATTAAGAAACACGAAAGACACGGGGAAGACATATTGAGGACTGTTCACATGCACATATGCTTATTTCTAAACACATTGCAATACCTGCATTATTTTGTATTTATTACACATTTGTACTTTCAAATCCATTTATTTGATGAGGTGGGGGGATAGTTTTGTCAAATGTCTGTTCTACAACTTCATGTGTAGATGTGACCGCTGTGGTTCGCCCTTTCCGCTCTGTCCTCTGGCTGTGGACTTGATTCTACATGAAGACACTCCTGAATGATACGTGTGCCCTGCCTCTGATGATGATCTTAGTTTTGATCATGGCTGAAGCAGTGAATTGGGGGATTTTGGAACTTTGATGAGACTGGTCCTGCCAAGTCAATGGGAGATGAACTGGTGAATTGAAGAAGGTCATACTCACTGCTGTTACGTTGGGGTGAGATGGCATCGCCTGCTGAGGTGGAGGCTGAGCCTCCAGAGCCATCTGAGCTGATGACGGAGTTGTTGTCGTGACAGGAGAGGTGCTGCTCAGCGACGCCTGAGTGTGTGGGTGTTGGTGGGCAGTCGGGTCCATGCTCATGGCTATTGGATTTAAT
Organism: Pholis gunnellus; assembly: GCF_910591455.1. Classification (NCBI taxonomy): domain Eukaryota; kingdom Metazoa; phylum Chordata; class Actinopteri; order Perciformes; family Pholidae; genus Pholis; species Pholis gunnellus. Next base: position 16,968,287 of record NC_136531.1, read on the forward strand.
CAACTTCTTCAGTTTCAGAGTGATCCAGTTTCCACGTCTTTGGAAGGGCAGATTTACAAGAATAAATCGATCAATCACGCAAAGGTGAAGATTAGCAATTGACGTAAATGTTTGCCTGATATACAGATTAAACAATACATACTTGATGCTGCTGTTATCAATATTCTTACACTAACAAATCTGCAATTCCTGTCAGCTTTATGGAGCATTTTAGCATCTTGCTGCTCATTGTTTTGGTTCACTCTCCCTGCTCTCATAGCAGCGTTTTAAGCTGCAACTACTTTCTGGAAAAATAAACTCAGATCCACCCACACTACTCTACCTGCCCAGGACCAAACAACAGACAGACAAAGTTAGCAACTGGCTCTTTAGCAGCTACACATTTATTTGCCTCAGGAAGTTGGTGGACACAAAACAGAGAGAAACAGAACAATTAGCACATGGAAAAACATGTCTGGCTAAACAGAGATGCACAGAACTATGGAGCTCAATGTAATACTGACTACACTATGAACATTTCGTCATTGATTAAATATCTGTATGTTATGAACTGTAATGTATGTGAGCCGAAAATGACATAGTCAAGTACCACATCAAAATGTATAAGGGGCTGAATGTGAAGACAAAAATTTGGCATGTCAGTCATTTCACCGTAAAAAATAAGAAAAAAAAAGATCATTGTATGTCACTATATTGCAGGCAACTCACCTGCGTGGAGGCGATGGCTCATAGAACTTGTACTGGTCCATTATTTTTTCCTCCAGCTTCTCCTTCTGTCTCCTTAAATCATTAAGCTTGCCACTGAACAGGAAGATAGGCAGATAGAAAGATTTATCATTTTAAAAAAAAGTTTTGAATTGTGGGCCAGCTGTTGATTACTGTGGTATTTTGGTGTACATAAGCTACATTTCGGGCTTTTTGCACGCATCAAACACTTCAATGTGTTAGATAATTAACACATTACTGTAAAATGCTGTAAATCAACACATAAGACCCTTTTGAGCGCTACATTATCTTGTTATGGTGTTGTCCCTATTTGCGTACATATACTGTCGCTCTTCAACGTGAAACAGATCCTTGCTCTCCATAGTCTGCTCCAGCAGGGTTCGGTTCTGTAGCATCAGGGTCTCGATCTGGCTGAGCAGGTGGCGATTCTCTTCCTCCAGGTTGCCCTTCACCTGGCTCAGCAGCTAGTCATCACACAGACAAGCAGCCATATGTGCATATGTAGGAATATATGCAAAACACACACCATTGTGCAATTATTGAAAGAAAGAAATTGCAGGACTATACATAAAGTCAGCTTATTGAGACGACGAAGCCCTGACTCTGAAGCATGTTTGTCCAGAGTGTGCTGAGGTTAAGAGGTAATTACAAGGTATATGTAGATTATTTAATAGGCAAAACCACACCAGCTCAACCTGCTACATGTCAATACCTCACACTGGTTGTTGAGCTTTGTGGAGGAGATGTCCAGCTGCTGAAACTCCTTCTTGAGTTTGGAAAAGTCTGCCTCCAGCCAGGTGTGCTCCAGCTTGGCCTCATTCAGCTGGCTCTTGAGCTGTTTGTGATCCGCCGTCAGCAACTCATTGTCGTTGAGAAGCTGACGGTATGTCTGGTTCAGCCTTAAAAAAAAAAAAGAAGATGTACGGTGATATCTAGCTCCTTGTGTAAGCCCACATCCATTCATTCGTCTGGGTGTGCATTAGTGTGTACATGCTCTCGTGGGTGTGTGCATGTAATGTTGCCTCCTCACCGGTCCTTCTCATCACGAAGCCTGCTACGCTCAGCAGCAGTCGTCCTCTGCTGTTCTCTCTCCAAAGCCATCCTCATTTGCTCCTCCTTCAGAGCTTTCTCCAGGTCTTCTAGCTTGGTCCGCTGCTGCAACAGGGTATTGTACCTAAAGATACCACCGATACACACACGTGAACATGCATGAATACACACACACACACACACACACACAAGACTATGCAGGGATCTCGTACTACATGGCATGTTCATAGTGCCTTTCCCCCACCTGTCCTGCATTGTGCGATACTCCAACTCCAGTGTGCGATGGGCTTTTTTCAAACAGCCATGCTTGCCCATTAGGGCCTCATACTCCATGGCTTGCCGTTCATGCAGAGCTGCCAGCCGCTCGTGATCTCTTAATAGCTGCTCTTGAACACCGCGCAGCTCTTCACGTTCCCGTATGGCATTGTCCCGTTCGCTTTCTGTCCCTGACCGCTGCTGCTGCAGCTGAGCATTCTGGGCCATGAGGGAAGCACTCTGTGAGTTCAGAGTGGATTTCTCCACCTGGAAAAGAAAGGGATTAGGAGTTAATGCGTGTATTGTCTGCATGCTTGCATACTCTTGCAGAGGCGTGAATGTACTTGTGTGTATGTTTTGGGTACCACAGAGAATAGTGTCTGTTGTAGTGTCACCTGCAGGTTTGCATTGTGTGTCTGCAGGGCTGTATTGTTCTCCTGCAGTGAGGCAGCCTGCCTCTGCAGGGCCAGGATCTGAGCCTGCTGACTGTTAGACTGACTTTCCAGCTGCCTCAGCTGGGCCTGCATTGCCTGGCGCTCTGCCTCAAGTGTCGCATTCTGGAGAGGAGGAGAGGAGATTATTGGAAAATGTGACATGAAAAACAGGAGGTAGTGTTAACTTTGTACCTTCAGCACATTGTTTGGTCTACTATTAGCACAAATTAACATCAAAAGCAAGTGCTAGTGTGTGTTAAGAACCAATAGTACCATTTAAAAAGTTGTTCACTATATAGATCATTTACTTTGATAAAGGCCAAACACTTACATTCCTCTCCACTTCGATGAGACGGTCTTTGAGCTTCAACAGTTCCTTGGTGGCCTCCTGGCTTTCACGCAGCCATTCGCTCATTGCCTTGCCGGTCTCTCTGGGAGGGGTGGAACTTGATGCCGTCCACTCTTCCTCCTGCCTCTGTTGCAAGGCCTCATAGCTCAGCTTCACCTGTGGGGTCAAATGTCAAATGGATCTGTAGCGAAATACTATGTATTTCTTCAAGGGAGTTTCGTGACACTAACAGGCCTCCAAAAGTGAAATTGTATGACATGACTAACAGTCCTGAGCTCTTGGCGCAGATGCTGGTTCAGGGTGGAGGATTCCTGCAGACGAGCCTCTAAAGCTGCCATCTTGTCCTCTTTAATCTGAAGAGATTTTTTCAGAGACGACTCTAATTCCGACTCCAGCATCTTGAACCTGCTGCAAAGAGGAAAGAAGAAATTCAGTACCAACTGTGGCATTATAACTCTCCTCACTTCTTACCATATTCACTTCAAAGGTTACTGGACGGGAACTCCAAGCACCTGTTGTCTGGTGCCTCGTGTTCAGCCTGCTCTGCACTCTCCTGGTTCAGGACCCTCATTTCCAACTCATGGGCCAGCGTCTCCAGTTCATTGTCTCTCTGCTGCGTCTTCAGCTTCTCGCTCACCAGCTCCTAAAGACGGACAGTATATGTGGATTTCACAAAACCTTTTTTCAAAGAGACATATATTGACACTTAACATCATTTTTTACACGTTAAGAACTCATTTAATTCCACTGTTTAGGAAAGTATGTTTGTAAGTCTGTAAATGAGTTCTTGTTGTTGTAAGAATGTAAGCAAAGTTTTAACCAAAATGACAGTCAGGAGGTAATGAAAAAATCATTTGTGGTAAAACTGCACCTTCAAGGTTTGGACATAATTTCAAATCCACATAAACAAATAATTATTTTTTTATAATTATTTCTCTACTATTTTATGTTAATATGTAATTGAACCAGCAGACCACTGCACTTGTAACAGCCTTCATATTAGGACACACACATTCAAGACACCTGGCTAAATTACTGTCACTGATGCAAAAGAAAACAAAAAATATAAATGTTACAGTATTTTTACTTGCTTTAATCACATTTTTCTAAATAATTGTTTGTAGTTAGATTCTGGTGAGTTGTGGATCCTAGTACACACAAAAGTCAAATCTGTGAAACACATGCTCGCTGCTGCTGTAATAAAACCAGTGCATTATCAGTGAAACGTTAGGGTATGTCTGGGTAGATTATTTATACGGTCAGCGTAAACTAGACAGCACAGACTTCCTCCCCTCACCTCTCTGAGGGTGGCCAGGGTCCTCTGGTCGATAGCAGCTTGCTTGGTGAGTTCTCTGTTGTCTCTCTCCAGGCCTTTGACCCTCTCAGCAGTCTCTCTTAACCCCTCCACCTCCTTTACTAGAAAACGCATCTCCCTTTCCAGGCTGGCCATACAGACATTGCTGCTGTCTAAATTGGCTTCTTGGATTTCAGCCTAAAATAGAAACAGGTAGAACAGGAGCCATTTTATTGAAGAGCAACATGAGTCTTTCAAACATTATCCTTCCTTAGGTAAGCAACTGACACAAAACAAGCCTACCTACCTGCTGGCGGAGTCGTCGATTGTCTTTCTCTAGCTGCCTCTTTTCCCTCTCCAGGGCTGTGATTTCTTGCTCCAGGCTTTGCTTATCGTTTTCCAGTTGCTCCAGGCGCCGTGCAGAGATCCGAAGTTCCTCTAAAGTGGCCTGCAGACTCTGATTCTCTGCTTCCAGCTCCTGAACCTCTGCCTCCAGACGCTGAACTTTCCTGTCTAAAGAGATGGAGTTGGCTTGTATGCTTTCTTAACTGAATCTATTACATTGATTTGTGTTGTTTGATCAACAGAACCTACCAGTGTTATCGAGGGAAGTCTGTAGATGCTGGTTAACTGTGTCCAGGGCCCTGCACTTGGCCTCCAGTCGCTGTGTGTGCTTTCTGGCATAGAAGGAACGTTTTGGCAGACCTGTGATGATGCTGTCATGGCAGGGACTACTGCCCCTCGAGCCAGGGGAGTGATCACGTGATCCAACAAAACAATGGAGCCTATTGTGATTGTTTTCTAAGACCTCCAGATCAGACATCAGTTCTTTGAAATGGTCTCCATAGTCTGCATCCTCTAGCTGTCCTTTCTCTTGAACAAGAAGGTCTGGATTATCCGTGAGGAGGATCTTACTCTGGACTTGCTCCAGATCTTCTGCATGGAATAGCTGATGACAGTTTGAATGACCGTTCAGCATCTGCTGTGTTACTGCACTGTGTGGGAATACATTAGTGCGGTATTCTACATTTGAGCAGGTGGTTTGCAACCCTGTGGGTTCATCTGTTGATGAGGTACAGTTGTTGGTGCTACAGATCCCCTGGCAGACATGATCACCCTCAAGGTGGTGGCTATGTTTGGGCTGCGTGTTTTTGTTAATCAAGGCAGCTCTCAGTTCCTCTATGGTCCTTAAGAGACTTTGGTTCTCCTTTTCCAGCTTCAGCATCCGACTGCAGGTCCTCTCACTCACCTCTTCGCTCAGAGTCTGCTGGCCTTTACACAAACACATGGTGGCAATTGACTGAAGGAGATGAGGACTTGAGACAGACAGAATGAAAGACTAGTTGTAAACAGGTGTCATTAGGCTTTCCTTACATATTTCACCATATATTCAAACTGCATGCAGAAACATAAAATATGCAGCCATTAGTATTTCTGACCCTGAGAAAACATCCCTAAAGTGGATAAGAAGTTCTAATGAAGTGCTTATGCATGCATGTATCCATGGATGAACACACTTACATAATTCACAGATGCATTTGCTTACTTACCCTTCCCTACTATTCCAATCAATACAATCCATTAATTCTCCCATTACGTCATCTTACTGGATCAGCAGCTCTTACCCTGAGAGTTCTCAGTGGTCTTGGTTAGCTGCTCTAACTCCCAGCCCAGGTGCTGGGACTCCTCCATGCTCCTCCTTTGAGCCAAACACAGAGACAGGTTCTCCTCCTGCAGCTCCTCAGTGCGCCTCTGATCTGCCTCCCTCTCCTAAAGTGGGGGGACAAAGTATCAGCAGAGGCATGAGAACAGATTCTGTCCAGTCGCAGAAAAAGACTGGAGAATCGTTAAATCTAAAAGAGGACTTGGGAATCTAATGTTGAGTTCTAGATGATTTTGTGCAGATGTCTGACCTGCTCCATGTCATGGACCCTGGCCTTCAGCAGCAGACTGTGCTTCTCCAGCTGGTGTATTTTATCGGAGCGTGCCCTCCAGCCTGCCAACTGATCCTCCAGCACCTCTTTGGTCTCCTGTAGCACCCTGTTATCCTCCTTTAGCTCCTGAAGTACACACACATTCCCCGCCCCCCCCCCCCCCCAAGAAAATCAATATTTGATTGTTGCAGGATTCTGTGATCTCCTGAGATCCAAGCATATATAATCAAAATGAACTGGTAAAGCATTTATAAGACGACATCAACCTCCACTTTGGCCTTGTAGACCTCCATCTTGTGCAGTTGCTCCCTGTAGCGTCCCACTTCACTCTCCAGCTTGTCCGCCTTTATTGCTCTCTCTCTCAGGGCGTCCAGCTCGTCCCGGTAGGTGCGGGCTGCGCGGGCGTCTACAAGCAGCTGGGAGTTCTGGTGAAGGTTTAGATAGAAGCATGGTTTATAGCAAAACATTATGGAGCCTTGCATCATTCTTTCTTATCTAGATCTGCAAGTCTTCAAGTGTCTCTCAGCATAAGTCAAAGTCAGTTTGTTACTATTATTTTTAATCGAAGCTGCATTGATCTTCAAAGAATCATCGAATAGTTTTTTAATAGTATTTATGCTTGATATGGCCATACCGACAAAGCCGTATTCCATTCAACCTCTTTTTTTCATCCGATAAAATCTAGTGTGAAATGAGTTTGATTAAAAAGACAAATTTATTGTTTTGGCCAGACTAGAATGACTGAAACATTCAATGTAAAAGGGGCATTTAACACATGGCTGGAAAAAATGTCAAAAGTCAAAAGATTAAGAGAGAGAAAACTTTTTGACTGAAAGTAGACATGTAAACATTTTAAGGACTTTTCAGCGACTAAAACTGGACTAAAACATTTTGAGTTGACATAAACTAAAATTAGACCAAAACTAGACTAAATCCATGAAGGATAAAAATGACAAAAAATGAGACTAAAACTAATAAGCATTTTTGTCTAAGGACTAAGACTAAATTAGCTGCCAAAATCAACATGTTGGAAACATATGAACCATACCAACTTGTGCAGCCACAAGGCTAAAACAGAGAATACAAATGAGATCTCTTGTTCAGACAAATCCATAACAGCTTTGGTTGTATCTCTGAGTTCAGAGGTTTAAATGTGCTGTCATTAAGCACTGCTCTGCAGCAAAGTATGGTGAGCAATAATCTGTATAATCTGCAGAGCGATCAGGAGGTTACTGTGTGTCACCAACAGAAGGAGCTGCAATTCATTATTTTCCTTTTTCTAACTACAAACCTCCTGCTGGATCCTCTTCAGCTCTACCTCCATGGTCTCAAGCTCATGTCTGCAGTCCAGCATCTGCTCGCTCTTCTCCTCTCTGGTGGGGTCAGATGGGCAGTGCAGAAAGATAAGCAGGCGTATCTTTAAATACTGCAAATGACCATATACAAATACCGCTATGACATATTGCGTTTCGCACATTCAAAAAAAGAAGTCGAATTATCAATGTTGTGACACACATGCATCGTAAAACACACATAACCTGATTCCCAAAATAAAGCTTCCAACATAAAGCTTCTTAAGCCCCATTTTATTTTATTTCTCACATGTTGTGGAGAAACCGATGCAGGATCAGATGTACATTATCCACATGAAAGAACTGTCTGAGGCCATGGCCATACGTGATGCTTTCAGTGATATTGTGTTTGCTCAGAGGCAGCAGTATGTCAATCTGAGCATCCCAACAAGAGAGGACAATACAGCCGAGTAAACGGGATGGAGAGCAATGATGGAGCTGAGATCTTGATTGGATCAGGGTTAGTGTGTGTGTGTGTGTGTGTGTGTACATGTTGTATTCGCTGAAATGCTGAGCCAATGTGGGTCAGTGGTGGTGCACAGCCATGGAACCTGCCAAGCAAGCAGTAATGTGGGCCAAACTCCCAGGGGCATATCTTTCTCTCTGCCTCTCATTCACTCACTACTGGCAGTTCCCCAGAGGACAGGCTACCTCTTTACCAACATCCGTCCTGAAGTGAAACTTATACTATACCAAGGGACAACATCAAATTAAACAATCGCTTTGTGTGGGAATGGACAACTTCTACCTATCTTCTGTACCCTATTATCCTGATTGTGTACATTATATGCTAAACATTTAGCCCCAAGGACTTTTTTTCCTCCTTTTTGCTGTTTGCTTTCTTGTTAAAGTACATTGTACTTTTTTTATTTTAGTGAATAAACTGTTTAGTACTCACAGTTCTTGTCTAAGTCGTCTGATCTTGGCCTTAGAATCAGCCAGCTCCACTGCCAGGTGTTGATGAGTACCTGTCTGCTGCTGCATGCTGGGGGAGTAGCTGCCAGACTGCGGGCTGGAGGGGCTATTGAGCAGGCTAACCACACCTTCCTTTTCCTGCATTAGCTCTGCTATAGTCTGCGAAACGGACAGGTTACAGATTAGCATTTGACTCAGTACCCGATTTACCTCTTAAAATCTAGAACTGAAACAGTTTCACTGTCTACATAGTATTTCCATGACTTATAATGCATACTTTGTAGCCACTAAATGCCCCAAAACATCTTCATGAACAATTCATTTTTGGATTCACACCTAGGTTCATATAAAACCTGCAGTAAATATGTATCTCAGAATAAAAAAATAAAAGATCAAATATACCTCTAGATGGGTGTCCCTCTGGTCTAGCACATGTTGGAGGTGCGTGGCCATGTTCCTCGCTATGACCTCCAACTCATCCGGATGCACATCGCTGGACTCCAACCACTGCAGATCCAGCACGTTCTCCTGACTGTGGGTCACCTGGTAAACATGGACAGTCAGATAAGCCGGAAAAAACACAATATAATGGGAATTAATACACTATACAGTATATTGGCACAAGGATCCTTCGTATGCAGCTACAAAATACAGTTTTGTCTTTCACTTCTGAATAAATCATTACTACTTCCAAGAATGTTATATAGACTGTATTTCTCATAATATTTGCAACTAACAATAGTATCTATGCTGGCTGTGAATCCTACTGTATCTACTGTATTCTTTATTTGTACTAGACACAAGCACAACTACACACAAACTGATTTCCTGAACAACCTAGCTAGCTCATATAAAGTCGTATACCTCCTGAATATGTGCAGCTATGGCAGCTTTCGTGTCAAAGTCAAGAGTTTGGATCCTCTCAATGTACTCCTCTTTTTCCTCACACTGAAAATAAAAATGTTAACAGATTTATTTCTCCACATCTCATGCAGTCTGTCTGCTTCAGGATTTCTGATCAGATAGTCAGGGTTTACCTGAACTGCACATCCCAACAGCAGTAGCAAAAGCTTCTTCAGTTCCTCTAGACTTTGCTCTGTTAAGAGGGGAAAAAAGCTCATTATCTGAAATATGACTTATCAGATTGATGTACTGAGTGCTGCTGGCATGGATTTAAGTAGAATAAACGGCTGGCTGGTGAATTTGGGTCACCACTTGCCAAAGCCTTACCAGCACAAAGCAGCGTGGTTATCAGAAGCTACTTGATTTTCATTATTCACTAATTATAAACAAAGATTTATACACACGTTTTGCATTGTCTAAAATTACATTTTTGCTAGTATTTATTTATTTATTTATATTACACATTTTTCTCTGTATTTAATCCATCCCTGTATCAGGGAGCAGTGTGCAGCCCGGGGAGCCGCTAGGGGGACAGTGTCTCGCTCAAGGACACTTCGACTCAGAACACGTTCCAGTCAAGGATTGAACTGTTAACTTTCCAGACAACCCTCTTAGCCTAGTAGCTAGTCGCCCCCTAGCAGTTAACTTGTATAATTAGATGGGCTGCTTTAATTGTTTTTTTCAAATTATGGATGTATCATTTTGTCAAATAAACTCTTAATTTTATCTCAGAAGTTTTAGTTCGGCTACTTTAGCAATTATTCTCGACCTATATTACACATGTCCTTATTTCAGGTAAATGATTGGAAATCAATGCAGTGCTTAATGACTATTAGCAAACGGACCTATCAGGTGTCAAACCACATACTGAATTAGCAGCTCCAAGATGAGGAACAAAAGAGCGTACCACAGTAAGGAGTCCGGCCAAGCAGCAACACGTTTGGCAAAGGAATCATGATTAATTGTCTCAGATGATCCTGAAAAAAAGAGAAACAACGAGGGAGGAGGGTCGAGGAAAAAAGGAAGATGACTATACATTTCAGGCCAAACTAAAACAAGGACTAAATACAACACTTCTTGCGGTCCAGCCAAAGTGCTAGAATGGACAGCGACGTATGTATGTACAGCACATAGCAGCTGCTTAAATACATGTATAGAAACACAGCCAACAAATGGAGGAGCGCTCTAAATGGGTAGATGACAGAGCCCGTTTCCCTGGTGCAGTGTTTGGTACAGCCTTGCATCAGCCTACAAGTGGCTTACATCTATGCATGTGTGCTGGTGTGTGAGCAGTGTCATAGTGTTTGTTAATAGCTCCTGTTAGGAATGTTAGGAATACGGTGCCTTGCAATGGATCAAAAACAGCATCTTATTGTATTTCAATTAGTTTCCTCTATACCAATGTAAAGCATACCAGATGTATCTTTATTATGCCCTTTTTCAGTTGAAAAGACTGTTTCTCTTGAATGTCACTTTTAAAGAAGCGTTATTGTTGCATTTTAGAGTTTTATTGGGTTTCAGAGTGCGTATAAAGACTCTTTAGCCGGCATGGCTCAAGGATGGCAATGCCAATTGGTCAGTCTGCCACTTCGGTCCGGTCTGAAATACCTAAACAGGTAGTGGATGGATTGTAACAGTTATTGTGAAACATCTGTACTATTACTATCTGTCTGTACAGACATCCATGGTCCCCACAGGATGAAGCATACTGACTTTGGTGGTCCCTGAGTTTTCCTGTTGCACCACCAGTTGACATTTAGAGGTACTTGACTGAAATAGCAAAGCAACTATGTATTACAGCATGAATTGTAATAACTTTGGTGATCCATTGACTTTTCATCTATCATATGAATATGTATATTGTCCAATACTTTGGTTTATGAAAATTCCCATCCGCCTCAGCTGTACTTTATGTTTTAAAATTTCAGCATGCTAACACCTTAAACTAAGATAGTGAACATGGTAAACAATAAACATTATAGCTGCTAAACATTAGCATGTTAGCATTGTGATTTAAAAAATATTAGCATGCTGACATAAGCATGTAGCTTAAAGTACCATTATGCCAAACGTACAGCCTCACAGAGCAGCTAGCATGTCTGTAGTCCTATTTTCCAACCAGTACAGAAGTCAAGTCCTTCAACGTACCTTACAACATAAAAATAACCAAAATCAGATCAGGATGGGTTTTTCACATGACAGCAGATAAAAGATTCAAGGGCTGCCCTACATCTACATTTACTGCATTGTACTTAAGACTTATTCTAATAGAAGCAAAGGCATGATTAAAAAGCTGCAGTCTGTCTCAGGCAAAAAAAATAATACTGATGTTTTTCTCTCCTGAAAGGTCCTTGGATGGAGAGCTGCATTGGTTTAGATCAACATGACTAGAAGTAACTAAACCTTGACTTTACCAAGAGTAACAATACAGTACAAACGATAATTAGACATGATGTTATCAGATATGTTGTTAATCTGTTGTAACAAAAACACAAAAAAACGTGCTTTTCTATATTTGTTCTTTTGCGATGCTAATCTGAAGCTCTTGATCGACTCATCCTCAGTGAAATTACTTTTCTTGTGCTCTAAGCTTATCTGGAATTGTACTTAATTACTCTGACACACACAGCAAATCCAAGATTCGACATCAGTGGTGTCTGCCCATGAATCTCATGACTTCATGTGTCCCTCTAAAGCTCTGTCTGTGGCTCTGACTGGGCTCTCTGCCACGCTCTAACCTCACTGCTGTGCTGATTACACAGATGTGTACATGGCTGATATTTAGGGCATGCATCTTAAGAGGAACTAGTTGATCTGCTGTGACACAAGTGCTACCAACTATCTGGTTTGCGCATGTGTGAGCTAGTGTGTGCGTGATGGATGATGCAAAATTGAGTTGAAAAATCCAATGTTCAGATATCATAATCCCATGTAGAGAGAGAGGGAAAGCTTAGCGGCCTGTTTGGATACATAAGATATGAATGAGAGGGAGGAACATCCAAAACTCACCAGATAATACGTCTTGATTTGTTGGACGAGGAAGTTCAGGTTCTGGATCCTCTGACTTGGATCTCTGCCTACTTTCTTTGCACCCTGAGGTGTAGCCGAGGGATGTCTGAAGGCGCAACACAACATAAAGGCATTTTACTTGACATTTCTGCTATTCACAAACAAACAAACGGCTGTCAGCGGAATGGAGTGAGAGGAAGCTGCAAACTGGTAAACGTTTTGGCTCAGGGATCGCCATGAAAACATGCATGAGTTCTCTATTCATTCCTAACTTTAGCCCCTGTGATGTCATTCCTTTCAGCCAACAAACCGCACTGCCTGAGCCAAATGGGGTGGCATTAGACTTTTCACCCAAAGGAAACTCTTTAGCTGGATTCTTGGGCTGTTGGCTCGGGCCGAATGTAGTCTGGGGTTGAACTGTCATACAGCTGAAACGCTGTCATTCATGAACCTTTGTGCAGTTTAATAGGACAGACCTCACCTTGTTGCTCAGGAAAGGAAACCTGTTGTGTGCAGACATTAAGAGTAGCTAGCAAAGAGATGGACTCAAATTTGTATTTACACACAAATTGATTCTATATATAGAAGTTTGAGTGAGACAGAAAGGCATATAGAAATACATAATGGATGAAAGAGAGACAGAGATGCTACCTTGCTGCCCAGTACATCACATGTTTTATTATGCCTTTCGCCATCTCTGTGCTGTTTGTCCGTTTCCTGCGACTCCTCCCTTCCCTTCCCATCTGTGTCCCAGTGCCACTAAACACCAGCAACGAGGCCCTAATCCCAGAGGGTCTCCCAATCCAGGAGATTATCCCGCCTCTTACCCTCCCCTCAGCGCAGCATTGTTTTGCATTTAGAGCTGGTTATTGTGACCCTGGGGGATAAGTGGGATGAATGCATACTGTAGACTCGGGGTGGCTAGACAGCATTATCCACAAGTGCATTGGGTCATCAGTTTTTTTTTTACCTTTTCTTTGCAACTCTTCAATTTCAGTTCTACCATCAATGTCTAAAGTGTCTCCCAACTTGAAGACTAGAACCAGGGCCTCACCACCTGTCACCTTACAGCAGTTGTTCCTCACATTGTAAACTGCCAAAGGACCATCAGTCAATGTTTGTTATAGGTGGGGTTAATTCCCTCAGAACATAAGGCACCCGAATCATAATCTGTTAAGTAGGGTTTTGACAGTATTTATGAATTTCCTCATGTCTTTGCAAATCTGGTCCTTATTTAGTCGATTACATCTAGGGGATGTCCCTCAGTGTCTGTAACTTTCATGCTAATTCTTACATTTTTTGAGAAGTTGCATTTGAAGACTCCTGCAGATTACAAAGATACCCTTTATCACTGCTGAGTGACAAAGCCAGTACTGTTGGTGGCTGGATAAGAATGTTAGCAGATGCTTGATACTGTATCAGTAGCTGCTATAGATGGCAGAGAGGGGAGAAGATACCCAATTATTTTTAAAAAACGACTTAATAAGGCTAAATAAGGATGATTTCTAGTATTTGAACGATGTACTTTATCATCATCAGCATCAATTGCTATTGAAGTCTATGACAGTCAACAGCTTCAAAAGACAGGCTACTAATCTAAATAACCATCTGGACACAGCTCGCAATCTAAATTAGAAATGTGACAAATGCAGTATAAGCTGCAAGGACAAAGATGTGGCATGAAGTGACTTACATTTGTGTCATTATATCATTCAAAAAGACTCCATCCAGTAATACAGAGAAGTCGAAGTGCATGTCCCCATCATGTGGCACGAATGTCCTCACCTAAATAACAAAGATAGTAAGTACACAGGATGACAGGTTAATATCACAGTGTCTGACAGCAAATCAGAGCCGTCTGCAATACTTACCCAACTGACAAGTGGGCTCAGCATGAATTCATCCAGACGGGGCAGAAATACTCCAGTTTCCATCGCTCCCAAGGTTGTGGGTGATAGATCTCAACAGAAAATCCCAGTTATGTCAATCAGGGAAAAGAGTGGTAGCAGCCCAGTACCTACATTGCCTTCAGAGGTGACACGGTCTTGCACGAGTGCACCATCCAAATTGTCCCGTCCATCTCATTTAGACTAGTTGAGAAATTTCTCTCGGCACTGCGGTTTGTAGCCTACTGTCGGTTTTTTTAACACACAGTCTGTCGCTACGCTACACATCCAGCAGTTTAAACGTCGCCGAATCGGCGTTCAAACATCCCCATCCGTCCAATCATGTCCGCATTTTGTCCCGCAACACCCCACACACAGCTACATCCTCCTTGGTCCTCTGCTGCAAAGGCATCTGCCGTCGGACCCTCCTCACCCCTCCTCCTCCTCCTCCTCCTCCTCTCAGCTTCCATTGCCCATCACACAGAAAGAGTTAGCACTCTTTAGGCTACAACAATTATTTTTTTGCACACAAATAATGATTTGGTTCAGCTCGGGGAGGCTGTTCAGCACAATACAAATAATAAACCGTGAACTCTTATGGGTGTAATCCTAGACAGATGAACCCATGAATGTGATGAAGTTCTTCTCCCCTGAATACAAAACCCCCTCCAAACTAATCATGCCAAACTTTAGCGGCCAAAGCTAGCCGACTGAGCAACGGCGCCTCCCTGTGTTTAAAACCGGAAGCATATCTGTAAATCTCTCATTGTTTCAAACATTGTATGTTTCAAATATTGTAAAAAAAAAAAAAGACAGTACAATAATACACTTGAACTTTACGTTATAAAAATAGTCTACATAATTTCTTCAGATAAATCATGATCTATAAAATTGTCAGTTGTCTAATACACCAATCCTGCAATAAATCCTACCTTTATAATGTTTAGTAGTGTTTTAGGATGTAGTTTGTGGTGTTGTTGAACTGCATTGCATTATACAGAGGGCCGGTTCTATTATTTACAAAACAATAAACACACAGTGTCAGTTGTTGTGTCAGTGCAACACTACACAATTAAACAACACCACAAAATAGAAAATGAAATGTCTTATTTTGAATGACTGTGCTTTTTTTTTGCAAAAAAAAAAAAACACTCTCTTACTGATAAGTCCACATTTAAAATTATTAAAATGTTCAAATTTCCAATCTTATTACATTTGATACATCTAAATGCCAGATGTTTTCCCTCAGTCAACAGCCAGATAAACAGCATACCATCCACTTGTATTAACACAGAAACAGTTTGCATTGTTATTTGACATCACATTAACTCTAATTGTTCCATCTTATGTGAAGATTAAAATGCTGAACTTTGACTGATGAGAAGTTTGTGCTGGTGCTGTGAACTGTAATGGCCACTGAACACGCCACTGAAGGTATTTCATCAATCCTCATGTTTTAGAGTTTGTCTGCCCACCAGTGGACACATTTGGTTCATGCAGTTGGACTGACTTCATCACTGGGCGTAGATGTAGTATCACACAAATCAACAACTTCAAATTCAATTTATATTTTGGACTATTTCTAGTGTAACGGAGCAATTTCTTGGACATACTGGAGATGCTCTGTTTTACCAACAAGTGACTCTAGCTTTGTAATTAATGCACAATTTAAAATGTGTCATGGGTGCAATGTGAGATTATACAATACATAGTGACCTCATTACGGTAGTAATAATTTCCTGCATACATGCATGATGTATTTATTTTCTAGCTACATTAAAACTGTGAAGGCCTTATGTTTAAAATCTACATGTCCTTCATTCCACCATTTGCATGAGGCACATTGTAGCTCACAGCTCATTAGTGAGGAAAGGAAAATATGAACAATGATTGCTCAGCACTATATGTCATTACTGATTACATTCTGCAAAACAGAAAACACGGCCTGAAAGTTGAATTACTATCTGTTAAGAAGCACCTGACCTTGTTTGGATGGATTTTATGTGTAAATGTCAGCCACTCTATGCTTCAGAGAGGTGATGCTGAAATAAACACAACAATTAGGAAAAATGTACATTTTATAAGGTCAGATGAACATTTTCAATGAGATGATAAACAGTCGTCACATCGGTAAAACTACTGCATACGCCTGTGTGCTATTCATTTATATCATTAAAGTCCTAAATGCTATGCAAAAAGTATAACAATGTTAAATTAAAATACAAATTAAAACTGTCAACAAAAATATTGCATCATCATTAAATACTAAATGATTTGTTTTGGTGAGTTTGATGGGATATGTTTATGGATTTAAATAAGATTCACATAGAGCATATTGATTTTATAATCAGCATATTGCTTGTCGTAATATATAGATTGAATTTGAATATTGCTTTCAATATTCATGCAGCATAGCATGCTCATATAACAGTCAACATTTCATGAAGTAGTTAGATACCATTACTGTAACTTGCAACTGCAGTGAGTCAACTTATTACTTCAAACATTGTCTTTGTTGATTGCATCTGAATATATTAAAATAATGTCACAAAATGAATGTCAAGTCTAATAGTGTACGTCACATTCTCATATTGTGTACATGTGTTGTATAATCTAGAGTATTCAGCCCAATGAGGCTTCAGGATATAGAAAGACATTCTATGCTTATAATGATAAAGGGTCGTTCTGCTCGTTTTCCTCCTTAGTCTGCAAATGAATTTTCCCTTGATGCAGGTTTCTGAATCTGCCCAGTTGATCTTTGTTTCCTTGAAGACTCTTAGCGTAACGTGACCTCCAGTCTCTCTCAAAAGCAGCCTTGAAGTGTTCCAGGACTCCCCTGCCTTCGAGACTATTTTTCATCTTGACCACCAGCCCAACTCCTGTGTTGATGGCAAAGTCACTCCCGACCCAGTCATGGTTACCTGTGGAGAAACAGCAAATCTCAAGATATTGTGTCTGTGTATTATCTCAAGAAGCAATGACTCCTAAGTTGCACTATACTGGGCTTTTCTACTAGCAAACATTCTAAAGTTTTCCATTTGGAAAAATACCATTCACTTTCTTGCTGGGATTTAGATGAGTCCTTTATTAAGTCAATAAAGAGAATACGTTTTCTGTGTAATGTTGTTGAAACAGCACTCAGCATAAAAACAAAACGTTCTGACATATCTTGAAAACATGGACATGCACATAAAATCAACAAGATTATTATTGTTTTTTAAGTAAAACGAATTAATTGCAAATAGTGTACATTGCCTACCAATGTAGACAGCATTGTCGGTAACCATGTACTTGTTGTGGTTGAGTCCATGTTGAATGTCATCCTCTTTCTCCTTGTGGCTAAAAAACCGCTGCAAAAAAATGTATTGATCGTGATCAGTGTGTAAACATACCACACGTATTCTAATATGCAAGAATAAATAATCTAGAAAAAGTCAAGAAGTTCACTGCAAATACTAAACTACAGCTTTAATGAAACATATTTGGAGAAACGGTCAATTCACGCACCACCTCTAATGAACAGTTGGGCAGCTGCATGCAGAGCGACTTTAGGGAGGTGACAAAGTTAAAGGTGAGGGGGTGGGTCTTCTTCCAGAAGCTTATCAGCAGGCGAACTCTGACTCCTTTAAGTACCACAGCCTCTCTGATCATCTCATCAATAGGTGACCAGTACCTATTGGAACCATTGCAATTAGACACTGTTATAATCTAAAGGCAATGACACACATGGTGCGTTTCTAAAATTTAAGCGACTGAATGATTCAATTTCATTTTGACATCCCAAGACAGAAAAATACAGTTAATAAAACCTATCCGTCACATGAAACTATGTCTCAATTTATTTCAAAGCTCTTAGAAATAGTTTTATACCTTGTGACTGACGTTCCCCTGAAACTCCTGCTCAACAGAGGGAGGTAGTCCGTCACCGATATGAAGATAAATGTCTTTGCACTCTGGATGACTTGATAGATGGCATCTACATCTCGGGTGCGATCTTTAGCGCAGAAGAGTTCGGGAGAGGTCTGCAGACAGGATACATCATTCAGACAGGTTTGTACACCAAAATGTAATACAAATGATGAAAACCAAAGAACTGAAAGGTGAGTTACTGCTCTTTGGGTGCAGGTACAGGACAACTTGCAGAAGGGCAAAAAAACCCCGATGCCCACAGCCACAGTCTTAAACAACAGCCCTCGCTGAATAGGGCCGGAGTGTGTGCTGTTGTATGTACTGCTCTCTGATGAGTACAGTGCTGTGGAAAGTAATTTCCCCTTGGGGGACAATAAAGTCCAAAAAATATTTTGGCTGACTTTTGATATTGAGTTTGTCCCAATTCAACAAACTAATTTATACCCCACTGGCAAATGTTACACTGATAAGGTCAACATAATTAGGGTATATCATTTTCCAAAATGTCTGACAGATTCAGTGTAACATTTTGACAAAGTAAAGGGCAAGAAAACAAGAAGACACACTAGCCACAGCGAGGCACAAGAGCAGGTTGGAGTTGCCAGCAGCCTCTGACAGCATGGCTCCATTAGTTCCTATATGATAAATGTCCTACATACAACGGGTAGGCGTCTTGTCGCTTAGAGGGTAACAAGATTCATTACTGTCAAATTAGGCTGAGGTACTGAGATATTCAGACTCAAGATGCTCCTCAGCGTGATATTAACATGATTAATCACCCACTGCGCGTGTCTGTTATTAGTTGGCAATCAAACTTTTAGAAAGACATTCACCATCTAGTCCAGAGTCAGGAAATTGGTGCTTTAAGAGGAATATAAAACAGGTGAATAATTGATTACGGACACAACCTGTGGTTTGTGAATTTTGTGTCGAGTCACTTCATGTGTTAACATGCAGTAAATACGGATGCACGACAAAGTCGTTCCTCACAGACACATAAGCAGCGGCTTCTGAGGCGTTGAGTTGTAGCTCCAGGGCGCCATGCCTGCCGTACAGGGCTGTAACTCTCTTCGACCAGATAGAGGGGATGTAGTCCCTCTCGTGGAGCTGCCAGTAAAATGAAAAGACTCGGTGGAGGTCCAGAGCCAGACAGCTGCAGTTATACACCACCACCCCCAGTTCCTTCCTCTGTGGGGTGTCAGAGAGAAGCACAAAAAGGTGATGCAGCAGAAAAGTTGCAGTCTGTGTGTGTGTATGTGTGTTCATTGGATAGACATATGCTTTCGCAATGTGACAAAGGAATTAGAGTGCTGCTTATCTTAGAGTGATAATAGTAACACTCTGAGAGAGGATTTGATAATCTAATAGTAGTAATTGATTCTATTACAATATTACATTAGGATCAGGGTTTCTTGGTTCTAGAGTTGGCTCTGTGAGGCACAGTGGTGCTGAATGCTAAGAGAAGCACACCAACATGCTCACAATGATGATGCTAACATGCTCACATTTTCCAGGTATAATATTATTTATCATATTTGGTGAACATAGTGAATATTATACGTTCTAGCTTGGCGTATTGGCATGTTATCATTTGCTAACTGGCACTAACTAGCAGCCGAGGCTGATGGGAATGACATTAGTTTTGCAAGTATTGGACACAATTTGACTCCATGATGGTGCTAGATGAAAGTACCACATTGAATGAGAATCCATCTATTGGTTGTTGAGACATTTTACTCAAAACTACAAACATCAACCTGATGATGGCGCTAGAGGAAAATTCAGGGGTCACTAAAGTCGACAGGATTCCTCTTCTGGGCAGAATGGTTATATGTGCAAACTTTAATTGCAATCCATTCAATCGTTGTTTTTCAGTCCGGAACCAAAGCTACACACAACAAACAAGAGTTCTAAATATATCATCTCGCCTGGTCCTTAATTATTGTTTTGTGTTTATTCTGTTTTGGTGAGTGACCCAGAAGGAAACACACAGAGTTATCAAGTCTATTTTATTACAATATATAGTGAGTATCTGACTTTCTCTCTTTTTGTCACTCTTCTTACCTTCCCTTCCGTCATTTGTGTGTGTGTGTGTGTGTCATCATTATATGTGTCTCTTCCTTCCCTCTGGCTTCTTAGTTAATCCCACCAAACAGTAGTTCTTCCTCAAGCCCGCGCTGAAGCATGAAAAGTGCCAGGTAATCACTTCAAGTAGTAGTATGCTAATGCTCCCTGGTTCCTCTTCTATTGTAATATAGTGAATTACATACTAAATGCAAAGTGAAATGCTACTTGCCTTTCTGGCCTGCCTCAGACAGCAATCTTAAATCATCCCCGATGCCCATTAAGAGTGGCTGGAGTAATTGCATAAAAATGTACAGGTCGTAGAGTGGAACTAATCCTGACTGTGTTTTAAGTCCCCGTGGAGTGCAAATGTTATCATTTAATTAAGTTTGTCCAGCTTGTATTATTGAGAGACCAAAATCTGCTGTAGCCATATTGAGGCCAGAAAAAGAACTGCAGATCTGACCACACCTAACTGCAGCAAGCTCATTTAACCTCTGGTCTGACTTTACTCGGCGCACTCATGTTGCCGATGTGTGATGTTACCTTGGAGAGTGACCTCCAGTCCATATCAGCGCTCCCGATGTAAATGTGCCTCCGATCCACGATCCAGAATGAGGAATGCAGTCCTCCTCTGGTAAAAGCTGTCATATTCACAAAATGAACCTCTGCATCTGGATAACGTGAGACAGAGAGACAAACGCAGAGTGGTGGTAGAATGAGGTGGAGAGAACTGTGGAAATGAGTGTCTGACGGACACGTGGGCAAAGCAGGCAGGCAGCCTGAGATGCAAAAGGCTTTGAAAGGAAACCAGCCAGGTACATTAACACATTTATAATTTGTTGACCTTCATTGTGAAGTTTGGCAGACATGATGAAGGTTGTATGACCCTTGCTGTGGAGGCGCTGGATGGGGCTCAGGTGTGTAAATGAGCCTGCATCTGTCAACTAAAACACTTACTAATGCTCTTCTTCTTCTTTTAAAAACTGGTTTGTACGCAGACAATGTTATCGGGTGAGTTGTTAGGAGCTATACATCTTCATTCTGGAAAGTTACTGTGGCATATCAAATTGCTTTTATAAAATGAAAATATGACAGCCACTCACTGTGTGCTGCCAAGGTCTTCAGTTCAGCAGAGTTAGTCAGACTGCTGGCAATCTTCAGTTTTACCCCACGAGATTTCAGGCTGAGCAGTCTCTGGAACAACAGCTGACCCTGAGGAGGAGAGTGATGTTCTGTATTACTGTTGTTGAGCAGAGCTTCCGGGTTGTCCCGTAAAAGGGCGATACTTAGATCTCAGCAGGATTAACCTCATTGAGAGCTACGGGAAAATAATTAGGGCATTACCCCTTACAACAACACCTGGGAAATGCAGTTGGTTCATGCTCTGCTTGAATGTAGTGGGATATATTCAGACTCGCTGCCATGACTTTGTACCTGTTTGGCAGAGCTTGGCGTTGTTTCAAGGTCCCAGGGGTTTAAGGCCCAGACAGGTGACACCACCTCAACTGAGTGCTTTGCCTTGTCCAACAATGTATGAAAGCCAACAGAGAGAGGGAGGTGGGGTCTGCCATCCATGGGGAGAAAGAGGTCGTCTGGAATATTCTCCACAAGCACAATGCTGAAATTAACACACTTCTTGAGTTTCTGGAGCCTTAAAGTGGAACTAAACAAATGTACACATCAAAGTCTGTTTACCCGTCTTTAGGAGTCCTACTACATGTTTTCAAAAAGTTGTACAAAGCCTTTTGTGGCTCCAGAGGATACTGCCTGAAATGTAATATATATTGCCTCAAATGTGATGTCAATTGAGTCAGTGTCGGGCTGAAGACTACAAGTTTAAAAATAAAATAGATCTAGGGGTGGAGAGTGAGAAAGGGTGACCAGTCCACTTCTCATCTTATCTCGAGGCTACAAAAGCTGCCACTAGCATAACATATGAGAATCTCTGACCAAATTGTTGACAGTCTAGTTGCATTGTGGGTAATGTAGGTTTCTATATTTTTTAGGTTACGACAACTTGGTACAATAAGGTACACAAAATCCTAAGAAGTTAACAAGGAACCAGTGAGGAAAGAATGAGAAACAACCTGATAATTTAAGAGTCGAAGTTGTTCCTAAATAACTAAAATGAATCGAGTATTTTGTAGTTAATAATAATGATGAATTAATGAAGAACAGAATTAGAGATACTTTAATATTGAATCAGTGTTGGAGTTCATAGATATTTAGCACTGTACATGAATGCAAACTTTTTTTATTTTCATGTCACAGTTGCAGAGCATCTTACCTGCAGTCTCTGCTACAGTTTTCCTCTGTGATACCGTCCTCATCGTCCCCCCAAATGTCCACTGATGAGGAGATCAGCGCCACCAGCACAGCAAAGCAGCAGAGAAGGGCAAAGGCGGCAATGCACTTCTGCTGGGTCTGGAAGATGAGTTAGACACAGACAAAAAGCATGACCTGCAGCACAGTAGGACCCTTCTGCTATTGTAATAACAGGGTAACAACTCACAGTGAAGCCATTGACATGACAGTTAAGTTTGTTGTACAAAAAGGAAATTATCAGCCATTATATGTTAATGTTGTCATTCAATATCATTGATTAGAGGTTTGGATTCACGATTGATACGACAGCAACTATCTGTCTTCTCCTGACTGTAGAAACTCTTGATTTGACAACTTGGCTGCAGAGAAATTCAAAGCGCTGGAGCAAAACCCCCCTAGCTTCACAAATCCTACTTTATGCAACAGAGCAGAGGAGAAGTGAAGTGTAACGCTCACCAGCTGAAGGCAAATTGATACACACTAAAGCCCAACTATAAGGAATACTGGAGACTGGTATATGCTTTTCTGTGTACTGTCTGCTTTGTTGTTGAAGCGAATCCCCAGCTGAATGGGGATTTTATGACCTCTGGGCCAGCAGGGGCACGCCCAATGTCGCTTTTATGACAAGCAATATTAAAGTCTATATTAGTGTGCATGTATGTTTGCGTTGTTATATGGTAGATACTGGCTGTAATAAGGGTTGCGTTCAGTGGGGTCAGTGGTTATGAAGTAGCAGCCTTTTTGCCCTGATCCAGCCCGAGGAGTCTTGATTTCCACTGTTTTAAAAGTGCAGTTCGGCACTTCTGTTTTGCTTACGACAACAGATTTTCACCATCTCATTCCCTGCCTTGTTTGGCTGCATCGGTTTTATAAGCAGTGATCACATCACATTATACATTCTCTGTTGTTGTGTTCAATCAATCAAATGAATCGTATACCGCTGATTAGTTTGGCAGCATAATCAGTAGTGTCTCTAAAAGATGTCTCCCAGCTACAACTTTTTAAATACATTGTACGATAAAACAAAAGAAACACACAGCATCAGGGAGAAGATGGGGGTCGGAGGGTGTTTGTCAACTTGATTTCCCACTCTTCCCCACACTGTCTGTCTCAGGCAATGAGGCTGAAAGACTGGTGCTGGCCGGATACACCTCACACCCCATCTGCTGTCCACTGACACCACTGAGCTCTTCATCACATTTAGCAGAGTCAAGGACCATGCTTGACTTGTGGATGTGTACATGGCTGCTAGGAAATATAAACTCATGATACAGAATGAAAACTTACAGTTGATGCAGTGAGATACAATATTTCCTTCATTAAAACACACAACACACACAATAGGTTTCCAGAGCTGTTTTGGATCATTTTCATTTATCAAGCAAAAATGCCAAATATTAGCTGCTTCCAGCTTCTCAAATGTAGGAATTGCCTTCTTTTATCTGTTTTATATCATTGTGCATTAAATTAATTTGGGTTTTGTGCTATTGTTTGTACAAAATAATCAATTGTACGACCTCCCCTTACGCACTGGGAGATTGGGATGGTCATATTTTGCACTATTTTCTGACACTTCATAGACTGAACCATTCATTGAAAATGAATTGGCAACACTTTTGATAATCAATATAATCATCTATATTGTTTTCTATTCAATTTCTAAATGAATTGATAATGAAACTGTTAAATCACAGCCCTAACTGGGTTTATGTTACATGTATTTTACTGGATAATTGAAGAACCCATGGAATAAATTTAGGGCTTCATCCAAATCAATCAATGAATAAATAATGTTATGGAAGCCAGCAAGAAAAGCTTAAGAAGAACATGCACTAAAATCCCACAAACAGACAAATTAAGAGTAATATCACATGTGAAATAGATGCAGAGTGTAGTTGAGGGCAGTAAACATCACCTTCAAGGGCTCCTGTGTGGTCGGTCCCGCCATGAGAGCAGCACTCCTTCAAACTTCTCTGACAGGTTGGGACACTGCAGCTCAGTCACACATCTTTGTCCGTCTGTCTCTCTGTCTTCATCACCCACTCTTAGCCTGTCCTGCTCTGATGTCTTCACTCTTTGCCGCCGTCTTCATCCTGCTGGTTCCTCACTGTCCTGGAAGGTATGTGTGTGCACCTCGAATCCTGGTCCGTCCCATGTCCTGACATGCTTCTTCCAGTCTCTGGCTGTGTGTGTGTGTGTGTGTGTGTGTGTGTGTGTGTGTGAGCTGCCTACCCGTGCTGCTCACTCTCTGCTTCTCGGTGGAGGTGGTGAGAGAGATGGAGAAAGACCCAACCCCTCTCGTTCAAACAGCCAATACAGAGCTGAAGCTCCGAGCCCCAGCAACCCTCCTCCTCCTACTCTTCCTCTTTATCTTCCTCTTTTATCTCCCTTGTGAACAAAACTCATCTGACAGAATGCAGTTGGGCTTGGCTTAGAGGAGAGGGATGCTGAAACATGTAACATGTAAGACAGCTGCTGCAAAACTCTCAAATTGTTGTGAACTCATTAGGTAGGACACACACATACACACACACACACACACGTCACAGTTCTGCCCAGTATAGACTAAAGAAAAAGTGCTATAACTCCCATTAATAACTCCGAAGGTGACATAACTATAAATCAGCAGTATTGTCTGCTTTAATCTGTGTTTAAATCGGTGTAGTAAATGTGCTTTTCATTAATTAATGCACCAAATTCCAGAGCACTCATTCATGTTTCACTTCCACTGTATATACCTTGAAATCTAAAACTCTGCCTCTGGCTATGGCACAGAAGTACATTACAGGGCCTCGGTGGGGGGAAATTAAATATTAAACACTTTCTTCCTCCATTGTATTTGCCCTTTTCTCACAGAGGATGATAGCATCGCCTAATAGCAGAAAGCAACATATGCTGCTGACTGCAGGCAAGCTGCTGTTGTGTTTATGAGTCCCACACTGTCCAGGGAGTACAGGAAGGACCTAATGGGGGATGAGAGAGAAATGAGGGAATGATACAAGGAGAGTTTTTGAAAAGTTTTCTACTCAGACTACTGGATGGTTTGCTATGACGTTTCCCTCAGGAAGAATTATAATAATAAGGCAATCATTAGGTGTAAATTCAAATTTGTCCAATACTTGGAAGACCAAATGCCTGCAAAACTGACATTTCCATCAGCCTCAGGTGTTCTTTGTCTATAGTGCTAACTGGCAAATGGTGAATGTAGCAACCAATATACCCGCTAAACATCAGCATATTAGCATTGTTGTTGTGAACATGTTAGCATGCTAGCATGTTCAACTAAGGCGGTAAACATGGCAAACATCATCGAGAGCCAAAGTGTGATCAAAAAGTATTTACCCATTCATGACAACTTTACGGGGGTGAATTTATAAAATAACTTATCAGTTTAAATTATATTAATTATTGGTGGACGGATGGAGAATGGCAATGCAGGGGCCGTGGGAAGTGGCTGGAGACGGGACTGAGAGGCAGACCAAGTAAAATAAAAACAACTGAGACACTGTACTACTCCGCGTACAACAGCACCCGATACCACAATGGAAAAGTGACGTTACCCTCCCGTCAGCTGAGTCTATTAGC
This sequence comes from Pholis gunnellus, assembly GCF_910591455.1. Lineage (NCBI taxonomy): Eukaryota > Metazoa > Chordata > Actinopteri > Perciformes > Pholidae > Pholis > Pholis gunnellus. The sequence continues at coordinate 16,994,280 of NC_136531.1, forward strand.
CACCCAGCCAATCATCTCGCTGATGGTCTTACTCATGTAGGTCACAAAGACGCATCAGTATTAAATTGATTCCTAATCAGTTAAAAGTTCCTCATAGCAACGTATTAAATTGATAGCACAGTTTAACATCCCTACTGCAAAGAACCACGCTCTGTTTGTATCCGGAAAACACAATGTTTAATGTTAAAATGACAGCAACAGCATCACGTTCTGTTACTGTTAGAAAGTGAGGAACATCTGACAAAAATAAAACATGTTTTCAAAGTCATTGTTAGAACTGTAATGATTTCATTAAGTATTCATATCGGTACTCGGTATCGTCAAGTACTCAAATGTAAGTACTTGTACTTGTACCTGGTATCGGTGCATCCCAACTATTTTATTATGATTATTATTCCATGTGAATGCAGGAGTAGTCTTATTATATTCAGTATATTCAAATTGCACAGTAATTACACTGCTTGAAAAAGCTTAATTTATCTCATTGACAAACTCGTGAACAATCTTTTTCTTTATCGATGAACCTGATGATTTGTCAGCGTAATTCCAGCAGAAAATGTAGAGTATATGATTATTAATTATAAGGACTTGTGGAGCACTGTGTGAGACTCCAGAGAGATATTAGTAGCAACAAGGAACAAAGTCATAGCAGTGAAGCCTGCTGTGTTTGTCTGTGCCAGGTGCCCTCTGCACGTCAGCCCTGTCTGTAAGTGAAAAAGAGAGCGCGAGAAGTGAGACAGAAGAGACAGAAATCTTTGGACCATTTCCCAGGAGAGGTGAATGCTCCCAAAGCTGCAAATATAGGGTCAAAACAACATCCAAACAGGAAGGGACTTTCACTGTTTCCCTGACCATCATGAGCACTGACCATTAACTGAGACAGAACCACGGGGCAATTTCTAGCTGAGCAACATCACAAACGAGATCCCCGGCTTAACAGCAGCGGTCACACCAAGAAACTGTTGACATAAACAATTTACCAACTGCACAGTCACCACCATGACGCAACATTGAATACTAATGTATGAAATGCCGAGCAGTCCATTTTCTTTTCCGTTATATTGAACAGCTTTAAGAGCTCTTTGCAATCTGTACACTTTTCGAGCGGCGCTCTTTGCAGGAGAGCAGTTCAGAGTTATTCCTATTCCCTCCTGACTCTCCGTACCGGGCATCATTATCTGACGATGTACAGAACAGTTCTCCAACACAAGAGACCAATTTAAAATAGACTTCATCTTTAAGAGCCACACTGCAAGGGACATTGAGATTAGCAAATGGGCCTAAACCAGGTAAAGGTATTTATGCACACAGTGTCTGGCGGTGAAAGAACAAGGTTTCTTTCTTGCCATTTTAGTAAGGTTTGATGACGTTGTTTCTACCTATCCAAACACAGCTCTGTGAGTGTCAATGTGGAAGTGTCTTAAACTAGCATTATCTCTACCGACCAGCACGGGGCGACTCCTTTGGTTGCAAAAATAAGACTGATTGTATGGAAGTCTAAGAGAAATGACCCCACTTCTCGCTTGATTTATTACCTCAGTAAACATTGAAAACATGAGTTCATGGTCTCAATCGCTAGTTTCAAGTCTTCTTCAATACAGCGTGATGTTCATTTAGTAAATTATGGTCCCATTTAGAGTAAAATAGATCATAAAACGGAGTATGCTTTAGGGTGAGGGTACCTTGTGATTGACAGGTTGCTACCCAATGGAGCAACCTGTGGCCAATGGAGCCATATAAGGCTCCATTGGCCATTTGGGGCTGGCTCCATAAACTAATCAATACCCACAGTTTCATTGTTTATGACTTTTTCACGTCTATTTCAACCCATTTTGTTCAGCTGGGTTACACAACCAGCAGGCCACATTGTATGAGAAAAGAGGATTTTATTGTTTAGTTAATTTGATAAAGAAAATGTTCACGACTCAGCACTTGCTGGATACAAAAAAAAAAGCAAGAATGCACACAATGGGGGACATTATGTCTTTTCTTAATTTAATTGCATATGTAAAAGGAAACAAAAGAGATGAAATGAGGTAAAAAAAAAAGAAAGCTTACGCTTCTGTTCAAAGATATGTGATGGAGGAGGACATGTATGTGTGTTGGGGGGGGGGGGGGCTACAGTGTTGTGGGCCCTTGTGAAACAGAAAGTATTTACAGTTCATATAGACTCACCACCTGGCAACCCACCTGGACATGAAAGATGGGCATGTGGTCTTACAGGATCTGACACACTGTATCCGTGACGTCTCACTTTATCTGTGAAGATCGGATCACATGTGTATGTTAAATAACGCAGCAATTATAATTCAAAGTGGTGGACAATCTTTTTGGGCAGAAATATGTGAGTACTGTAATTTGTCCTTAGAATTTAGCTTCTCTACTGTTCTGGATTTATGAGCAACGCGAATTGCTTTGTGCAAACTATCTGCACCAAAAACTAGTCTATAGTCTGTTAAACTGGTTTTAAGAGCGGCTAACTAACTAGCTAACTTTCTAACTAGCTAACTAATTAATGCACTAACACGTACTGGACTGAAAACATAACCTCCATGGTGGAAAATATAAAATGAGGAAAACTACCTAAAAAGAAAACTATTCATCTGAACTGTCACATTGATAAAACAATGCATAAAAGCCGACAGATTTAGGCAACTTAAGTCCGGAGGCAGCCTTGGTTCCTCTCCACGTACCATTCTTTTTTTTATACATTTATCATCAGCTTTATTTGCATTCTTGGCTAATCCCTCCCTTCTACCTCCTCCTCCATCGCACACTCACACACACTCACACACACACAGACACACAGACACACGCACACACACATAATACAGGCTTCTAAAGAGCATAAGTGATAGTGGAGGCTGACAAATACAAAAAATGTATAACAAATCTTCTGTTCTAGTTAAGATTGTAGGATTCTTGGCATGCATCTTTTTGTGTAGGTGTGTACTGGGTGTGTGGCAGCAGTGGTAATCAATTGTCATTGGAGGCATCAGAGCTCAATTGCACACTTCTCCAGCTGCAATTCTCCAGAGCTGAGGCTAATACACCACGGGCAAGCAGAATTAATGGGTTTCCAGTGAACGAAACTAATGCCTCCTGGGCTCACAAAATACCATGTTGCATATTGGACAATGTGGCATGTGTGAATAAATTCCTCTGAATATAGTTTCATGCACTTGAGATACTACTAGAAGTTTTTGTCACGTGGCCCTTTTCAATTTCCTTGATCTTAACTTGCACCTCTTCCCCTTCAAAAGGCAGATTTACAGGTAAATAATACATGTTATGATGTTTAGGAGGTACCTGACAGTTATCTCACCTGTTCCAGCAGGTCTTTGCAACATATAAAGATGGATGCGGAGTAGCCCTGCTGTTGGACAGCACTGTAGCTGCCACTTTTCATTTAGGACACACAGGACAGGAGCGCTGGGGGAGCATCCTCTTGCCCCCTCGACCTTGGATCATCTGACAGTTCCATTGATGACCTGTGTGCTGCTGTCTGCTGGGGTACAGACAGTCTGATGCACACACACACACATACACACACACACACACACACACACACACACACACACACACACACACACACACACACACACACACACACACACACACACTCACAGCCAAGCGCACATAGAAAGGCTGTCACTCCCGTCTTCTTGTTTTTCTTTGCTATCTATCATTCAGTAGCTGAATCAGCCACTATTGGTCTCTGTGCCGTCTGAACTACAGTGCGTCTGTTTGAGCATCAGGCAATGTGTCCACACACTCTCACACACTTGTTAGGGAGGGTGTGCACGTGTCCTTTTGTGTGTGTATGCAGTTGGGCTTCTGCAGGCTTATAGACGGGGCCTGGGTGCAACAGGACTTGCTGCGCCGGACAAGACAGGAAGAAAGCAGACAGTGAAGGAGAGTAATCTGATTGAGAATAGTGTGAGAACAGTGTCAGACATGAAGACACACACACACGCACACACACACACACATCTCTCCCATTTGCACCTCACATACAGAATACTGATCCTGGCAGAGACAGAGCGTCAGGAAGCACTGTAGCCTCACCTTAAGACACCTTTTGCACAGGTCTCAAGAGACGCCATCTGCCTGTTATAAAAGTATAGAAAGTATAAAAAATGACTTGGCACTGATCTAATTCAGAACACAACCCCTCTGTGGCCACTGTGTCAACACTTCCAGATCTACATGTAGCCTTTTAAATTGATTAAATCAGCTTTTAAAGCAATATTTACTTATTTCCTTTTTGTGTGTGGAGAGTTACATGAGCAGACTGACACCATCCTCATGTTTACTACTTCATATCTGTCCAGGAAATAGAAGTGCATAGCCAGCAGCCAATCAGTTTAGCTTAGCACGAAGGTTGGAAACACTATTCCACTGATCCAGTATTGCGGCAAGGAACGCAACAATTTGACTGTAAACAATGCAGGTTTCAAAATTCTGCTTTGCGACTGTGTTTCCTGAGGAAGGCGATGCACACTTGTTAGACCTCAAATCTGATGTTGAAATGTGTGTTTGTGTTGGGGGGGGGGGATTTGTTTTTGTACAGAAACCAGATATAACATGCAAATGTAAGAGCTTGTGAGGTGCTGGTATGAAGCTTTTGTTAACATTGGTATTTACCAAGCGTATTTACCAAAATGTTGAACTATAACTATTTCAGCTTTTCAACAGTAAAGGTCAAATGGACTGTAACTACTTAATTGTGTTTGTGAACTACTACTGCATGACCATAAAGTGGATTCAATTGGCTGACAACACATTTTTTGCCTTATCCTGTTGTTCTCCTCCCCATAACTTATGAAGTTGCATCAATGAGGAGGTGCAGAATATGTAAATACTTCCAGTATCCTGCATGCACACAGCGCAGCATCGTACATCTTATTCACTCCGAGGCCGCATAGGTGCTACATCATCAATGACAGTTCAAATTACACTGAATAGTACATGCTGTGCATAACCTGGCAAACATTCTATATTCGTTTTAATTTTTAATTTGTCTACATGAGCAAATAAACACATCATTGTTATTGCAAGGAGGTCCAGACTGACAGCTCGAAAGCAAAAATTGCTGCAGTGATATGAATATTTTATTTATATGCAATAAATGCAAACAGTGTGAGTGCGGCAATGAAATCTACAGGGAACCTGCTAAACCTAATAAGCCTAAGTGGGAACAATTCAGCCAAACTGTTCCCTCTTCGGATGAACACCTGCAGAAGCACTGATGTGCACCAGCAGCCGCGGTGAATGTTGTTCGCAAAGGGAGAAAAACCCTGACACAGCTTTAAGGATTAAGGAAGTAGAGCAGAATATCTAGAGACATAAAATTAGTAGTGCAGTGGCTCTGGCAGCGAGGCCTCTAAGAACCTAATTTGTTGTACGTACTTGCCTCTGAATGAGGACGAGGCCAGAGAGGGAGGGGGGAGATTGGGCCTCTTGAGGAGGAAGGATCTAGGAGGTTGTAGCTTTGGATGATGGCTGCCATAAGGGGATTCTGAGGTGATGAAGATGAAGTAGAAACTTAAATGGATGACTCAGCTTTTTGGAGCTAGACGAATCAAGTTTGACCTCATGTCTGAGACAATTTCATCTTACTTTATTGAACACCTTTTTCCTTTTGAATGTTAAAGAAGAGCTGGAATACTTTTAATATATGTACCACAATGGGATTTTTTTACTCTGCAATATCTTTTCTGTCCACTTGGGGGCAGTGGCGAGTTGTAAACGCAACAGTTTAACGAATTTCTTAGTAACCAGTTGCATGTTGACACACCCAGCAGTAGTAGTGTAAAGTGGCAAACAATGTAAATACTCAAGTAAGTACCTTGAAACTAAGCACAGTACTTAAAGGTCCTGAGTTACTTTCCACCACTATTTCAGCACACATTTGATCAAAACTGTGAACTTGCACTCGGAATAATGTGAAAAAAAAGAAAATAGCTCATGATTATCATGCATTTTATTGAAAATGAGACAAACAATACACAGGTATTGCAAGGTCAACACATCATTACAAAGAAAAACAAAACTTCATACAAAACATCTCAACAAAAATTCTCCAAATGCTCAAACAGAATTAAAGACAAATTACTGTAGGTGCTGAGCACACAATGCAATTATCAATCTGTATTCAAGTCGTTTTGGCTAAAATGTTCCAACAGTTTTGATCAGGTTACATTCATGTGTAAACATTGGTATGAGGCAAGACACTGGGAAACCTACAGTCATTACACTGTCCATCCTTTCATTGCATCGTTAACAAGAATATGCAGTTGCAGGACTTGGAGGTAGCCCCCGTCTACGCTGGTTCAAACACAACATCTTGTTTGTAATCAGAAAATAATTTGACAAACTGTTCATCTACAGCCAGCCGACTTTCACCCTGCTTTGCTTTTAGTCGAGGACAACAATGATAAAGGAGCGTCGTGGGGGAACGTCGTGTCCTGGTCACCAAGAGATGAATAATAACATATATCGGCTTTGTAATGTGCAAAACAAAGTTCACCTCCATCTCCTGTACACTCTAACATTTCTCATCTCCAACTGTAATGATTGTTTGATCCAGGGCACTTGTGACAAAATACATTTGGAAGAGTCAAACCTTTTGGGGGCTACATTTGATTTTATAGTTTCTATTAACAAACACGGTCTATCTTTGATACACTGGTTTCAAATGACATCGCCACAGGAAAAAAGGCATGGATGGGAGTTTTTAATCGAACTATAATAAACATTTACACTGGTACATACTGTACATACCCAGTTCTTTTCCCAGGAAATAAGCAGCGTGGCCTTTTCTGGTGAAAATCATTACTGAGGCAGGTTTAGGGATTGCAATTGCAACAGGCCAACAAATATATTCATTTTTATAAATAATTCTATGGCAGGATAGAAGAACACTTGACATACACCTCCGCTGAATCCTCTTTTGACAGCTTTGCACCTTTCTAGTTTGGATTTCTGCATTGGACTTAAGATTGGAACAGAACGATTTCAAGGCTTGTAATAAAAACAACAATGTGTTTAATGTGTCTTATCTTTAACATTAGATCTTCTCATCTTGTACATCAGGTTTTTTTTTCAAATGTTTTTAAGGATAACAGATAAGAATGAGCTGCAACACAAAAACACAGTATATTATGTCATAGCTTCTTTATAATGCTGTCATGTTTTCATTTGTATATCTGACAAGAGCTGCTATTTGGTAGTGTTGGACTTTAATAAAGTCCTATCACGAGTCAAGTTGAAGTACATTTACGCAGTCAGGCTCTTCCACCTAATAGGCATCATTCTCCTTCCTCTCTCCTCCTTCGTCTGAAACCAAATACTTCAAAATGTTCTGACCTCACAGCTTCAGGATATGTCCAACAGAAAGGATGCACACTGAATTATGTCCTTGGAGTATCAGTTGTAGGCTCTAGGGCTCTGTTGGGGCCCTGGGTCTCGCTCTGCCACCGCTGCACGGTCTAAAGGCCCGGAGGATTCAGTGGCCCGTCCTTCAGGCCTGGAGACTGTGCTGGAGGAAGCTTCAGCTCCAGGGTGCAACACCGACGACCCCTGCTGAGTCCCAGGGCCGATCTTCTGCTCAGTCAGAGGGCTGGTCAGGCCCAGATTGGATAGGGCATCCAGGGTGCCGTCTGGGTCCACCATCATGTCGATTACTGTCAGATTGGCGCAGGACAAACATTTGAAATTAGCACTCTTGAATTTAACACAGCTCCAGACAGTTCGAAATACACACACTTGTAATTTGATGTGTGATAGCTCCCTAAAAACGAAAGAAAAGCATCACATCCATACCGAGCAGTTGTCTCTCTACTCTCCTCAGGTCTTGAAGAATGGTCGAAATCTCCTAAAAGAGAACATAAATTAAACATTTAAATGAGTTGATTTGAGTAAGTAAGGGAAAGTTCATGCACCAAATAAATCAACTCCATTCATCTCTTCGTTGCAGGAATAAGTTGGGAGTGGTGCCATGTGCGCTCAGTAATGCTTTACGAGCCCTTTGACTGTGTCGGACAGACATATCTCTTCAGGGGTTCACTTGAGGGCAGGCTGGGTTAAAGGCAGGATTTATGACGCTGCCCCCGAGAGACGCTGAAGTTTTGTGGACTCTTAACTTTGTTCATCCGCAACAGCTCGTAAGTCTTTTTTCTCCATCAACACAACCATATTTGGTGTCCTCTGCTCTCCGAATAGGGAACTAGCAAGGTAATCTAAATGGTATGTGCATGACTGAAGTGTCTTTGATTTGGGATCAAATCAAACTGTCAGCACTCACTATGATTGCTCCTGTAAGTAATCAGACATTGTGTGGTTTGTACGATTACAGAGAAAGGAGAAGGAGTGGATTTAAAACTGTATGACATTAATCTCACCCTTTGAAAAGCTAATGCATTATTGACATACACAAATTCTTAAGCAAAATAATTCGTTACTGTAGCCATATAAAAGTGCCTTTCAGTGTCTGTCCTTTTGTATTCATTTATGCCAAACTAATGCCAAAAAGCAAATACTATGCTGATTAGACTTCCCTGAAATTAAAGGAAACTAAACGCTTCTCAAATAACGGGCACAATAAAATTCTTTACACTTGCAAACATAATGTTTGATCAGATTTTGTTTTAAAAGTTAACAGTGAATATTGTGTATCATTCTTCAGTGGTAGTTGTAAGTCTTACTTTATTACCAGCCATATATACCACATTATCATTCAGGCATGACTTTAAAACGACCAATGGTTTTCACGTTTTTCTTTTTTTCCAAACACAATATTTTGAGCGATTACCCAAACCCTCCCTACACATTCCCCAAAAACTTTTTGGACTTTCTGGCGCTGGAGGAAAGGTCGAGTGATAACCACAGTAAATAAAATTCAACCTTAGGGGAGAATAAATGTCTGAACCAAATTTAATGGCAATCCATCTGAGATATTTCGGTCCGGACAAAAGGTGGAGGCTGCAAACGTGGCTAACATATATTACTGTGTTGACAATTTCACGGGCCTTCAGCAGACAAACACAGACATGTTGAGAAGTGGGTGTGCTCATCACCTTATTGGAGCTCTTGAGGAGTAAGGAGTCACGCTCAGCATGCAGTTTGTTCTCAATCTCTTCCCATTTTCGTTCTTTATCCTTGAAGAGGATCCTGGAGGCCAAGCAGATACAAAAATAGATCAAAGGAAAAAAATACATGCATACTTTTAAATACTTTTTGATAGAAGTATTCGTTGACTGTTACAGTGATCTCATTCGGTAGATTGTGGGAATGAAAAAGAAAAAGGCCTTTGTGTTGTCATCCCGCGTGTGATAATTAGCATGACATGTAGCCGGTTGTCAGTGTAAACCTTTGTGATGTGCCACTCAAATTGTGTTAGTTGGCCTATTTCTGACATCAAACACGCACAGGAGTCCTAACAACAGCAACTCTTTCCTGCATCTGTCCATTCCTCAGTATCACGTGCATTTTATTTACACCAGATTGCAACAGCAGCACAGTCCCGTTTAGTGATGTAACCATAGGACGTAACATGATGCTCACCTGATTTTGCAGGTCGTTTTGTCGACAGACTGACGTATCCTTGTTGAGAGCTGAGTAACAGATGCTAATAGTAAACTGTCCAACACCGCCTGATAAACAAACAAAACAACATGCCACTTTTTAATCGAACACCGGTATACAATGAGTGAAAATGAGAAATTATGTGCAATTTAGCTTAATTATAGCTATGACTATATTTGCATTTACATCAAATTCTGTCTCATCAGCTCAGTGTCCAATCAGAAGCAGTTTGTCTGTTTTGGGGCGACTGTACTGTTGTTGGCATGAAGGGAGCTCCCTCTAGTGGCACACTGTGGTACACACGGACATGTTGATGTGCTACACAATGTTTCAACAAACGTACAGTATGCTCCACCAGTAAACTGCTGTGGAGGTGGGAAATAAAGTTTAAGCAACAGTTTCCCACTTCTTTAATTCTATAGGTGTGCTTACACTAACACGGTGTATTTCTACCCACTCATACTTTAAATAAAGAGTTAAAAGAGAATCACATGCAAGATTCAAACTCTGGATTGTCCTTTTGGTACACAGAGTGCCTGTGTAGTTTGAGCATTGTTTAATATTAGAACAGGGACTAACATCCTCTCTGTTCCATGTCTGTCGGCGGATGGAGCGGGAGCTCTGTCCACCAGAGCCCCGGGGTCGAAGCTCCACAGACCGCCCGTTGGTTCCCACGACGCTGCTGGGCTCTGCAGAGGGACCGCTCAGGTCCAAGCTGTCATCAAATACACGCTCCTCCATCTGATTAGCAGAAAATAAATACAAATCTCGATATTTTGTAGTTGTCTAATTGAGCAGATAGAAATATAAATTCAGTAAGGCGTTGAGTACCGGAACTCCAGGGTCAGTGGCTGCAGGGCTGACTGAGTCGATCTCCCCGGCCACATCATGAATTTCTCTGGCAAGCATGGCTAGGTCTTTGGCTAGGTCTTGGCTAATCCTAATGCAACAAACACAAATATGAAATCACCATCTGATATATGTTAAATACAGCTTTCTGCTTGTTTTTTCATACACAAACTCTTAACAATCAAAAACACTTTACGGTCCCAAACAGCTATATACCTCTAAGCAGGAGAAGGGTGTTTGAATACCGTCCTCATAACTCATCAGTGTTCTCAAACTGCGTACTGAGCACCTCTAACCCACGTACCTGGCTATTTCCTCGCTGTGTGCTGTCCAGTCTCTCATATACTCGTCCTGTTCCTTGGAGTTCTGCCTCAGGGCAGACAGGCCTGAAGGATTGGGAGTTGCTGGGGCTGAACCTCCTAGCTGGGCTACCCGGGTGGCGGGGAACGGGCGTGCGTGGCTCTGCTTGGATATGTGGCGGTTTGAGCCATACTCGTCCTCCGACGTGGAGGCATACTCCACAGGCGCGCGGCGCCACCGAGTGCCAGCTAATGTCAGGAAAGAATGGAAGTTAAGGTTGATATGGCGAAAGGGTTAGAAAACAGTATTTCCACAGCTTGCAGTCACAGAGCAATATTAGTATTCATTTGGAGCCACCTTTCTGGCAACCTGGACACATTGAAGTCAATATTCACTCTCCCTTTAGCTCTGTTTTGGTCGCCACTAACTGGTGAGATAAATATCTAAGGTCTATAACTTCTAAATGCCGCACGATGTTCACTAGCTAGTCGCTAACTTTGTCTGTCTGCTGTTTGGTTCGGTGAGGTAGCCCAAAACAAAACAAAAAGCTGAAAGACGCTAAAAACCGAGGGTGATCATTTTCTGTGGATTCGTCACTACAAGCGAATCCTTTCACATTATACATGATCATTAGACACGCTGTCTAGACAGGCAGTGCATAACCAGGAAAGAACAGAACGTATGAAAGGAAATACTATTTCCATTTCCACTTCACCTGAAAGAAAATGGTTTACTGTGTAACTACTTACACGCAGGTGGGACATGTCCGTAGGAGGAGGTGCCTTTATTCTTGTCGGGCAGCTTGGAGGCGCTGTTAGCCCTGGCTCTGGGTCCAGACACTGAGGTCACATTGGATCCTCTCAGTCCTTGTCTGATGGCATAATCACCTGCAGCGCTCCGGGCCCCTAGACCCCTACTCCTTGTCACAGTGGCCTCTGAGTCACTCTGGGCTGACGGGGAGCCCACCCTCGGCCTCCTCGGCTGCGCCAGAGCCTCTATCCTGGACATCCCTCTTCTTGCCATGCCTGTCCTGGATGTGGAACTAGCGGTGGAGGCCTCCGAGGCTACCGACATCCGGTCGAGCTCAGCTGGTTCGGTGTCTGAGGAGTCCCCCAGCCGGGCTCGCCTCAGCAGGGACGCCCTGGTGGGCCTGGGCTTGGGAACATTCGTGGCTTTACTGGCCGCAGTAGACGTTTTAGCCCGACTAGACTTGGTGCTAGCCCCCACAGTTGTGCTCCCAGTCTGGGCTCGGGTGTTTGAGCTTCTAGACTCCTGTGTAGAGGTGGGCTGGGAGTCAGAGAGGAGTGAGTTGGAGTTGACGTCATCATCAGTGAGGTCCAGGGAAGTCCAGGGGCGACTGGGCTGCGGAGGACCAGATGCCCTGGTCTTGACCCTCCTGTCCTGGGTCTCTCTGCTCCAGGCGGGGCCTTTCCCCGATGAGCACACTACCGTTCTCTCCTTCTGCTGTCCCGCAAGAGTCCGCCGTTTCTGGATGACTTTTCTCGCTCCGTCAGCCTGGCTTACTGTGCTGGTTGTGTCCACGTCTGACTCCGGCGAGATGGAGCCTTCAATGGACTGACTCGGTGGATCACCTTGGTCTGAAACGGTCGTCTCTAAAAAGGCCGCCACAGCGTCCGAGTCCTTCTGCAGTGTCTCCCTACTCTGAGCTCTGCAGCCCGTGAGCCCATCGATACGAGGTCTGAGGTCAACGGGCACGTTGGAGCTCGGTTTGTCCACAGTAAAACTCTCCTGCCTCAACAAAGGTTTCCCACTACTTTCCCTGGCCTTCTCCTCTTCCTTTTTCCTCCTCCGCACCTCCTCCATTCTTTTTTCCCCGCTGGTCAGTGGACGAGGGGGGAGCTTGGCCAACACACCTGACTTGCCTGATCTCCCGCCAGCACTGTCCTGCGACTTGGCCGGCGAGGAGCGACTGGGGCTACCACCGTGACTGCCCACACCTCCAGTGCCATGACTGGAGCGATTCTTTCCCCTGGCCATCTTCTCCTCCTGGCACTCCTTCTCCTGTAGCTCTGTGTCCTGTTTCTCCCCCATATCTGTAAGCAGGCCTGCGCCTGGGGTCCTCCTTCCTAGGGCAAGCTCCTCACCAGGGAGCTGGGGCAGGGTTCTCCTTTTACGCTCTGTGTATCCAGACGAGGCAAAGGAGGCCGAGTGGCTGGACTCACTTATTTCAGCTGAAAGTAGAGGAAAAAAACGATCTATTGTTAGTAAAGTGGATCCTCTGATAAATGGGTGATACATATCAATGGTGGGTGGTATGCTGGTAGAGTTGATGCACTGGTGTTTCTACAAAATGAACCATGAGATGTCATTGTGTTCTTCATACTTTAATGAATTGTCAGGTCTGTCATTTGTATAATGCTGAAACATGTGCATAAGCCACACTATGTAACTTTAGCTTCAAATGAGCCGACCAACCGAAATGTTTGTGTCTTTATTGTTCAGAGTTGACACAAGTACCTCTGTCTTCTGTGACCATGATGTGACTCTCCCCTCCTGATCCCTCAGGGTCTGTCCTAATGTGACTGGCAGCCAGAGTAGCCCACTGCGAGACCCAGCGAGGACCACCCACCATCAGTTGCTCAGATAGTACCTGCACAAAGAAAGCATGTAAGATAACGTATAGTCTTTAGACACCTGCCAAGCTTGAATTTAAACGCTTTTAGGTTTTGCACCTCTGTCTCCATGCGTCCAGGTTTTCCTCTGTCTCCCATACCAGACCTCTGGGAGGTGAGCCTCTCTCTTTGGTCGGCAACCCCCAACCTGGACACACACACAGCCTCCTGCTCATCCACACCAAACACCTGCAACATACACACATTCAAAAGTAAACAAGCATACGCGTACATGTATGAAAATGACCGTTCTATGATATAATCGGAACCCAACTTATTCTAGAAAAGGGGCTTTATTATACGGTTCTTCTTTCCCCACCTTGTCAATCATTTTCCTAGCATCTTCCTCCTCATGATCTCCATTCTCCAGCTCAATGGTATAGGTCCCTCTGTCACTATAATCATCCCCATGGTGGTAGCACTCATCACGGCCACTCTGCTGATGTGGTGCCTCTCCACGTCGCCTCTCCACGAACCCACTTGCCAATTTGGAAGTGGAAGTTTTGCGACGCCGAGCGGGGCTGTCCTCCTCCGCGAAGAGCCCCTCTGGTACGTTAGCGCGACCCTCTCTGATCTTCATCCCTGCTCCGCCCCACAGCCCCCAGGAGCGTTGCTCCATTGCTGCGGCCCTGCGCTGCTCTCCAAGTGCGTTCTCTGAGTCACTCTGAGTACCGTCCTCATGTTTACTGCCTGGCATGAGAGAGGTAGAGAAGAAGGTAATGGGGTCAGAATGTAGGAGACGAGGAGGGTTGAAGAGAGGCTTTAGGATAATATAATATCATTTAACTGATACAAACAAGCAGGAAATACACACATAACTTATGTTAAATACAGGTGGCTTCACACACCTTTAAGACTCTTCAGTTGTACAGGGACATCACTCTTCACACTTTCCCCGTCATCCTCTGCAACCGTGTCTTTCAGAGCCAACGGCAGCTCGTTCTGGGCCAGCCAGTCTGCAACTTTAACCTCGGCAGCTACCATGGCCGTCTGAAGGGGACTCAGCTCCTCCCCGACAGCCCTTTTAGGACGTGGCCTGGTCTCCGGTCCAACCTTTGCCACTCGCTCTTTGACGGTCACTTTGCCTGACGCCCCGGGGTCAAACTCAATGGTGAAGGAGGCGTGGCCATGGATGGGCTCTGCAGCAGAAGAGGCACCAGCCTCCAGTTCTTGCGAGGGGGATTCCCCGCTCACTTTACCTGCTGAGGCAGTATCCTTGGTTGGGATCTCAAAGTAGCTAGGCTCCTGATTGGATGCTGTTTGCGGGGCAGACTTTTGGACCTCTGCACTTTTCTTGATGTCTGTCAGAATTAAAGCGAGCATGTAGCAATATATTCATCAGGACTGAACATATTTAAAGTTGTGTAAAATAGAGATATTTCACAATCACAAGTTGTTTTTTGCAGTATTGTAAATACCTGAATCAGCTTTCTCTCGCTTCCGGTCTGAGCTCTTCTCCTCTGGCCTCCCGGGTTGCTGGTTGTTAGGGTCACCATCTCCCCACCAGGCAGGCTGACCATAGAGGGGCGTGATTCTGTGCAACGGTGCTCCGTCTCCTGGCGAAAACAACCAGTCACTTAATCTTACATGGGAATGGCACGACTGCATTTACAACAACTAAAACAGCTTTCAGCATTTATGAGGACAATATAAACAATTTCTAATGGTTTAGAAGCACACGTTTTTTGTGTTTATCGATATATTTATATAATTTTATGGTGAGAAATTCATGAAACATCAATCACGATTTTCCAAAAAAACAAAACGAGCTCTAAAAAAATCTTTTGTTGTCTGACTAACACACCAAAACTCAGATATCTTCAGTTTACAAAGATATAAAACTCAAGTTTGAGAAGCAAGAACCAGCAAATGTTGTCATAAATTAGTCAAAATTAAAATGAATCTGCATGAATCGACCAACCATTTCAGCACTGAAATACTTTTGAACATAACTAACCGTCAATACGTTATCCTAAGACTAAATTTGTGAAAGCGTCATCAGGAGACTGATGTCTGTGTCTTTGATATGCTCATGTAGTGCTGCAACCTGTGTCCCGTGCATCCTCAGTCCTTCTCACCTGTCGTCTTATCCTCCACCCTGCTGGCCTCGGGGGGCTTGGCGGAGGCCCCGTCACACGCTGGTGCTGCTGCCTCGGAGAGTTTAGCCTCAGATTTGCACGATTCCCCCTCTGGAGGTTTCTTCTGGTTCAGCTGCAGCTGGCTGCTGAACTTCTCGTGCTGATGTACGGGAGGGGCAAGGAGAGTTTAGAGAGATGGAGGCAAAACATAAACAAATGCTGCTTAATCTAGAAGGGCAGCCAGATTTTTGTTTATTGGACATTTTAGAAAACAAACATTTACAGCCCATAACTCCAGACTATACTGGGTTTTTTTTCTTAAAATTGAGGAGACATTGTGAATATTACTATAGGACTTTCATCTTCCTCATTAACATGAATTCCTATCGTTTCTACAGCTTCCTGGGCAGTTTGCTGTGATAAAACAGCACATTCATCAATCTTGTAACGTTTTATTTCACCCAGTTAATCAGAACTCTTCTCTCTCTTTGACTAACATCTACCTCATTCAGGTTTTTTTTTTACACACTGAAGAAAAAATACAGGAGGAAAGGGTTAAAGGGGTTTACGATGACATAAATTATTGACTTTGTCCGTTAACACATGAACATGCACAAGCTGCCGTCTAACCTTAAGGGCCTCCTCTGGAATATGCAGCTCCCCTCGAACCACAGTGAACAGGTTGGTATGTGAGGCAGGTTAAGGTAGAAGACGTTGAGCCCTTTGCAAGGGCAATAAACACACACTGATAGCCGTATCTATTATGCAGCAGGCAGAGTGCAATGAGTATTCACAGCTATTTAGGAACAGATAAAGTTACAGTGTTGTCCATGTACACTGACCTTGTGCTGCATGTCACTGGGATTGACAGACACACAAGATCATATTCAAAGGATATCGTATCCAAACCTCAATTTGTCATCAATTTGCAGCGTGACGTAGATTTGCTCCTGTATTCTGACATCATTTACAAATGTCTGCAAACACAAACAGACAGAGATTAAGAACAACAGGGTAAGATCCTGGCTGAATCGTATCAGTGTTCATGTAATAACTGAATTATGCCTGTAACACCTGGTACTGAAAATAACCGATTACCAAATGTTTGGGGCGGATCCTTGGTCAGAATCCTTGTCCACTTCACTTATTTTTGAATCGTAGTTTTATTATTTTTACACTGTCTTGTCTGGTTGCGTTATGACAGTATTTCCCAAGGACAAGTGAAGCTTTGAATGACCACACAAACAACATCTTCTGTAGTTTTGAGATGCTGAAACATGAAGTTCAGCAAATCCCTATAAGATCCCCCCCCCAGACATGTTTTGTTTGGAACATGTCACCTACTTCATTGAAATGCACATTCTCAGTGGATGTGCACTGGAGGCTGGGAGTTTCAACATCCCACTCATGGAAGCTGCAAATTGAATAATGATTGGCTCCAAACTATTTTAGAAGTTCATGCACGTGTTGAAGAGCAAAAGCGGTTAAGACACAGAAACACTCACCCCATTTAAGCTGCCCAGGTCCTTCACTTTATGTTCGTCTGTATTCGGCTCATAGTTGATGACTGCGTGCTGCTTGTCCACACTGCGGGACTGAATCACACCAGAATCCAGTCAATCACTGTAATCAGCGCTAATCCCAACGCTTCAGATAATAATCCAGTCTAGATGAAGAAGTGACAGCTCCGAGGCTTGTGTCTGCAGGAGTGTTGTACCTGCAGCATCAGCTCACAGTCGTCCCTCCCCACGAAGATCATCTCCCTGGGGAGACGATGACGCGTCCCCCCGCTGCTCACCAGGAACCAGGAAGTCAGACTCATCTCTGCCTCACTAGCTCACCTTTGACCCCTAATGCATCCTCCTGAAAACAGGAACAGTGTTATTTATCTATCTATCTATGAGTCTATGCATGAGTCATGCGTTCATCAATAAACGGATAAATTACAGTGTGAACAGGCGTGACTGAGGCACGCCGCTTTACAAAATGACAGAACAAAACCATCTATGTGTGTGTGTCATATGCACAGTTGCTATTTCAGGTATCACCCGAGGACACTGGCATGCCTATCTTTTTTGCTGTAGTGCAGCAAACAACATGAGAGAAGAACCGTAAGTGTAAAAAGACAGAACAGTTTACAGATTCTCGGCATCCTACTAAACTCCCAAATTAAAATACTCACCATGAGAAGGAGGAAGTGAGGATGACGTGGGGTAATTTATGAGAAAGACAGCTAATGACAGCTAATGTAATTGGATGCTGTGCAGAGCGTCAGAGATGGCTCACACACAGTCAAGAAGGAGGCAGGAAGCGAGCGAAATCGACAGATAAGATATTGTTTTTCCTCGAAAACCCACATCTCTGCTCCCCCGCGATGCTCTCATATGAATCCCATTCAGTTGTCAGACCTCTAATGCACATGAAACCAGCACAACAGCTCTTTCCACTTGAGACGAACAGCCGGTCCTCCTTCTGTCTGCAGGAGCATCATCAGCACACAGGCCTTGCTGACTCACGCTCTGGAGAAGCCATGGGTGAATTAGTGAGATTTAATTACGCACACTTTGTCATATCTGGGGCTCATTTTTTTGGAGCATCATCTCGATCCCAATGGGACCTGTCTCCCCCCCCCCCACCCCCCCTCTCCATATGGAGGAATGGACGGTTAACCCTTTCACTGGCCTAGGCTTCTAGTGACCCAGATTTCCCTTTTAGACGCTTGACCACGCACAGCTCCGTCCTCTCTCCAAAGACAGAGCATCTCCTCTGTAAGTGGCAACACGTCAAGTGCGCCTGCAAGCGGCGGTGGCCGCTGTGTTACAGTCGGACAATGACAGAGCCTGCACATTAGTTGAGCTAGGCCGTGTCTCAGTGCAGCGTTGATATCGGAGAGGAACATCTCAGGAACCTAACGATGTACAAGGACCACGCACATTATGGTATAAATACATGTTTAGCTACAGTGTGTCTGTCGTGAATGCTTTTACCGACTTGCCATCTGAAGCGTATACTGATCCTTAACGTTCAGGATATCTCTCTTCATGTCCGCGCGCTCTTTAAGCCTAATATAGGCTAATTTAGACAGATTTCGGATAACAGTTATCACGTGTAGTTGTAAATCAGGTTATGGAGGCTGTTTGCTGTTGTGCAGTCAAGGCTCTCCCGTTATGGACGACGTATGTTTTTTTTTTTCTTTTTTGTCGCACAAACACAGCGATGCTCATTTCCCCGTCGCCTCCATCCTCGGTGCAGAGACGGTCAGCGAGAGACAACAGGATCGGCCTGATATCAAATGAAACAGAGGAACATAGATGAAACTCACCAGGTGCTCTACGGACAATCAGCATTCGATATGAGGATTATGAACAACAGCGCTGCTGCTGCAAGCCCGCTGCCCAGCCCAGCTCCGTCAACATCACTGTGTCTTGGCCTCACGGTGGCGCTATGTGCTCATAGAGGAAGAGCACATGAGGTTATGTAATACTGACAGTAAACGAGAGAGACACATATTAGATTAGTAATAGGGGATTTTGGACAAGCAATATAATTAACGTAAAGCCTATATTATTGTCATAAATATTGTATCATATATATATATGTATTATTATATTATAGACTGGGTATATAAAAGGCTAATAAGCATGGCACGCTGATTATCTTGGGTATCCAACCCTTTAAAATGGAATTGGGTGGTAGTATTAGCAATATTGTATTGGTATTATTTTTTAAGAATAAAACAGTTGTGAGTGAGAGATTCAGCATCTCTAAACTTCAGAAGATGGTGTTTGTGTGGTCATTAAAAAGCACTAAGCTATCCTCTATCTGTTATACAATTATTTGTTTTATTTATTCGTCTGTCAAGCATCTTGCAAGTGTAAATCTATAGCGTTTTTATTAGAATTGTCAATACTACTGCCAATTTGAGTTTCAATCGATTGTATTTTGATGAGTAGGCCTATTAACATTTTCTACAAAACTATTTTTTTCAGTTTTATTATAAATAATTAAATATATATATATATAATTAAATAATATATAAATCAATATATATATATATATACAGTATATATCCCAACTCAATGCTCTGTCTGACTGTTTACTGGCAGCATGATTTGTATTGGAGTCAATCTCTAATAAATCACACTAGATGGCGCCAAAGCATTGAGCTGTGATGGCTTTTTGGGCCTGGTCAATTATGAGGCGTTCATGGCACCAACACAAATAACTATAGCTCGCACTATACAAAAAAAAGAAGAAAAAATCTACTGAAATCAAACCAAACGACTAGTTACTCTGTCTGGAATACCAGTAAGAGGTATATTTCTCACCAATATGAAACGTAGGTGTGTTTGTGGGAATTATCTCTCCTGACTATGAGCCCTGCTGCATTGTGGCTCAAGCTCGATCTGTCTCTGTATTATATCTTCACAATATGAAAAAGAAAATGCTTTTAGGCCTATATGTATAATTTTCGACATTTACTTAATTTATATGATTATAACAAGGCTCGAGCGTGAGATTACCTTCATCTGACATGCATCATTTTAGCTAAATACCCCTCCATAGCACAGCAGTTATTAGCCTTTTGTTTATTTGTAAAAAATGTTCATACTTCGTTGTTGCATTTATCATTAGTGGTGACCCTGAAGGATGAAAACATTTAGCTATTTTTTTCTTGTGCTTCTATGGAAGATAAACATTATGCTTTCAAGCTTCTGCCAAAAAAACAACAACCACACAATCAAAACAGATGGAGAATTACAGCTATGCATAAAAAAATGTTGAAATTATTTTTGTCACAATTAGTTTACTCTTTTGGCTCCCAGTTTCAAATGTCACATTATTTGCCTGGTTGCATGTGATTTTACTGCTTGTGCTCCTGTACAATAAAGGCTATAAAAATCACAATAAAACTATAAAAAACTCAACAGCAATGCCAAATCATTTAAATAGGCTAGATATATTTTATATACAATACCTCAACACTATATTACATTACAGTCATTATATTATATTATTATAACATAATATTACATTGCAGTAACTTTCAGCAATGTGTTTTCTAATACCTCCATATGGCTTTATGCCATTTTATAGGCTTGTATTTCGCCTGATGGAGCCTTCTCTGTTAATACATGTCTGCTTATCTATCACATAGACAACCTGTCAGATGAAAACATTAAGATAAGCAAAGAAAACCAACCTCAGTTTCACTTTATAGTTTTTTTTATATAGACTAAGGTGCATTGTTCATAGATAGATATCTGATTCAACACCTTTAACACGCTGGTTAATAACACATCAAATCAGATGATGATAGCCTATAAGTCAAAGGACATTGGATTCTAAATGTAGGCTCAAATCTATTTTTAGTAGCCCATTTTTCCTCATTTTTATTTATTAGTAATACAGTGATTCCACAATTTGATCATTTTATATTAATATTAATTTGTATCTCACTCTATGCGTGTTACCATTTGCACTGTGGCTAAAAACCAAAGCAAGAGGATCAACTTTATATCATCCACAGACGGTTCAGAAAGTCGTTTTGGAGCATCTTTAACAGCTTCCCCTCATTAGTCCTTTAATTAAAGCTTAAATCGAATTTAAAAACAACAGCAACAAAATCAAATACATTGCATCTTACTGAAATGGCAACAAAAAAAGAATGATATAAGATATAATTATAATGAAATAAATACACTTTATCCCACCTGTAAAAACACAATCTCAAGTCTACACTGTACATTTACATAGTAAATTAATATTCATATCAGCCTGAAAATAAACTAATAAATATGAATGGAGCAGTGAAGCTGGGTTTATTACTCCACATCCCTGCTACAGCGCTGTTAGGTTCATGCGCTTTGCTCCTCGACTTCCTCGGATAACTCAACTCCCCCCTCTCTCTCGCTCTCTCTCTCTCTCTCTCTCTCTCTCTCTCTCTCTCTCTCTCTCTCTCTCTCTCTCTCTCTCTCTCTCTCTCTTAGCCCAGCCCCCTTGATCCCCTCTGTCCATTGGTGTCTTCGGGGCCTCTCTTCTGTTCCCCCCCCCCCTCCTTCCCTTCATAGGTAGTCCATAATGAGTGTCCATTGGTTTTTATTACGGCTTGTCCCCCTCCCACTGGCCGCCTTCGCCCTGCCCATGTTTTCTGTGTCTCAGTCCGTCCATCTCCTGACGTTCAAGTTCGCAGGAACGTCACGTCCGCACTTGAACTTGCAGCTCAGGGGGGTATCGCTGTACCCCCATCACTCTCTCTTTGCGAAAAAGTCATGAAGAGGTCCGCACAGCCCGTAGCGCGCGACGCATCACCCTCTGTATGATCCTGCAGTTCTTTTTTTCCTATTCGGATGTCAGAGGCATCAATGAAGATATTTCATTTGGAGTCTACCTTGTAGGGACGGATTTCCCAATGTGAACTCAGCCGAAAAGCCACCACTAAACCAACATGTCTCGCCGCAAGCAAGGCAAACCCCAGCACTTGAGCAAACGGGAGTTTTCGCGTAAGTGGAGATTAATCGCATTTTGACTTAATGTAAGCTGTTTGTCTCCTCTCAACGAGCTTTTCTTACGCACAGGGCAACTTCCTCGGGGAATTTGAATAGGTAGGAGACGGCCACGCACGGACACACCGCTGTCCTGAGTGAAATGACCAAAAACGCAAACATACCCAAGACTACAGGCTCTTTAACATTGATTATGGGATCATCTGGTGGAAGTTTTCAAACAACGTGACAGAGAGCTTCAACTTGTGTAGGTTAACCGTGTTGTATAACGTAGCCCACAAGGTTTCTTTCGCCATTAAAGGGCATGCATGGGCTTTATGGCCAGGGACCTTTGCCTATATGAAGGCAGCGCAAGCCTACTCCTGCTGCCATTCCGCTCAGAAGTTTTCCAGGTGAATCGTGTAAAGCTATTCCACCACAACAACGCACGTACTTCGTCGTGTTGTTAGAATGTATTTCCAGATGTTTGAGCCGGTTTGTACACCGGGAAGTGGTGTTTACATACCCACTTGTCTACAGCGCAGAAACCTCGTGTGCGTTGTAGGCGGAATAGTGTCTGTGTCACAAATCCCTCTCAGCTGCTGTTTTAATATCGAGTTTTGAATGCGCAGTATGTTATTTAGCCTCATTATCGGACAGATGCTGTATAAATCCACGTGAATTCTCCGTGCGCGATGCTGTTTTACAACTGGAGAGGGAAGCAGGGAAGTCGTTTTACGCGCGTTTGTGCTGAAATCATGGGGCATTGATTGAGATTGAGTGATATGATTTTCGCCCTGTCCAGGCGCGTTGATGCTCGCTGGAGAGTTATTTCCCACCCCTAGGCTGATAACAGCAGGAACTGCTTAATTAAAACACTCTCATGGTCATCAGTGAATGCGGAGACGTCTCCAAATATATTTTAAGTTAGAAGAGGAGATAAGAAGCCCCTTTATTTCATTTTGTCCTTAATTATTTTTGTAGTAGATGTGTCTCTGCACACTGTTCCCATTTCGGTTGAAACCAATTATGCTCTCGCAACATGAATGCCTTCATTTGAGGTGTAATTGTCAAAAGGTTTGCCAGTGGGGGGCGCACTATGATTGTCGTCCTGTATGCCATTAATGAACTTGAACTACTTTATCTCTGTGCTGCTTGACCAAGCCCATGAAGAGGATCGTTTTAGCACAACTAAGTGATTGTATATTTGATGCTGCTTGTGCTGCTCATGGTTTCTGAAGGAGGGGAAAAAGCTGAAATATTCAGAATATTCAAAGAAAATGCAGCTAAAGCAAGTGTTTTAGAGACAAGCAGTTATAGTCATGTTTCCGTACTATTTACAAAAATGTACACGTGAAAAAATATACTTTCCAAGCCCTGACGAGGTTTTGTTTAGCCTAAATCATTTTTATTTTTGGCTCTGACCCAGATCTTTGGAGTTCAGTTACATTTTATCTGGCATAATAATTATGTTTTTAAATATTTTGAATATATAGACAACAAAATACTACAAAATCCCACTTTATATTATCTTGTTTTGGGGTCAATGTTGAGCTGTCATCACGTAGCAAAGGAACATTTAATTACGTATTTATACAGGCAGAGGAAATTAAGCTAAATGCTTGATGCATTTATTTGTTTTTTGTATTCCATTTTAACATGAAAAAAAATCCCCTGAAATGAAATTATTGATTCGCTATTATAACTAGGAGCCATACACATCTAACATGGCAAATGAAGAGGCCTAATGATTTTCCTGGTTGTGAAACAGACCTACTCACTGGCCTAAACTACTTTAAATTCTGCCGCAGTCAGATATGTCTGAGAAAAGGATTATATTTTAGTTTTCAAAGTTATTCACATCACTCTTGCGTGGCATCAAAATGAGATTATTTGGTTTGAAGAAAATCTTTCCACCTAACCCAGCCTCACACACCCCGTCTATGTCCATGGCATAAGCTGGTTAAGATAAGCTCCAGTAAAATAGGGGCGAATTCCCTCATATTTAATGCAGTCGAACATACAGGTAACAGGGCCTATCTTGCATAGTCCCTCACCACCTTCTCGTCTGACCCAACATGGAATTAAAGGTTGAACCGGCGGCAAGAATTCATCACATCTTATCTCAAAATCCCAGTCGGGGCGCCCAATGTCGTTTACCGTGTGGCTAGATTACTTCTTTTAAAATGCTCTTTCTCTTTTCTCTCTCTCTCTCTCTCTCTCTCTCTCTCTCTCTCTCTCTCCCTCCGCTAGTACTTCAGGGACCTACTCCACATCCAACCCCTCAATGTCTAACCTTGGTTCATGAGATCCCAGCACTTTTAACGAAATGGGGTCCAATCATCTTGAACTCAAATTAGAATCTATTTTTTGATTCTCAGAGGTGTTAGGTTCATTAAAAAAGCGAGATTGGCAGCACAATAAAGAGGGTCAAGCAACTTAATCGTTTGGCTGCTGCCTGCAAGCTGAACATGTCAGTCCTCATCGAAGTAGTCTGTGTGCTCTTTCTGTCTTTCTTTCTTTCGAGAAATATTTTTATACATATTTTACAACCTGACCTTATTCCTATGTCCTATGTCTTGATATATTGTCGCAAGGAATGACACACTGATGTGCCTTTCCATTGCCTTTCCTGACACATTTGTTTACCAGCTCTACAGAATCACAACCTCTCTCTGAACTCACAATCCTCTTTCTTATCTGTTTGTGCAGCTGAGCCGCTGTCAGGTGTTTTACCAGAAGAAGACTCTCAGGACTTCCCCAGGCTGGGAGTGGTTCAGGGTGAGCCCCTAAAAGGGGACCAGGACCTGCTGACCTGCGGCCAGTGCCACTCCCGCTTCCCCCTGGCTGACATCCTGCTGTTCATTGAACACAAACGGAGGCAGTGCCAAGGGAGCCTCTGTATGGACAAACCTCTGGACAGGCCACCGTCCTCCCCGCTCGCCTCTCCCCTCTCCACGTCCTCCTCGCACTCGCGGACCCACCATCAGCACCCGCGGAGGGTGTGTCGCCCCGTGGAAGTGGCCGTTCAGGTGTCGCCGCAGGATGAGGATTGTTTATCTGCACCCTTGCAAGGAATAATCCCCAAGCAGGAGAATATCACAGGTAAACACAGTGGGAGCTTAAAATGGCTGCCACACAAGAGCAAACAAATGAGCAGGAAAAACAAATGCAGGCAGTGGGTCTTTAAGGTCTACAGGTGTGGAGCAGGTCACACTTCTCGAGGTTCATAGAGAGTTTATTTCAGTTTTATTCAGAAGGGATGCTCTCTCAGATTCTTCTTTGTTTCTTGCTGTTAGTAGGGATTGCGTCCGTTCTGCATAAACCAGAGTGTGAAAAATCTGCCGCTGCATATAGGAGCTGTGAATGTCCCTCAGCTGCGCCATGAACCCACACGAAGACCAGCCGGAGCTGAAAATGATTGTGAGAAACGGAAACATTTGCATTAGTGAAAACACACACAGACAAAGAAACAGACTGAAAGAGAGAGAGAGAGCGAGAGAGAGAGAGAGATAGATAGAGAGAAAGATGCATTTCTTTCGGGTTTGTTGCTGCATCACAGATGTGCTCAGATCCTGTGGTCCCCACGTTCTCTCTCATGTGGTGGTGAGAGATGTATCTCTATCCCTCCCTGGCTTATTACACCGCCATATCTCTCCTTCCCTCAAATATGCGCCTGTGAAGCCTCACTCTGATGCTAAAATTAAAAAGAGATAGAAAAGAATGTAATTATGCTGAACTGTCAAGGAAGAAGCGTTTATTTGAGGAACCCTACAGCCACTAATTGTCAGTGTTTTTCTTGATTTGAGTAATTAAGGACTTCTTAAGGCGGCTGGTCGGTTTGTTGTTTGTCCACCGGGGCTAAATGAGTCTCTGTGCAAACAAGCGTGTGTCCCTTATGACTGGTTTTACAGAGCGGAGTTTGATTCGGACCAGCCTATCTGAATGTTTATTCATTTCCTTTAACATATCCAATATCATGTGCCAGATTGGGATGATTGCCTGGGCAGATTTAATTTGAAGCCAATTCAGGCTAAATGCACGGAGAGCAGTGCTCGATAATGTGCACTGCTGTTCCGTAGTATTCAGGGCTGCAGCTTTGCAGAGGGCTTTGTAAAGGGACGACTGTTATCTGTTGTTAACTAGTCAGCCCGCTATCATACAAAATGACCACTTTTCAATTGTGTGCAGTTTGTGAAACATCTGCACTGTGTAGGAGCACCCACACATGCACACGCACATCCTCACACACTAAAACATCCAACATGCCTCTTGGCCGTGTCAGCTGTTCGGACATGCTTTTCTGTGCTCATTTAGATCATCATGCAGTGGATTTCACATGATATCATAAGGTCACTAGCACTGTGAGGAGAGCTTTATTTATAGGCCGTATGTCTCTTGGCATTGTGTAACTCTCAGGCTTCGCTTGATACCGCGATGCATAGATTTATTTGGTTGTTTCGTGACACTTCAATTGATAGTGTTGTAACCCTGATATACATTTTTTTTGTGTAAAACCAAAGATAACGATTTGTGGTCAAGACTACAGATAAAGAAAAAGGAGAAACCGGCAAAAGATTTTTGGGGTTAAAACAGAACTGTGCAGGATAGACCACACGTCAGTCACATATGCATAAAAGCCAGCCTCCCCCGCCTCTGTTTTCTGTGTCCAAGATTGATGGATACAGACTGGCAGTGCCAGCGCGCCACCCCGTGCTCCATATGCTAGCTGCCATGTTCTCCCACCCTGCTCAGTTAGATGCTGACACTGAGAAGAGGCATCTCAATACATACTGTCCCTACACACTGTATCTCTGCCAGACTGGCTTCATGTCCAGTTTATTCCAGGGGAGTGTATTATAAGTTACACCCTTGAATATTTACTGCATCTGCATTGCATACATTCAAATGAATATGACCCTTCCACTCCCCACCCCTCCTCCTGAAATGTCATTTGACGCAGATGGATTTCTGTATAGACAGCAGCGTATACAGGCAAGGGCTTGGGCAAGGTTCAGGAAAGAAGCTGCTGGACTAAAGGAGCTGACACCCAGGATGGTTGAACTTGGAGGTGGGGTGGAGGGGGGCAGTTGTCTGTAATACACCCAGAGCCGGAGATGAGGCTGTGCCTCTCGGTCTCCGTCTTTGGGACAGCTGAGGCCGTCTGGGAGTCTCATGGCTGCAGCTGGGGCTGGGGTCTGCAGTCTGGAGCTCTGGGCCGTTAGAAGAGGGCAGAGCAGCCTGCGTGCCATCATTTGCATGATAAACAATTTAAGATATGCATAGGGACACCGTCGCTTGTCTCCAGATTATGGATGGCCCAGAAAAAGAGCAGATGACGGCTTCTCACACAAATTATGTGACTGCAGTGTAAAACTGGATTTATGTCACAGGATATAACCACTATTAAGCAGGCATACTGGTGAAGTGGACGCATAGTTTTAATTTGCATTCACATTCATTATTGCACGGGCTAAATTGTAAACAGGGCAATAAATGATTGTTTGGTCTCCCTGCATTGAGTAATTGGAGCAAGATGCTTTTCATTGTTATGATTTAGGATGCACTATCATGTCCTCTATACCATAATTAGTAATTTTACAAAATCGTTTCTCTTCACGACATTTTATGAGTGTGGTTCCACATTCTTGTACTCGTATTGCTACATAACTGTGGCCTGTATTTATCCATCCCAGCGTTAGCACCTTTTGCATTCTCGCCAGTGTAGCCATGTGTGTTAATGAGGCCATTGTAGCCGCTCAAATCGACCACTATCTCACACTTCTGCCTCTTTCCAGCACACTGCCTCTATTGTAACCTGGACTCTGAATCAATACTGAGTTAATTATGGCAGCCACCTTTCCCCTTTTTTTCCTCTGTGAGGAGGAAAACATTCGAAACAACCGAGCGGTATTTCTTGTAACACCTCTCTGTGGCTGTAGAGTGTCTTCATGCAGCAGCTTGCCTGTCCTGTTTGTCCCTGTGTGTTGTAGAGACAAAGGTATT
Source organism: Pholis gunnellus (assembly GCF_910591455.1). Classification (NCBI taxonomy): domain Eukaryota; kingdom Metazoa; phylum Chordata; class Actinopteri; order Perciformes; family Pholidae; genus Pholis; species Pholis gunnellus. The sequence continues at coordinate 17,022,219 of NC_136531.1, forward strand.
TAGCAGGCTCCCTATTGGCACGGTGCCACCTTTCTCCAAACCACCACAGACCCCCCCCCCCCCCGACACACACACACACACACTCCCTCATAAGCACACACGTATACACACTGGGTATCTGTCAGGCAGAACTGGGGGGCTGGGCAGTGCATGGGGAGTGTGTGTGTGTGAGTGGCGGGGGGGTGAGAGGCGTCTTGGTAGTGATATCTTTTTCTAGTGTGTATGTGCGTGCATACCAGTCGCTTTGCGAGTCCACATGTGGTGTGTGTGCCTTTGTTTCGGTGATCACTTTAATTGATACTGAAAAGGCACAGATGCATGCTGTTGTAATTATTGGACACCAGCTAATATTATCAAGATAAGCACTCCATTGTCTGTAAAAACTGACTCTAATTTGATCCTACAGTTGCTCTGGGCTCTGATGAAATCGGTCCTATTTTTGGCTGTGGGCTCCACAAAGTTTTAATGAAGGTGAACAGGAATGGTTTTTAGGATGAATTTTTCATAGAGGACATTTTTGTATTCCAAAGCCAAACTCTAAACACCCACGAATGTTGTCGGCGGCGATTCGGCAGCCTTTGTTGTTGGATTGAGTGTTAGTGGCTGTGGCTGCATTCAAGTGCTAACGTCTAGTGGATGTTTACATCCCGAGTGTGGATGCGGTGTTAAACTAATGTATGTGCATATGTGTGCACGTGTGTGTGTATGAGTGTGGTTTTGACCACTTAAACTGTTTATAGCTTTCCGTATGTGTGTGTGAGAGAGAAAGAGTGTGTGTCGGGCTGTTTGTTAAAGCTTTACTACTCTGGGCGTGCAGGCTCAACATGAAAGGGTCTTTGACTTGGCAAGCCTCGCCTGAGGACACCCCTCTGTGGACCCTGCCAGGCCAGACTTGGCACAGAGCTCTGGGCCTGAGGGATGGGCTGGGCCTAAACGTGTGTGTGTGTGTGTGTGTGTGAGTGAGTGTGAGAGAGAGAGAGAGAGAGAGCGAGAGAGAGAGAGAGGAGGTGTATCTGTGTGTTAAAGCAATGTTTTGTGGGTTTAGGAAGCAGAACTTATGTTGAGGTGGCTGTTATGTGTGTGACTGACAGCGGGAGTGTGTGTGTGTACTTAAGGATAGGTATGTGTGTGTTTGTGTGTGCTGTCCTCGGGGCTCCTGGCTTGGGCTTCCTGTGTCTCTGTTTGTCTTCTAACAACCACGGTACCACAGCCTCAGGCCATTCAGGTAGAGGCTAGTTCAAGTATGCACACACACACACACACACACACACACACGGACACACACAAGCATGCACACAAAAAGAAGCGTATGTATTTGCATGCACCCTCCCACAAATGTACACAGACAAACCTGTTTTATAAACACAACAATGCCCCCAGACACGCACACACACACACACACACACACACACACACTCACACGCACACACACATACAGTGTAAACCCCCTCCTGTGAACCTGTGTTTTGTCTGTAATAAATGTGTTGTGGCAGAGGCCCCATGATGTGTTGCGAGTTGATGAGATCTGTCAGAAACATATGATACTTATTTTAGCCCCCTCCCCTCTGCTTTCCATCTCTCTGTCTTTTTCTCTCTCTCCTTTCCTTTCCTCTGTCTCCCTATCTCTTTTTCTCCCTCCCTCCTTCTCCCACTCATACTCTCTCTCCACGCATCCCCCCCAGTGGTTTATCTTGAGGGACTGGAACATTTTGGCTACATTAGCGTGTCTACACCTCTTAAAGGCTTCCAAGATCCACTCATTCTCACTCCAGCAGATTTGGCTGCAGAGCAGGCCAGAAGACACACACCCACATATACATACACACACGCGCACACACAAACACACCCACATTTGCTGCCTCTTTCTATCCCCTTTACCTACTGTCAAACGAAGCTATACGACAGAAACAACCTTGTTTGTCCACAGCCACGTCATGCGAGATGAAAAAGTATCCTCAGAAATGAGCGTGTCTTGCCGCTGTCCTGTCAATAGCGTGGCAGGCCGTCACATCACAGGGTCAGGGGTCACCTGACAGCGTCAGGGCCTGTCACGCCAGCCGCCGGCTTCACCACCTGCAGGTTAATGACTTTATTTTTAGACAGAACAGAAACAGAGAAGAAAAAGTGTTTTTGATACAGCTGTGGCTCAGGAAGTGGTGGATGAGAGCAAAAAGAACTGAAGTGGTATTTTAGGAAGTAGGCAGGTTAGTTTAGGGTGAGAATGGGAACAGAGACTTCAACAAAGTAATTTTCTTTTTTTTCATCTTTAAAAAAAAGAAATCTTCCCTCTTTCCTTTAGGTCCTCATTTAGGTCACTGTTTGATTCCGATCCACATTTAATTATTTTGTGCCTTCTGTATCGTATTATCGCCTCCTGTATTCAGTATGTCAGCTCAACCTCTGCTGTTCCTATTGTGACTGTAGTGTTTTAAGCTGTGGTGCTGGAGGACCATTGCTTTGTCTTTCTCACGCCCATGGTGATAATGCTGAGGCCAAGGGAGAGCCACAGTGGCGAGGGCGTCATGTTAGTCTGAACCCACTGATCCCGGTCACTATCTGTCTCTATGATGTTTCTTCCTCTACTATCTGTCCCACTGCAGGTCCCAGCGCTGGGCTCGGCCTGTCAGGCTGCGCCTGTCTATGGGTGCGTGTTTGTGCGAGTCTGTTTGTACCTTTTGTATGTGGCTGGGTGGTCGTCTACAGCTGTGTCTTGCCAGCCTTATCTCAACCAGAGAGATACAGGACAGAGAGAGGGCCCCTGCGACTGGCGTTGCACTCGTGAAAACTCACAGCCCTCTGTGTGTGTGAAAGTCTCAGAGGGCTTTAGTGTGTCCATGAGCATGCAAACCAAGTCTGCCGCTGCACTTTTTCATAAATATGTACTAATAGGTTGCTGTATTCCTCAGGGGGGGTTTGTGTTTAAAAGCTCATTGCCTCCTAATAGCTCAAGTTACATTTGATCTTAGATTCAAATCCCACGTCTTTTAAATGATGATCAGAAGATAGGGCCTCATTCATTTTTAAGAGTGTTAATTTGGTTATTAGAATCACTTTAGGCTATATGGTGATGTTGATGTAACTGTAGTTGGTGCTTGGCACAAAGGCATGCAGGCACGAGTTGGCACCCCAATGAGATTGACACACACCGTCATTACTTATGCACAGATGCATGCACATTGCACACACATACTTACACCTCCATCCATCCCCCACACCAAACTGACCCCCAACCCCCACAGCGCACAGACACACACACACACACACACATACACACAGATATACACACATTCATAAATGCACACTCCCGTCCCAGGCACCCTTTACTTTTGCAGGCTGAATCTCACTGATAACATGCTGGCGCCCTCATTTAAATTTGAAGCGCTTCTTTAATCTTCAAAGGCCTGATTGCTTTATGAATATGCATGGACTGAGCTGACTCTCAGTTCATTACCTTGTTGTAAATTCTAATGACCATTAGGGCCCCGCGCGGTAATTGCCAATTGTTTTGCATTTTTGATTAGCCCATTACCGGAGCGCATTCTGAACATGTCTGCCCTGCCTGCCTGCCAGGCCACGGCAAGAAGCAGCAGGAGGGAGGGAGGGAGAGGAGAGGAGGGGAGAAAAAAGGGAGTGCGTGTAAGGAAAGGTAGTGTGAGGGGCAGTGAAACAGGGTTGAGACAGCGAAAAATATGGATGCTTAGCCCAAAATGTTAGTTTTGTTTAGGGAGCAAAGCAGGGTGAGCTCGAGGGGGATAAAAGACACAATGATAGAAATGTAGAACTGGATGTTCCCTAAACAAGCTCCATCCAGCTTGTTTCTGCAGAGCTTGAGTGCAAGAGCGTGTACCTTGATGCATTTATGTCAGCATGGTGTGTTTGTTGACTGCGTGCGCCTGTGTACATGTCCAAGTTTGCGTGCAGTTGGGTGAGTTGGATGGGGTGGGTGGTGTGCTGGGAGTGGTGGGGAGGTTCTGGTAGTGCATCCCAATGCAGGCCGTGCCTGGGACTTATGAAAGATTGATGGCTCCTAGCAGAATGGCATTGCCCTGCTACAACTTGATAACATCTAATGGATAATTTAGCGCTCTAAAACCGGCTGGCTGGTCCCCTTCTCTAGCAGGCAGGAGAGGACAGCAGCTGCTGGGCTTTTGGGGCTGCTGTGTGTCGGAGAGATACCAGAGGACAAGCAGGAAGAAGAGGAAGAAAGGAAGTGAAAAAGAAAATTCGAGTGAGCATTTGTGTGACCATGAATTGAGTCCCTCTCCCATGCCTGGAGTGAGCTTGTGGTGTCCAGGAAACTCTCTGGCCCCTAAACTGCGTGCACCTTCACTTGTAAATATTCCTGAAATAGTCAGCGTCGGGTGGGAAGAGGAGCTGGAGTCTTTGCCTGCTCAGGACCTATAGCTTTATTTCTGGAAATCTTCCAGCTTAGGTCGAGTGGAAACACAGCAACAATTCAATTCTATTTAATTTAAAGAAATCTAAAACAAATAGTGAATGCTTTTATTTTAGCCACCACAGAAACAATGGTATTGCACTGAAGAGCTCCACATAGTCGAGAAGGTAGTGCTCTGGTCCCTAAAATTCTACTTATTGTCAATTAACTGCAAATACATAATTAGTAACACCTTTCAAAATAGTGAAGAAAAAAAATGATCCAACAGCAACACAAACTACCGCCTTCACTATTATTTGAAGAAGGCATTAAAAAGACTGGCTCTGAACTCTATCATTTAGTCCAGACTGTGTGACATTTCCCCATGCTCTTCTTCTTTTCCTCCTTGCTGCCACCCGTAATGAGCAGAAAATAATGCATGGAATACCACATCACTTGGGAAAACACCTGCCACCGAATATTTCCATACAGCAGACCTGTGCTTGAATGCGGAATAAGACTACCTAGATAATTGAATCCATAAATGTTGCAGGATCCATGTATGAACAGGGCTCCTCTCTTCTTATTCTCTTTCTCTGTCTCTGTCTCTCTGTCTCTCTTGTGTACCATTCTTAATCTCCATAGTGTTTACACACTTCTTCTAGGCCTACTGTCTGTCTCTTATTCCCATACTATTAAGATGTTGACAGTTTGGTTAATCGTCCCGCTGTTTGACTTCAGGGGAATCGGAGAGGGGTCAGCGGAGTCCGTCTCCGAGGTGTGGAGAGAAAGTGGCCCACGCGTGCATGCTGTTCTTCGCTCCGTTGAGTGCCTCCGTGTCATGAGTTTGTCTCGTTTTAACAGGGGGGGGGGGGCATTGGCAGAAGAGATGAGGGTGGGGGTCTGTCTATGCTCGGGATTTGGAGGGGCCACAAACACAATGGGGAAATTGTCCAGCTCAGGATCAGTAAGAGCAAGTAGCTAGTCAGGGTTAGCAGGCTTGCTGGCTGGTCTATGTCCAGCCTGTGTATGTTCACACACACAGATTGAGAAAGAGAGAGAGAGACGTAGCAGCTACAGCAGCAACAGAGCCCGCTATGGCCAAAGGAGTCTCAGGCAGACAGCATGATAGATGGCTTTGTTAAAGGGTCCCAGGGTGTCCCCTGAACTTGAAGCACTCTGTTTATCTTGAATAGGAGAAGCCCAGAGTGTTGGGGGGCAGTGAGGAGGAGGAGGAGAGTGAGAAAGGGAATGATATAGCTTTCAGGGGAAGGGAGAGAAAGGGAGTGGAGGAGGCGGGAGAGGGAGAGTGAGGGCCTGTATCTGGGCAGTCCTGGCTGGGGGTTGGGGAGGTTAAGGGGGGGTCGTGAGCAGGCATGGCTGCTGGAGAGACAGAGGGGAGGGGAAAGAGGGGGGATGGGGCAGCTCTCGTAGTGGCTGTCCATTAACAGATGAACTTGGCAATGGTCCAGGCCTCAAAGGTCTTGGGAGACAGGCACACACACACACACACACACACACACACACACACACACACACACACACACACACACACACACACACACACACACACACACACACACACACACACACACACACACACATACAAACACACATGCACATACAGACACACACATGGATGCACACTTCCCTGGTACCTGCTGACTGTAGATGGAATGCCACCATGGTTCTTTTTTGTCCAGAGGCGAAAGAGGACACGTCTCTGGTTCACCTATGTCAGAACCAGTTCAGACCGGTTAGCCATCCAGGCCGAAGTAGGCAGACGGACAGGCCCCGTTGCCCGGCCCTCCTCTCTCTCTCTCTCTCTCTCTCTCTCTCTTTCTCTCTCTCTCTCTCTCTCTCTTTCTCTCTCTCTAGCTCGCTTCCTCTCATCCTCCTCCTCTGTTTTCCAAGCTTTAGAGGAGGAAACAGAGAGAACCTCTAACCTGAGGGCACAGGACAATGCGGAGGATAGAAAAAAGAAGCGAGGGAGCGTGGGAACAAAGTGAGAGACGAATGGATCTGCTCGTAAACAGGGTGGGAAGAGGAGGGAAAAGTGTTTGGTTGTTGTTGGTGCTCTCCTCTTGATGGGGCAACATGAGCTTAACAACGCCGCTGCTATTGTGTACTGACAACATTACAGCAAACATGAGAGTGGTGAAAACTGGGGGAGAGAATTTGATATCGAAGATGTACATAATGGACCGTTGTGCCGCGTGGGCGAGAAACCTTCTATTTGTGTCAGCTTTACATGCATGAATATATACCCCTGGATCCATGTATCATATATATACACATGTGGCAGTAATGGAAATCGTGTCTGTGAATGTGTTTGTGTCTTTGTATGCCATAAAATATGGACGCAGATCCTCTCCTAATTACGACTCGGATGTGTCCCTTGAGTTTTGAGAGCAGGCTGTTCACCATTCCACTTCAAATGCTTTCAGCTCACGCACAAACCCTGCCTCGAGATGGCAGATCAGAAAGCTCCGTCACATCATGAACATCTAAGGAATTCAAGTAACCAAGGGTTTATCTCGGCAGGATTGTAGAAATCCTTAATTTGAGTCCCCCGTTTAAGCTTTAATTTCGTATTGTCTTCAAATGAAGTTGTTACTGTGATCGATTTGAACATTTTGCAGTTATGGACATGCACACCGTTACAATATCAAGTGAAAGGGAGATAATGTGATCACATGAACATGAACTGCTGAGGTGAGAAAAGTGTGAAACTTGTGTGAAAGGTTGTTGTAGAGAGGTTTATGTAAGAAAAGGAGTGGATTAGGTGTCGGCTTTCCAGTTAGCCTTGCAGGTGTCTCTCTCTTTCTCTCTCTCTCTCTCTCTCTCTCCCTCTCCCTCTGTCTTTTTCTGTCCTTGCTCAGGGCCTTGTGGTCTATGATTATGACAAATTGACATGTGACAAAAGCCATTGAGAAGTTGATTCATCTTGTCTCAAATATCGTCATATTTTTTATTTCCTTTGATTCTTTGAGGTTTGGTAGACATTTATAAATGTAAACGTGTAATGAATGTAAAAACTAGGCGTCGCAAAAGGTGTCAAATATCAAAATTTGTCATTGAATGCTTGCTGAGATTTCTAGCCTTCCTTACTTATTCTTTGTTCACATATTTCCTGATCTAAATCAGGAAACTTTAAGCAAAGGTATATTTTTAACATTGATGCATTGAGCATAAATGTTGTCAAAGTGAGAACATACAAAGACATCCGTATTACTTACCGTATTCCTCAGAGCGTAGAAACTATCAACAACACAGGACACACTGCATTTTAATTTTCGGTTGTTCTCCCGTCTGCCATTTCCGCTACTGGGGATAGTAACAGCAGAGAACTAGCTAAGATTAATGCTTTTTAGATAACTAGGGATAGCTACCGATATAAAACAAAAGCGCTATCCTCTTCCTGTTTTGGTTGTGACAGGGCTGACGCATTGTCTTTGTGCCGTAAATCTAGCCTTCATTTTTCCGGGAGATTGCGACTCGGTGGCAGACGGAATTGCAAAGTGAATCCGAGACTTAAAGGGACCCAATCTAAATGCACAGGGTGTCATTATTCTATAGCCATTACATAGCTCAATCAGCATTTACTTCATAATGATAATTTAAAGCAAAAAAAACTTTGTCTATTGCCACTTTAATCTTTATATTCCTCAAACCAAGGTATTGCATCCCATCCTATCCGAGATCATTAAAAAACCACCCATCACTATGCCCACAACCTATGGAACAACTGCGTGTCCAAACCTGCCAAAATCAAATAGATGATGATCAGCTGATGTCTGGTGCATCGTGGTTAATGTCTCCGAGGGCCTCCTACTCACATGTGATGTTAAATCAAAGGACAGTTGTGATGCATCCTGTGTCATCTTGATTGAGTGACTTTTTATGTATAAATTCATCACATGCATGCTGCGGGGCAAAACAGGGATAATGTATGTTTGCGTGTCTGTCTTTGCATGTGTTTATGTGTGTCGCCGTGTAAATGCATGCAATCCCATTTGCATGTATTTCACACATGCTCACATTAATTTGTTATTTATAAAGAAGGTTCTTCTTTTCATCTTCCCCTTTTTTCTGTGCTATTTTCTTCCAGCCCTCCAGCTCTTGCTCTATTTCTCAGAAACACGTTTTTCTTTTCCAAAACTCTTGCGTGGCTACTTTGGTGCCGAAGCCAACTAAATATCTTGCTTCTCTGTGTGTGTGTGTGTGTGTGTGTGTGTGTGTGTGTGTGTGTGTGTGTGTGTGTGTGTGTGTTTTTGTGTGCGTGTGCGTGTGATGATGGCTGTTTTTATAATGCCCCCCTGCAAATTTGCATATGTATATGTGCAGATTGTACGAGAACAGCTCTCACACTTGGAGCAGTTGGATGGGGAGGGTGATGGGGGCCGTTGCAAGGGTTATGTGTATGTGTGTGTGCGTGTGTGTTAAAGGGGGGTCGTGTTGACGCTTTCACCCCCCCCCCCAGACAAAGCCGGCCACTACTCCCAGATGGTAGTCTACTCTCTTCGGCCATGTGTCTAGTTTGTGTGTATGTGTGTGTGTGTGTTTCTGGACCGACACAGATACAAAGAAGGAGAGAGTGAGAGATTTGTGAAGAAGACCTTGTGTGGAGGAGATGCAGAGGATGCTGATGGTGGGACGCAGAGCGTGTCATATGCACTTTGGCATTTATGTGTGAGAGTGTGAGACTTAATGGACTTACACAGCTTCATGTAGCATCCTTTGCACGATATAACTAAAAGCAACCTTGTGTGGTCTGCTATGTTGTCTGTGGCTTGTTCAAAATGCATAATGCAAGACAGATGGGGAAAAAAAGAGAGAGGTAAACATAAAAAGAGAAGCTGTGCATTAAGAGGAAAGGAGGAAAGGGAAGAACAGAGGTAAGGCTTAAGGATTCTTTGTCTCAGTGACCTACCGTAGAGATGTCCATAGACGTCATTCTAATGGGGTCAGCATCTTAAGAGAAGGCGTCAGGATTATGTTTACATCAACTGTTTGCTGAACAGTGAGACAATGAATGAGTTGACTGTCATTTATTGTAGAGAACATGACATGAAATGAGCTTGATTGAATTTCAGAAAGTCGTATTCCAGATGAAGTTAGGAGAGCAAGAAGGAAGAAGCACGAATGATCTTCAGCTTGGGAAATAGCTCTTAGAAGCGCACAGGTCGCGATGTTCAATATGAAATCCCACCCAAGGGTTCTGTCTAAATGCTGCTGTCCTCCTCTGGGGCCATATGCTAAAACAGGCCCGCAGCCCTGTTTCGAAGGAGGCTATCTATCGCTTGGACAGACTCCAGCCTCTCTGACCTTGATGTTTGTTTTCCTTGTATCCCCAGACATAAACATGGCTCTCGCATCCAGACACACAGACAGACAGACAGACAGGAAGTTAACCTCTCTGATGTCTTTCTCTTGCGTCTGGTTCCTCGGCGAACGCCGGGCAGACGTACTGGGTTTTGAAAATGTGTCCGTGCATGAGTACGGCGTCTTGCGAACTCAAATGGTGTGGGAGTTTTTTTAGTGTACATTTCTTCACCCCCACACCTCCGGCCCTGGCCCTTCTCTCCTCTCTGGTATACCTGTCAGACTGGTTCTCTATCATTCTCATTAAAGCAAAGCCCTTCTCCCTTTTCTTGACCAGGTAGTATTTTGTTATCAGACAAGAAATCAGACTCCCTCATGACAACCCTTTACCCCATAGTTCAAAGTGCCAAGATAATCATTCTCTATTTATACCTTTTATTGAGGCAAGCTCTTCTGTGCCAGCGAGCGGTCTGGCAGGGAATGCTTTCCATGCTGGACATGCCCTGTTCTCCCCAGGCTCTGGTACTGCTGTGGTCTGCCAAGTCGCAGGGCCAGATTGCCTGTAATAGGCCTGCCATTTCCCTCTCATCATCTGTCAGCACTCTGGATCCAACTGCAGGGTCCAAAGAGGACTACCACTCTCCAATTAAAAAGGTTAATTTGCCCTCGCCCATTTCTCCCCCCCCCCCACCCCCCCTCTACAGCTTTCCATGTCTTCATTAGTACTCATTTGTGCTTCTGTGTTGCTATTCCCTTTGACTTTTCCTTTCTTTTTTTCTGTTAGTTGCCTTTTGCAAACACTGTTTTACAAGGAAAAGGTAAGGGTGAGCGGCTATTAGCATATTTTTTTTCTGAGCCGGCATGTTTATTAAATTGTTGAAAGTGCACAATTTTTATAGCTTCTTCCAAGCAATTCAAGTTAAAATCAGCTCAATTTCTTTGCACGCTATGCCCTATTTCATTTCACTTTGAACTTCCAACACTTTAAACTGACCAGCCTCAGTAGAGGAAGCAGGAGATTAAAGAGATACTTTGACATTTGGGGAAAAATATTTGTTTTCTTTCTTTTTAGAAAGTTAGCTGGGACAAAGTTTAAATATGAAGCTGCAGCCAGCAGCCAACTAACGTTGCTGAGCATAAAAAAACTTTAAGTGTGGGAAACAGCTAGCCTGGCGCCCTGTCATCACTGTGAGGTTGCCAGGCAACCAGCCGAGGCTCGACTAAATCTTGTCCCCTGTTCATGCTAAGCTAAGCTAATTGGCTGCTAGCCGTAGCTTCATATTTACAGTACAGATATGAGAATGGTATCAATCATTTTGTCTAACTTTTGGCAAGGGAGCGATTCAATCCCCCAATGCCTCTTAGAGTTAGTGCTTCTAGTCTAATCAGAGATGTAGCACTAATAACATGTAGCGCTCCCGCCGCCTCTACATGTGTTCTCTTCAGCGTGCTCAACAAGTAGCACAAAACAAACCAGGCATCACACTGATTCTAAGAATTGTGTTAATTTGACAGTGAAGAGAAAAACTTGCCTTTCTTGCTAGACTAGGAGAAAGGTGTTTGACAACAGCTCCCATTTAAGTGGTAGCCATACTTCATTGTCATTATCCTCATACACTGGTGTCAGTCTCTTAAGCCTAAGCCAAACCTGAGAGGATGAGCAGTATGAAAGTGAGACCTGCTCCTGTGGGATAAAGAGTCACAAGCTTACTTTCCTTCCTGTGATTTGCCCCCATTCAGACTGAGGGAGCCGATATCTGGTTCTGACAAACACCTCCCCGCCTCGACATCTCTGCTTGGTGCTTTGGCCTGCTCCTGACTCCTCTCAGTTCCATCTTCCTCCCTCACCCCTTTAGTTCTCATCGCTCCTGTCATCTTATTATCTGAGAAGTCGAAGGAAAGGGGCCCCTGCTTCTCCTCCTCCTCCTCCTCCTCCTCCTCTTCTTCTTGACTTAAGCTACAGAAGTGGCATCACATGGCAAAATAACCCCTCAGTTTATCTGAATAAAATGCATGTGGAAGTACGTGGACACACTGCTTTGTGAACCCATAGCCCTGGAAGGAAGCTGCTCCTAACCGCTGCCTGTACCTCTGCTCTCTGTCAGCTACAACTGCTGTCAAAGCTCCATCCTTGCGTCCAGCGAACACGGCCAGCAAATTGTCGTGTAGGCTTTTTTTTGTGCGTTAGCTTTGGGTATCTGGGTCTTTACGAGCAGAATATTGAGATACATTTGCTTTTAAAAGATAATGCTGTCATTTCTACTTTTAGCTAATTGTTTTCGGGGCTTGTTTAATTATAGTTTATAGTAAACTTTAGGCCACTTTATAGATATTGTTTTTTGGCAAAAGTGATTTGGCAAGCCTTCATCCAGAGTTTGTAGGGTACAAAGCACATTTGAACATCATGCAGTAAAACAACATTTTCCACAAGACAAGGAGGAAAAGGAGTAAGAAAGAGTGTTGCAAAATTTGATTTTGAATTAAGATACATATTTAAATATAAAGGCTGGATTATTATTTCACCACACACTGTATGCGTCAAAGTCTGAGAGTGGACAACTGATACAAATTAGCACAAAATGTAGGCCCAGTCATAAAATTAGTTCACCTTAATAAATCAGTTGTAGCAGCTGCGTCGTCATCTGCTGTTAAGTATAGTGGCATACTAAATGAAATTGGGGGTCACTCTTGCTAGTTTTAGTGATTAACATAAGCTAATGACTTGGACGGGATGAACAGGAGGTGGAGATAAAGAGGGGAGAGAAGGAGGGAAGAAGGGGGACGTTGTCTAGCTCCCTCACCCGCCATTAAAGGCCTGCCCCTGGACTTGGAGAGCGGGCCAGCTTCCCATGCACAAGCAAACCCTCTTTGGTTACACAAAATGTCTGCCTGTATAGCCACGGACAGAGATATTATTAGCGTTATTTTGCCTCAGTTATCTGAGAGCATGGTGCTTTTAGGCCCCCTTGTTTGAGTGGCTGACAGACACTTGAGTTTCTGCAGCAGATTAAATGAAATTTTAGCAGCTTTTTCTTGGGGCCAGGCCATAAAACCACACAAAGGAAGCAGCTGCCACTAATGTAATCTAGAATGGGGTGCTGCAGTGTAAAGCTGTCCACCACTCTTTTGTTTTTCCCTTCTTCTCCACTCCACAGCTTTTTACATCGTTCTTGACACCCTTCAACTGCACCTTTCCTCTTCAGATAATATCCCTGTTCTTTCACTACTCTTAATTCCTCCTTTCATCAGCTCCCCCTCTGTGTACTGCAAAGGTGATGAAACCGGACGAGAGCAATAAAGGCCATGTGTTTTTTGAGCAAACATATCTTTTTATGTCTTTATATATCTATACGGCCGTAGCAAAGGTACACAAGATAGCCATTGGGTCGTCTGTAAAGCGCTCTCCTCCCGGGGTCTGTAGGCCTACAGCATATCAGCTGGACATGTATGGAATGGGCATATAGGATCTTTACAGTTTGACCTTGCGCAAGCCTACAAAGTTCATTTCTCGGAATGCAACACAAGCAGTCCGCCGGGGTCGATGCCCCCGCAACCTTTGTGTCAGCCAAAGGTTGTCAGTCACTCTCAAAATGACAGGGTGGATCTTGAGAACCTGAGTTCACATTGGGAGTGGAGTTACATTCCTGTCGGGGCTGTCATTGTACAAGTGACACGAGAGAGAGAGAGAGAGAGAGAGGGAGAGAGAGAGAGAGAGAGAGAGAGAAAAAGAAAAATAGGGTAGAGAAAGAAAAAAGAAAGAGAGAGAAAAACTGCAGGAGTGCAAAATAATATCCAATAATGAAAGCCGTTTGTTAATTATAATCATTTGGAGTTGACATTTGCATCAGTGCGGCAAAATGTTTGCATGTTGGAGACATCTTACATTGAGACTTCACTGTTGCCTTCTGTAAATTAAGTTTTATAGTCTGCTAGAGAAGCAATGGCACAAACATCTGTCCCATAAATCTCAGGTGGTGCTGCAGAGCGCAGCCAGAGAAACCAGCTCTACCCATCCCCTGATCAGCCATTAATCCACATTTCCGCAGATCCACAGCGACTTATTTATGTACGGTTGGTTAGCTGGTAAGCTTTCCAGGAGTGAAGGCATTGCATTGGAAAGCGCTGCTGTACTATTAGGTGCATGTGACAATAAACTACAGTACAGTTTAACACATCGCCTTAGCAAGAGTTCTGACCTTTCTGTGTGGCTACATGATATGCTCTAGTGAGTGTAAATGTGTGTGTGCATCATGCTTGTGTATTGGCTGTGTGTAAGTATGTCTTGCCACTACCTGTTGTGGAATGTCTTGAGTTCATGGACCCTTTCTGTGCGGAAACAATGGCTCGAAGGTGGACTCAGTCTGCCATTCAGCCAGTCAGTCAGTCAGTCAGTCAGTCAGTCTTTACATATGTGTGTTCTGTCCTGCAGCTGTCTGTGAATAAATCCTTCTGTCACCAAAGGCACACAGCCTTTCTTCACGTATCCTGTTCATCAACTCTTTCCGAGGTCTGAAAGCTCATTTTAACTTCTCTAAGTCATGCATGTCTAGAGGGAGAGAAAAGGAATTCATAGTTTTAGCTGATGGCTCTTTGACTGCTGCTTTTGTACCTGTTACTGCCGTCCCCCCTTCTCCGTCTTAAGTCTTTGTCTCTTTGTCTCTTCTTAGCTCTGCCTGTCTCATAACTTTTTCTTGGTTACCTTTGCCAATTATAAACAGTCCTCATAAAAACCAGAGAATTTGTTGTGGTGCAGCACGTGTGCGTGTGTGCAACGCACATGCATACTTGCACCTTTACGCAGCAACACCACACATGTTTACTTAAACCTGATGACCCAATAGAAATAGCTCTTGCCCCCCCCTTTTGCCACCCTCCTTTTCTGCTCCTCTGCTCCGCCCTCCCTCCCTCCTTCCCTCCCCAGGGTAGGATCGCTATAGCCCCCCTTATAAACATAGTGATCTATAGGAGCCCTAGACCCAGACAGATTTTTGGCATGGCTGTGCAGGTAGCATTCCAGCACGGTTTGAGATCTTAGGGCCCTAGCCTCGTTAAAAGCCTGATTTATGCTCTACAGCTGGGCACAAAGGAACCTACAGGTTGGCTACCTTAATTAATATCACGCTCGCTACTGCTTGGACCTATGCATGTTCCTGACACACCTCGAGGGAGAATAAGCGGAAGAGTCCACATGCTGTATTTTTAACAGGCTAGTGACGGTGCGGGTGTGCACGACATGTAACTGAAAAGACACATTAGCCTTGTTAAACATGATTTTAAATGATTCTTAGAGTGCCACAAGGTTAAACGTATCATTGATATGAATGCAAATGTTGCCTTCTGTTGGAACGCAGAGGAATACGGCTAAGGGTGTTAACTTTCTGGGCCGCACTAGGTCCTATTGTCCACCATTTTACCCGCCTCTCTTGGTTGCTATGGCGGCTGATCAGAGCACGTGTCTTCAATTAGTAGACAGGAATCTGGTACGGGGAGCCTCGGAGATGAAGAATTGTGTGGAGCGTGGCCTGCCGTTGCCAAGCACATGGCCCATCCATCTTACCAACTGTTATTGATGGTAAACGTTACATGTAGTTATTAACTGGCTGCATTCACCCTTCTAACCCTACAGTCTTTTCTCTGGCGTGCACAGTTCAGTCTTGTGTCATTGGGAAAAGAATATTGTGTGCCCTGTGATGTACAATCCAACTTTGACCCATTTGATTTGGCCACCATTTGTTTGGGGCAAAACAACATGTCGTAAAGGTGTGGCCCTGGTTGGTATCAAGCCTCTAGGGTAGTCCTAGCAGTTTTAGTGTCAACTTCTTGCACTGAGCAGAAGAGCAAGGAAGGAAACATTTCTAGGTCACTTTGGATATCTGACCGCTTCCTCGCTCTGCCACGTCTATTCCAGCTTCTGTCAGAATGTCTTGAAGGGGCTGAATTAGGGCTGAACAGGAGGCCATTTTGCAATTTTAATCAGTGGCCCAGCAATGTTTTCTCCTCGATAAATTAATAATGGAACGGGGAATCTGGGGTTGGATGAATGGATGCTGGTGGGGGCATTGCGGTTTCACTGTTAGTGGCTGTGTCCTTATTATAGGATCAGGGAACTTCACGTCTTAGACCTTACTTGTTATGACATTGCAATGAATTGAACTTGTGATACTGTACCAACATAAAAAAATAAAAAAATGCTGAACTTGTGATACAATCAGCTTTCATCCAAGTCAGATCTGCGGTCACCGCATGTACAAGCACATCTCTCTCGACTTCCCCCTTCTCTGTATCTAAGGAAATTGGATTTGCGAGCTGCAGCTGACCCTGAGATACCCCTTGATCTAAAGAGTCCGGCTATTGATGCTCCCTTAACCACTCGACCACCGTGTGCACAGTCACACACAGCAGATGGGACGCGTGTTAAACCCTCAGCCACCACTGCTCCGGGCCACGGGACACTCCAACACACTGGCCCTCTTGTTTTAAAGTGCCATGTCCCTCCACAATGCCTTGAGGCTCGTATGCATAACGAACTGCTATGGTTGGCCCGAGCTCACATGCCCTGGTCCTCTCACCCTGAGGTGGTAGGGCAGGGTGAAAAATAACTGCATGTTTAAAACAGCCCTTGTTCACTAGCATCTAAATGATGGCCCATGCTTTAGAGCTTCTGGGGCTTCTGGGAGCGAGTTCAGGAACAAACAACTGAGGTCAACATTAGTAGTAACTTTGTGTTTCTTAACAGTTCCCTACTTCCGCTTTAGCGCCCTGTCACGAAAATGTGGTGTTCTACTGGTGATTCCAGGTGCATTTGAAATCCCAAACCTTAACACAAAGACCCTCAATCCAATCCACCTCCAGCTCCGTCCCACAGAGATTAAGATAATGATGGAGTGTCTCTCCCTGTTTTGCCCGCTCGCTTGTTCCTCGCTCTACGTGTCTCACTTTCTCTCGAAATATTATTTACAGTGACGGAGCACCTCAGGCAAAGGTAGGAGGAGAAAAAGAAAAGACTTGTACACACTGGCCTAATGGATTTTGAGATCTGCCTGGCACTAAATGAGTGGGTGGAGAAGATGAGAGGTGTATCGTGGCACAGGTGTTAAGGTAGTGTGACTTTTAGCTTAGGGAAAGAACGATTTGGAGGAACTATTTGTGTGGGTATTTCAGAGGTAAAAGAAAAAAGGTAAAGGAGAAACTGTGTTCATGTGTATGTGTGTGTGTGATTGTGAAAGACCCACTTTAACCTCTCTCAGTGCTGTCATCAGCGTGTTAAGGAAATAGCGTGATAGAAGGAGGGAGTAACAAGGGAGCATGCAGGCTGCATGAGGGACAGAGAGAGAGAGAGAGAGGGAGAGGGAATGACTCTATCCTCCAGACAGGCTGAAGTGTTTACTTAGTCCAGACACACTCAGTGTGTGTGTGTGTGTGTGTCTCCGGACTTCCATGAGCTCAGAGATACCCTGACTGCAGGTCTGTGCCTGTAGATCAGGCAAAGTCACTGCCCACTCTTCCTGTTAAACTGTTCTTCACTCACTTGCTCCCTTCATTTTTGTTTATCCCCCAACTTTTCGTTGCACCCCTACTCTTTAGCATATTATTCATGGCAGTAAGCCTGAATATGGGGTAAAGCGCACAGAAGGTGGCCAAAGTTACAGAAACACCAACATCATACGGGCTAAATGTCACTAACCTAATGAACCGCACGGTCATAGAAGATATTCAGTTTTTGTAGGAGAACCTGCGGACGTGGTGACAGACATTTTCTTTTGTTCTTATAACGTATTAGAGGATGTGAAAATCTGTATCACACTTCACTTACCAAAAAGTTCAGTGGTGTTCAGAGTAAGAGAGAGGGGAGGCGTTCCTGGTGAAGTCTCTTTAAGCAAGATAGTTCATATTCACATACTTGACACACAAGGGTGCTGCGACCTGCTGATGCTGTGACGAATAAATGAAGTACATTAAAAAACAATCAATTCTCGTTTTTTGGCATTTTATAATATGTGGATCCGCAGTTAGAATAAAGATGAAACAACAACAAAGATAAAACAAGACTAGTGTATTGCATTGAATTGCTCACACAAGGTCATTGTGTGTTGATGTCTTATACAGTTGATTTAAAAATGACAGGCCTGACACATCAGTCCTATGAGGATGACAGTCTGCAGTTTTTGTTCCGTGGACATTTTTGAATTCTTAACTTTGTGGTATTTAATGATTGTCCTGTTACACGCGTCAGTCACATTACGGTCTGACAGCTTTGATTTGATTCTTTATTGCCGGCGCAGTTTGCTTTGACATACAGTATGTTGTAGTTGTTTGTTTTTTCTGACAATATAACAGCGACTGACATGCTGGTGTCTCATGATTCCTGTTAGTGCCTCATGTTGTTGAGCATATTCACCAGTGAAGCTGTTGATTATCAGAGCTGTATAGTAATGTGACTGTAATGTCTTCACTTCTTCATCGTCTTTTTTTCCATGGAGTGTTTGTGCTGTTCTGTCCAGCTCCCTGCACACATATATGTGAAGAAGACTGAAGTGGGGGGAAAGGAGAAGATGTCCGATACAGGGCCTTGTATGCTCTGGTGAAGCCGAATCGCGTCCTGGAAAATGGCATGCAGGCTCATAACGCGCTCCACTCGTCCAATAGCCGGAGACGAAACAGTTTTGACAGTGTCGAATGCCTTGCCCCGAGGGCCTTATCATCCACCGCTGCTTGCCTGCCTCCCTCCGCTGTTTCTGCTCTCCTGATGCTATCTATCTGGAGATTTATGCAGAAATGTGCAGCTAGTCGACCTCTCTGGTCCCCCTCCATCCTTTCTGCAGGGACGCCAGCCTGTCATAAGCTGAGCTATGCAGAGATAGTGAAGCTCAGGCTGCTGGCCTCATGTCTTACGGAGGCTTTCTTGTCTGTACACTTCATACAGGGATGAAGCTTGTAAGGAAAGACAGCGGACGCTCTCATCTGAATGTTGCAGCCTGTATTTTGAAAGTGAAGAAGACAAAAAAGTGTGTTTTGTGGTAATCCATTGTATTCTGTTTTTTTCTGTTATTTTCTTCATTAGCATATTTGACTCTATCCTCCTCGCCTTAAGCTGTAGTTTATTGAGACATATCTTTTCTTTGACAGAACTCTTTTCACATTTCCCCTCTGAAGTGCTCAGAGACTCCTCGCCCATCTGGGATATTGCCCGAGTCCAAAAATACTCCTGCTTGATTAAGTCTTCTTATGTACCTGGATATGTGTGCTTAAACTGACACTTGGCAGTTTGCAGTTTCTTTGATTCCACTTCTTTATTTAATACCTACTCCGTTGAGTGTTGGCTTTTGTTGACGGCGGTTTGATCCTGTGAAGCGGATCCCAACTCAATAAATAATCTCTGCGGATGCTTACATAAGCGATGGTCCATTTAATTAGACTGGTTAAGCTTAGAAGCCCAGAGGTCTTTTCACTGTACCATTAGAGCTAGGATGAGAAACAACAGCGTGCGGCCTCCCACCGTCTCTGGTAAGCAGAGAGCAAATAATGATCTGCATCAGAGACACGGCTGGCCCAGGCTATTATAACGTCTGCCGGACCGAGCCGCACCCAAGCACGAAGCCGTCCAGCTGGGCTTAGTTGCAATGGATGGATATATGGAGGGATAGAGATACGGACGCACGGACGGATGGATGGGTGGATGGTCAGTTCAAATGCAGTTCAACCGAGCAAAGATGAAAGGGAGTAGGGTTACGCAGGGAAACAGACAGGGTAGAGCGATGCTAATTTTGAAATGATTGTAGCAAGTGTATTACATACTAATGTCCATACACACACACACACACACACACACACACACCTACACACAAATGGACACAGAAATGTGGTCATACTCGCTAACAATGAGCATGCATGCCCATTAGAAACTCACACGCATGCAAAAGCACACGCATATGAAAAACACACTGACATCCCCAGCACAGACATGCACACACACACACACACACACACACACACACATTTGTCTATTGTGTATGGTGCATGCATTCATTGGCCCGTGAGTGGGTGCCATCTGTCCATAATGGTTCCTTAGTCGCTCAGAAAGACGCCTCAGTTCCACTGTTGCTCTTATCAACTTTCAAGAGAAGGAGAAGGGGAAAGGAAAGGTAAGAAGTGTAAAAGTCTGATTGGAGACAAAGCCACAGCCAGCAGATTACTTTATGCTGGGCACAGGCCCTCAAAGACCACCATGCATCTTTATCTGGTGATCTGCATCCCCCCTTGCTTGTTCATGCCAGCTAGGCTTTTCTTGTCCCTGTCTACCCCTCTCTTAGCGATCCATTCTTTCTTTTTCTCACTGCCTCTCTCTAAGTCTCCTTATTTTTCCCCACTTCTCCCTGTGTGTGATGTGTGTAGTGGTTCGTGGTCGGCTTCTCCCAATCGTGTCATGTGTGACTCCAACACCAGCCCAGCGTTGCAGGCCCCTGGTCCACATCACACTTGTAAAAGGTTGCGATTTGGGCCCGTACTATTCCCTGGCTGGCTCTCTGTTTAGTAAACCGTATTTCCTGCATCCGGCTTTGTCTCAGGAACAAGTGTTGGTCAAACAAGCCTTTTGTCTGTGGCCAGTGGCTAAGCACACCACAACGAGTCTGGCCCGGGACAAAGAAGTGAGTGTATGAGCCCTGGTGTGTGTGTGTGTGTGTGTGTGTGTGTGTGTGTGTGTGTGTGTGGCAGCGAAACAGACAAACAGAGAGAGGTAGAGAAGTAAGAAGGAAGGTCAAGGCCAGCCAGCTGCTCTATTAGGTATTTTCACAAACGGATGCAGAGACTGATAAAACATCTTCGGGCGATAACATGTATGAGACACCAATGAATGCAACGAAATAAAGCTGCTCTCACACTCTAAAGCCCCTGACGACGAGTGATTATAGTTCAATCCTTTTCCACTCAGACCTTCAAGTCAGGTGAAAGTCATGTACAACAGACTGGATTAAGAAAATGCAGGACACTACAGAACAGCTCTAATGTGTGCCTTCACAAGTTCCCCACCTTCTTCCTCAACCTGTCCTCTGCTGCTTCCCCCTTCACCCCTGTCCAATCCCTGACTGTGAATACCCTAATGACATAAACAGAGTAGTAATCACATTAACGCCAGTTACGGCTGAGGCACTGTATTGACAACCCTCCGTCTTCCCAAGGCACTCACTCCAACACCCATAAACACTTATGAATATTGGCAAAGACCCGCTATTAGCATAATCACTTTTCAGGTGTGTGTGAGTGCTCCAGAGCCCCAGGCGACTGATAGCTTTGGGAAATGGCGGCGACATGCTGCGTCCCCCGTGTCTCCCGTCTCTGAGCCTAACCCTTCCTCTTTCTCCTTTTGGAAGGCTTGCGAGCTAATCCTGTTAGCTTGTTCCTCCATTAGCTAAATGACCAATATCAGTGAGAGCTGCGTGGTCACACCAGGACGGACTGAGTCCACTATCAGGCTTGGTCAAGGACAAAACTAAATAAAATGGAGGTCAAGGCAAAGTCTGCGAGCTTTTTGGATGTATGGCTGGAAAGTTTGAGAGCGTAGGGATAGTCGATGGATGGTGGGTTTGATTGAGAGATGAAGGGAAGAAGGGCAGTTTTCTTTCCTCAATGTATCTTTAACCTGCTAACACTGGGTCAAGGTCATTGTTGTCTTGGCGTCCGTTGTTTTGTTTGTTTGTGTTTTTGGCTGTGTTTTGGCCGTTGGGGATAAAAGGAGAAGGGGGTGATGTGGTTACTGCGTTTGTGCGTGTGTGTGTGTGGTGATTGAGAGAGTGCGTGCGAGACTGGGTTTGGGGGTTGGGTAACTAACAATAGAGCACTCTGCATGAGCAAAGTATAGATGATGCCTCAGCCTCCTAGTCTGCTTGCGTGTATTGCTTTGTCTGGTCAACACTGCTGTCTGGGAAGGCGATGTGAATCTGGTGTCAGCAGCGCAGACGCCTATATCTGCTGTTTAAGGTGCCATCATTTCCCCACTGCCCTTGTGTCAGTTGTCCTTTTGCTTTTGCATGAGCCCTGGATCATATTATTTCCCTGATAGCAGTGCACTGTGTCCGTTAGACACTAGCCTCCCCCAGCTTTGTGTTGCAACGTGTTGAAATGGCTTTGAAGGAGTCGTTAACGCCCCACTCTTTTCCTTTGACTGCTCTGCGTCTCTCCTCAGTGCTCTGCCTCTTTAGTTCTTATATTTCTCTTTTCCCGTGATTATCGTTCTTCCACTTTTTCTGCTCCTGATCCTCCTGCCATCTCTCACTTCTCCTATATGCTTCCTGTCTTCTCTCCCCCAAAGTCCCCTCTTTCAGCCCCTGCCATAAAATGGCAGCTAAGGGGTTGTCAGTGTGGTTTCTCCTCTCTGCTGATCCTATTTCAAAGGGACCTGGAGATCCAGCATTAGCCCGAGCTCTCCTGCTCTCCACAGACTTAGAGTTAATGGAAAGAGAGAAACAGACGGACAGAGTGAGAGGGAGCTCTCCTTTATTCCATTAGAGGACAGACTCGTTTATAAGATCATCCTTTCTCCCTGGCACAGTTCTCTCCTCTTCTTACTTGCAAAACCCCCCCCCCCCCCCCCCCCCCCCAAACCTTCAAGGCCGTCAAATGCCTTGTCAGAATGTCTTTTCTCCTTTTGAATAACCGTTCCTTCCATCCCTTTGACTACATCTGTCAAGGACAGTTGTGGGGTTATTTAGACATCCTCTCTGCCATTGTTGTGAATCTGGGCATGCTTTGGTCTGGCTTGTTGATGCCCATCAATGCCTCCACTGCCTGCATGGGAATAACAATTATTGTCACTGCTTGTGGCATGAGCACAGTTTGTCTATAGATGGCCTGTGATTGCATAGCACGAGACATGTTGTTTCTGATACATAAGAAAATGGATTGACTACCGGCTCGGAAGTGTTGTGGCCCTGGTGTCCTTCAGAAATGTGGTGGGTTGTCATTAGGAATGTCCCCTTCACGCCACACTTCTCTCCCTTCCTTTTTCCCTGCCTCCTTCCTTCCCTTCCACGATCCCTCAGTGCTTTCTTTCCTCTGACAAACGCCACTATGTCTCGGAGGAGAAGACGACATTCGAGCCAACCCCCCAATCTCCCTCTCTCGTCCTTCACAATAACAGAACATTTCATCTATTTTCCTCCTCATGCATATG
The DNA here is from genome assembly GCF_910591455.1 of Pholis gunnellus. Classification (NCBI taxonomy): domain Eukaryota; kingdom Metazoa; phylum Chordata; class Actinopteri; order Perciformes; family Pholidae; genus Pholis; species Pholis gunnellus. Next base: position 17,045,087 of record NC_136531.1, read on the forward strand.
CACTCTCTGCTCACACATTAAGACGGGGATGAGGAAGTGTGTATAGGCTGCAAATCAAAGCAAAGCGAACAGGAGAAGCCAGGTTATTGCAACCGTTTTACGAGAGATACAGGGCTTTCTATTTAAAGCCATAAAAACACACACATAATCATAGGAAACATACATATAGCCAAAGCCAATGTAATGGGCACATTTTATTTGTACTTATAAGAGAGGGAGAAAAAACGTGTACGGGCAAATGGCTTTTTTATGATGGAAAAATTCCATAGTGGGTCAAAGCCCCTTGCAGGTGGCAGCAATTAACTGTAATTTTTGCAGATTGTAATGATCCATAATTTACCAGTATAACCCCCTTCCAACTCTTTTCAGTCAAGAGAAAAAGGGTTGCGTGGAGGTTTGATTGGGTGCACATTTTATGCCGTGTTCTGGTCTTTAAGTGAGATTGTTCGGAGGGGGCCGTGGTGGCCGCCAACACACGAGATAGAAAGGAGAACCACAAAACACCAATCTGTTCCGTCTATTGCTCATCCACAACATCCCTCTTTTCGCTCAGCAGCCGTCTTCTCTTTCTGCCCCTTCTTCACCCCTTTGTCTTTCTGCCACAGCAGGCTTAAAACATGCACGACTGTCCATCCACCATCTTAGAGATCGTTCATAGTCGCAATCACACACACACACACACACACACACACACACACACACACACACACACACACACATGGCCTATCTTCGTCTCTCCCTCTCCCTTGTTCTCCTTGTCTGGCACAGTATGGCCATGGTTTTGGGTTCAGTGTCTGCAAATGACTTCAGAAAAATGCCCTCCAGTGAAAAAAGAAAAAAAGAGAAGAAAGGATAAGAAAGCAAAAAGATGAAAGAGGGAGCACATTTGCAAGTGGCGGATGCTTCTTATTTTGCATATCCCTCACTTCTGCTTTCCCCTTCTTCTCCTTTTCTATTCACCTGAGAGGATTTAAATAAATCCATAAAGCATGAAATATCAGAAATAGAAAAGTAATGCATGAAATGCATTTTTATAGGAGCCTCCCCACCCACACACAAACAGACAATTTCTCCCTTTGCTTCTTTTCGCTGTGAATGTGTGTTTTTCTGTGATAAACGCTGGTACAATTTATTAACATGTGACCTCTTATTTGTATTCAGCATTAATATGCAGCATCAGATACATGTCCCACTCTAGCCTTGCTAATTCTGTAAACATGGCATGGAGGAGAGATGAGTGTGTTTAACGAGATTAGGCGTGCGTTGTCAGGCAAATCTCCGGTCAGTGTGCAAGTGCTATTGAAAGTCAATTATTGTTTAAAATATTCCTATGCCTTCTCAACTGTGTAAATTGTGTACTTGCTGCCTTGGATATCTCTCATTATTGTTTAATTAATTATCTTGTTAAGCGTACACCTACTGGAAGTAAATGCTGGTTTGAAGAAAATGTAAAATACACATTTAATCTATCACATATATTATAGTTCAGGATTTCTGAATTTGTTGTTTGTTTGAAATGCATTATGCAGTGTGTTAGGATTCAGTAACGCTTAATGATCTGAAAAGTAGGAAGGAAGATTAATTTTTTCATTCAATTTGTTTTCAAAGCTGTTTTTGTCCAGGATTAATTGGGGATGTAATGGGGTTTTATTTTGAAACTGCCAGAGTTGAAAAAATAGCTGTGAGTGAACATTCTCTCAGTTTTTGATGATCATATTGGACATTTTGTTACATATTTTTAAAAGCGCACTGTCATCATTGAAGTGTCATGATTCTACAGTTAGTGGATCGTCAGTAAGTCTGTTTTATTATTTTATCAGGTCAATTAAAAATGTTGTTTCTCTCTCTTGTGTTCCTTTTTTGTCAGATAAAGATGAGCCCAGCAGCTACACCTGCACTACCTGTAAGCAGCCCTTCACCAGTGCCTGGTTCCTGCTCCAGCATGCCCAGAACACCCACGGCTTCCGCATCTATCTGGAGAGCAAACCCGGCAGCCCCCTCACCCCCCGCGTGGCTGCAGCTCCTGGGATGGGGGGTGACTGTGCCTCCTCCCAGCCTCCCCTCCATGCTGTCCACTTGGCTGATGGCAGTCCGTACAGCCTCCTGAGGATGCCGGGCTCTGGATCTGGCCGCGATTCAGCATCGACACCTCGTGAGGGCCGTTACCCCCGAACCCCACCGCTGTTCAGCCCGCCACCGCGCCACCACCTCAGCCCCGATGATCTGGCCCTGGCCACCCACCATCCCAGCGCCTTTGACAGGGTGATGAGGCTCAACTCAGTACCACTAGAAGCCCCTCCAATGGACTTCTCTAGACGTCTACGTGAGCTGGCTGGGAATGCCACTGGGGCTTCCCCGCCTCTCTCCCCTAACAGGCCCAGCCCTATGCAACGGCTGCTGCAGCCATTTCAGCCAGGTTCAAAGCCTCCCTTTTCAGCTACACCTCCCCTCTCCACCTCTCAGTCACCTTCTGGATCACGCTCCACCCCCAATCCCTTGTCCAACGCGACCCAACCAGGCACACCTCTCAAGTCAAAGTCTTGTGAGTTCTGCGGGAAGACCTTCAAGTTCCAGAGCAACTTAATCGTTCACCGGCGTAGCCACACAGGGGAAAAGCCATTCAAGTGTCACCTGTGTAACCATGCCTGCACCCAGGCCAGCAAACTGAAGCGACACATGAAGACGCACTGTCCGAGCAAGTCTTCGGCGCTTAATGCCAAGTCAGATGACGGACTCTCGACTACAAGCTCCCCTGAACCTGGCACCAGTGATCTGATGGGCAGTGCCACAGATGCTCTCAAGTCAGTGGTGGCCAAGTTCAAGAGTGAGAACAATGGCCTGATGCCTGAAAATGGAGAAGAAGAAGAGGGAGAGGAGGAGGATGAAGAGGAAGAAGAGGAGGAGGAAGAAGAGGAGGAAGAAGAGGAAGAGGGCGAGGGGGAGGAAGAGGAGGAGGAGGAAATTGAGACGAAGCCTGGAGTCGAAGAAGAGGAAGAAAGGAATGACTATCGTTTCAGCCTTCGGCTCGAAGGGGCCCGCCACCATCAAAACAGCGAGGCCCTGCACCCACACCGCAGGAGCTCGTCCCAGGAGCCCGGTGACGAGGACTCGGCCCTGGAGTCAGACCGAGCAGATGATGGGACCACCACTACCATCAATGGCCTGGGACCTCTATCCACTGACAGCCTGTCCAGGAAGCTGCTGAGGGGACGTGTCAGTCCTGGCTCCCTCAGTCCCCTGTCCAAGCGCATCAAGGTGGAGAAGGACCTCGACCCCCACACGCCCACTATCCCAAACACCGAGAACGTCTACTCCCAGTGGCTAGCTGGCTACGCTGCCTCACGACAACTCAAGGACCCCTTCATCAACTTTACAGGTGGGGACTCCAGACAATCGCCCTTCGCTTCCTCATCTGAGCACTCGTCAGAAAACGGCAGCTTGCGTTTCTCCACTCCGCCTGGCGAGCTGGATGGGGAACGGGCCGCTTCAGGACGCAGCGGCACCGGCAGCGGGGCCAGCACTCCCCACGGCAGTGGAAATGGCAGGCCGAACTCCAAGGACAGCCGCCGCAGTGACACCTGTGAGTATTGCGGCAAGGTGTTCAAGAACTGCAGCAACTTGACAGTGCACCGACGCAGTCACACTGGCGAGCGGCCCTACAAGTGTGCCCTGTGTAGCTACGCGTGCGCCCAGAGCTCAAAGCTCACCCGCCACATGAAGACCCACGGACAGATGGGCAAGGACGTGTACAAATGTGAAATCTGCCACATGCCTTTCAGTGTATACAGCACTCTGGAGAAACACATGAAGAAGTGGCACAGCGACCGCCCTCTGGCTAATGACATTAAGACTGAGTAGGCAAAGAGCAGCATGCTGGCAGCTCTCTCTCTCAGCTCCCCTGGCTAAAAAGCGACCCTGGCTAACTAGCCAATAAGTGAGGGGAAAGGACAACAGGGTTAGAAACCAGTACACGGTACAGCCCTGTTATCACCCCGGACTGGAAAAAGCTGAATGCATGATCCATCATTGGGGCAATACTATTGCATCAAACGCAAAACTTTTTGAGCCTTTCTATTGTGCAATAATTTACACGTTTTGTATTTTTTGTAACTGGTCAGCATGCTCGGTGTGTTTTGGCTACTTAGAGAGAAAATTGTCCTCGGCTGATGGGTTTGGTTGTACATGTGTTGCTGTTGATACTTTTGATTTCTTCAACATAAAAAAAAAAAGTTAGTTAAGTGAACCCATGCTGCATACAGTACATACTGTTTTACATATCATGTACAGTTTTGTGTTCAAACATAGTGGACAGTGTCATATTATCGAAACATCAAGACAAGCAGGGTCACACTTAAAAATGATCTTTGTGAAAGATTTTCCATGCAAGATTGAGATAAGATATATATATAAATATATACATATAGAAATTGGGCTGCCTATGAAATGCTAGGCACTAGCGCCATGAAATATTTCTTTGACAAACAGCAATGAAATTAACAATAAGGTGTAAAATGACAACAAAGAGTGCCTTGGATATTTTACCTGCATTAGTTAATCCTCCTTTTTGCTATAAGCTCGGAGTTTCAGCTAGAGAAGATTACAGGACATTTTTGTGCACATATGAAATAAGCAGGTCCTTGCATCAAGCACCTGTACAACCCTGTCGTTTTGTGACTTAGCAGAGCATAAGGAACCAGCTGGAAAAAAAAGAAAAAGAAAAAAAAGATTATGTGTACCTCTGGTAAATCATTTATCTGCCTGACTCATGTATATTGTTATTCTCCAGATTATGGTTCTGTTTACTGGCATGTTAAATGCTAAAAACGAGTATGTGTGTAGAGTTTTGGTTTAGGTGTTTATGTTTTCCGGTACATGTGTACCAAACTGAGAGGGTAGTCTGACGAGTTGTTTTAACCAACGTAATGCCCTTAATTTTCCAGAGTGTTTATTTTCTTTGAAAATTAAGAGTTTGCAGGGTTTTTTTTGTAAGTAGCGCCGAATTATGTTTCTTCAGTGTCAGCCAGGCAGCAGTGTAGCCAGCAGCCACGTGAAGACCACAGAGTGGGCTTTAGTTGTCCTAAGCCAGACAGATTTTGGGTGAGGGTCGGGGTTTGGGTGGGTGTCGGAGGGTAAGGGTAGAGGGGTGGGGAGTGGGTTGAACAGGTGTCTCTACAATTCAAATGTTTATGTCCTTATAGCGCTTATTCTCTTTACCGCATTAGTTCTTAGAAACCCTTAAGTAACCTGAAACATTTTTTATTAACTCATTGGAAACGATCTCAAATGGAAGTCAAAATCTAAAGTCAAGAATCAGAATTTAGAAAAAAAAATTCAACAAATTGAGTCAAATTTTCATTGTGTTCTTTTCAGTTAACATACTCTAGACCTCATTGTGGTAGTTGTATTTTTTTTTTTTTTTTTTTATCTCCATCCCCTCATTGTTATGATATAGCACTTGTCACTCAGCCTTGGATTCTGTATCTGTCTCTCTAATCGGAGGTACAGTCGATTGAGTATAAAACGAGGACCAGATTTCAGATCTGGGACTACCTACATGCACTGTTCAATTTTCCCAGTTTACAGTCGGACGCTCAAGGGAAAACTTGCTCTTATGCTGACAGATTAGTGTGGTGTCATTGCTTTGCATTAAAAAGAAGAAAAAAAAAGAAAAAAAAGAGTTGAACGAGAAACTGTCGCCAGCCATGTATCCTCCCGAGGAACCAAACATCACTTTGGCTCTTGGGGGTATCAATGCAGGAACCGCCATAGAAATATCCTGCTTCATACCGACTATAGAAATATACTGCTCAGTACAGAAAGGAAAAAAGTCTACAAATTTGATTTAACAAGATAAGTAAATTGTGTTGTTGAGTTTTTAAAGTAACACTTCAATATCTTTAGGGGAGAATCTTATTTAATTTTTTTTTTTTTCAGTTTTTTATTGTTTATCGTTGTTTCTCATTTCTGTCTTGGTGACATCTGGGACTTGATCACTATGTAATGAATTGTAATGAACATGTCTCTCATCTTTTTTTGCCTTTACTATACACAAGTCTTCAGGTTGAACAAAAATTTGCATTGGGGAGAGATTTATGATATATGAATATATAGAGAGAACTTAAAACACATAGGAAAATGCACACTCATGTAAGTTCCTATGTTCAAAACACATTTATGGTCTACTTTTTTCCTGTATTTAGAATGGTATTTGAAATTAATGTTCACTTAGTGTAGGCACTTATAGTATTTATGTTGGAGCCTGTATTTTTAACTGTTTTGCCTGTACTCTTTAAAGGTTTCAATGTACCCTTTTTTCTGTAGTGAAAAAAATCCCAACAAGCTGCCACCGTATATTTTCTTAATTTGGCAGGATAATATAGTGTGAATAATTTGTATGCTTGAAAATAAGTTTGTTTTTGAAAAATAAAATGTTGTGGAGTTCCCCCAAGGGTGAGAGGTCATATAATGGCCTTTTCAGGCAGTCCCGCTGGAGTGACCACAATGAGGTAAAAACAGGTGGTTGTACATATCTTTTTAGTTTGTTTTATATATTTTTCTCTCCTGCCATTTTATATGCAGTAATACAAGCTATTGTTGGGTTTTCTCGGTAGCCAACTTTTTACTGTCCTTGAACATGTACCACCTAATAACATTCCAGCCGTTTTTGAAAAAGACCTTTTGTCATATGCAATCAATCCAACATCAATCTGAAAAGCATTTTGTTTTTTTTGCTGCAGTTTTCTTTTTGTCATTTTGAATTTCTTTTTCATTGCCAAAAGAACCATGGTGCTTTATAATTTAAATATGGTACATCTCATATGCAAGGCATATTCTAAATAAATCATAGAAAGAAAAAAAAAGTTTGGTACATGTTATCATTGCTGATGTTTTGAGGTACCTTTGAGTTTTCAGCCTGATTCATCCTGTGTTCTGTATTTACTTCCAAGCTATTTGTTCTGAACTGAACTTGAAGTTGACCTACGGCATTGGTCGACATTATTTATTATGACTATACACACACATGCTCTGTTCAGAACGGAGTCACTGCAAAACAAGTCAGTTAATTTTTCTCCCTCCTGATGAATTGTGATGGCTTAATTTCTCTGTTTGATGACCAAAGGTCATTGACGACATTCATGAGTTTTTTCTCGACTTACAGATTTGGTTGTTGTTAATTTTCAGTTACGGAGATGCCACTCTATTTTCAGCTGTTGTCTGCATTATTCTCTTCACTCAGCCATTTTGTCTTGAAAAAAATAAAAAGTATTACATACATATCTGAATTTGTTGCATTTGTTTTTTTTCTTATTGTGGCCTGCATCCTCACTGTCTAACTTCACAAACACTATATAAGACTATTCAGAACCACCAGCACACACACACGTACACAGACAATTTAACAAATGTTACAGAGCACTTAAGTGCATATGCTGTATGTGTTTGGTTGTATTGCACCCAGGTGTGTTTGCATGGCTCAGCTTGAATCACCCGTCACAGGGGGTGGAAGTTCACCAACATATCTCTGGTCTGTGGCCTTGTCAGGTCAGTGAAGCGCCTGTTATATCTCCGGCAAACCTCCCATCTCCTCCTGTCTCTCTCTGTCTTCCCCCCCCCCCCCCCCCATCTCTTTTTTTTCCCCCGACCACACCGCTCTTTTTTTATTCCTTCATGTTTTTTTCATTACGCTGTGTCTAACTTTATATGTCTTCCCATGTCCCAGTCTCTCTCTCTCTCTCTCTCTTTTCTTCCGACCTCTCCCTTCTCCGTTTCCTCCTCTCCCCGCTGAAGCACTGGAGGGCAACGTGACAGACTAATCGCTCTCCTTGTCCGAGCCCGCCGCTGTTTGCCTAGCAGGGCCAGATTAAAGTTCACAGATAGAGAGAGGTTCCTGCCTGGGCCAGGTGTTGACAGTTAAGATAAAGCAGAGTCGCAAGGAAGTGGAGGGGGTGCTGGGTGGGTGTTGGGAGCAAGGAATTTTTAGGTTGTGTGTGTTCTTGCACATCTACACATTTATAATGTTCAGGAGGGTGGTTACCCCCTTTGTCTCCGATCTCCCAAGTTCAATGTCAAGAGAGCAACAATGCTCTGGCCCACAAATCCCGCCACCAAACAACCCATGCATAGCAGACATACTTTTCCCATAGCAGACTCTTGGCCCTTGCCTACCAGGCCCTGCCCCCCTCCTCCTGCTTCTTGTGTAGACATATGTCCTTAACTCGTAAAGGCAACAGTCGGGATCGGGTGATTGAAAGGGGAGTTTTCAAAAAAGGTTGTCATGCCGAAAGTAATGCGTACAGTCCCGTCTGAATAGCTTCTTCATCAAACTTGTTTTTCATTTGTAAAACAAGATGTTGGAGAAAATTAAATAAGGGTTATTTTTGTTAATCTCATTTCTGGAAAGTCCAAGGAGGATACACTGGCTCTGTGTTGAAGGGCAAGGATTTATTAGTTCATTATGCTAATCAAAACTAGTTCACAAACACTCTTGAAAAGATAAGATCCCTCCCGACCCCCTCCCTCTTTTGCTCTTCTTCCCCTACTTCACCTCTCTCTCTGTCCTGACTTGCCTGTGTGTTTAAAGCAGTGGAGGCCTCCCAGGCATAGCTGGGGAAATCCTGTCCAGTAGAGAGTTGGCGCGTTGAATCGACTCTCTAATCCTCCTAATGTGCCACTTCTCCCTGTCCACTGCGCTCACTCTATTCCTCTGCCTTCCTCCATCATTCTGACGCTTCTGTCTCCTTCTAGCGTCAACTGTCAGTGGATCATCCCTCTTTATCTCTCCTATCCCTCCTTCCTGTTCTTCATTCCCTACATTATACGGACTCTGTCATGCTTCGTTTCTTTGTCTGTTCCTGTAGTTCTTGCCTCTGTTTCGGGCTCATTTTTTCTTGGGCCCGAGCCCGTCCCTCGAGTGTCAGTGAGTAGAGGAAGGCTGAAGAGCAGAGATGGAGAGGCAGACTGCAGCTGTGCAGTGCTGCAGTGAAGAGGGGGCCTCGTCCGGGCTCCTTGGAACAATATAAAAGCACTAATCACCCGGGACAGCTGACACCCAGTGCCTCACACATGTACACACACTGTGCTCCACACACACACACACCCACACACACACACACCCACACACACACACACACACACCCACACACACACACACAAAGATCTGAGGATTGCCAGTATAGGGTGGAAGGAGAGGAGCTCTGCCCAGACAAGACTTGCAGGTCTGGCTCGGCTAGAAAACAAAGTCTGTGTTTTGTCTATGTGCAGCAACGCTTGGGGGCTGAAAGTGCTTTCTCACAAACATGCGCATACGCCCATAGACTGTGCCTAAGCATGCACACACTCATACCTACTGTACAACAGACATGCAAGCACACACACAAAAACTTAAAAGGCAGTTAAGTGCACAGGAATATACAGGCAAACTTCCCCTCATGCACTTTTGTACGCAGACACAGAATCAAACACACATGCTGATGCTGGAACACAAACCACATAATGGATCGGGTGCAAGCACACTCACACACACACATAGACACATACACACACGTGCGTACACAAAAGTGTCTTCGGGAATGTGACCTTTTCCCAAAAGCCTCCCTTTCCTGCCCCGGCTCCCCTCCCCCTCGGGCTGTGTGAAGACTGAAGGGGTCAAGGGTCAGGTTTTGGGGGGCTGGAGATTAGGTTTCACATGACTGAGCACCTTTGTTGGGGCAGGCCGGCAGAAAGGAAACGTCCAGGAGGGTAGCTGTGTCTGTCTGAGAAAAGAGAGAGAGAGAGAGAGAGAGAGGGGGAAGGGAGAAAAGAGGGACAGAGGGATGGATGGAGGGACGAGGTTTAAGTTAAAGTTTGGTCAGGCTGAAGTTGAAGTGCAAGAGCGAGGAGGGAGTGTATGAGAAGCACGAGGGAGAGGAAGAAGAGACGGGGAAGGAGAGTGAGAAAATGAGAGAGCATGAAAGAGAAAACCAGAATAACCTCACCCACATTCCTCACCCTATAGCTCTGCTTGGCGTTCTCCTTACACCTCTCCCTCTCTTAACTCTGTCTCCTTCTCTTTCTTACTCTAGCCATGTGGCTTCTGTGTCGGGCTGTGGCCAGCCAGTGTCCTCTGTGCCTGCTGGCTGCGCCGATGTGCCCCATGACCACACAGCGAGAAGAAAGCCCCAGCCAAAATAGTAAACTGGATCACAGCAGAATCCCCCCTTCCTCCTCCTCCTTCGCCTTCACAACATCTGAGTCGTGGTCTGCCCGCTAGACAATATGCGCTGCAACTGGCAGTGAAAATCTTGGCAGAGACCCGGATTACCTCGCTTGTGAAGTATTGCTTTAAACGTCCGTGTATGTGTTGTTTTTTTTTTTTCTTCCTTTTTCCTACTTCTCAGGCCTAGAGAGAAGGATTTTAACGACGTGCAACAGTTTCAACTAAATGAGTCACAGAGGTGGGACTGGTACTGCTGATGGCTTCCAGATAAGGTGAAAACTTTGACCCTGGAGTGAAAAAAAAGGACAGGGGCCGGGGGTTGAGGGGGAAAGAATGTCTTGAAAACTGCACTGACCATAATTGAGTGGACTCTTCTGGTTTCATGGTGTGCAATCAGATATGAGCCTTACGGTATTGCCTTTATTACTGACCTTTGGGTTTCATTTGTGACATTCCTAAACACTCTACTGCATATTACTTGTGTGTGTACAGTGTGTACAGTAATGCATGAGCCCAGTGCAGGCCCTGTGCAGGTCAGAACTATTTCAGCTGCACTGTACAGTGTCAGTATGTGGTTGGTCTGTCGCCAAAGGGGTTTCCTTTGGCACACTGCAGAGGTGGCTCATTCCAGAGCATGGGCGGTTGGAGGAGAGGGGGGGGGGGGGGGGGGGGGGTGAGTGGGTGAGGGAGGTGGGGCGGGACGGGGGGGGGGCAGTAGATTCCAGGGACCGACTGATCTGACCTTGAATCGCGGGGCGTGGAGATCCATGAGTAGCACCATGTTCTAACTGTCAAAGCCGTGGTTTGCAGCCGCTGCTGCCAAATACTTGTTTGCGAGTCATGCCTTATTACATGTGGACGTGTTGCACAGACAGATGTGTACATGCGGGTGTGTGCACTCACATATGTCTGCATACGACTGGGTTAGTGTATGCTCACGGTCATATCTTTGCGTCATGTGTGTGTGTGTTCTCCAGGTGCAACGCCGCTGGCAGAATTTATACGACCAGTTAAACAGGGTCGTATTATCAGTGCCCTCCGACTTGTCTGTGCCTTTCAGTGCACCTGCATGTGTGTCTATGTGTATGTGAGCTGTATGCTGTGCGTGCAGTGGGAGACAGTAGGGCGCCTTTTTACGGTCCTGTGAATAAAGAGGCAAAGTTCATCCTCTGGCCTCTTTATGCCACTATATTTCAGTGTCGGTTAAGGCTGGACACGACAGCAACTCAACAAATACATCATTTATAGCTTGTAAACTATGTCACTCATGACAGTTCTCCACTCATGGCTGATATTTAACTGAGGTATATAGGAATTGTCATTTTCCCTAGTTGTTGTTGTTTTTTTCTCCTGTCTTTGTCTTTTGGTGTCCGGTGCTTTAGCTACCCCTATTGACACCAATGCCATGTTACCTGTACACGTAACCACTATCTTTCCCTAACCTTAACCATGTGTTAAAGTTGCCTAATCCATAGCTTAACCTTAGTTTATGCTAGAACCACACTATTTCCCTGCATCTAAACATACTGCAGTATGCTTGGATATTGTGGAAAATTTGAATTTGAAAGACATTGGCATTGGGTATAAAAAATGAAAGTGTTCCTCTGGTTTCTGCATAATCGTCCAACATCACATATATATATATATATATATATATATATATATATATATATATATATATATATATATATGTGTATATCCTAATGTTTGTGTCCCTCTGTGTGCTTGTGTTTGTGCTAAAGGTGTGTATGGCAGCACTGACTCCCCCTGTGGGGGCCAGCAGAGCTCTCTGAGCTGCTCCAGCTGCTGCAGGGGTGACAGAGGCTAAGACTGACCGAGGCAAAGGGGTGAGAGGGCTCTGGAAGTTTCTGGAAGTTTCTGAGAGTTGCCCCGCCACTCCTGGTTAATTCCTGAGGCCCAGGGGTCAGAGAGAGCGGGACGAGGGGGAAGGGATGAGGGGCTGCAGCGCCACGGTCACATGCTTGACCTGCCAGACTGACCTTATTAGACTGACCCTGCATACATCCTATACATCTTTCTGCCTGCAGTATTTATAGTTTTTGTGTATGGGCTTGTATTTTTTGGAAGTTTTCGTCAGGATCCAAGAGTGCATTTTGTCACAGAGAGATGGAGAGTTAGAGAGTTTGTGTCACATTGTTGTTCGATATTTCAAAGCCTCTCTCTGTTCTCTTTCTGATCATTTTTTGATATCTCTCACTCTCTTTCAGAAACACACCTTTCCTTTCCTTTTTTGGTCTTCAGTTAGTCTGTCCAGTTAACACTTCACATACACATATTAAGAGCTTTTCCCCACATATTGCCATCCTGCAGGATGGAGGTCGCAGTTGTCCAAACTGCTCCAGGGGGTCGCAGGAGCGCGGCCAACTCTCTTGGACCAGGCAGCCTCTAATATTCTGGTCTTTATGGGGCCAACCGGTGGTCTTTAGTGGGGACACATTCATTGTGGGCCTCCTGTTCTACAAAGCGCTTGTCACTCATTGTGCTGAACTTGTGTTGTTTCTATGCAGCGCTCGGCAGCACAGCTGTCGTCAAAAGACCCAAGGCTACTCTACCCTCGCCTGAAAGAAACAAACAAACAAAGCCGTAAAACAAGAAAATGAAAGACAAAAAAGGGTCACAAATAATGAGTGTACAAAAAACATCTTGTCGAATTGCACCTTGGGAGTCTGTCTTCAGGAAGACTGAGGGGTAAGAAGCTTCTGAGCGGACCTGGGGCACAATGGGACTTGGCCCCTCCTGTGTTACTGTTAGCCAGGCCCTTTGGATGAACTTGTCTCCTTTCAGTTGGCGCTCTTATGCCCAGGTGTGTCCTTGTGTGTGTGTGTGTGTGTGTGTGTGTGTGTGTGTGTGTGTGTATCCACAGCACTGACATGTCTTTGGCCCCAAGTGCTCCATTGAAAATAAGACGGAGAGCGGAGCGAATGAAAAGAGATAAAGTGCAAAACAAGGATGAGAGGAGGAATAAAAGAAGAGTGGCTTCCTTGCTTTTCAGGGCAAGGACAATGTTCGGGCCTTTCTCCCACGCTCTGTACAACACTCTCTCTGCCCCCGTGGTCTACTGAGTGTCCAAGACCAGCAGTTTGTATTTTAATTTATTGAAAGGCATTCAGTAATTTCATGTTCTGTGAGCAGCTTTCTAGTTAATATTTCAAGGATGGAGATCCACTTTAAAATGTAAAAAGTGAGAATGAAAACAGATGCAAAGAACAAACTTTTTATTGTTGAACATTTTTTTACATTAGCCGCCAAAATAAAAGTACCAAAATGATCCACAATTTTGCTTGCTAAATTCAAAAATAGTTGGCTCGATTTTGCCTTAACCCACATGTTACACATTTGCCATCATGTCATTAAATGAATACAAACATTTTCCTCAATATTAAGAACTAATACTTTCCCAATATTGCAATCATCGTGTAGATCTCTTGGGTCCGGTAGCCAGCCAGCCAGCCAAGCAGCCATCCAGACAGGCCAGTGAATGGCTCGATGCCAAGGCCAATTGAGAGGTGCTGCTGTGGTGGAGAGCCAGAGGGGAGATGGTCATCCATTATTCATCACTAAGCCAAATAATCCCCAACAGAATTGGTCTGGTCTTGTCTGGCCCAACGGTTGGGGAATGGATGGGATGGTCCGGGGGGCAAGAGGGGAGGGTTTCTGGGGCTGGGGGATGGCAGGTTTGAGGTTTTTTTCGGGGGAGGTTTAGTAGGATTTTTTGGGGGGCCGAAAGGGGGTAGCGAGCTCTCTGTAATGGGTGGGAGGGAGGTTCTTTGAGGATTAGATGCAAATATGTCTTTGATAGCTTTCACAGTCTGGGAGTCCCATTCTGTTTATGGATATTCATATTAAGTCTAATCTTTGGAAACAATCCCTGGCATGGAGGAGTGAGAGGCTGCTGGGATGAGGATGGAGCAGAGAAGCAGCAGGGGGTTCTTGGGGATGGAATGGACCTGAATGGGGTCTCCCGTGACCCAGATCAGGGGCAGGACCAGCAGAAACCCTTATGGTGTGTGTGAACCACCTAGTGGATCAAGGACCAGGTAAACACTGACCCTGTGTCCCATTCACTGGAAGCACTGATGAGTAAATATGTAAACACACTTAAACACACACACACACACACACACACACACACACACACACACAACCATACAAATTCTTGCACAGATACACGCACAAACAAACACCCAGACAAAGCGATTGGCACTTCATCAGTGTCAGTGACAAACAACTTGTTCAGACACAATATAGCCTTCGCCTTCTCTCCCGCTCTCATTTTCTCTCTTTGAGACTTATCTGTCCTTGACATGGGTCCATGTCACTGTTTTGTCTGAACATCTCTCCCTCCAGGCAGCTGCTCTCAGATCGGCAATCAGACTGAAGAAGAAGAAGAAGAAGAAGAAGTAAGCGGAAGTCGTTGTGGTTTTCAAAATACATGATTGACCTTATGTAGATCGGTCACTTTACGTTTATCCATGCAATGATCCAAGACCCTGGGTGCAACAACGACTTTGGGCCATGTTGCAAATCAAACACATACGATGCAGTTCCTATTGTTATAGGCGGCCCCTCCACCAGGTTTCCCCTCAAACCGTGGCTCACGCTCTCATTGACCGTAGCTCTCTGATTAGCAGGTTCATTTATTTAGCATTCTAGATGTCTGGAATGTCTCTGTGCTGCACCATCATTCTACAGTTCACACATTGTGCTTGAGTGCCAATGTGCGAGTGCCGAGCCAACGCAGACTTGCCTCTGATTTGGAGGTTTTGTCTGGGAGCTCCAAAAAACTGTCTGCAAGTGAAAAATCATGGCTGAAGTCGCGTAGTGTGAACTAGGCATTAACAGGTGAGCTGTAACATGACTTGGTCAAGGAAATACTGTAAATATATTCTGTTGTATCATAAGGTGTAGTATTGCAACCATGAAGTATTGTTAGCATAGCACAACGTCCCTGTGCATCACCTGGTTATCAAGGTTACCTGTTCAACATCTTCTTGAGAAGCCGGACTGTCTGATGGATGTGATGCATAAGTAAATTCATTCAGCTGATCATGTCCTCTATGATGTATATGTTGTTAATGTGTGCCTCACAGCAAAGTGATGAAATGCAAAGTTAACTTCTGCTCCTCATGTATCATCATTTATCAATGCTTCTACATTTGACAACTTGCTCATTGCCGTAATTTATCATTAGTTTGAAGTCAGTTCCGAACAACAAATACTTTGCACCATGGGAAAAAAAGATTAGGTGTCAGTTAATAGTTTGTGTGCACTCAAACACACATAATCAGTGGTTCTTTAAGACACACAAACTGGAAGAATCTGTGAGTCTTTTGGCCAACATATTAGATTGTTTACCTGCAGTGTTGGTGGGTGTGATGCAGAAAATGAGACGAAGCAAATGCAAAGTGTTCTTATTTCCCTTGTGTCCTCTCTGCTTATACTTCAAAATAATGTGTTTTCATGCATTTGAATGAAATCAGAAACCACTAAACACAGAGAGGAATGTAAAAATCGAATCAAATATAAATGTATGAAAAGTGTCAGTGTCACCATAAAATGACACGTGCCAATTCAACACTAAAATAGCTTGACAGTTGACAGTAAAAACTAAATATGCAGCTTTATGTTTGTCAATTGAGCAAAACGATCACACCAAAATCTAAACTCAAGTCTGGTCTAGTGGCAGATATGCTGTCTGGTAGCAAAGTTGAGGTGGGGTTAGAAAGCCTGCTCAGTGTGACATTACAGTATTTGTTTATTACATCCAAGTTCTCAACATTCTTCCACAGTTGTGCTTTTAAGAAGCAACACTCGCCATTTTTCCGTTGGTATCAAGGGGGTCCAAATCTGCAATGCATGGATCGGATGTGTCGCTCTTCAGGTTGGGTCTTGCAATAAACTTTGGGACTAGCGTAGTTGTGTACAACAGAAGTTACCCAAAACAAGTGCTGGACAACTCACCCACAGCCATGTAGTGGACCAGACATGGCAAGTCCTCCTCGCAGCAGGTCAGAGAGCAAAGGGTGAGTTTAGGGAGAAAAGGGAGGAGGGGAGGTTTTCATTCTCCTCCCCCACCCCAGCTGGGCCTGCGGTCTCTCTCCCCCTCTCTCCCTCCCTGTCCTGGTAAGCTGTATAGGGCTCCAGGTCGGGAAGTTCATGAAGGAGGGTTTCCCTCTCTATCGTAGACTATGTGTGTGTGTGTGTGTGTGTGTGTGTGTGTGTGTGTCTGTGTGTGTGCATGGTGTAGTGTCTCAGGGGCATTGGGGGAAAAGGAAGAGAGCCAGACAGCAGATCATCTCACAGCACACCCAAACATACATACACAAACATGCAGACACAAGTGTGTGCATAAAGTCTGTACTTTATTCTATATTGTAGTACTGAGAGGACAGTTGACCAGAAAGCAGAAATACATTATTTGTACCGGTGCATAGACACATTTTTTTTACTGTTAAGTATTGTTGCTAATGTGCAAATATGATTGGTCACATGACAGTAGATATGACATAACTGAGAGCGGCTGTGTTTTTATCTGCCGTTGCTACAATTGCACATTTCTGTTTGCTAGCCAGTGTAGCTATTTACATCGTGAGGAGACAAAACACAATGGACTATGTTTTCCATTTGAATGTGTTCACCCTCTTCTTTCACTGCAGTCGGGAGAGGGTGGGGGTAACAGGGAGGTACACTGTCTGGAGGGGGGGGGGGGGGGGGGGGGGGGGCGCTGACCACATACATTTCTCTCAGGCCCTTACACCACGCGCGCAAAACCCCTTTGCTGTGCGTGTATTTCATATGTAAGTGTGTACAGTATTGGTGAATTATGGCAAATTCACATCAAAATGAATGGACTGGGCTGTTGCATGTGTGTGTGTGTGTGTGTATATGTGTGTGTGTGTGTGTGTGTGTGTGTGTGGATGGAGGGGTTTGGGGATCCTGGGACCCCTTTTCCCAGACATGCACTGACCTTTCCAACCAGACAGGGATAAAGGGACAAGGAGGGAGGGCTGAGGGCATGAGGGCACTGGAGTGTGTATATGTGAGTGTGTGTCTGTGTGCTTATTTGCGTGTCTGTGAGTGAGTCCATTGCTGTATCCTTGTGTGTGTGTGTGTGTGTGTATGTGTGTATGTGTGCGTGCTGTTTGATTTCGTGGACCTCTGAACCAGTCAGTTCTCCCCGTCCTGCTGAGTTTGGCCTGGTGCAACCAACCCCCACCCGCAAACGCGCACCACCCCTACAAACCTCCCCCTCCTCTTTCCCTCTCTCTTCATCCCTCTCTTCTCTCTTCTTTTGTTGGACCAAGTCATTGTGCTATCCCCGCAGCGCTCTGTATGCAAAAAAGGTGGTGCTCTGAGGGCTCGCCAGCTCCGGACCCTTGCAAATCAATTTGTCTGTGGAAAGGGTGAGGGCAAGGAGGTGGGATGGGGGATTGTGGAGCACCGAGGACAACTGGGTGAAAAGCCTGAGGTATGCAACTCTCCCTCCCGACAATATCATAGTTTCTACTCCTTTGCATTGTTTGTTACAAATTAGGAAACTTGCAATAAGGCCAATTAGCCCAGAGAGATGTGATTTTTTTGTTGAGTATCACCAAAGTCAAAATACAACCTAGTCTCAATTTTGTGCAGAGCTCACTGCATTTTGCCCTTTTCAATCAGAAGCATCATCATTATTTTTTCTATGTGTTTTAGACTGAAGACACTGAAAACATGACTATTGACGTTTTGATGTTTTCTCTATTTGGATGTTGTCAGTAAGGAACAAGAAAGAGAGGTGAATCCAGACTGACCCCGCCGCTCTGAGAGGAGGATCAGACATTGATTGTGGTTGTCCCTCTCTCCCTCTCTCCCCCTGGATGCAGACAGGACTCTCCCCAAAGCACACAAGCTTGAGAGGGTCTTTGCTTGACTGGAACAACGATGATCAATACCTGTCACTTCTGTCTGGTCTGGCCATAGCCCTGCTCCTCTGCCCCCCCAACACACAGTGGGAGAGCTTGATGATGCGCACACACACACACACACACACACACACACACACACACACACACACACACACACACACACACACACACAAGCACAGAGTGTATGCAGAAATCCAAATAGTTAAATATAAATAGGCGGCCCACACGCATGTACACATGGGTATAAGAGGGTGAGTGCATGCAAACAAGCACAGGAAGACATATGGTGTAAATACATACAGAACACACAGAGACGTACACACAAAGCATCTTGTCAGATGGACGAGCGCACTCACACACACACACACACACACACACACACACACACCTACACACACACACACACACACACACACACACACACACACACACACACACACACACAGGCTGTGACAGCGAGGTCAGACAGGGCATTCAGACCCAGACACTAGTCTCTTCTCTGGGGTCAGACCACAAGGCCAAGGTCTACTCCCTAACCCCAGTGGCCCTTCAGACACACACACACACACACACACACACACACACACACACACACTGACCAGCCAGGGCAACATAGAGGGGGGTGAAGAAGGGATTGATGGGGGATGGTTGAAGGAAAAATAAATCGGTTTGAATACAAGAATTGATGGTAAAACACGGGTTATTATTTGAATATGGAAATTTGTATTAACTCTGCAGATTAGTTTATAAAGACCAACGTTTCTATCATTTTAATGCATGTAAAAAAGATGTTCCTCAACCTTGAACTATCATTATTCAGTAAATGTGAATAAATCCATGTAATCCAGCTATTTTCTTTATCAGCCTGGCGGTGTGAAAAGGTGAAAATAAAAAGAAAACGTATTGGGCTGGCTGTTATAGAAGAGAAGGGAGGGTAGGAAGTCATAAGTAAAGCCTGCTTCCTTTCAGCAACTTGCTCATTCATTTGCTTGAGGTCTCCTTCCTTGCTCATTTTTTTTTCTTATTTTCAACTCTCTCTCTCTCTCTCTCTTCCTCCTCCTTGTGTCCTCCCTGTCTTCTTACTCAAGAGACCCTTGCTCTGCCCAGCTAGAGAGATAAGGAAGTGGAGGGGCCAAGTTTACCACTGCAGATAAGCTGTAATTGCAGGGTAATAAAAAGATTGGAAAAAAAGAAAGAAACCGGAGGAAGAAAGAACGGACACAAAGGGGTGAATTGATCAGAAATGATTGATGCAAGCGTTGACACTCCAGGTCGCTGACAGTTATCAGCGAGGGCAACCTTTTGCTCATTGCAGTCATCTACGTGCAGCAGAAGACCCAGTGGCTGCACTCAAACAATAACCGACAGCCTTGACCCTCTGATAAACAGCAACAGCAAACTAACTAGCTGAACAATCACTTCTCTGTTCTGCGACATCGCTCAGTCAGTGCTCCTGTAAACGCTGGTCGTTAACATGGACATTGTGTTCACACACATAAAACCAGCTGTTCCAGTTTTGTACATTTTTGTTGGTGTCGTAAAACTAGTAAATCATTCAAATGGCTGTTATTGTTTGCCGTCAGTCAGCAGAGTAAACAATCCCGTTTACCATATTTCACCCGGCTGTGCCCTGAAACAAAGTGTTTCATGAAAGCGCTTCTCAATTCAAAAGGGAAGGTTAAAATTAAAGCTGACGATTGCAGTTGTTTGTTTTAGGCAAATACGTTACACTGTGCTCAACCAAACAATAACATTTGAATTATCCACATTTCTATGTGTTATTTGAGTAAAATGAAAATGCAATAATCAAATATTTTTTTTCCTGTTCGCATGCTTATATGACAACATTAAAATGCAAATGCAAAAGCTGTTTGACATTACATTTTTAAAAACCTTACCGTTCTGTACAGTGGACATCATTCAAATGTTAATTAAAATGCAATATAAACAATGTATTATAGTGTTCCATTCATGGAAGCATTATCTAAGTCACAATTAAAATTAGAATGCAATTTTCCAACCTTCAGAAAATAGAATTGAAAACGACAGTTGACTCCACATTTTCAAAGAATTACAAATAAGGAGGTTTTCTTCCTAAAACACAACCATATTGTTTTTTCACAAAACAATATGTTCATAATTTTGGTTTGTTACAAACATTATCTGTCTAAAAAGTAACAATTTGTTCTCAGTTATCTACACAAAATAAATATTTTATATATCCTTTTTATTTGACTAATCAAAAGATGTCGATGCAAAATGTGCCTGTTATCAATCTTACTGAGCCGCTGCTCAGGTTTGTTCTCTGGATCATTTCTGACACTTAGTGCTTTCCATAACCAAAGATGGAGATGTATTTTACAATTTTGATATTTGCTTTGTGAGCAGTACTTGAAAATGTAGCTAAAGAAAAAGTCCTTGAAGGGTGTTATGTTTTAAGGTTTGAAGTACTTATTATCAGTTGACTGTGGCTTTTCAGGACTTGGAATATGGAATATAAAGTCTTGTAACCTTTTACCCCAAACTCTGAAATGTCGTCTACTAAAAAGATTGTTCCAACCACTTTCAGCACTCAAATTACAAAAGAATCCATAGCGAAGCAAAATGTTTACTGTGCAACAACAACCCATAAAAGAGGTGTATTGAATAGTTTGTTTCTGAGAGATTTGAAGTTTCCACGTCAAATGTCAACATTTCAAAGCCGAGCTGCATTGTTGATGTGAATATCTTTTAGAACTAGCTTGTGTTTGATTAAAAAAAGGATTGAAAAATGAATAACATCACATATTTCATTACAACGCTAATTCATTTTGGAGGTTACGCTGGTGAAAGGAGGCATGTTGTAGTGTGTGACAGGTTTACCGTTGGTGTGCTGTGTGACCACCAGCCCTTACTTCCTTCCTCTCTGCTGGCCTGGGGAAGAGTGTGTGTCCTGTTGCTCTGTTCCTCTGGGGCTTGAGCATGCATGTGTGTGTGTGTGTGTGTGTGTGTACAGTACGCTTGTGTGTGTGTGTGTGTGTGTGTATGTTTTTGGTCACGCTCCGACACTCACGGGAGGTCAGGTGAGATTGGGTCTGGTTCCTGATTCCTGGAAGAGTGGACAGCTGCAACATCTCACACAAATGCCGTGACATAAATCACACAAACAGAGCTCAAACACATCCTCATTATTTCTCTCGGACCGTCTCTCTTTCACTTTTGTAAGGCTCGTCTCAAAGAGTGGCGAACCAAAACTATTTTTTCAACATGAGTCCAAAACTGTCTCGTAAATTGCCTGGTCGTGATCTTCTTCACTTATTCTTTGATCAGGTTACGGGTTAAAATTTTAATTTAGCAAATTTTAGACTTTTTTATTAATGAAAAGTGCTTGTGTGGCTTTAAAAGTTAATATCAGAGAACGTATGTTGTTTAAGGTACTTCTCCATATGTATGTGCTGACTGGCAGCAATATGGAACATATTATATTTCAGTCTCTGACCACCTTTTTTAATCTAATCATGTGTTATCTACCCACCTCACTCTCCTGTACACAGACTTATCTGAGGGGCCATTATAGCAACTTCTCCATATACTCATATCTTCACCAATGGTGATAAGATACCTGGGAGGGATGTAGACCAGAGGAGGGTCCTGGCAGGGTCTCCCTCACCCTCTCTCTTACACACACACACACACACACACACACACACACACACACACACACACACACACACACACACACACACACACACACACACACACACACACACACACACACACACACACTCACAAGGCCATAAACAGGTTGTCTGCGTAGTATCAGAGACGTGGCTTTGCTGTGATGCACTGGAGGAGCCGCAGTCTCCTGCTCTCTTAGCTCTGTGTAAATACACCGCTCATTGTTTATACAGCGCGGTGTGGCTTCAGGTTCCAGGGACCATCACTCTGGGTCTGGGTCAGATCGCCAGAAACACACACACACACACACACACACACACACACACACACACACACACACACACACACACACACACACACACATTCATCCTAATGCAAACCAGACTCCCTCTCTCCCTCTTTTCTTAGAGAGAGAGGGAGAGGGAGCGCTAGTAGGGAGACCGCACAGCGTTGGATCTCGGCCAAATGGACCAGCGGAGCTTGTTTGGAAAGCTTTCAGTCAGAAAGCCACTTTTTGGCAGGGGCCCTGTGAGTGCTGCTGAGCCCTCTGAAGCGGGATGGAGCTGCTAAAATAAATAATGGTTAGGACCGAGGAGGTAAGAGTGGCGTTGGAGGGTAGGGGGTAGAGGGGTAGCAAGAGGAAAAAGGAGGGGTGGGGGCAGTGGAGGACGGAGGGAGAAGTAAGGGGAGGGGGGGGGGGGGGGGGGGGGGGGGGGTTTAGAGGCCGCTCCTGTAATTATATATGTCAGTCGACACCAAGGCACTTGGACCGCCAACGCTCACGTTTCCACCTCGCTCTCTTGCTGTCACCAGATAGAGAGAGACGTGGAAAGAGAGAGGGGGAGAGGAGAGCATATGTACGTTTGTGTGTCTGAATTTGTACTATTGCATACACATTTTTACGTGTGCAACAGCATGAGTCTGTGAACAGTCCTGCTAGCTCTGTGCGTGGTGCGTGAGTGTGTGTTTGTTTGTGTGTGTGTGTGTGTTGGTGGGCCTGCAGGGACACCAAACCTGGTCACTCTGGGAGAGGGAGATAAGGAAGTGTTTCACACAAGAGTATGTTGGTCTTTCAGCAGGGAGCAAAGTAGTGGCCCCTCTGTACACTGGCTCGCTAACAAATTTCCCACATTAGCTGAGTTGGGCATAGGCACTAAGTATGTGGAAGTGCACTAAACTGGACTTGCTTTTGTGTATTTTTCATGTTAAGTTCACAGGCAAATCTGTTGATTTACCGGATTTTCTGAATCATTTTAATTTGAGGTAAAACTGAAAGTGAGTGAGCTCAAAATGACGCTAAATGACAGCAATGATAACGCTGTTAAGTTGCATAGCTGCATTCGTGTCTGCAGTATGGGAAGATCAGAAAAACCTCTTGTTATTCTGACTTGGGAGTACTCACACATTATTCCAAAATGCTTACTCTAATTGCTATAGCTCGTAGTCACACCATGCAAACTAAGTCAAATGTAAACAATGTAATATAACCACGTAAAACACGTCACAAACATTACTAACGCAGGAACTCAATCTTAAAAAATAACATAAACTTTACCAGACAACCCTCTCTGGTTGAAAGGCCCCTCCTCCCTTTAGTGTTGGGGTTCTTCAGTCTTTATTCTACGTCATTGGTCATTTTGTCTGAGCATTTAATAGATATATGGATGGGTTTACATTGTGGTTGCTTGAAAGCGTGGTGCGTTTTATACAGAAGCTAACAGGTGACTTGTGCGTCAGTATCAGATGGCGAGTGGCGTGAAATAGGGTTAGTATTTAAGAATGGGCTTGAAACTCCCGAGATGTCTGGCTTGGAAATTACAACCAGGAGACTGATTATCATCTTCTTTCATTCATTCGTTCCCAGATCGTGACAATTATTTTGTGACAATGCTATCATTACTGAAACGAATGATGGCCAAAACTACAAGAAAAAGACCTAAGCTGTAATAAACCTGAATTATCCTTTACAGGTACTTAATAGATTTTTATTAACTGAAATTTTTACTCATCATAGAAAAAGCACAGGTGTTACCATTAACATTAACCCGAGGTATTCAACCATCTCAGTAAGTCCTGACAGTTTAACAGTGAGTGCACAATACCAGGATCCTGAAACTGATGCGGCTAAATAGAATTCAGCCATTTTAATTTCTCTTTTTTGCTTTTCCTGCAGTGATACAAGGTCTTTCGAGCAATGATTCCCTTTTGCATCTGTGGCTTTCACTGTATCTTCAGTGTGTTGGTCTAATCTAATCCATCCAGTCATCTTATTTGACCAAATTGACTCATTGTTACTTTTAACACCGACTGTAAAACATTGAATAATTGTACTTAAGGTATGCATGTATTGATTCACTTTGAAAATGACATCAACCTACATATGAGTGCAAGCACGTAGAGCATTCCTTTGCTCTCGCTCACTAATTCTTTCTCTTTCTTCTTCTGCTTTGTAGTGATCTGCCTCGCTCTCTGATCTCAACCAGGATCAGGTCCAAGGATCTCACCCCAGAGACACAATTACCACACCGGGCTAAATGTGCCGCCCACAAGCTACAGTTTCCATCAAAGGCCCTCCGTACGCTCTCCAACCCTTGTTTCCTCTGATGCTTTCTGTCTTTCTTTCTCCATTATTAGTACATCTCATTCACACACTCGACCTGCTTTCATTCCTAACGTTGCTCACTTAATCACTCTTTTTCTCCATCATGATACTTGAGGTGAAATGAGAACTCACCACATATGGTATCTCGGAATGACATAAAAACAATACCAACACAGATTTTTAGAAAAATGTTTTGCAACTACTGTCGAGAGCTGAAATCCCACCAAGAGGGACAATCAGATAGAGTGGCAGACAGTCGACAGCGGTGGTCCGAACCGGCTAGGAGTGTGTGAGAGGTGTTGATTTAGCTGTAGGAAGGAGGATTAAATGGCTCATTGGCGGGGCTAGGAGGGGAGAAGGTGCGAAGCGATCAGCCCTCCCTCTCCCCCTGCTCTCTCTCCCTCTCCCTCCCTCAGCCAGGAGAAAAGGCCATTGGGGCTGAACAAACAAATCACATGGCCATCAAACACTACTCACCACTGCTGCACTGGGACTTCATTCAGACAGCATTTTACTGGTCTCTGCAGTGTGCTCATACACCACATCCAAAGACGCACACACAGTCTGAACACACACACACACACACACTCATGCACGCAAACATACACACTGCCGAGTCTCCCCATCAACATGACAGTGGTTTTACAAGTCCCCATAGTGTGAGGTCTCTTATTCCCCGACTAGCAGTAGAACAACATCAGCAGAACGAGCGGGGGGGAAGAGGAAAAGAGGGACAATTCAACTATTGAACTGCTGCTGGTCCGCGTTGCACGGAGGGTTGTCAATAAAGCTCATAAAAAAAGGTTGTGAAAGTTGTAACTGTTTTGTAATGGGAAGTTGGTGTCAACTCCCTTTAAAGTTATGGCCCATTTAAAGAGAAGTGTGCTTAAACGTGACAAGGATGCACCTTGCAGGACATTTAAGATTGATGGGGAAGACTGAAAATGGTCGTTAGGTTTGGAACTTCAGTCGTGTGTGTGTGCATGTGCATGGGCATGAGCATGTGCATGCGGTTTGGGAGGGTGTGTGTGGTACGACAACCTGCCTGTAACAGAAACCTCGGGCTGGCATTTTCTTTTCGAAAACAGAACTTTCACTTTCATGTTCTCTCCCTCGCCCCTCGGTTAGCCACTAAATGTCACTCTCCCCTCTTTAAAACAAACAAAGCCAGTTGAGTCTAGCATTAGCTGCTGTTTGAAATGGCTCAGAGCCCTCAGAAGGAACCCCTAGAATCCTTTAAAAAGTGTATCATACACAAAGCACGCACCAACACCCCTATTAGTTTAAAAAAAATCAGATGGAAAATATCAGAGAAAATCTCTGAGTTGACTGGATAATCACAGCCGTTGGTTATTAGGGCTACTGGTATTATGCAGGGATGTGGGAGAGGCTGTGGGAGACACAGATAGTGGTATAGAGAGATATAGAGGCAGGGGGAGAGAGAGACAGATAGCAAAGGGCACAGACTCTGGTTTTAAACTACGCTAAATACCAGCTACCTCCAAACCACACATGACATGGAGCTATCACCAAAGATAAGTCTTCTGTGTCATAACTGTCATAACATAATCACAAGGAGCTTATGGTAAAGAGCTCTGTTGCCATCGGTTTATGAAAACATATCTCAGCTACTGGCTTTCATCAGCTGCTATAAAACACATTCTCAGTAGGTCTCACAACACCTTTATACATTCACATTAAAAAGCTGTGATTTCTTTTAAGTTGTGAAATTTTACTGTTGGTTGCCATCCAAGCCGAGGTTTGTAATTTGTCTTGGGTGGAATCTCTTCTTGTCCCACAAGCGTTTGTTAAGGGACTGTCGTGATCTTTCTCTTTGTTCAAAATATCTGCACATTAGAAGCTGCCAAAACAGAATGTTCAGAGGCTGAACCTATTGTCCCATAAGGACAATAGCAAAAAAACAAAAAAAACAGCAACCGTGAAGTGATTTAGGCTGTAGTAGGGGCTGATTTTGTTTTTATTTTATCTCCCTATCAGGCTTCACTGGGAACCAGCAAGAAATGGACCCAAAAGCAGGACTCACAGACAAAAAGTACAGGTGAAAGTCTTAACTAGGCAAAAACACAGAAATGTTCACAGCAGACTGTCCAGTGAAGTCAGACTTCCTAAAAACACTAAGCAAAACCACTTGAAAACTATTCGGAAATGATCTCTGGAACGCTCAAACAAACAGTAAAGAGGAACTGGCACAGATAAAGGGGAGCACACAGACTAAATACACAAGGAAGGGTAATTTGGGACAGGTGAAACTGATCAGGGCGGGGCAGCTAATGACACTGGCGGGAAACACACAAGGGCAGGAAGTGAAGTATCTGAAACTAGAGACAA
This sequence comes from Pholis gunnellus, assembly GCF_910591455.1. Classification (NCBI taxonomy): domain Eukaryota; kingdom Metazoa; phylum Chordata; class Actinopteri; order Perciformes; family Pholidae; genus Pholis; species Pholis gunnellus. The sequence continues at coordinate 17,071,815 of NC_136531.1, forward strand.
AGGTGAGTACCAAAATAAAACAGGAAATAACGGAAAAACTAAAAACAATAAAACATAACCTTAATATCTGGACCAGGATGTAATATTCTCCAAATAAAACACTTATTGATCTAAAAGCCAAAACTAGTATGTAATAAAGGGATACTGACGACAATTTTACACATCAAAATCACTTCACTCGTCATGGTTAGTCCACCTCAGCCTCTGAGAACATTTGTATAAGTCCTCTATGGCTCAGGAGCAACTTAGTCTGAGATCTGAGAAAATAACCCTGAGGATGTCATGTCATCAGGGTTATCTCAGATTTTACTTGAGACATCAACATTTTTAACAGAAAGTAGTTACAAATGGAAGTGTGGAGTTTTAAAAACATGGGTGTTTGCCAGATAGGGATCATCTAATAATGCCTAGGACGTGTAGGACTTTTCTGGGTGTGACTCATGCTAAGTGAGGAGGCAGTGCCCATTCATTGCACATTGCGTGCCCCACCATTATGCACTGCCCAACCTCCCAAAATTGGTTTTCAAATAACAAGAAAAAAATAAACTGCATCCACTGCAAAGTGTGAAAATTCATTGAGAGTATTGGGGAACGTTTTCTCCAACCACTGTCGATTGATACATCGTGCACCTCAGACACAGCTGGTCCTGATAGATTCCACACGGACGTGTCGCCCTCAGACAGCCTCGGGAAGGTTAGGTGCTGAGGGTGCTGCAGCAAACCCCCACCCCCAGGGTGAGGTACATGTGTACTGTTTTTTCTTTTGTGTGACATCACTCGTTTGTTTTAATTATTGCGAGCAGCGGCTGCTTTAATAAAGATGATTTCCTATGATAATTTGTATAGTTTCCTGTTGTCATTTGTCTGTAGGCCTGTTGATCTGTTGTGGCAGGACGGTTTGGACTGGATTCAGGCAGCCTCTCTATATAACTTTTCAGCACGTAGCACACAACAATGTGGTTTTGTCAGGAGTCACGACTGGGCTGTCAATGGTTATACTGATGGCTAAAATAGCCATTTCTGAACTATGCCGTTTTCATACTGTCATATTGTTTTCGCTGACAAAACGTAATATGGAGCTTTCAAGATACGATTGATAGTGCTGCAGGGGCTTTATGAAAGTCTTTTGTACAAAAGTGTAATTAAGTCAAAATATTACTGTGGTTTTATTGGCCAAATTAAAAGAAAGAAAGATCAGGTCACATCAAAAAAATACAGGGAATCTTGCTAAACAATCATGACACAACAGCTTCTCACAAAGCAAAATTTACTTCATCAATTTCACACTGAAATATACGAAATACAATGTAAATATGAGCAATATTTACATTACTTTTATCATTTTCAATGATTAAACAAAATGTTTAAAAAACATTAAATTAAATATATTGTATAGTCTTGATGTGGCATTTCAAATTCCACCAATTCAACAGTTGACAGTTAATGTTTCTAATGTTTTTTGTATGATATATTTTATTTCTACTACAAAAGGAAAGATACAGATGATGATTAACTGCTATAAGCTTGGCTAATGCACAACATCAGTTTCAGAACTCATATTCTGGTGACAAGCAGATACCTGAAAGCTACAAAAATGAATTTTGCACCACTTTCCTCTCAGGGTTCAAGGTGTTTGTCAAATCTCTGTCTCTATTGGGACGCAGTCTGACATCTGTAATGCATTTTTCTGTTCTTTTTGCATGATTAAGCAAACTTGGCATGCAGGTGCTACCCAGTGGACTGCACCAGTACAACAATATTCCCAGAACAAATTAAAGTAGCTGTCGTATGGATCAGTCTCTCTCTCTCTTTATGTTTTTTCTCTCTTTCTTCTCTCTCTCTTCTCTATGTTGCTCTTTCTGTCCCCTCCCCCTCTCTCTCTCTCTCTCTCTGGCACAAACAAAACCAACCCAAAAACAAACTAATGATACAGCCAATCTCAAATCACAGGAGAATGGCAGAAATCAAACAAACAGAGAATCATGAAACTACAAATCTCTCAAACTTGGAATGGTTGGGTCTGGAGAAAGCCTCAGTTTCACTGCATTGTGAAATGTCTGCAGTCTGCTCTGATGTTGGTACATCAGCACCATGGGCCCACTCACCACAGTAACGGCTAAGTTGAGGCGGCGCTGCAAATCCCAGCAAAACTAAATGCACTGCGTCCTGCTCTAAGAGTAATGGTGAAGGGTTCTCAAGTGACATCACTAATGCGCTAACTAGTTTTAGTCCTCCCCAGTCTCATCACTTATTCAGATGAACCCAGTGAGAGAAAGAGACAGATATAGAGAGAGGGGGAGAGAGAGGCGACAAGCACTTCGCACTCTCAATTACGCAGTGGAGCTCATCACTTGGCAATCTGTCCCTATCGCTTTAATTGGCTTGTAATATTACCTCTGATCTTGTCGCCCAATTAACAGGCCTGTCTGGCAGTAAGACTGGGAAGCCGGCGAGCATGTGATGCCTCCCGATCTGTGCCATATGGAACCGAACCACTGATTGGCTACTGATGAGGCACCGCTTTGCTCCTCTCACACCAAGCCACTGCGTGACAAGGGAGGGTGTATGTCCCTGTGTGAATGTGTAGGCATGTATAACTCATGTTGTGGGGACATGAATCTGTTCACACACTTACATTGTGGGGACTTGCCATCCTTTTGGGGACAAAATGCAAGTCCCCATAAGTATTTCTATAACGATGAGACTAATTTTGCACTTTTGGGACTAGAGAACTTGGCAGAAGCATAATGAGTAATCATCAACTTTGTCCAGTCAGTCACACATGGTATGACACTTGCTCAGCCTGATGGTCCCACTGACTTTAACCGAAAGCAGGTAAAGAGTATGTGTAAAGAGCAAAAGAGGCAGAACGCGTTGGACGAAATGTAATCTGGGAATCCACTGGCTATCTCCTGATGATATCTTACCTTTTGGTTGGTTTAAAATATGCTTGTAAACTGGCTACTGGTGAAACAATCAGGTTGTACATTTTGTCTCTCAACTCCAGTCGTACATCCCAAGTTGCTAGTTGCACTTCAAACAATGAACAGCGCATTGAAGAGGAGGTCTTGGCCCGGATATCTGCTAGCTACACCGGAACCCTAGAAATATAGCCCATTGCAACTAGAGGCTCATACATTGACAGATTTTTATTTTATTATCTGCAATAAGCTGACATCAGCTGATAAATTGGTCCACCTTATCATTCATCTGTATCCTCCATCTATGTGGGTCCCCCAGGGCTCTATACTTGGACCCTTTTTTTTTTATCAATTTGCTCCCGTAAGGTCACTTTATTTAAGAAACACAGCACCTCCTTTTACCGGTATGCTATTGACACAGATTTACTCTGGAATTAATTCAGCTCCTCATTATTCAGAACAGCTCCCTCATCCTACCTTTTGTGGTAATACAAATGTGTAGCTTTGTGTCATCACTTGATTTCCTGCTAAATGATCAACAGTTAGTGGCAGCAAAATGGCAAAAAAGTAGCAATGTGCCCTCAAAAGGAGGAGAGGAAGAAGAATACTATGTAAATGCAGTCCATTTGCCAATTACAACATGGATGCAAACAATGTAGGTTTCAAAATATTTAAAACTATTGGCTTTACAAATGTTAAATGTGGAAGGAAATGCAAGGCCTCACGAATACACGCTCTACATAAGTGTCAACTCCACAGGGTATCTTTTTCAGCATATCAGGACTTCATATGGATGTAAAGGCAGCTCTCTAACCCAGCAATCTGCCGTTGTACAGCCCTGTCTGTGGTAGCTGGTCCTTCCATGGTGAGATTTCTCAGACCTAGAAAGGGAGAGGAATCCAGTGCCCTCTGTCATTAGGCATGGTGACGACTGAGGGCTTTCAAATGGGAAGCAGATCCCTTTCAATGCTGACCCATTTCAGGCTGAAAACCGAAAGGAGGGAATCAGACAGAGAATCGGGATGGCAGAGGTGGAGAAGACAAGAAAACAAGACATCGTTATTCATAGAAATATCAGAGCAAGTTAGCCTGTATATCTTGGCCTCACTTTCTTTCCGGTCAGTACTATTTGCCCTGCAGTGATCTCATTATGCTGTGGGCATTACTGGTCCAATAGATACTAATACTAAAACTATTATCCTTCTGGAAACATATAACAGCAGCAGGACACAATATCTCACATCTCATAATCTCTTTCCATTTCAGCCTTCTCCGCCTCAGGACTCGGTGACATAATATTCTGCAAAGATCGCACAAGTCAAATCACTGCAATGCCTTTGATTTCACAGTCCAAGGTGTTTAACATTCAACTGCTCTGCCAGCTGACCAGAGCACAAGCTCCAGAGGCCTGGGCCCCAGCCAGTGCACCAATGCCAGGCGAGTATCCCTGGACGCTGAGCGCTTGGCAGAGAACCCACTAAACAGTACATGGCATGAAACCCAGCCCGGTCCAGCAAAGCTGTACCTGAGAAGAGGAGACGGCGGAGAAAGGGCCGGGTAGAGGAAGTAGCAAGAGAGGACAGTGGAAATTGAGGGAGAAACAGTGTGGAAGTGGTGGAGAAGAAAGGGGCAAATCAGAACAGGAAAAAGAGACAAAGAATATGAGGACCTGAGTGAGCCTGTCTGGCCTTGTCTTTGTGTCCACAGCGTTTCTTTCTGCTCTTTTTAACTGAGCAGAAAGATGCCAGGCCATCCCAGCACTGCTATTTCCCCATTAACAGGGCCCCACATCTGTTTCTCTCATTCCAGCTGCGCTTTAAGGTCCCTGAAGGTGCAGTTAAATTAGAGCCAGTACAGGTTTATAAATGTAAAATCCTCCAATAATCTGCAGCTGACATGACCCCTAATCTTCTTGCTCTAGTCAGCAGGGTGAACGGTGCTAACTGAGGCTTTGGCAGCACCAACATGTGTTTTGGCTGCCAGACGTTTAAGAGGAAGGTACAGCCACGGAAGATTTTATGGGGGGGAACAAGTTCTTATTGGTGTGTCTTTAGCATGGTTGAGACATGTAGGTGGGTTGGACAAATATCTGTTTTACTGATGTTTTGATAATTGATTATCATTTTGTAGTTATTCCAACGAATCAATTAATGTCCTGGAACTACACTTGGAAAAACATATTTTATGTAGAAATAAAAGTGTTTCTTGCAATAATTTAACTTGCTCCTTCTATTTGCAATAAACAATTCAATAGTGGATTACAGAATCTTTCAAGATCATGACTAATCCTCTGGGGATAGAAACAGCGTATAAAGGACGGAGAGAAATAAAGAAGACAGAAAACCCATGTCTCTCAGCTCCAGAGGAGGGGGTTTCACTAAACTAGCCTGTCTAATGCAATTAATCTAATTGGAGCCGGCGTAAAGTGACAAATTACTACCTTTCACACTAGGGACTAAGAGGGAACCTCTGGAGATGGATGTAGGAAAGGATACCTAGGTAGTTAATGTTATATCTGTTAATTCCATCTTAAACCCTTTTGTAAATGGCTGAAAAAACATTAGATAAAAATAATTTGCCATTATCAATTATGTTTTGTTCAGAGCATGTGTTAATTTGAACAGCACAGTCTATACATATACAGTACATACATACAGTACATACATACATACATTTTGGGCTACAAATAGAGGCAGATGACCTTTATAACGTCTACATTGTTTTCAATGACATTCATGTCTTTATAACAGCTGATTAATACAATAATTGATTTCTTGGGAGAAATTAAATATGAAGCATCAGTATTTTGTCAACTGACTGTTCATTAACTGAATGCATAGACCTCTCTGAGCCTTGCAGTCATAGTATCAATATCAGCATCTCTGCCCTATTTGCTTAGATCTGAATGCATTTCCACTTGACATTTGAGTTTTTGATTTAATCTCAGAACTTATGCACATGAACTCTGCATATTTCAGTGAAATTGTGTTAATGCGTGCCCTTTGCTGTAACCTTGATTACTTGCTGTAGTATCAAAAAACCTTTTTGCGGACATTGATTTCTGCCGGGGGCCACGCTACTGAACCTGGAGCAGCGTATCTCCGCGGATATAATGAACTTAAAGAAAACTAGCTATTACCGAAACCTCTGACATTTTGACATTATCAAATGCCTTGGTTAAAAACGCACATATGGAACAAAAAAAATACAACGCAATATCCATTTATTTGCATACCATTTCCATAAGCGGTGGGAAGTTGCACATGATCCATTTTCGTTTGCAGGTGTTGATCTCGATCATGACATAAAAGTTTTAATTGGATTTTATAGATGTTTTATATATGTCAAGAGCTGTTGAAGTATTTATGTAAAGGGGAAATCTTTCAAGCGTTTCTTGCTGTTGTTGTGGACCATGAAATTCCACATTCGTGCGATTCCACTTACCCACGATAACCATGAACTCTGAACCCAATAATTGTTCTATATTGTGACCTGTGAACTCTTGAGCTTGTGAAAAAACAGAGAAGGAGGCATCCAGAGGTGGAATGCGCTGCCGTTTCTCTCCCAGGGCAGGTACTAACGCGCTCTGAGTGAGAACCTGAATGACCCAATAATGCGTCTCTTCTCTCCGAGTAGCTGGTGCACCTAAATCCCGCCTCTCCATTTCCACCTCCTATATCTTGTTTTGTTGCGGTCTCGCTTTCTAAGATTTCACTTTTCCCTGCACCTTTTTCTTCAGCCCTCTATTCTTTAGTCTCTTAAAGTCCATCCCCCTCTGTTACCTTCACTCCAACCTCCGCCCCCTTCCCTCTCTTTCTCTCTGTGTCTGGAGAGGAAACGGTGGCCATTAAACATGTCTGCTGGGGTCTGGGGGTCTGGAGAACAACCGTCACATTGTGTGACCCCGCCTTGGACCCCAGACGGACTAATGAATAAGGGTAACCCCGCCCCCAACCCCCCCCCTCCCTCCATGCCAGACCCCTGGTAGGTAATTCTCCCACTTCTTTCACAGGGTCCCAGACATCTCCCGCGGCCTTTGACTGAGGGCTTATCTTTTCAGAGGGAAATGTGTGTCATTTGGGGTTTAAGGGAAACCAAAACAAAAACATTGTCACTACTATACAGTTTGTCCCCCTCCTCAAACCCCCAGTCCTTCACTTCTTTCCCTTCTCTTCTAAAACTTGCAGGGTCTGGACGCAGGCTTAAAGAAATAGTGTGAGACATCCACAGTGTCTCCAATTATCTTGAGGAATATGTAAATAGGTGAAGAGACAGTGGCGGGATTATATGCAACTGGCAACGGCTCATGACATGAGGTGGACAAAAGGCTCGGTGGAAAACAGGATTATTCTAACTAGAGGGGCCAACATATCACTGAGATAGATACGGAACCTAATTATTCTATAAAACTACAGTACAAACTAAGCAACACTAGAAGTAGAACAAGCTAAATATATCAAACAATTACCAAATGTTGCTAAAAAGTATATAAAGCTATTTGATATTTGCAAAGGATAACACTGGACCATGCCCTTTTTGCTCTACATCTGATAATTTGTGCACTGACAAACAAAATCCACAGCAATGAAAAAGAAAACGGTCCATCTTTTTGTTCTGAGACACCCACGCTATGCAGTAGACTCTTCAATAACCACATGAATAACACAAAGCACTGGTGCTCCTCTGAAAGCCAACCATGTATCCCTCGGAGATTTAACAATGGTGACATGTGTAAGCTCAATGCATACAGAATATCTCTCCTCTGTCTCTTTCTCTGTTCTCTTTCTCCTTTTCTTCTTCTTCTTCCTCTTCTTCTTCTTCTGTCATGTTTATACATGGCGCCTGCCCACAGCACATCTGAACATCATTTCACAACACTCAGCAATTCAGAGTGGTCTCATTATTAGTATTTCTTCAGTAGCTTTGTAGCTAAAGTACTTGCACTTACAGCTAATGTATTCTGCACACACCAAGACTGACTGCCACTATCAAAGGACTTGCCTGAACGGCGGTAATAACTGGAAAATTATTTCTGATAGCCTGAAACAATCTTCCAAATCATCACAGAACTTTATTAAAATAATATCAAATCAAATTAGCCAGCATCCCACTGTAATGAATTAAGTAAAGGGTTATGCCAGCATTAATCCCATCATGCTCGGAGGCATGGGGGCGGTGGGAGCGTTTAATAAACCAGTCAGTCCCTTCAAGCAGCGGGGCCAGCTTTGGATCCACCATCCACCATCCGCCCTGATGCCCGCTCTGGAGAGAGAAACACATCAAAAGACTTCCTCTCGCCTTGCTTTTTCTCTCCCCTTCATCTCCTCCCACCCTACTCCGTCCTGCTCCCTTTATTCTCTCCATCCCGCATGTCTCTCTCCCTCTGTCTCTCTCCTGTCTCCCCCTTTTCCTCGTTTCTTTTTCTTTCTCATTCCCCTCAGACCATACCTAACCCTCCCTGTGTCTTTCTAAATAATCTGTCCCCCCCCCAACCCCCTCTTCCAATGCTTCATTGTGCCCGTGGGTGAGATTATTCATAAGGGGGTGAATCTTGGTGGAATCTCAGAAGGCTGGTGATAAGTGGTGGAGCCCTTTGGGACGGCTTGGCCTGTCCTCCCAGTGCAGTCTTTCCTTCCAAGCCGGCACGCAGAGAGAGCATTGAGTTAAAATCAAATAGGTCACTCTTTAGCTGTGGAAAGACAGAGGTATTTTGGATGGAACCATGGCCAAATATCATTTATAGGCTCAGAAGGAATTAAAATTCAGGATTCAAAATTTGAGCTACCGTTTGAATTTGGGAAAAAAAGTTAATCTGTAATCATGTGTTCAAATTCAAAATCCTCATTACATAAGCGCAGAATTCTCTATAAACTCCAGTGTTATAAAATGTCTGTCTGACCGAACCCTGTTGCCATCATTAAACTAGGCTACTGAGAGGAGAAGTAGTGTGCGGAAGTATTCAACACCATACATGGAACATTTAATGATAAGGCTCTTTGCTGACCGAAAATAAACCTGCCCTGCAAAACAGAGGGAATTATTACAGAACATTTTAGGTGTGCTCACTGTACTGTGCTTACTTTCAAATAAAGAGCGTCAGACAATCTGGCTACACTGTTGGCTTGTTTACAACCTGTCTGTCCACTTGTGTTTGTTGCCCCATCTCACTTTGTTGCTGTGTTTTCAGATTTCAGCAGTGCTTTGGTACCTGGTGCAAATGATGGCCAAAAAGATGAACATAAGTGTGTCCAAAACCGGTGTTGTATCTTAACATGTAGCAAATTCTGAAAATGTTTCGCAGCCACCGGGTTATATGACATAAGCCATGGAGGTGTTTTGATTAATATCGCCACCACCTGCAACACCAATCTGCATTAAGCTCTTCTAATTCCACCCACATCCATTCCTGAACTTCCTATCTCCTCTATCTTCCTCTCTGTGTCTCCGGACCGTTCACCCAAAACCACCACCACCACTCCTCATGAAAGTCTTTGGACAGGATTCACAGGTCCTGTTGCTGCAGAGGTCTGCGGGGCGGGTCACTGTGTGCCATGCAGGCGGGGGTGAGATAACATCTGCAGGTAGCAGGGCATGAATGGCAGACAAAGTGCAGGCAGCTCATGTTTGATGTAAGGTACTGTCCGTGAGGCAGGCCCACAGGCTAGCCACATTTTTTGAAGGGCTATTCAAAATCTCCGCTTGCCTCAGAATATGTCATGGCATGTCTTGATATCGCTGCATCTTGGGAGTTAGTCCGTGCATAGCTTGTGTGTGTGTGTGTGTGTGTGTGTGTGTGTGTGTGTGTGTGCTTTGATTGGCATCACTGATAACCTCCCCCCCTCTATCTTTGTTTCCATGTGTCTTCAATGTGTGAGAAAGTATGGGTGAGAGAGGGAGGGGTCACCACGCTGTTTCCCTAAGGAGGGTTTGTCCTTTGCCATCTGGCACCTCAGAAGCATGGGCACAGGAGCAGGAGGGGGCCTGTGTGTGTGTGTGTGTGTGTGTGTGTGTGTGTGTGTGTGTGTGTGGTTGAGGGGGGGAAATCTTGACATTACGACGCTATGTGCCTTGTATGTCCCAATGTGCTCCAAGTGCACTTCTTCGTACCGCTAATTTCAACACCTCAACATCTTGTGTTTTCTTTTATTCACATCCCTTTTTTTCTTTGTCTCCCTCTCTCTCTCTCTTCAACTCTCTCCTTTTTCTAGACATTCAAAACTGTGACGAGAAAGTGTCTTTTATTATTCATGCCACCTGTCCTTTCCTGCTTTTAATTATCTTCAATCACTTTCTCATGTATTCTTTTCCTCACCTTCTTTCCTTTCCTTGCTAACTGATCACATTGTTGGCCTTGTTTCCCCTCCTCATCCCCCACTTCTTACTTCCCTCCATCTTTCTTTCACATTGCACTTCTTCTCTCCCCTGCATGTGATGCATGGCAACAGCTTGGCCAGCTGATGAGGGCCAGTTAGAGATAGCACCCAACCTTGACACCCGCAGCTGCACTAACACACACACACACACACACACACACACACACACACACACACACACACACACACACACACACACACACACACACACAGAGAGAAGGATTGGGGGCATTGCGCTATGTAAAATAATCACAATGCATACATTCATTGTGGTGTGGATTTGTTGCTATAATAAGGCTGGACAAATCATGAATATTCACAGACACTTTAAGCAATTATGATAATCGGCATTATTCCTTGCCTCACCACTATCTGTCAGAGGAGGCGGCAGCAGAGGCGAGAAAAGTAGGTTGGGATAGTCTGCAGTTTTACACTCTTGGAACTATATTATTATTATTATTGCATTTTTCTTTCTTCCTTTTCCCCTCTCTCCTTCTTTGCTTGCTTCGCTCTTCTCCTTCGTATCTTTGTTCCTCTGTTGTTCCTCCGGCTGCTTCTTCATCTCCTTCTCTCCTCATCTTTACTTTCTTCTTCTTCTCGGCTTGTTTCGTGCTAAAGTCCATTGTGCTGTATGAAGAGGAGGGGTAGGATGGGGTGAGAATGGCCCCTGGGTGCTACAGAGCTGGCAGCAGTGTTGGTCTAATCTTCCGGGTCAGGCCTGGCGCTTTCATCTTCTCTCACTTGGAGTCCCTTGTGTTTGATGTGAACTTAGCCCAGGAATAACGTTCCTTTCTTCTCTGCTAACCTGGCCCTGGAGTAGGGGAAAGCACTTTGTTGTTATCCTAGGAGCCAAACAATGCTGGAAGGAGTGCAGAAAACCTTAATGAAAGGCTTTTGATCCACGCTGATATTAAAGCGAGAACCTTGAGAGAGAGAGAGTGTGTGAGGGAGCAAAATAAAAAAGTGCAGAAATCGCAGAAATCAAAATGCAAATTGCATCGGAATGGTTAGATGGAAATGTTTTTTTTTTAATTCCCACCCTTAGAAATTAATTATTTCAGATTTGCCTGCATTTGTTTCAAGTTGGAGGGGAAAAGAATAAAGGAGCCAGCTAATTTATTGCAGAAGTAGAATTTAAATTAGCACATGGAGCCTTGCAGGGCTTTAATGATTAATTTTCTCAGGTCTGCACCATGCAAAACAATGTCTCTGCTTCCCACACTTACAGCCAAGTGTGCCACATGTATCGTGTTAAAAGTATTTTTTCTGCATGTACAGTGTGTGTGTGTGTGTGTGTGTGTGTGTACATTACTGTTGCGCCACTGAACCAGTGGCCAGTTGTTATTTTCCCTTGAACCCATCCAGTGACCTCAGCCCTTCACCCTGTGACCTTTCGTTCATGCACTGCTGCTGCAGGCCTTGTACGCCTGCAAGAGGAACACACGTACTGGTGTTTAAAGAGGATCTTGTGGATTTGTGGAGTAATTTATCTCTCTCTGCTGGGGTTCCTTAATAAGACTGGCTCAACAGAAGTAAAACGTCGTCTTTTCACCCTCAACTTACTTGAAAGTGTCAAAGCTAAATCTTTTCAACCTACAATTTGAAAATGAAGTTGAACCCAGAGGCCAGAAAAACAAGTCACAAACAAGCCTCTCTTTTAGGAGGAAGGAAATGCACCTTGGTATTCGACATGCTCGCTGCCATGGTGATAGCCCAAACCTCTGTGCAACAGCAGCACATTAACCCCTCTTGACCCTCTATTCTCACCTGTGATAAAAGAGGAGGAAGAGAAGGAGGAGGTGCCCCCCTTTCCACTGCACACACACTTTCGAGTACCCGGGCACCAGCAGGCCCTTGAGAGCCCACAGTCATTAGGAGCGCTTTATTCTTGTAGAGGTAGAGAAAAGGAGAGAAGAGGAAAAAGGAGAGGAGGAAGAGGAGCATTGAGCCTGGAAGATAATGTATGGTCAAGGCTGGAGACTTGTGGGCACTGGATGAAGAGAGGGTCGAGAGAGAAGCAGCGCTTTCATACAGAAGCACCAAGCAAGCCAGCTGCTTTTGGTTTTTTTTTGTTTGTCTTTCATTCTAAGAAAAGAAAGGTAGGGGAAAGAGCTATGGATAATTGGTCCAGGGCGCTGACTTACACACAGGGCTGTGGACACAGGATATAGAGTTTCAAACTCTTTGTTCCTCATCTTACCTATTGGCCCTGCCGGGTTTTGTCTTCTGAAGATGGGGAAAAGCTTTTTTAACGCTTGCCTTGGCTGCATGAAGTTCAAATTAACTGAAGAAAAAAATAAGACCATTAAGAACGCATGTATGATTTGAATATTATTTCTCACGTCTTTGCATAAACACAAAGCATCTAACCCGCACATAAGAGGGTAGCGTGCAGTAACACTCTCCTGACAAAAAGGCCCGGCTCTCTTCCATTGACCAGCAGCATCGGGGGGCTAACCTTAACTTTCACTGGGAGCTAATCCCTCTGATAATCAATAGTATAGACTAGCTTTCATCTCAGCTGGGGTCTTGATAAAGTTGTGAGGCCATGAATGATTGAATAGTGTCAATGTGTTCCATGACACCCTGAGAAGTAACGGAGGATAAAAATAATAATAAATGCCGCTCCCCAAAAATAACTGGGTGAAGATTATGCACATCTGATGATATGATGAAAATAAATGAATAATGCATTGGCTATCAATGAGGGAGCAGAAGACGCATTGCTTCAGGCCATGGTTAAGCCTCTATTCATAAAGAGGAGACAGACACAAAGGCCCAAGGACTGTGGGAGTCCACCACCGGGGAGGGAAGAATGAGGGCACACATTTTAAGAGGAAAACTATTTTTTTTTTCTCCCTCCTCTCGTGTGGTTTCTCTTATTCTGTCATATTCCTAATAATTAGATGTGTTGCAAAGATTGTTGTTTACAGTTGGATTAGCCTTAAGAAGCCAGGATGTGGGAGTGAGGCCCCAGGATTACGTAGGCAAACACATGTTTAGTGCACAACACTATTGTTATTCTCATCACTTATCTGCAATTTCCAAATGCTCCTTTCACCCTGATCGGTTCATTTAATTATCTTGTCCAGTTGCTAATCAAAATCTGATTTTTGAGAGTATATCTTGAGTTTACATATGGATATTTTTCTTTGTCTGTGTCTTTTAAAAACACATTAGAATTGTTATTGCCTCTCATTCATTAGGTGTCATGATCTGCCGCTCACCTGATGTGGCATATGTTCATAAAAACACACACACACACGCACACGCACACAAAAGGAAAACTGCTGCACATAAAGAAGGCAAACTTGAATGCAGGGCAGATTATGGAAGGGGAGACAGGAATATCTCTGCGCCTTGAAACACGCAGAGAGAGCAGAATAGGGGGCTCTGTTCTTTTTCCTCCTTTTGAGCAGCATTTGGGCTGTCTGCGAATAAAGATGTCTGGGTCTGTTGGTTATTGATCAGCAAGTATTAGGAGAACAAAGAGTTAATCCTCCTGAAGGACCACAGTTAGTGTTCTCTTAAGTTAAACCAGTCTATAATATCCTCTTATATCTGCAGTCGCCTCACTAACTGCCAGTTTATTTTGTCTTCATATTCAACCCTGAAGGATGAATACCCAGTTTAGCTGATGGTGTGACCGAAGGCCGATCTGTAATTCACAACTGGAGTCCAGTTTATCTGACATTGGGATGGTCACTCTCTATTATCAGCCACTGTTGGTTTGTGAACGGTGAAGGACGCTCAGGCTTTGCTTCTGGTTTTTAAGTGAAATCTATTCATGAAAGTATTTATTTTTACAACAGCAAGATCCACCAGCATGCAAATCTAAACAAGTTTCTTTAACAAATACAGTTATTTTCTTGCCAGTATCCATTATTATCAAGCCATAAAAAAAAGCCACTGGGTTTAAACTGCAGTGCCCTCATATTCGTTTGACTTTTTACAACCAACGTTGTGAATAATTTGTCCATGTGGTAATTTTTGTGCGAAACATTTACAGCAGACCAATACAGCAGCGCTTTTTCACTCTTTAGGGATTTATCATTATTGTTGATACGTCAACTCCTTAGATAGAATATTTAAAATACTCATATGTGCCTTTTGTTGCAACCCAATTTCTCTTATATCTGTATTGTTTGTAGTAAAGGCATAAACGTACCCCCCAAAAATTCCCAGCAAAGCAAAACAATTATGTTCGCTTCATATTTTTGCAATACTTACGTGTAGAAACTAAATTATTGTTAAGGTAAAATTAGGGTTTGGCAACAAAAACACTTGGTTAAGGTTAGAGTTTGTGATCATGGACACATTGTATCTGTGAGGTGGTACAACACACAGACACACACAGTTGGTAGATTTGAATTCCTATATTTCCCGTGATGCAAATCAAGAGCATCTTTTGTTAGATTTTTCCTACCTGGTAAATGCAAACTCCGTAGCCCCAGTTTATAAAACAAGCTTTCTGTTTGACATTTTCAGTCCCCAAGTTTAACCTGAGATAACCCCCGATAGCAGTATGACTTTAGAGAGTACTTTCCAGAACCACATTATAAATTAAATATCTGTTTTCACAAGCTGAGTGGTACTCTGCACGATGCGTGACTGAACTTCATGTGTGAAATCTGTCAACATACTAAAATGTTTATTGTGGGATTATGTTGGCATAAACCAGCCCAGGCTCCTGGAAGTACATTTTGTAACAGACTGCATTTGCAATTTTGGGCAAACAATAACCAATAAAATGCTAATGAATACAACGTGCATGTTTCCTATACAAAACTAAATTGCTAATGCAATTTGTCAGAGATATAGAGATATACATTTGAATTGATATTCACGTTTATGCCATTTCCTCGTTTATGATGTGAATGCTTTCATTCGAGATGACCTTGTTTTTTTAATTTGTGTGACTAATTTACGGTGCCATACAGGAAAAATGTCAACATTTCCGCAACACTTTATGTTTTGTGGAAGGGTGAAGAATGGAACGAGGCCTGGAGGCCAAGGCTTGAACCTGTGTCTGTTTCTTGTCATGTCAGATTTCTTGGTAGGGGGGTCTAGGATACCCTGGCATTTTCTCTTCTGAGGGCTTTTGTTTATATGGCCGAAGGACTCTGCTAAGTCTCATCAGCCCACAGCAACTAAACACATATGCCTCCATCACAAAAATCCCTGTTTTGTTAGAGGGATACTGAGCCTACATTTGTCACTTTGTCCGGATGAATTTATTATTATAGAAATTATTAATTCTTGACCAAAACAGCCATTTCTGTCAGCCAAGAGACATTTAGTCATCAGCAACATTTAGCGCGACGTCCCAGTAAATGTTTTGACATGTCATTACAGGGCTTCTGATGGAAAGGGCAGTGACATACAGTGACCATTCCACCACTGTTACAATGCGTTACTTCACCCAGGCTACACACAAATCATATGGACCAATGACACAACTCCTACCAGGGCCCCAATGTCCTAATGTCACACACGTCCCAACAGTTTTACTTCAAACTTCCTCCCCTCTCGTGTCCCCTTTTTTTCCTTCACCCCCTCACGCCCCCCTCGTTCCTTCCTTCCTTTCATGCACAGCCTTTCTGTCCCTTTCAACGTGCAATCCCCCCTCCACT
This sequence comes from Pholis gunnellus, assembly GCF_910591455.1. Lineage (NCBI taxonomy): Eukaryota > Metazoa > Chordata > Actinopteri > Perciformes > Pholidae > Pholis > Pholis gunnellus. The sequence continues at coordinate 17,087,742 of NC_136531.1, forward strand.
TCTATGTGTCTTATTTCTCTCACCCATACTTCTCTGTCTGTCTGCCCGCCTGTCTGTCTGTTTGTTTCTCTTATCGTGCCTTGCATTAACCCCTTTGCTTCCCTGTCCCCCTCTCACCCGCTTGTCCCTCCCTGATGCTTTGTCCCTCTGTAACATATGCTTAGACTGGCATCCCATCGCAGAGACGCTGCAGGTCTTGTCCACTTCATGTCGTGTGAGGATGGACGTTTGAAGAGTCCTCCAGGCATCTCTCATTGTCACCAGCACTTAGCCTCAACACTGCTGCCAACCCGCCACAAATACCGTCAGTGCGGCTGGCACACAGGCTTCTGCTGAAGAAATTGTACATGATCCCATACACAGACACATGCACAACAACATGACCGCAGACATATTTTAAATAGACATGCACCTGTATGCTTACACCCACACTCTGGTCCGTCCCCCATGTCCGGCCTCACCTATTCCCCAACCATATATCTGAGCGGGGCATGTAGGTTTCCTTCAGGCACAATGGTGGTTTTGTCTTGAGATTGTGCTCTGACAGTTGTCACAGAATGATCCCTCCTGATATGATAATTGTGTTGACAACCGATGAAGCCGTATTGGAAATTAAGAGTCCCTTTGTCCTATTTCACTTAACAGCCTTTCAGACCTGCTATCTGAGGGAAGGCTATCCCACAGATTAGGTGGTTCCTCCGAACAGGCCACAAAAGGGTTAGAATATTTCCCACATATGTTTTGCTACGTACCCACCACCACCATGTCCACCGGTTTGTATGAATGTTTGGCAAAGACAATGGTGTGAGGGGTCTGGGCGCTGGAGAATATGCAAATCATTATTAATAGCCATTACATTCGTTTTTGTTCATTCGTCGGACGGTGCCAGGAAAGTGTCCGTAGCAATTTAAACCTCGCTATCATCAACTTTCTGTGTGGGATTTAATGCGTTATGTGGCTTTAATCTGTCAATGTGATGATTTTCAGTATAAATCAGCAGCAACATTTGAAGATATAATGCAAAGCAGACTTTCCATCTTCACTTCATCCCTCAGAGGAATCCTTGTGATACTAATCTGCCCACCTAGTCCAGCGCTTCTGCGGTCCAAGCTGCTTTTCTCCCTCTCGCCTCTCTAAGCCCTACAGTAGGCTTTGCTCACACAAGTCTTTCTCTGTGAGTCTAAGCGTGGCACAAATGGACTACAGTCAATTCTCGTTCTGTGTTCTTCTTTCAAACAGACGAAATAAGGACTCTGTGTTTTGGGGGCAAATCAACTTTCCTTTGAGCCCGTTGAAACGACTCATCATCTTGGGATCAGCTGGCACAAAGAGCAGGCCATTTTCAGCGAACTGATCATTCACTGCCAGGAAAAAGACTATCATAAGACTGTGTTTGAATCAAATTCAAATAGGGAATCTCAGTCTGCTTTTCATCTCAATAAAGACCCTTATATAGCAGTCAGACAGTATGAGTAGGGAAAAGAGTGCGTAGTAAAACAGAGATATTGCACTGCTCAACGTTGAACTTTATCCAGTTCTGTAATGCCTGTAAATGTGTCTCAGAGGTAAGGGGATCACAGCCTTGGCCAGAGAGAGGCGCAATAAAACACCCCAGTTCCTCTGACACACAGACTCTTTGCAGCAAGGACTGTTTCCTTCTTACCCAAAATAACTGTAGCTCTATCTACAAATTAAATACGTTTAGCTAAGAGGAATGTTTTTGCAAAAAAAGCCTAAAGCAATTTTGACAAAGGTTAAAAGTCAGGTGAAAAAAACGACTTTTAGGGTTTTGGTATTAAAATGATTTGGTTGAGGTTAGAATATTTTGGTCACGGTGGAAAAAACTGAAACAAGACTGCCTTGTGTATTTTAGAATATGCATCGTGTCATTTCTGACTGCATGTCTCAGAATTCTGGATGCAGTCAACACTACTTGAGCTACCGCTTCATCAGATAATAATGAAAACTACCATATAAAGAAGTAATTACAGAATGTAAACTCATTGAATGGCTAATGAGGAAAAATTGCAGACCATAAAGAGCATCAAAATGGGTTTTGACTTTTAAGCATTGCAACTTAATTGTGCTGCAAAATAAACATCCTAAAGAAATATTCTTAAAAAAACCCCACTGTTTAGATATGATAAGACATTCAGGGTAAATTAGACACTGACATTTAAAAATGCTATTGTAGAGAAAAAAAGCATTGTTTTCCTCTTTATTTGTTGACAAAGTGCTTTGTTTTAGTTGTGCAAAAGCTGCTTTGTATGTGTTTTTGACGTGAATGGGTGTAAATGAGCTTGGGGCAGTGAATAGAATAGAAATGTCTTTAATCATAGCAAACCAACGTAAAATATACAGCATTTACAGCACATTAAAGGGATGGAAAATCATGTGCAAAAACATGAATCAAGCTAGAGCTGTCATAAAAGACATCAGGCTCACAAAATTTCCTGAGACCGCGTTGCCTATGAGTGAACATGAAAGGAGAAGGAAAATGCCTGTGGCAGACTCAATAACAACCACCCTTTAAAACACCACGTCTGCTAACTTGACACTTACAGTTTAGCCCTGCACGCTGCTTATCATTCAGTGTAGATTTGAAGTCATCTCTTTGTCATTGTGAGGTCAAAACATACGGTAGAGGTCAGTTGTCTTGCCCTCATCGCTACAGCTGAGATCTTATTCTTGCTCCTTTCATCTTAAGGTCAGCTAATTGCTAACAGCTAATCACCAATTCTCAACTGCTCTTTGACACCACTCAGACACTCGCTAAGTGTACACGAAATATTTCCAGCATGTTGAGTGCATGGGTGTTTAAAATAACATGTGGACGAAATGGATACATAAGGCAGCAAGTGAAAGAAGAAGAAGAAGAAGAAGAAAAAAGCCTCATGATTAGTTGCCCTAGATTCTTAAAATGATCTGCTGTTTTGGGCATTAAATAAAGTAAGCATAGTGGTGGTAGAGCATAATCAACTGGCCCCATTCCGGCAAGTTCTCCCATGTAGGGCAATTGAACAAAGTGCGTCGGAATTGAAATCAGGTCGTTCCTGGGGGCCACTGGTAACGAACTTGGCGGGGAGGCGGGGAGCCGAGAGGAGGAGAGGGGAGGAGGGCCGAGAGTTGCAGTTGAGTTGACCTCGGTTGTAACGCCACAGCAGAGGAGCATGTGCTAAAACTTGGCTCTGCTCACCTCTTTCAGCCGCGGACTGCAAAGTGCTGTAAGTAATGACTATAAGTGATGATTCTCACTGACGGTGGCAAGCGAACAGAGCTTTAAGAGCCATGTTGAGAGGAGGGCTGTCATCGTGACATTTTCTGGGCTTCTGAATTACAGAGAGCAGGTGGACTGGCAAATGTCATCTGTTAACCATACAGAAATTCACACATTTATGATCATTTGCTGCATTTAGTTTCTACTGATTTGCAACGCTATAGACTTGAAGTTCACATCTAAATGTTGTAATGTATTCTGAATCTGGCCTAGTATGTTGAAACAACGCCATACAGGACCATGGAATATTCATCTGTGAATATATAGCCGCGATACGTTGGGTTTAAGATTGATCGTGAATTTGACCAGTATCCCTCATCTCAATCCCCTGTGCATACATAACTGCCTCATCTGCTCTTCTCTCCCTTCTCCGCTGCCTGTCCGGGGGCCTAATTTAGCCTTAGTAGGCTCTCCCGGTGCCTAAGAGAATTCTCCTTTATGCAAGCCAGGTAAAATGAGAGCGCAGCACGGATGAGGCCCCTCTCCATCATGGTGGATGGGGGGAGTCACGGGTGACACCCCCTGATCAGGTGTGCATGCGTAATGGCCGTCCCAAAATAATCACTGCTTTGAATAATTTCCCCGCTCTGTCTCTCGCCCCATGATTCTTGCTGCTTCGACTCGTTTTGTGGCGGGCATCCCATAAATCCTTGCGGTAAATGTAAATCAGTGGGCCGGGTGCGTCTGACAGATGGGGGCTGCAAGGAGTCCTGGGAGATCTCTCCTCTCACCTTTCCCTTCAGCTGGAATGGATGAATCACTAGCCGGGTTAGCTAAATAGCATTAGTGTGCATCTCGCACTTAAGAAAAGAGTGAGAGAGGGAGCCAATATATGAGCCAATACGGGGGAAATATAAATGGGGGTCATTTTGATTGAGAGTGATCTACGAGGGATGCGCATGTTGTGAAGACAGGGACAGTACCAGTAAACAGAATCCTCCTACCTTTGTTGTTGTTGTTATGATGGAGAAATGAGGTTGTGCAGGTGGAGGAGACGCAGGCTCGCGGATCTTCGAGCTGTCAGCTCCTTGGAGGATTGGAGATCTGAGGGGTGGAGGGGAGGAATGAGGAGGAGGCGGGGAGGGCCCTTCCTTGGTCCCCTTGGCTGTCTGTGGAGCAGAACCCATCTCTCATTAAGGGAGAGTGCCGAGGAGACACTTGAAAGTGACATTCACCCTCCCTCAAACCCCCCCCCCCTCCTCCTCCCTCCATTTTAGAGATGCTATGCATGACGGCCACTGCCACTCAGCCAGCAGGGTCACCTCTCTCTCCCTCTCTCTTCCTTTGCCTGGGGGAGAATATCAATGCCGTAGTGCTTTTGGCAGATATACATACACCACCTACACCCTTCAATGAAATCCATCAATTACGGACCCCTTACAGAGAGACAGACGACAACGGTTGTATGAGAGCAAGAAAAGGAAGGGAAAGAGGCAGAAAAGACAGATACTCCTTATTAGAGATGAGGAGAGCTGGGTGGAGTCTGATAATATGCAAAGAGATGAAACGATGTGTGTTCTTGATGTGGGGATGAAAAATAGAGGAGAGGAATCAAAGGCTGCAGCCCGCTGTGGGGTCAAGGGCTCGGGAGCTGGATCATCTCTGCTGTGGCAGAGTGTCGATTTTCGCCCCCAGTTCTAACCTCGGGCCTTGACTCCTCCGCTCATATCCATCTCTTTAATCTTGGGAAGCTCCACCTAATGAGCTACATAGTTCATCGAGTCAAAGAACAATGGGTGCCTCTGTACTCCATTGTCCCTCCATGAGCATTAGGCGTTGTTCTGTATGGTTATGATCAATGCTTTGTCCCATTATCACTATTACCATGTGTCGTCGTATATATATTTTTTTCTCCGTTCTGTAATTACTTGACAAAACATGATTATGGTCTTTAAAAAAGCATTTCCTGTTGACTTCGCGGGCCAGTTTTTGTCTGTCCAGTGGTCACATTTGCCCTGTAATCGTCACCGGCTGCTTGAACCCGGCTCTCAGCCAATGAGGTTCCTCTACCCTGCCAACGCAGCCCATAAATAAATAACCAAAATGGCCCGTGGTGCTGTCATACTTCTTAAGTGAGCAAAGCACTTGTAATTAAATTCACACAGATATGCTGAAATAAACCATCCCTGTCTAAGGATTCAAAACACTCCAGCCTTGAAGGGGTGTTACACTGTACGCAAGTCATATCCAGACATAAATCCTGACAAAACTATACACTCAAAAAGGGCGGCGATATAAATGGCTGCAGACACATATGTTCACAAGAAGCCGGAGTCCTGCAAGTAATTTGTCGTGGAATCCTTTCATTTGCTAACTATCTGTTTGTCCCTCGGACTATTTTGGACGAGGCTTAAACACAGTTGGGTCGGCGGTGAGACCTCAGCTATGGGTGTTGATGAGAAGGCAATGAGGAGCAAATAGGAGCAAATGTCCAAATGTGCCCGAGCCTGGACACTGTAATGCCAGGAATCATCTCGGTGAGTTATGTCGAGATGGCTGACGGCATGTTTGACTGTAATTATTGTGCTTAAGCTAAACATTTTGTATTTGATACGGTCAAAACATTCAAGACTAATTGTTTGAAATCCACTCTATGATGCCTGTATCATTATGATCTAATTTTTAGCGTAAAATGCCGTACAATTAGGGGTGTTCATTATTACTTCTTTCCATTTGCCTACCATATTAACTAGAAATCTGTACTTTCTGAATGAAACACGAGCCTTCTTTTAAATTACACTTAGAGAAGATACAAAGTGCATATTCTTGGCTATTTTCTCTTTAGTGCAGTCCTCATCACACTGGCTGAGAGGGAGAATAGCCAGTGCCCGTGTGAGGGATAATTTGTACCTTCTCAATGAATGAGGAGGACAGGCAAATTACTGGCTGAATAAGGACTGCCTGTGGATCCCACTGTCAGAAAGAGAGAGAAGGGCAGAGAAGGAGAGTGTAATTATCAACTAGCAAAGTGCATTCATATCCTATCACAAAAGGATTGGGATGTGGGTTGAAGAGAGAAAGAGAGCAAGGGAGAGTGAAGGAGGTTGGAAAATGGAGAGAGATATGGAGAGGGGGAGGGACACGGAGTGAAGGACTCCTGGCCAAATGGATGCAAGGCCGTAAACAGGGTTAAAAACAGCCTTCTATGGTCTGGCTCCATGAATGAAGACACATTAAGACCTTTTAGCCCAGTGCACAAGCACCTCTTTGGAGTTACAGAAGAGAGGAGCCGGGCAAGAAGATGGAAGAAGATGAGGAGAGGCAGGCAGGCAGGAGAGAAAAGTGGTGGGTTGTGCGCTCACAATCAAAACCACCCATTTCTAATTTGAATAGACCCAGATACGTTATTAGGACGGTGGGTAAGAGGGAGATATTTTTTTTCCCCCTCGGCTTTTCCTTTTTGGTAACTGACATTGCAGAACAATGCTAGTCTATTAGTAACCCTGAACTTTATTGACAAGCCTGCCATTACCCATACTTCCCGGGGTCTGCAGGGTCAGGGGTCACAGACGGGCAGCTTGAGGGGGCCTGGTAAAGGGTCTGGGGAACACATTTAGAGAGCAGGGACACCTGTAGGGTTGCATCCAGTTCAGAACGTGACCACGAACAACAGTAAAACCTTTTGAGAGGGAGCAAACAATGCAGGCCTAGTCTCTAACAAGTCCCTCACCCTCCTCCTCCTCCTCCTCCTCCTCCTCACAAGCTTTCTTCCTTCTACCACACATGGCTACGGTTTACCGGCCAAAGAGGTAGAAAAATCTGTATGCAATTTTGAATGTGTTCATGCATTTAAGTGTGTGCATTTGTGTGTGTGTGTGTGTGTGTGTGTGTGTGTTTGCATGTGTGTGAGATTATTACGAAGGTCATGGGTTTGTGAATTGGTATAAAGTTCTGTAAAACGGCAGGAAATAAAATCCTAAGAAATGTCAGTTTGTGTTGAGGCAGAGCGGGGTGAATGTCTGGTCACAGATAATCCCCAAAACACTTTCATTCACTCTGATTTTCACACAATCAATCATGGCATTATACTGGACTGTCGTCAATCAAATATCCACCCGAGTCCATAGCACTGGATGAAGCCAGATGCTAAACACAAACACAAACACACACACACACACACACACACACACACACATTTGCACAGCGAGGCAGGCAGGCTGGGCAGGGTCAGACTACTGAGGGCTAAGTGATAGCAGCATGCATTTGATATATGTGACACTGCAAATGGAGGGCATCAGTGCTGTTTGCTGGCACAGCATGGCAGCGTGTGGTGCACCGCGGGCGACTGGCACACCAGCCAAGCCTGGCATACACACTCTCTGAATAAGGAAATGAATCCCCAGTGGGTTTGCTCTGTAAGTCAGAGTGTGTGTGTCTGTGTATGCATGTGCTCCATCGGGCGTAATATTTATGTGGCATGAGTGATGATGAGTTAAAATGTTAGTATGTTAGTCCATGTGTTTTTTTTATTGTGGCTGCAGGTATTCACCCAGATTATATCGACATGTCAATTTAATACATACATACAGTATCTCCCTCCTCCAGAGCATTGTTTGCGTGTGTGTGTGTGTGTGTGTGTGTGTGTCGTCTACATGTGCTGTGTGTGTGCTCTCTGGCAGCCGGATCCGCGGCGGTGGCACGGCAATCAGGTGTTGCTGCATATGTTCCTGGTGTCAGCTCCCTGTTTTCCCCAGCGGGCAGGCCAGCTTATTGCCAGCCTCGTAATAGGAGGGCTGGGCAGGGGCCATGACTACCACTTGGCACACAGCACCGCCAATATGGCTGGCTTTTTGTTCCACCTCCCTCTGAAACTTAACCACTTCTGTGCCAAGATTGATTGCTGTGAATTTGCATAGCATCGTTATTGCCGCACGTGTCGGAAATGTCCGTCTTTATTGTGCCATTAATCACCAGACCACACAGTAAGGTTTACAGTGGCACATGTAGTACAGTAGCAAGGAAGAGAGATCAGGGTACAGAACAGAAGAGAGACAATATATTTGAATGTTTCTTATGATATTATGATGGAAGACTTAAAGTAATATAAATACTAAAGGTATGCACTCACTGTATCAATAAAGAGTAAAGACTTGAATAATTTAAAAAGGACTAGTATGCATTTTACTGTGAAGATATTGTTAAGTTCAATCAGCGCCTTTAGCCTTCTGCTCACCCCCCGAGGTGCAATAAGGAGCTCTTCAAGTGCTCATTCATAGCGCCATCAAGCTACATAATGCTTTCTGCCACAGTGACTCAAATAGCTGATGCCTGTTTGCTATAAACCGTCTAGCTGTTCCTGCTGAAGCCTATATTGTATGTTCTGTTTTATCTTCAATGGCGAAGTGTAACTAAGTACATTTACTCGGGTATTCTGCTTTATGTGCAAATTTGAGATGCTTTTACTTTACTTGAGTATTTCCATTTCATGCTATTTTGTACTTCTACTCCACAACAATTGAAAGGGAAATGGTGTGGAACTATATATAATATAATATTTTATATATATATATATATACACATATATATTGTATACATACTGCATGTGTGTAATATAATAGTATGACACCCACAGAGGTATCTTTTCTGTGCTGAATACTTTTGATATTCACACTTTGCAGAATACATTTTCCCAGTGTGATGTTGCTCCTTTTTACTTAAATACATCTGAGTATTTGCTCCACCGCTGCCTATCTTTAAATATGATCTAGTTTGCAGTGCATATTCACACATCTGTACAACTTTGACACCTTCATTCACACTTATCAGTTTGTCCCAGAGGCTTTAGTTCTCTATCTAAGGATATGTGATATATGACAACTCTGTCTTCTTTCTTTCTTTTGTCAAACCCCCCCCCCCCCCCCCCCCCCCCCCCCCCCATTCTGACCCAGCACAATATCTGCAGATCAAAGAACAACGCACACCCACAGGCTCACATACACAAAAGGGGTTCATGTTTTTCAGGATTGTAGCTGTCAGAAAGTTTTACAAGACAGTAACAGTGGAATATGAACTCTGTGTGTATGTGTGTACATGTGTGTGTGTGTGTGTGTGTGTGTGTGTGTATACACACATTCATTTTAGCATAGGATAAAAAAGTAAAATTGTTCCCATAAAAGGTACAGATGCTGATGTAAATATCTATAAACCAAAGTCAGTATTTGCAGATAATTATTAATACACACATTGCAAAAGCCCATAAATATCTTTTCACACACACACGCACACAGACAGAAGCATGCACATAACAGTGACATGCTATAGCCATGCGCCATATGGAGTGAAGCCCCCTTTTTTTTCTCTCTGTCCTTTGCTTGATTTCATTCCCTGTGTGAGCTGTGTCCGAGATATTCCACAGCCCTGAGGCCTTGCCTTTGACAAGGAGAGCACATTGTTTCTTTTCCCCTGCTGGCCACACACACGCACACACACACGCACACGCACACACACACACACACACACACACACACACACACACACACACACACACACACACACACATATTAATGCATGAACAGACAAATATGGATATGGTGAACAACGCACACAAAGACCTGCACATGTATATGCACACTTTAAGCACACATAAATTTGAAACTTTCTAAACACACGCATGCACACACAAAAAAGCTCACACACATACACACACACACACATATACATATATATATATAAATATATATATGTATACACGCACGCACACACACACACGCATTGTCGCTGGCCTGGCCAGAGCAGCCAGGGTCAGCGGCAGGGCAGCCCGTACCGCTGCACATCTCTGTTATTCATCCATGTCATTCAGGCCAGGATCACGAGGGAGGGGTGAAGTGGTGGATGGAAGGGAAAGAGAGGCTTTCATGGCTTACATTCAACCCCCACACTGTTGCCCTCTGCTCACCCACTGCCTTTAGCAGGAGAGGCCACCCCCACCTCCCCTCCTCACTCTCTCTCTCTCTCTCTCTCTCTCTCTCTCTCTCTCACGAACCTCCCCCCCCCCCACACACTCCTTCCACTCTGTACCACCTCAACCCCCGGGCCCCAGTCCCTGCTCCTCCAGCATGGGTCAATGCTAAAGAGGACACATGGCAAAGGACAGATTGACCCAAGGCTGCCTGGACCCCATCAGACCTGCATGGTCAGGGACAGACGGAGGGAGGAGGACAATAAATTGGATGCCTGTTTATGAACAAGTGTGTACTTTCAAGATTTGATTGATATGTTCATTGTAGGTTAGAAATGAACATTTGATATATTCCATAGACAATATGTTTGTGTAATATAACAAGGGTTTATAATAAAAAAACGTTCCCTGTCATAATATGTACAGAGTCTGATGAAGTCCGCCAACAGAACCTAACAAAGCAATTACTTCCACTGATAAGGCAAACACGTCTGTTGTGTGCCACTAGCCTGTTTGTACTAATTGATGGAGAAACGCACACAAACACACGCGCACACACACACACAGAGTGTCTCTCGAGTGCGAAGATGAGCGCGTCATTAAGGGAGGCTCACATGCATTTCAGAGGAGTGCCACTAATCCAGCATGAAATTCAATTTAAAACTTGGAGCGCGTCTCGTCCCCTGCTTTGATACAGCGCCAGATACTGACAGAAGACAGAGAGCCGCGGCTACTGAGCGGAGCGTCAGCGGCTGTAAACACACAAGTAAACAAACGCGTGAAAAAGTACGTGCGTTGTGGCTGCTTGGTTTGTTGTCCTATTCGTTTTGTACTTTTTACTCTGTTGTTGTTTTCAGTGGATTATCATTAACATTAGGAGAGCAGACAGTAATAAAATAGAAAAACGCTGCTCATGTTACAAAGAATGGACTTTTTGAAATCCTCGGCTACCTTTATACTCTGAATGCCATCGGATCATCACTTAACAATAACAAGCACATTGAAGCTACACTTTTCACGGTTGCCAAGGCGTTACTTTGCAAGATAAAATTGCTGTTTGAAAAAAAAAAAAACAATGGGTGAAAAATGACCTGTCAGTCAGCAGCCCCCTGCAACAATACCGCCGCTGGCCCCGCCACTCTTTATGCTTAGGCAGAGAACGGGGCCCCCTTCTATAACCGAGACCGGGGTGAAAGGTCAGCATGGACCTCTGGACATATCCTATGATAATACCCCGGGCTGTGTCATGTGAGTGGGGGGAGATTTCTATACGAGAAAGAGGGAAAAACAGGCCGAATGATGAGAGAGAGATGATAAGTAAAGAGCTCGCATTTAGGATGGGACTGGAAGGCACAGATCATGAGATCAGCATGCAGGTCATCTGTTTTGAAATCCATTTACACGATTCATGCCCTGGGTTGTCAAGTCCACGCTGCTCGTCCCAGAACCCGCCCCCCCCCCCCCATATCCCAAGCCTCACAGCGTTTTCCTTCTCCACCGCAAACCCTTTCTGGCTTTCCATAATTAAAGAGGGCATTGAGACTGGGAGCTACAAGAAAATGGCTGCCACATTTGGTGGAAAGGGCTGGGAGAGAATGATGGGATGAAGACCAGTTGTATCCCACAGAGCTGAACACGAGGCCTCATCATTATCTGGATGCTTCTCACGCCTTCTCATGGACAGAACGGAACATGTTAGTGTCAGCTTTGAATATGACTTTAAGACGTCTTTTAACAAATACACACACACTGTCCTTGTTGAAGAGAAGAAATTTGAAGTGGTCGGTTTCCCCCTAATTACGATGAGACATATTATAGTCACTCACTTGTGGTTTCTCGTCATAGTAAGGGTGTAACGCAAAACTACTTCCTGCATCACTTTATGGCCAGATGGGGCCAATAATGAAAGTTATTACTTCCATTTATACTTGTCATGAATAAGTTAAGCTAGCAAATACACATTAGAATATTTTAACCTTTTTACCTTTTAATCAAAAAAATACTTAAACATGATTTTTATTTGAACCCTATATTAAAAAAAAAGAGTCGAAACTGAGTCTAAATAAAAGCTGTTTGACTTTCAGTGGTTCAGTTGGAAATTAATGGTGAAAATAGAACCGGAGGTTTCAACAGTAGGAAAATATAAGTCACAATAGCATAGTGCCACATTGAATGACTTTTCTTAAATAAATGTTGTTAAATGCTAAGTCGGACTAAAGTGTATGTAGTGATCAAATCATTTTGTCATACTGCATAAAAACGGTTGTGTATGGTGATAGAACATCAAAATAGAATTGGTATTCAAAAATAACATTCTTATCCAGAATCAATGTTCTGGTTACTCTGGATAGTCTGCAGAAGAAACTAGAACTATTATCCACCAAATGAATAAAACACACACAACTAAATAGAATTTGCCTTCATATTAGCGAGGCGATGACAGAAATCTCATTGGAAGGTTCCTTAAAACTTTAACAGTATAAAACCAAAACGATCAAGCTAACAAAGGCAATATGGTTATTTGTAATTTGGGTGAATCAATCCTTTAAGAAAACCAAACATGGTATAATGAATTTTCATTACAATCTAGGTAATTAGGAGGCTTTTGTACATTGGGCTCATATCCCAACATAAAGGTTCAAACCACACATTGTACTCTTTCTCTTGGCATGAATAAAACCCAGTGTCTTCACTGCCTGAAGAGGTGATGGCGAACAATGGCCACACTAATAAAAAAAAAAAAAGCAGGCTATCAACCGTCACTGCTTCGCCTTGCTCTCTATCATCACATGACCCACATGCTGGACGACATGTCACGGCTAGCGTGGCCTCATTTGCATAAGACAATCACCCCTTTCGGACGCAGAGGGCACAAATGTTGTCTAGACGACATGCTTTAGACGGGTGAGCCCCCCCACACACACACACATGCATACGCCTTCATCCACTCAAACGGGCACATGCATAAACACCTATATCTCTATCTATGTGCATCCATTCATACACACAGACACACTCACGCCACTTCAAACACCCCAGACGGAGCCTCCAGCCAGGGTACAACTATAAATCAGCTCCAGGTCTGCCTCGGCTAGATTCGCATGCTGTGTTATTATGATGCCATGGATCAGGCATGAGAAAGTATTAAATACATCACACACATGCAAATCCTTAGTGATGGAATGACAGGACGTCCCAGCCAGTCATTTAGATATGTAGATTGCTTCTTAGTTTGGAGATTATACGATTATTCTGGTCTATGTGCTACTAAGGGTCAAAGGGACAAGTCCTTTGATATGAGATATGTGTTGATGCGACGACAATGAGTGTTGACAGTGCGTGCAATTATGTGTCTATAACTGCACGTGCATGCATATGTGTGTTAGCAGTTATGTGTATGAATGTGAGTGTGTGTGTCAATATAGCGCATGGTGGCCAGTGGCCCCTGATTGTTTGATGTACGTATTTATCCAGTTGCAACGACTGTGGCAGCAGCAGGATGGGTCTCTGGAGAGCTGATTATATCTGTTTTGTCATCTGTGGCGAGGGTGATGCTGTGACACCGGGAACCACTACACAGCCTCCCTCTTCTGAATTGGGCACCGAGAATGTATGTGTGTTTGTGTGATGAATTTACTTGCAGTGCTTTGCATATAACAGAGAGATCCTCACACACAGCGTGCAGCTGTCACCCTGCAGTGCATGTGGTGTGTTAGTTTTTGCGAATTTGCATGTGAGGACTCCACTTCCTGTCCTGCGTTTATTATTCGCAAAAAGTGGCACCAAACATCTGTCTGCTGTCACTGTGGGGCAACACTAATGGTGTGGGGCGTCGGTATTAGTGCAGAAGCAAATGGCGGAGAGAGAGATAGAGAGAGATGGCCTGTAGGGAAATAGAACAAAATGAGAGAAGACAAGAGGAGAGACGGAGAGATGACCAGAGAAAAACATGTGGGTCACTTCATCGCTGTCCGAAAGGGTCTCATTTATCCTCCCCCTCTTTTCCCACATGGCCCCCGAAGGCAAACTTCAGCTCTGCAATAAGACAGCATCGCCTCTGTCAGGACAAGAGCAGAAGTGACTGTGAGAGCTGTTGCTGTAGACAGAAGTTAGTTATTGTTGGCCGAGGGTGAATGCTATAACTCACCACGGTGGGCCAGGCTTGTCTTGGCTTCAGCAGCTTGCAACAGCACTAATCAACACCTTGCTATTCACACACCAAGCTAGCAGTCATTAACACGTAGTCTGCTTGTTTGCATATCTGTCAGCACTTTGCAATAGAGCTGATTCCTTTAGCACTTAAAACACGGTGGGCTGAAACTGTTTATCAGTTTGCCAAAGGTAAAAATATCTGTTGTTGTCAGCTTACTAGAAGCTGTTTTCGGTTTGTGAGTAATCGAGGTGACTTATCAATTTGGAAAGATGTCAGTTTAAAGTTATAATTCTCTAAATGTTAATCATATCAATCTTAGTTCAGATACTATGCATGGTTGGCATTTAATCTGCAATAGCCATGAAATGTAGTCACACACACTATTTACATTTAGTCAGCATTTTCATTTGCGGAGTCCGCCTTTCCCTGGCTGGATTTAAAGGACGTGCACATGCACCAGAGATTTACAGGAAACAACATATCCACATACTGAATGAAATTGCGCAATCTTTTTTGCATACAGGCAACCGTCATGAGGGAACTTTGTTTGGAAGAGCAGAGCAGCCGAGGAGTAAACATATTTGCGTCGTCTCCATCTATTGGATTTCTAAAAGAGCTGCAACTGCAAACATAACTCTTGGACTTCTATTATTAAGACGTCCTTAGCGCAGATAGCAGGGTGAATGAAATTGTGTTTGTAGTGCTCACGACATTGGAAAACAATATTTTTTAATTCAACATCAAGGTGTCTTTCCATATCGACGTCTCTCTCGTTAAAACACAGAACATGCTGTTAGCAGTTTTCATTGACAAGACTTTCTTGTAAAGAAATACTCCCCATTAAACAAGTGTGTATACAGTATATATATATATACATATATATATTACCCTCATTTTACTTAGCGTGAGAGAAAAGATTTAACATGTTTCGCCTAATTTGGGTAAACATGTTAAATATTTTCTCCCACACTAAGTAAACAAGCGAAGAGATCTATTTTCCGTCTTTCTGTTTATCGGTATTAGAGTAGTTAATATGTTCATCCTTGCCATAAGTTAAAATGTCATGTCCACTTCCACTTCTGATCGTCATACTTCAGCACTCTTTCATTACAGGCCCTCACTAAAAAGCGGGTAACCAGACTTTTCCTTTTTCCCTGTGTGTGAGTTCAAAAACATACAGCGAGCCAGTCAAACCTGGCCTATTTTATGTGCTTCAAAATCTGTATTGAACTTGTCATTGTCACTACATCTTATGAGTACTGCCTTCGATAGTACAGTGGTACATAGTGAAAGTGTGGTGGATATACAATATATAGAGGTGCAGCATACAGAGCAACACCCCTGTATGCGGTTTCTTGTCTTGCTGAAGGACTTCAGTGTACGGTGGCGGCATTTGGTGTTTTAACCTTTTTTTTTTTTCAATTGAAAGATTTTCTCTCCAACCACTACACCACCATGCCGCTCCAAACTGCCTCTTAACTGCTTCTTCCCAGGGAACCTTTGGGTGGATACTGTTGAGCCTGGATTAGCCTCGCTCGCACGCACAAACACATGCACACAAACGCATACATGTACAAACCTGCATATGCACCACTAGTCTTGTTTTATCCGCGCCTTCAGTGAGAGAAACAACTCTTTAATCATTTCATAAGATCATTTGCCTGGCAGATATGCCTCAGGCTTTTCCCATTACCCCTGGCTGCCTTGACCTAGATATGTGTATGTGTGTGTGTGTGTGTGATCGTTGTTGATGGAGAATAGAGCGATGAGTGTAAGTCCATGCATGGCTGTGTCCAGCAGTGGCTAAAATACAAAAGGACTCAGAGACAAGCAAGTGTATGCATGAAACCGCACGCACTGAGAGGCCATTCAATTGGACACTTTCTTGCTGTCTTTTACTGTACCAGCTTGCTAAAATGTACACAGACTATTTGTTTATATGAATATTTGTTTGCTTATGTATGTATTTATTTGTAGTTACAGATTCACAACATATCCTCAGGTCTTCCTATACTGTCCAAAAATGGATGTGATTGATGGGTTTTGAAATTATCTTCTGATGTCTATATGTTCATCGTGATCTGGTCTGGTGTGTGGACAAAGTTTGTGAGAGTCTGTATATTTCTGCAAACATCTCATGCTGAAGAGCAAACACTCTGTGAAATGATGCAACAAACTTCTTGAGCAAACAACACACATTATTTGGGGATTTTGTTGTATTTCACTTAGAATCAACTTTGCCTGACAGAAATGATGTGTATTTAGTTTAGTTCATTAACTGGATCCCCGTTAGCTGATGCCTCAGCAGCGGCCGCTAATCTTCCTGGGGTCAACAGAAAGGACAAAACACAATACATACAAAAAACTGTATGCGTATGTGTATTATGTGTAGCGCCGCCACCTAATATAAAAGGCAGATGAGGTGGTTTGGCCCCGGAAAACTTCAGGTTGATAAGCAGGTGTAGTGCAATGCAAGAGGGTTTTCTTCACAAAAAGTTGACCAAAACAAAGGGCAGAAATGGAACCCAGGAATAAAAGAATAACATATACACTAAAGAAAAAGAACACAGAACAAAAGAAAGCTGCAGCCAGCTGACAACTCCTCTCTCCTTTTACTAGAGTGAATGGGATTTCGCTTCTCAGCCACTAAACATCTAAATTAATCAAATGACCATTAATACAAGATTTCTAAATTACTACGGACATCCCAGTTCATATATGGGCACTGATTACATACCAATAAGCGCCCCAAATATAACAGAATATCATTTAGAACTACCTCATCCATACTTACTTACTAGCGCCCAGCCCCCCCTGATAGGAAGACATAATGAGGCAAACCTGTTAATACTCTTCTTGATTGAGCTGCTGAGCTGCTGAGCTGCTGATCTACCGCAACAACCCAGGCAATACAAAGCACTTAGGGAAATGGGACGTGTTAACTTTTTCAAGATATAACGGAAACGCTAACATTTCCCTAACGTTAGAGCAGCTATAATCATATCTGTTGCCTGATGTTAAGAAGAGTACAAACCATGTGTTTGATATTTGTCCAGATTCTTTTTGTTGTAGTTAATTAAAACTTTGTTACTATTATTATCATTATTATTATTATTATTATTAATATTATTGCTATTATTATTATTCTATTTAAATCTTTTTCTATTGTTCCTGCTCTTCAAGCGATTGGCTGATGAAACTCTTTAAAACCATATGAATAAACGTACGTAGAGCCAAATGATCAATTTAACATCAGCAACAGTGTTGAACTGTTGCATTGTCACTCGAATGCCTCTAAATACATAGGAGATCCACCCTTGTATGTGTGGTGACTGAGAGCTTGTCACTGAGCGGCTTGGTTTTAATTGTCGATGACCTTCCAAGGACGCTGTTGCCAAAAGGCCCTCATAAGTAGAATAGAAGCAAAAATATGGGTATTAAATATATTTTCCTGTTTAATCTGGCCAGCTAGTGAGACATTTGGAAAAAAGTCAGGAACCAGTGGAAAAGACAGGCACGTTCCTGTAATAATACTGCACATTCAAAACATATGCCCAATGATCACGAATGTCTCCTCTTACAATTTAGAAAAAACACATTTTGCACAAACAATACTTTCCATAAAAAGACAGATCGCATGCACACACAAAACCAATTTCAATGGACAGTTAAGTCATCAAACAAAACCCGAGCCGAGCAGACAGCAGGAAGCGGTCACCCTTCCAAGACCTCTTGTACAGTCAGCCCGGCTCCTGCCCCGCTCGCCTCGGGACAGCGAAGTGACGGATGGAGGGATGCAGGAGCTGTGAGTCGGGGGAGGAGGTGAGCATGAATCAGTGACAGCCTGAGAGACGTCAAGATGGAAGGTAAAATAGGGGACGGAGGGACAGAAGCAGGAGAAACAGACGAGGGGGAGGAGGAGAGCGGAAGGTGATGCAAAGGCAGAGTAGGAAACAAATGATTATTCCACTGTTGGTTTTGGATGCAGAAATGACCTTTGACCCCCTTAAATAAGTAATTAAATTGAGTCTTTATATGGACTTTATTTATCCTCTCCATATGAGCGCAGCACACAGGTATACTGTCGGTGTTCGTGTTCCCAGTCCTCAGTGAAGAAGCAGCTTTTTACTCGTGTGTAAATCAGCCCAGCAGCTTAAGCAGTTAGGTCAGCTGCTGTTTACCAGGGACACACATATTTTGTACCTGCTTCTCAAACATACTGTATCGTCTCCCTAAACCTGTGAAAAATGTAACCGATGAAGCCGGTTTCATCAGTGGTATTGATTCAGGTGAAGCAGTGAATCATATATACTGAATATGTATGCATATTTTGCACGAGACTACTGGAATACTAAATGATATCTTTGACAGCCTTTGCTGGATGGCATGCCAGAGTGTGCTTTGACTGACACACACTTAAACCCAGCGTGGTCTTTTTTCACATCCATGCTGCGGAGAGATAATGCTGGTTTCTAATCCCGTGGAATAACCTCCGGCTCTACAAGCATACCTGATATTTCTGATATCACTCGGTCCGCGAGATTGCAGTCGAAGCTGCACTCCATACCCGAAGCAATATCACATGCTCTTGTATCTCTTCATTCCAGTTTCAATCAAACATTGGTCGAATGTTTCACTTGATGCGGGCGGGGAGTAGCCTTGGGCAGCCGAAGGGTGCGAGGCCAGCGTGTTGCCATCAGGAATCCCGTGCATGAAAGGACATCTAATATCTG
Organism: Pholis gunnellus; assembly: GCF_910591455.1. Taxonomy (NCBI): domain Eukaryota; kingdom Metazoa; phylum Chordata; class Actinopteri; order Perciformes; family Pholidae; genus Pholis; species Pholis gunnellus. The sequence continues at coordinate 17,106,803 of NC_136531.1, forward strand.
CGGAGCTGTGAGCATGTTGAATTCTCATACGCAAGGACAAAAGGATGCGCGTTAGGACTCATTCAATGCTCAACCAATCCTAACACAAAAGTAAGACATTTCATTGTGTTGTGGGGAGTAGCAGTCCAAGATCAAAGCTGGACTTTGGAGCGAGAAAGAGGGATCAAAGTCAGTTGACGTTGAGACAAAAGAAACAGCACTGTGTTGGGTGTTTCTGAAGGTACCCGTAAGACCATGAAATATGATCCGGGAAGACCACTTCGAGTAATACTTACATGGGTTTGAAGGCTTGTCAGATGCCAAAACATTGCGAGACAGAGTTTTGAATTTCAGTGACCTCTGTCTCAACGATCACAATGAAAACAGTAGAATTATGTTGTGTCATAACACAAGGCATTTAAACACAAATGTGCGCTTGCACGTATGTGTTACTGGATGATGTGGTGTTGCAATAAAAGTGGAGCCAGGTTTAACTTCTTTGCTCTACAAGACTTCATTTATTGTTCCGGCTTCAAACTGTCTGACCATCTCAAGTCGACTATTTGTCACTTTTTGCAGCCTGTGTCGGGCGTTTTCCAACGTTGAAATGCAATGAGGTATCATTTCACAAGAGCAAATTGTTCAGGGATTCAATTGGATGTTAAAGTCGAGATGACAGGAAAAATAAATTCAATCATCGTTTCTTGCTTTAAAAACATAGCTAGTAGCAACCAATATCATGACATCCATCCATTAATCCATCTGCAACTTTTAGTGATAAGGGAGGTGTGTGTGTGTCAAGTGTGTGTCAAGCCTGTCAACTTTTTTAAGCGGTCCAATCAACCGTGCAGGTTTTGATTTTTATCCCTCTTGTAACTATATTATTCCGTTTCTCTAGGGAACAGTCACAGTACAGAAGCTAGAGACGCGTTAACTTTTGTTTCACTGGGACTTTAAGAATGGTTGTCACTCGTCGAACTTAAGTCTGGAGAATATGGAGTGAGCTGTGGAGGATAGTTCCCCTTTTCCCAACCGGTAAACCAACACACACCTCCGACCCTATTTTGGATAAATCTATATACACCCCAGGGACCGGATAGGTTGTCAAGACTATTTTTACATTTTTCAGGTATAAAAGAGAAGGATTATAAGTGAGAAAATTCGAATTCATGTGATTTGGCTGAACTGACCAATTTTTTCCCCGTGACATTACTTTTCTTTTGCACGGACAGATTATCTTTTAACAGCGGCGGTCTGCTCTGTCTAATTCTTTCTGCTCTGTAACAGTGTGAAGCATGTTGACCAGTGAACACACTCCAGTCATATATTTAAGACACATGTGACCTATGTCTGTAGACTGTGACCTTTGCAAGCACGTTGACACGATCCTCAGACTACAGCACCGAAGTGTGTCTCAGTGCAGTATGTACGTACATTTATATTTAGATGTGTGTGTGTATGTGTGTGTGTGTGTGTGTGAGGACTGGTCCAAATCTGTATGGGGACCCTTTCTACCTAAACTGTCTGCGTTGCCCAACGTGTGTATGTGCATATGGAAAGGAACACATGGACAGCATTTACTTGAATGTATGTATAGCAGAATGTATATGTGAGGGCCGCAGGGGCTATTTCTGTCACGTAATATGAAGACGGCTTCTTGTCAGCTGGGTGAACTGGGCGCTGGTCATGGGAGGACATGTGAGGCGAGGGGGATACTGTATACAGCGCATGTGTGTGCACGATAAAGTCTTATCTCTGTGAGTGTTCGGTTGCTCTCGGTGTTCTCTGTACATTATCAATTTGCTGTAGAGTCAGGTCATGTGCACTGTGTGGGTTCATTATGTCGTCCTGTGAATGATAACTCATCGTGTTGATTGCTCTCGCTTTCAAGAAGTGATGATGGTAATGAGACAGCGTGTATGAAGGTAGCAGAACCTGAGACTCAATTTCGTGCTGTAGAGATAATGAAACAGCATCTTGCGGTTGACTGTGTAGCGCTGAGAGGTCAATTCAGCTATGAGGAAGGCAAATATTTTCCTGCACGAACTGTGTTTACATTTCAGTTTAGTGAGGGCACGCAGCGATTGTTTTGCTGGCAGGTCAAGGGAGCGTACTGCAGACAGACTTGACAAGTTGTTTTTTTCATGCACATTTCTTGTCCATACATTTTCTTAACTCGGAATGATTCATGCTTAAAAGTGTTTTAAAAGGCTTTTATGACACGGTAGAGTGTTCCTTACTTTGAGATTTGTACCTCCCAGCACCTGTCTTCACTGTAGAATTTGAGCTTTAAAGGTCATTGTTTATTTCTGTGCACAGAAGATGATATTCAGCTTTAGATGGTCCCAGAAGGACTCCTATCTGCCGTGAACTCATTCCAGGATGCGTTCAGTGGGTCTTTCTTTTCATATATCAACACAACCGGCAGAACAATCATCCTCAATCACCCCTTTTCTGTCTGTCATTCGGAAACCCCACACCACATTGGCAGTGCTCCCAAAAGCTAACGTGGCATCACATTCTTGACTAAACGTGCATAAAAACAAATTAGCCTGGCCCATACAATTTGCAAAGAGATGTGTTCAGCCAGCCAGCAAATAGATGTCATTCCAAACCAAGGTCATGATGGTATTGAGGCTGGAAATTTAGGATTGATGTTTGCACATGTCGAGCTCCTCCACTTTTCACTCTCAGTCTGACGGGTTTGATGCAGGCTTATGGGACAAGAGCTGCTTGGAGCGAGACAGCACACAGAGACTATCCTCGTCAACCGTCTGATTTAGAGCTGAATTAAAGGCCAACTTATCTACATTTTGATGCTTGCGAAAAGCGGTGCATAAATACGTTTGAGGGAGACAAGTTTTCAGGGTTCTTTTGGTGCCACAATCGTTTTTTGAGGCTTGAATTCATAATTTAACCTTTGAGAAAGTGTGTGGGTGAAGGACGTAGACAGATCATACAGACTTGAAGTAATTGAGGAAAGTTTTCCAGTTTCCGATTTGGTCTGAAATTATAGTTTGAGCAGCACTGACCCCTCCAATATAATCACTAAATTATTCTATACTGTTTTATCACTGTATATCATCTATTAGATCTTTTTAGACACATTTGGTAGTGGATGACCTCATGCCATCTGAACACATTCACTTTTTTTCATTGGCTAATCCATTATGTGAGACCTTAATGCTGCTAATGTGTAAAAATAATGATAATAATACGACTTGCCACAAACTGGTCTCACACATTTTATTAAGGTGACAACATATGGAAATGACAATAAAGCATTGTTAGTGCACCAAACAGGGAAATGTTTATGTTTTATATGGCATATGGCATAAACATACATAAACAAACAAATACATATATAGTTATATATAAATATATAGTTCACAAATACATCTACATTTGTAAACTAACATAGCAGAGCTGTCACTTGTTATTCAAAACTTGCAATTAGAACTGTAATGACCTGTTCGAGATCTACAGATCATAAGTGCAACAGTGGTTTGTTTTCTGGTCCAGCAGAGGGCGCTCTTAAAATTCAGCTTGTCTTATTGCATGCTCTTTTGACCTCAGTAAGTACACTAAGTTAATTGCTGAAAATGGAAGACACTAGCAAGCAAAGCTGTTCTGATCCAAAGTGATCTCGTGGGAAGATGTGTAGCTCGCCACTTTTAAGGACATGCAGGTCAAGTGTCATGTTTACACTTTGAAGGCCCAGTTCTCATTCCAAACTTGTCACATGTGGACGCATGGTTGTGGTTTAAGTTTTGAATCTAAACAAAACCACTTTGTGAGGCTCAAGAAAGGATCGTGGTTTGGGTTTGAATGAACGCTTGTTACATAAATCAAGTTACGTACGGAAATTAGGTGATGAACTTAAATATGTCGCCACACTCATCCGCCACAAGCTCGTAAAAAAAGCCTTCACCGATGTGATAGCACGGGAAAAAGCGAAGACTATACAGAAGGGAAGACACTCTCTGATCACCTATAGCCACACATGCTCATGTGACAGTTACAGCTCATTGTATCTCAGACTCACGCATGACAAGGATATGGGTTGTGTTCGAAATGATATCAAGGAATTACATGTTCCCATGGAGGGTCCAGATCCTAGGTAAGTCCTTTGCTTCCTTTTAAACCTCTTATGATGAAACTCCTATGCTCAATGAAAGTACTGCCAGCACCAATCACAGACATAGAGCACATACAAATTCATTGTATTGTTGTGACTGGGGTCCTTGAGACTGCAAACAATGGTTGTGAGTCATTATCGTAAGCAAACCACTAAAACATGTCATCAGTTAAAAATCATCTATTCAATTTGATTCTTTGTGTCCCTCAAGTCAGAGGCAATACATAAAAAAAAAATAATTTACAAGCATACAAACAATCTAAAAATACAAATATGACAATGTTAAAAAGAGTTAATGGCAGTAATGGCCAATCTGTAGCTGGACAACAATATCCAACACCACAAAGGTGTCAATGTGCGGGTGCATTTATCAATCCATACACAACTATTTATACGCTATTCTCACGAAAGCACGAAAAGTCTTAAAGTATCCACGGGATAAAACGATATCAATATGATTTTGAGTGGTTACAGAGGGCCCAGACTCTGGAGGACCCCACAAACAGGCATGGTATTTCATGCATGTGGTCTTTTGGCTTCATCTCAGTCACTGGGATGCATGGCAAATATACTGTATACAGCATGTTATGGTAGCAGAGGGTTTTCACCCTGCGCGGTATGCAGAATGGGGCGGTGTCGAATGGAGTAGGGCCGGTCTAATAAGTCCCCAGGCTATGGCAGCCTGGCCTGTGGTAGGTGGATGATGGATCTCAGTGCCAGGGTACATAATGGTGGGACAGGGGAGCACGGGGGTGAAGGACAACACTCTGCCCTCTCTCCTTAATCAGATGCAGATCAAGCTAAAAGCAGCGGAGCAGCAAATCCCTCCTCTAACAGCGAGCCTCTAGACCCTCGCACAATCCCTTCTCCCTTTGCCTCCCTCCTTCCCTCCTTTGGCCCCTCCTCCTCCTCGCTTCATCCCTCTCTCTTTTCTTCTGATTGTCTTAGCAACAGAGCTTAGGGAGCGAGCCAGAGGAGGAGATGGATGCTTGGGGCCCTTTACCACAAAGATCATATGGGATAAGTGCAAAAGCCCGTTGTGGCTTGTTGATAAAGTATTGATTTCTCCGCAAGCTGCTGTTTACGAATCACCTTGCAGGGAGTGACCCCCGAGACCTTAGGGTGTGAGGTAGGAGCGTGTGAGGGGGGGGGGGTGCAACTGGGGACACGATGGGGTAATGTGAAAAATGAAGAAAGGGGAAGGCAGAGAGAAAGAGAGAGAGAGAGATAGAGAGATAGACAGGTAGAGGAACAGAGGAGGGAGATAGGAATTGATTGGGGACAAACCTGGCTGTTAATTGAAGAGACGGATCAATGATGGTGGAATGTTAGATTCGGGGGAAACGAGGCAGGGGGCTCTGCTTCTCGATACCGGTCGGACAACATAAGACCAAGCACACATTCACGAGTGTGCTGCTGACACACTCAAATTAAGCTTCTTCTCTTTGATGCCCCCTCTCTTTGTCTCCTGAGAGATCCAGGCCTTGAAGAATATGAGGAATGTTAATGTCATCCTCAACCTAGACGCTCCTTCCTGTCCTGTGTTTTGGATATGGTGGTAAACAATGTGGGTGAAGCCATTTGGAGCATCCAGGCTAGTTCCAGGGTGACTGACACAGACAATGTCACTACCCCTTGGGGTAGAAACAGGCCAGACACATTGCTCTCAGAGTCTGCTTTCAAGTCCAGTCTGAAGAGTTTAAGCCCCCCATTCAGGGCTTTTTTTATTTCTTTTCCACCCCCATCTTTACCCAGTGTCAAGGTGAAGGCCTCACATTGTCTCTCTGTGTGGCCCCTCATTTTAGATTGATCTGATCAATAGGTCACCATTTAGTGAAAATGTGACCCGAGTCGTTTTCTCCTGTCTAGACTATATGCAATTTGCAAAATCCTAATAGCTAGGAGAAAGAACAAACCCTCCAACGCATTAAGGGAAAACATTGTTGACCGCCAGGGGAATAATCCTGTGATTTTCTATGTCAAAGTCACCACACTCACCAAAACCTCTCTGCTGATTTTGCATCACTCTACCTTATTCTTTTGTACCGAAGATGTCTTAACAAATGACTTGTTATAGTGTTATTTTTCTGGCGAAGACACTGTGAAATGTATGATTATACTGCACTACAATGACAGACATACAGACACAGCGACAAGAAAGAAAAAATAAAGAAAGGAACCAAACTGCTCGCTCCCTCTATTCTCCCCTCTCTTACACCTTGTTGTCAGAAAATCTAATTTGTACCCGCAGCCCACAGAGCCACCTGGCAACATATGCAGCATGCAAATGGGGCTCTGTTTTCGGCATTGCCGGTTGTAGAAGGAGAGAGAGGGAGGTAGAGAGAGAGAGAGATTGCCCTGGAGGATTAATGACATCATTCTGTATGCACCTCTGGACTCCCACACCGCCAGGATATTACCCACCTCTGACATAGAGGGATAATGTTGGTTCTATGAAGGCACCACGTTCGCGGATCTATCTCTTCCTGCTGGCGTGCAAAAAATAATGGGGCTGGTTCATCATCAGATTGCGTGTCAGGTTCTGGAAAAAAAATGAATAAAAATGTGGCATATTGAGAATAGATGGGTCTGAGGCTGTGGGCTAGTTAAAGTGTACCGCCTGGGTCGGTGACAGTCTCACTAATGGCGGCTCTCCTTGCTAGCACAGCAGCACTGCTTGCTGCAGCGGGGCGCAGTGTGTGGCTGCTCTACATACACTCATTGCACCACATTATCCATCTTCTGGTGCTGATTGTGTTTACTGCTTTTATTTGACTCAGTGGAACAATGTGTCTATTAAAGGAGGCACAGAGGACAATGACTGCGAGTGAGTAAATCCCTCTGCAGATGCATGAGTGATGCACCACACCGGCCCCTCTCTCCAGGGGAGCCGCTATCACAAACAAAATTCATCACGGTGCCATCGGAGCTGCTGTTGGTCCTTTTAGCATCGTAGTTTCGATCTGTTGTCATCAACATATTACATGTTTGTCTGAGATCCATACTTTCTATTAAGTGCCTCTTTTTCACGGGGTTTTCTTTTTCACACATAATTGCCACTTTAACAAACTAAACCTCCCCAAAAATTCTGCGTTAAAGGGGAACAAAAGTTAGAGTGGCTTTTGCTTCTGTGCTGTGACATTTTCTCCAGTTTCAATCAAGTCCTTCGCGTTTGACTGCAGATGGACGGCTAAAAAGTGGGCGGGCTTAGAGAGCAGTGCGATACGGAGCTACAGAGGACTGAGTCCCCACACACTTCTCTTGTTGCTAAAAGTTGCAGATTGAGGAATGGATGGATGTCATGATATTATTGGTTGAAATTGGTCTGTATTTTTGTTTTGTTGCATTTATATTGTTTAATATGTGCACAATATGACAGGATGTGTGATCTAAAAGGGCTAAAAAGGCATTTTCCATTTCATTTGGACTTTATGTTATTCAGGTGTTTTTTTCTTTAACATGTGAGTCTTAAATTTGGAATACATTCTGCATTTAGGCTTCATCCACCTGAAAAAAAATTCAGGAAAGATATGACACATTTTTGTATTTTGTATTCAAATGCATGCATTGTAATAAAGATGCAAGCACAACCCGTATAATTTGACCTGTAATTGGTCAGAATTATGTTACATTTTTAACGCAAAAAGCTTCTAAGTTTACATGTCTTTTTTCACAAGGTTCATATTGTTCTCACGCCAGACCTTTTGGATAAAATACACTTATCAGCACTTTTCTATCTAATCAGCTGTCACTCCGATAGCGTCCTCCTGTTTGATGTGGATTGCCTATCTAAAGGTTGTCCCTGCAAATTGATTTGCATGCATGACTGGAGTGTGAGTGGAAATCCTGACTTGAAGGTAAGAATAAGACATTCCAATGTCCACAACATCCATGTAATATGTTTGTGAAATATATAAAGAATACAGGTATGCCATTTGTAAATAAATGGGAAGGATTTTTATGTGACTTCTTTGCAGGGTATAACTCTTTCTCTTAACAAAATTATATCCTTTTTGTGTGTGTTTTTTCCTGAGCAAGCAAATTGCTCGAGCATCTCACACTGAAAATGAACTCACTGTTCTCACATGACGCTGACATGCAAAACTGCCTGAACATTTACAGCATGTCGGAAAGGGGTTTCTCTGTCTCTCTTTTATAAACACACACACACACACACACACACACACACACACACACACACACACACACACACACACACACACACACACATCTATGCTGTTTATCCTGTCCTCTGGACCCGGAGGCCCCTGGCTTCAAGGCCAGAGAAGACCAGCCTAGAGGCTATAGGCTGTCCTATCCTGTTTCAGGCCCCTCATAGCCAGCCACATCTGTTTAATGCATACATCCAGTCATGAGGTCATGAGGTGGGAATGTGACAGGGAGCAAAGAGGGCTCTGCACTTGGCAATCATTAGCGCCGACGGCTATTGTGATATTTGCTAAACACGACGAAATAGTTAAAAAAATGAAATGGAGTTTTTCACATTGGAGGAGGTTTTGATTGCGTTGAAGGGTTGCCCACTCTTTCCAACTAAGTTGGTGGGCGATCGAAGCGAGAAAGCAGCTCCGATCATTCATAACAAAAAAATACTTTCAGACCGGTGACAACTTGAGCTGAATTTGGCAGGCAAATGACCCGCTTCTCTGTTCAGGATATATGTCATTTCTCATTGAGACCCAAAAGGTGCGCTGAGGAAAGAACAGAACGTTTTTCACCCCCGGGCTCTGTCATTGAGACATAATGGGACCTGCTTGGCCAAAGGCGCCTTTTTTGGTTTCCATCAAATGGAGAGGAGAATGGATCCCAGAGGAAGGTATCAGTGTCCGTGCGATGTTCTCTGGTCCAACCGAGGAATGCCAAGAACAACACAGCGGGTTTAGTGCTTAGGACCTGGAGAGGAAATTACAAGCTAAAGACACTAGATCTTAGGACATTTCCAGGTATTTAAGGCTATTAATCTACTGAATTCCTTAATGACAATATTATGGTTAGTTGGCTACTGCTTTCACTCTGTCTGCCTGCTTGCCTGCCTGAAGACACACAAAGCACACACATATCAGAGCACATAGACACATGCATTCAAGAATAGTCTCACAAACACCAACAGATACAAGCAGCATCCACAGACATACTCACTTACTCCTTCACCACACATGTACCATACAATACTTAAGAGGGCCTACTCTAACTGTGGCACACTGCCACTCACTGGTCTGTGAGAGGTGCTGCTGTGTCTCCTGTAATATATTTCTCACAACATCGTATTCCATACACCGTCTGTGCATCACTCTTTTTATAAAATTGAGACGCTGCTCCATTTTTGTGTTGACAGCAATGTCATGGTCAAAGTTTCCATTTATCACAAATATTTGAAGTTATACTAACACAAAAAAAAAGCCAGCGGCAGATTTCCTGTGATAAAGTTTTTAAGGTCCAGCTCTCCGAGGTCAGAGTCTCATGTCTGTCTCGTTTTATTGAACTGATCCTCGTGATGCAGCAGCAAACCATGTATGCAGAAGATGAGAAGGAATGACAAGAGGACAGGAAGCGAGAAAAAAGATGAAGGGATGGCAGAATGAGAGAAGGGCAAAGGATGTGCAGAAAAAGAGAGAGGGAGAAAGTGAGAGAGCAGCGCACTGTGTGACATGCGGACAGATGGTAGCCACACTGCATAGCCGCCGAGGCACATGCGATAGTCGTGAACCGTGGTAGAGCCTCCCACACCCACGCCTATACTGTTGACACCTCTCTACACACTCAGGCAGGGAGAGGGGGAGGGAGGGGGAGGACACACAGGCAGGACACTGGTTTGTGGACTGTGTACTGGATGGTTCGATGTGTAGCACCTCTTTTGTAAAAGAGAGTTCTGTATTAGAAGCGGAAAAAACACATTGACATTTGTAAAAATGCGATGTGGAACTCCATTTATCTAGAAAGGGATTGTACATTTCTGTATCAGTCTTTATTTCAAATTTCTGTTTTTTGTAACCTTTGTAATATACTATTTCCCACTAACACAAAACTTTCAGGGATTAAACGTCACCAGCTTGACACAGCGAGGCCGGTCGAGCTGCCACGGCTAAACTGCTAAAAGGTTGGGGACAGCCTTAATGACCAAAGGGTTTAAGGCATCAATCATGTGCCACAACATCTCCCTGTTGGTCATCATCTCTTAACTGTCAGCTATAACAAAGGCATAAATTGCCAAAAAATAGTTTAGGAAAATAAAGAGGATGTTGGTGGATATCCAGGAAGAGGAAGAAACCAACAGTCTACGCAGAATGCACGCTTTGTAAACTGCAGCGTACCAATTACAGATACAGGGGGAGCATGTGAATATCCATTGTATTTAAGCATATTTAAAACTGAGGTGAAGCCTCATTTTCTGTAGCAGGCATCTGAAACATTGTCAGGTCAAAATCATGTTTCTAAGCAATTTTCATACATTTCGGAAAAGTAATTTAGCAACAAGGGATAAAAGACTTTGTGTCTGTCTTTTGAGCTGATAATAAGGAACCATGAACTTCAGGATCCCAAAAAGAAGGTTAAGTGAACCCAAGCACATATTTCTGATAAAAGAAATTCTCCATTCCAGATTGCAGTGAGTCAGAAGCTAGCGTAACAGAGGTTGGCCTTGATGTGGCATCAGAACTCTATTGTACACCAAAGTAGACCTATGACATTAGCAGGTGTCGTCTCTTTAAAGAAACAAAACAACATTTCTGGTTTTACAGTCATCTCTGCGCGTCGGCTTCTATTTGTGCCCTTTTCACAACATCCACCCTTTTCTCTCTTCCACTGCCTGCCACTCCTTTTACACCCGCCTCCCTCTCTCTCTCTCTCTCTCTCTCTCTCTCTCTCTCTCTCTCTCTCTCTCTGACTGTCTATGTCCCTCCTCTTCCCCCTTCATCGTACCCATGCAGGTTGGTCCGCGCGGCCCGTTGTGTTGTTTAATATGCACAGTCCATTCTTGCTCCTTTATTATTGTCCCACTGGCGGCGGAGGCCCTTTTCTTCGGCCAGACAATGGGCGGCGTCGTGACAGAGAGCACGGTGGTCATGTCCCATTTGCCACCCCGCGCTATCTCTCTATCCTGCCCCCCTTCTCACCCGCCATCCGCTTTTCAATAGCACCCTAATACTGTTACAGGAGAGAAAGACCTGAGAGCCTTCAATACGCCCCAAGCCTCCAGGGCCACAGCTATATACATACTATTAGCATAATTATAGCCTGAGAGAGAGAGAGAGGGAGACAGATAGACGGAGAAATAGAGAGAGAGAGGCAGCAAAGGTGTTTGTAACGTGACAGTAGTCTCCCCCTACAACTCCACACACACTCACGGAAAGACATTCTTGAAAAAGGCCATTTGAATAGATGTAGTATTGGATTTGTCCTGATCTCATCTACCGTTGGAATAGTTCACTTTGGGCTGGGACTCGTGGGTGGGCAATTCTCCTGTTGGTGCCGTGGCAGACTGACTTTGAACTTGAACTTGGACCCTGGGGGTCGAGCAGATTGAAATTGAATTGAGGAGGGCTCCCCCTGGGATACTGGGCTGGTAAATGCAGGCTGGAGCAGCTGTGGTCCCGGCGGCTTGTTAACATCTCTTCCCATTCGGTTATGTTATTCTGTCCTGCTCTATTGTGTTCATTCCTGTTCCCATGTAATGATGGGGTATTTGATGTTCAGCCTCAAACATCTATCATTCTGGCAAAATCGTTACTTGCATGAAATTAAAGGACAGTATGGTTTGGTCTTTGCATGTTTACGTGTGAGAAATTCTGAATTTAAAAATCATTTCTTTGTTCTGAAATACTGAATATTGTTGTTTTGGTTGGTCTGTTTAATTGTTTGTTCCCCGAAATAGAGCAATGGTTCTTCAGAAAGAAACCATCTAATTTGTCAAAATCTATTGTATCACGAAAATAATCAACGTGATAATAAAAACACCACTAACACCCTCTTACTTCTGTCTTTTGTCTTTAGTGAGAAAGGTAACAATTGGCATACATTCCCGGGACAAATGACAAATGATAATAAATAAAATCAACAGCGATTTGGACAATAGTTATAATTTATTAACATACAAAACACACAATAATATGCACACCTCAAAGTCACAGTAATTTTACCTCTCTGGTTATTGTAAAATTCACTTTAGTCTTTCTTAGACTTTCCACAGTCCAACAATCACCAACTCTGGTTTGACAGTTTGAGAGAGAGATCAAATAAGTATTATTATTACTTATTTTTGTTTTCCAGTGTTTAAAATAACCCTCACATGAGCGCTAATTTGGGGGGAAAAGGGGTAGCCTATAATTTGTATTGTATTTTGCAGATTTTGTTTTGCTTGACATTTGGATGGAAACTGGACTATTGACTAAAAGATACTGTTTATTGTTTGTACATTGCTTTTCAATGGACACTTTCAAACATTAAGTGTTCCAAGTTGTCCATCACAAACAACAGCACTACATGGTGCTACCGGATGGTTAAGATGCATACTGTGCAATTGCAACATCCTTTGTTCGATTGTGACCAGGAACGTTTGCTGCTCGTCCTCTCTCTCTCCCCATGTTTGTCTGTCTGTTATTACAAATGCTATCAGTAAGATAAAATGAGCCCCAAAATAACCTGAAAAACAACATTGAAATCCCTTCATACACTCTGAACACACTGACACACTCAGACAGGCGGTCATCCCCTAACAGTCATATTTTGCCTTTCATGCAGCATCTACTGTACACCACACAACAGCTCCGCAGAGTAAAACGATGATCTGTTCTCCACCTACTACATATTTTTCACAGGAAAGAATACCACAGCAATAGAAAAATCCAACTCCTCGCTACCACTGGGCCAGTCATCCTGTTTTAGGGGCGGCTTTAAAGCATGTCACAAGACCTCATGCATAGTAAACAGAGCGGCCTCCATGGCTGACTGGTGAGCAATTTGCCTCGTAGATTGCCTGGCCCCGGGGCCTTGGAGCTATGTTTATGTATGAGCCCTCCTGTTTCATATGTATCGGCCCCAGATCATTTTCTACCCAGCCCCCCCCCCCCCCTCCTTTTATTTTCTTCTCCCTGGCAGAACTGATGGCACACACATACAGACACAAGCACAAATAAAAAAAACGCACACTGTACAACAGAAACACACACACATGCACGCATATGGACGAACACATAACGTTAACATTAAGAGTGATGACCTGCACAAGGGGTGACACTGTCCCAGCAGATTACACTATTGTCAATACAAATAGAAATTTACTATACATGTGTTGCAGCTGCTGCTGCTTACCGTGGCAGTTGTGCCTTGCAGGGTGAGCGGAGATGTATTAGGAACATGTTGTCTGTGATAGTGATTTCATACCTCCTCACGTTAGCATTTTTATACCACCTTTGACCATATTTTCTACCTTTAAATAAATAGCTTGCATTCCGCGCTGAAGCTGGAAACTCGTGATTTCTGAGCTCTGCGTCATCAGCACCTTTTCATAACACATCACAAGGCCATCTTCACATGTAAATAAAGATATTTTTAAGCATGTGTAAAACATTATTTGAATTTCCTGATGTCAATGGCATGTGCTGCGAGGCTGCATGCAGAGAGACAATTACGAAACTGAATATGTGTAAGATGAGAGTCCGAGTTCATTAACCCTTCATCGCTTCCTCTGTTATCCCCCCATCCTCCATTTCCCCCATTCTTATCTTCGCTGGCTCTATTCATCGTTTGAACCCCCACCCTCCCAATCTCTGTTTAATGAAAGAACGGACAGGTTTTAAAGATGCGCAAAGCCCATCTTGGAATAGACTAGAGATGCTCAATGTAAGACCGTCTTAAGAAATATTTACAGCATCAAAAGTCGGGCCGAAGATGTCCTCTATGTGTCAGCTAAGGGCGAAACATCTCCAAAGGGCCCAAAATGTAATGGGTTTCACAGGACACAATTTGTTTGATATGAAATGATCCTCGGCAGACACAAAGTGGCCCCCATTAGGGGCCAAGCAGATTAGCACAGTCCTCTGAGGGTCCGTGGCTCAGTGTCAGTGGTGGAGGACTCTTCTTATCTTTCATTAAGCGCACACAGCAGGGCAGATTCACCAGCCCAGGAGGGGGGGGAGGACTGAGAAAGAGAGCGAAAGAAAGAATGGGGGGGGGGGGGGGGGTGGAACAGAGATTGGAGGCGTTTAAAAAATAATTTCCACATATCATAGCCCCATCTCTAATTCAGTGCTAGAAGCGAAGGAGCCGTGGGGAATGCGCAGCATCTTTCTCTCCAAATGCCAAAATTGACCAGCAGGCACAGAGGAAATGAGGCAGAACACAAATGCACACACATACACTGACACACTGGTGTGCGCGCAGACACACTTGTGAATACATACAGGTTGGATAAATGCACAGGCAGAAAAAGAAGGCATACACATATGCAAGCACCAGCAACAAACACACTCACGCTTGCCAAGTCTTGAATACAGCCAAACACAAACCGTAAAAATTAGACCTACTCAGACACTCACGGGGGAATACCACTCTTCACGCAGACACATCCACACACCACGGTGATGGCAGCACGCCATGCGGGTTCATGCCTAATCTGTGTTTGTTAATGGTTGGTGTGTGCTAATTACTGTCACCGTGCACTGGGGGCCTTCGCTGGCCAATCACCAACTAAACTAGCCTCTGACCGGCCAATCGCTAGCCGGTCTAGCCTCTGAACCAAAGGGGCTTCTGGGAGAGAGGGACTTTCAGCGGTGGTGAAATTGGCCTTGGAACACTCGTCTAACGTTGGAACACGGTGTGTGTGTGTGGGGGGGGGGGGGGGGGGTGTGTGTGTGTGTGTATCAGAGTAAAGAACGAGAGGGACGGGGACAGAAAGAGAGACATGGTGAATGTGTATATATATGTGTGTGAGAGCCATGGAGGGAGTGCTTCCGTGTGTGTGCACATGTGGCACTATGAGCATGTGAGCAGCGGACGACAGAGTGGAAAGGAAAACAAGGCCTGAATGTGGGCCAAGTCAACCACTCCACAGGCTCAAAGGCAGCAGTAATCCAGTGTTGACATGGTAAAAGCCATGAGCTTAGTGTCAATTAGATAGAAACAATATGCTTACTCTTCTGGAGTAAGTGGATAGTACCTTTTAAGCAGAGCGAGCCAGGCGATACTAGGTTACCACTAGAAATGAAATGAGGCTGTGAATCTGACTTTCCAGTCCAGCGTACATCTGCATCTCTCGTGTTTAAAGTCTCACACCATATATTTCAGCTTGTTTGTACCCGTTTGTAATTCACACTCCGGTAGTGACAGCCATCAACGTAGGATTTTACCACCATTTTGTGCTGGTTTCATATTCTACCCTCAGAGGCTGGATGGCCTTATTACATTTCAGTCACTCCGAATGGGTTTCTGGGCCATGACAATCTCAAACCATGCAGGCCACCATCATTCAGCGTTGGTGAAAGAGGAGAGATACAAAGGGTGAAACCATCTCTGACATTCCTGGAATGGCCCTGAAGCCATACGAGTGAGGTGGTGCATGTGTGTGTGTGTATACAGTATGTGTGTATGTTTGTATAAATGGCTGCTTTGCTCCTCGGATAATGCCATGGTACCAGCTGAGGCCAGAGGGTATGAGGGGGTAGAGGATCATGTGATTGGTTGATGCGTTACGCCATCTTAAACGATAGTGAGAGTCCATTTACAGCAGTCGCCTACTGATGCTGCCCCGGAGGGGTATGAGGCACCTGCATGTAAACAAGCCATGTATTTAAAGGTGCAGTACACGTATGCATACAGATAATGATAGCTTATTTTATTTACAGTTTTCTGACAGCGCGCTTTTTAATTTAAGATACTCAAAGATGCGTTAAACGACAAGATCCTTGAGAACTACAAATACACAAAGTAGCACAGGATATTAAATAAAAAATGAAAAGCAGAAAGAGTAGTTTTAGTAATGTCATACACACAGATGTCTTTGGGGAGAGTTTCACAGGGAGGGGGCAGCTATGGAGAAGTCATCCATGGGTCAGTGCTTGGTCCTGGATGGTGCAGACAGGAGGTTAGCGTCAGAGGAACAAAAGCTGCGGGAGTGTAGCTGTGGAGAGGGTGAGGGAGGGGGAGCCTGGTTATGGAAGGCTTTTTTAGTGAAGAGAAAGACCTTGAATATAATCTGCTGCTGTCTCAGAGCTCAATATGCACATACTGGCTGCTATCAGTTCATATTTCTAAAAAATAAACACTGACTTTTGGGCATGCTCAAACATCGCAACACCACTGGCTGGATTGTCAAAGTCATTCATGTTCCCCAGAGGATTAAACCCATTAACTTTGGAAAATGACTTTTACTCTAGCGCCACCAGCAGGTCAGACACTTGCACAAAATTTAATGGATTCGATTGACTTTGGCCACGTTATGAAATTGACATTTTTGAGAAATGTTTCTACAAGTATTGGAGGAATCCCCATGAAATTTGGCACCCACATCCAGAGGACGAAAAATCACTTTGCCGATCTAAGGAATTTTCCTCTAGCACCACCACAAGTTTCATCCTTCTGGTTTCCAGTGGATGTCCCAATAACTATTAGATGGTCTGTCATGAAATTTGATAAGACATTCATGTTCCCCACAAACAATAACTGTAATAACTAGCAGACTTGTCTGCTAGCTCTAACATCATTTGTCCAATTACTACTCTGCTTTTTGATGAAATACCTGCAAAGCTAATGTCAATCCCGTCAGCTTGAATTGTTGATTGTAACTTTTTTCATTAATAAATTACAATAATTCGTCCAAATTGTTCTAAGCACCAAATGTTAGCACGCTAAACTAAGATTGTGAAGATGGTAAACGATTCACCCGCTTAACATCAGCACATCAGCATTGTCATTGCAAGCTCATTAGCATGCCGATGTTAGCATTTAGCTCAAAACACCGCACAGCCTCACAAAGCTGCTCGCATATCTGTAGACTCTTGTTGAACAAAGCATTTTAGTTTTGTCCTCCAAGCCCAAAACCACATACAGAAAGAACATTTTTTTCTCCAACCAAATCATGATGTTTGGTCTAATGTGACACAATGTGCCCCCTGTAGTTCTAAAAGCAACAAGAATGTACATGTGCAAACATTATTTCTTCAGTGAGGGAGTGCTACAACCCCTGAACGCCTATCTATACATGTACCGCTCCCTCTGTCCACCCATCTAATTTTTACTTGTGAGCTGCACTCTCGCCTCCATGAATACCCAAGCTTGGCAGGTCTCTGAGTCAACGCATTGTTTGCTTAAATTGAAAGGTTGGAAGGGGGAAGCCAACTAATGTGGCAAACCACTTCAAAACCACTTTTCATCTTTTCCCTTCTTTCCTTTTTTATCAGGCCTCATCATTTCCATTCGCCATGCAGTGTGAGAAGGCCCTTTCATCTGAGGGAGAAGGAGAGAGAAAGAGAGAGGCAGCCGAGGAAAAAAGAAAGAGACATCGAAAGATGGTGATGGTGATGTTGATGGCATCAAGATGATTATATGTGAGCAGGTCTTAATGACTTCTCTCCTTCTGACTTCTCCTTTCTGCTTATTATCCGACAAAACAGCCTGCTGCCATCTATGGTGGCTCCGCCATTGAAAATCGTACCCACAAAGAGAAGACGAGAGTTGCACTTTGCCGAACAAGAGGTGAAGGCTTGCCATGCTTGCCTTAAGAGCGCAACTGCAGCATTTACAAGTGACCTTGTGAGGGTTTTTAAGCATGGTGGTAAAGATGATATGTTCCAGCCTAACAGTGAGACTGTATTTATCTGCAATCCAAAATATGGAGCCAATTTTCTTCCAAATAAGCATGGGACAACTGGGGAACAGGCACGTGAGGTCCAAATCATGAAAGCACTTGCAATGTAACTCTGCATTCATTTATCTACCATATTAAGGCTAATAGTATCTCAGGAAGAAAACGCACCACGTTTCAAGCAGTCAGTTTTTCAAGGCCTGACTTTTAAAACAAGGTCAATTGTTCCCTCTTGAAAACTTGAGAAGCCAAAGTTCACTGCCAGTTCATTTTCTCCTTTCTATTCTGAAATTACAGGGGCTTTCAGTGAGGTCACTGCACTGTCATAATGAATAATAGATTTTAATTGATTTAACCTGGTCCTGAAGTGGGCTAAAACATAAGCCCTGTCACTTTCAGAGGGCAGCAAGCGGGGAGCATGGTCCAGCACACATCTTTAAAAGCCCCTCGACGTGAGTCCGGGATGAAATATTTACGCTGTAGCGAGGACTGACCTCTCGCTCAAAACCACGTTGTGATCTCCGATTGATTTCTGACAAGACAATTGGGGCGCACCAAAATGCAGCCAGCACTGTCCAGCTAAACCTGCAAGCCCCGCACACTGACAACTCACTGTAGTGAAGTGACCTTGCGGAAAGGCTATCCACCTTTACCTGTAAATCATTTTGTCTGGAATTAAACAGCTGCCTCTGAGCTCTCAATGGTTTCAAGTGTTTTGTGAGGTTGAAGCCATTTGGTGCAAACTATTTATTGGTGTGATGATATCAGTCAAGTGGACATTAAAATGCTGCTTTGAGCATCCCGCCTGCTATACGGGGCAGATTAATTACCAGGATCAAACGATTCCTGAATAGCCGACTTTTCAAGAATAAATGCTAAGAAGGGCTAATTACTGATAGCAATAAACCAATGCACTTCTTGAATGGTTATTACATTATGTTATCACTTAGCAAACTTTGACCTATTGATTTGTTGCAGATATTATGCATCAATAGATGTAAAGTACAAATTCAATATTTTTGCTCGATCAAAGTCTGTTTCTCGCTGATCCAACAGGCAGTGTTGCAATTATGCAGATTTATTCATAACATTAGCATGATAAATTGGGAACAAAATGAAGCAGCTACACTTGAATTATTAAGATTATGAAAAATTATAATGAATGCTTTGCTCTTGATGTGACTTGTTTTCCTGATAAACAAAGGCCTCTAATTACCACAGAAACATCTGGGGACTTTGGTAACCTTCATTAATCTAACCCAATCCCGCCATTCATCTCCCTGCAGAGTTTCACATTAGAAAGGATAAGTGCACCAGTGACACTGCATATAAATGCGTACTAGTTATCAGACACATTCTCTCCGGTTACTTTCTGGCATCGTCCAACACCTCAGGGATATTGCCCAATAAATGCCTTCTGCTGGTGCCACATCCTCCGATCACATTGTCTCTGAGTGTTAATTGCGAGATAGTAAACACTGATTACAAGTCAATTAGAGGCTGCTTCAAACAAACTGCTGCAGTTTCACTTTCCGAAAACAGGTGATGTAACTCTGCAGACAAAGTTGGACATCTTTGCGTATTTCTCTGCGTATTCCCAAAGGCGAGAGCACTTTGAGTTCATCTCAGACATGATAATAAACGTCACATTCAACCTGGCCTGAGACCACATGTATTCAAAGACCTTTTTTTCCCACTTCACATTCATCCAGGTCCTCCAAAACTATAAGTTATCCGGCTCAGATCCAACACATCAATCCATCCTATTTTGCAAATGGTCTCTATGTCTGAGTGTTAGAGTTGCTCAGGGTCACAATGAGTGTTTGTGCTCATGTTTGTACGTGTTAGTCCTGTGTGTGTGTGTGTGCGTGTGTGTGTGTGTGCGCGCGTGTGTTCAGACCAGGGGTAGCGGTGTGTGGACAACCTCTTCAACCGGGGCCTCAGCCTGACAGAAAAACCTAGCTCAGACTGAGAGAAGAGAGCTGGGATATGAGGCTGGATCAGACTGGGAGTGATGGAGGGCCGTGACCCTGTGTGTGTGTGTGTGTGTGTGTGTGTGTGTGTGTGTGTGTGTGTGTGTGTGTGTGTGTGTGTGTGTATAAAGGAGGTGATGGAGGATTTAGGATAGGTAGTGGAGAAGGAAAAAAGAGGGTTTGCTGTCAGAGTCCTTTTAAAGATTCAGCGATCATTTGTTTAGTCGGTGTGTTGTGCTCTATTGTGCATTGTGTTTGTGCATGAAGGTAGTTCATGTGTATTGCGTGCGTGTGCAATTGTGTGTGTGCTGCTCCCTCTCTGACCTGCAGGATGAGTAGGGGGGAGACTCCTGCTGATTAATGGGCCTGTCGGCTCTCCCATGGTGGCACGTTTCCAAACTAAATTTGGCCACTGCTGGCTAGCGGGGTCAGGTGCAGGCAATGGAGACATTAGTGAGGGCCTGGCTCACAGCAGCGTCTCCTGAACACTGCTGGACCTCAGCACCAGGAGAAGCTGGAATAGGCTACGAAAGGTCATCTCACTGAATTGTTAAAAGGTACTGTTTATAATATTGGACTATCATCTTTAAAGGGCATTTAACTTAAAATAATACAAAACAAAGTCCAAGAAACGTTCAGAGAAAATGTGTTGCAAACTCTACAACAATGTCTTTTGATATGTGATCTCACATAATTCCACAGGGATGTTTGGTCAGTGGTTGTCAGTGGTCATGAAAGGAATGGCTCAACTTTTTGGGAATTATACTTATTTGCTTTCTTGCTGAAAGATGAGAAGGTTGAGATCCCTTTCATGTCTGTACACCAAATATGAAGCTTTCAGCAGCCAGTTAGCTTAGCTTAGCATAAAGGCTGGGAACAGGGGGACACAGCCTGGCAGTACCTCTAATAACCTCTCATACTAATTAAAACAGCATCAGTTTATATCTTGTCTGTTTGTAGGTTTTAGGGAGAGTTATGTGCTGGAACGATTTCTTGGCCGGGTGCAGTGACAACAAATCTAATCAAATTAATTATTGAGCTTTATAGGAAGCTATGCAAAGATCTGATCAGGTCATCAGAGCAGAGATGGCCCATTTATTTCACTGAGCTTTCTGAGTATAGTTCTTGAGTAGCACTGTCTTATGACCATATCATTCTCTCCTGACCTCACAGCTTCATCATGGCACAGGGCTCTGTGAGCCTCAGAGACACTCAATGATGCTTGTAGCCTCTGGCCAAACAAACTCCAAGCTTACGTGGCAGCAGGGCGACCCTGAACTGCAACATGTTGTAGGCTCATCATCCTCAACGTGAAGGGTATATTGGTCAGCGTAATGCTCAGGGCCGGAGCAGACCTTTGCATCCAGGAGACAATCAGAGGCGTGCATGGTCTTACAATAGTCATAAAATGACAATTTGTTCTATTTCATCGCTAATCGATGCTGATGAGAGAGGCAGCACAGCTAAACTGTAGACATAACCAACAGCATCCCACTCATCCATCCCCCACAGTGACATTTCCCTGTCCATCTCACAGTGCAATCAGCACTATTCATTGTGTACTCGCTACCAGGTAACAAGCGCAACTTGAACAATTACAGACACAATGACAGACCCCCAAGCTCATTTTTTCTCTATGTTTTTGCCAACGCTGTCATGGCGACCTCTACAACGGACGAACGTCAAAACTGGTTGGCAGGTCACCCAAGCTGGGCAATGTGAGTACATAATTACAGCTTGGGAACATTTGCCCTTTGCAAATTGTATGAAATGCATAGTGGCTAATTGGGCCACTCTGGCATTTGTGGAGTTCACCGGGTCATCTTTTATGTGACGGTCATTATCACTAAAGTGATAAGAGTGATAGGCCCACTCAGCTCCCACTAGTTCCTTTGCTGTATCCATAGAAATAACTGGGAGTAGGTCAAGTTAAGGAAGACATTACAGTCAGTGGTACAGGTCAGAGAATACAGCTTTTTATTTCCAAAGATGACTGTTTTAAGTGACGTAAAATGTCACTATTTCAATCGAACAAACCATTTTCTGTTGAGGTTTGGACTAAGGGGAGGACATTTTAAAAATCATCACAATAGCAAGATAACTTTCAACTGACAATATTGTTTCAGTAGTTACGTTGTGTTTTTTTGAAGGTGGCATTTAGATTCCTCCCAAGTTAGTTCTCCTTTAGAAGGATGCAAGAGCCCAGAGTTTAATTATCTGTAATATACTAAGAGATAGCCTGGCATGTGAAATGATAGAAGGAAAAAAGCCAACACAAGAGCTGGAAAACTGGATTAAAATAGGTAACCATGTGTACTTGATGAGCATAATTCCTTCTTTCATTAGAGTGCTCATTAACAGAGAACCTTGGGTATTCAAAGGGACAAACGACAAACCTCCTCACCTTGAGGAACTCTCAGTTCATTTCATCATGCAATAAAAAAAAAAAACATGCACACACACATACGCACATTTTACTGTTTTAAATTCCCCTTTCTGACAGTGAACTTCTGCTGTTGCACTGACACCTCCCAGTTCACAGTGAGGCAGGAATGTGCTAAATCCTCCTCAGGTGGGGGAGTCGGCCCGTCAGCCATCGGCAGACTCCACTCTCATACAGACTGATAAATCTCTCATTCTTGTATCCACACCCCTACATTAAGTAAAGGTAGCGCCATCTGCTCCCTATTAATTCCCCAGCAGGCGACTTATCACCTCAACCCCTGTGACCCCTTATGCCTCCTATACATCCTCCCTGCTCCTCTCCTTCTCTCTCCTCTTCACTTCTCCCCTCTACTCCCTCATTCCTGAACGCTATTCATCTCATCCTCTGCATGTTTTATACACTACAGTTGAAGAGGTTTGTTGACATTTAATTTTACTGTGCCTTAGAATATGGATTTATACACATACACACACATGAACACACATGCTATAACCTTTTGCTAACCGCTAAACTCTCCAGCAATCCAACTCCCCCCTCTGTCCTTGTAGCAGGGGGTTCAGTGGACAAGCCTGGTCCTCGAGGTCAATGGCAAATGAGAAGCAGAGCTTTAGGATTAAGAAGGAGATAGCTGAGGGTTCAGGAGCCTTTCTCTGGCTTTGATTAGCTCCCTTACTTGATTAAATGCCCATCGTCGAGGAAAAAAATATGAAAATTGGATGAGGAGAGAAGAAGAGAAGAGAGCGGAGTCAAGGCCATTTGTTTTCTCAGCTGGGGCTGGTTCAAGTGGTCGTCTTTTGGAGCCCACTGGCCCTGGTTCACACACACACACACACACACACAAACACATAGAGCCACTGCACACAAGCACACACATACACACTGGGATTAAAATGTCCTGAGGGAAGACAGAATAAGTCAGAGGGTTGGCTCTCGCAAGTCCAACGCCTCACTCTCTTACTTTCCAGTCCCATCGCTCACTCACTTGTTTATCCCCTCAACTCTCTCTCCTCCTCTTTCTCCCCCACTGTACTCTCTCCCAGTCTGGTCTGTCAGGGTAACCTGACTCCGGCGGCTTCTGACACGATCCAGACCGCTCGTAGCCCCTGCCCAACACTTTCACCACCAGAGCCAGACAGTAAAACACTCAGATTACTACCACATGTTCCCCTAGTTTCTCTCTCTCCCTCTCTCTCTCTCTCTCTCTCTCTCTCTCTTTCTCTCTCTCTCATACACACACACACACACACACCATAACACACACAAACACACACACAGACACACACTTTCTGTTGTTGTCAAGCATCCCCCAAGGCCAGCATGTCTTGCTGGGCTCAGGAACACAGACCACACCAAAAGCCCCAGAGTGGGGTAAACTGACCCAACCTGTGTAGGAAAAAGGTGTGTGTGTGTGTGTGTGTGTGTGTGTGTGTGTGTGTGTGTGTCTGGGTGCGTGCGTGCCTGCGTGCGTGTGTATAAGTGTTTGCAGTTATGGTAGTTATTAGATAAACAGAAACAGCTTCAGACAGGAGAGATGAGATGGGGGGAAGAGGAAAAAGAAGAAGAGGCCTTGGTGGGAGGTTAGGAAAGCAGAGCATCATAGTGAGTTCCCCTTTCCCTTCACCGAGCAGTGGCAGTAGACAAGCAGCATCAAGGGATATATTGACAACTGCCATCTAGCTTTTAACTGGGTAATGCATAACCAGCGTCGGACAATAATGCATTACTTATTAACATGTTACAATATTATGATTACTTTTTCAAGTAATGATCAAATTACAATTTGATATTCAGAGATTTTGTCAAATTTGATAAATGCACACACCAACGCAGCATCATTGCGTTGTTTTAATGTACGTCTGTTTTCAGTCTGAATAATGCTAATGCTAAAGTACTTGGACAGTTCGGGGTGGGGCTTGTTCGCCATCATGTTACGTTTTAATGCAATGATACTCAGCCCTTAAAATTGTAAAGAAGCATGCTAGAGTAATAACGTTTCTAGCACATCTACCACGTCAAAGTTAAACAAGGGAGTCTGATCTGTAAAGGAAAATATGACTCCTAACTCTCAAGATGTTTTATTTACATGTTCTTTGTCAGTTGGCTTGCTAATGTTAGCCACTGGTAAGCCTGCACTCAAGCACGATCTGGTTTCATTCAGAGTTGGAGGCCGGATTTCTGTAGCGCCAAGGGGCAAATATTAAGCTAGCTCTTAATTGTCAGTAAATATTTCCAAGCTGTTGTCAAACCACAATGTCCTGTTTTCTGTTTGTACATGTGTTAAATATACAAACGATGTGTCGTGTGGGAGTGGAGACTTTGGATTGGTTTAAAGACTTCATTGGCAGAGTTGGGCTGATTATTGAAAGTAATGTGATCAGTGATGCTTTTACAGCAAGATTTGACAGTTTTCCCCTCACACATTCTGTATACATAAGTAGCACGAGTCGGGCTAAAAGGGTATCATTGTATTCTGCACAATCTGCAACATTGCTTGATCTGCAGAGAGTTATCTTAGGAGAGTTACAGTCCCCTTTTGACTATGCACCTGCTCAATGTTCCCTCCCTCCTCGAACGCTTTGTTTGGCAAGAGCTGTCTTGGTCATTCTGCATGCCCAGGCACATTATCAACTTGCAATTACACTCACACGCTTTGCTCTGCTCGCCCAAATCAACCAGTTGGTGATACAGCAACACTGCATTACAAACACACTTGCACGTTCTTAAATAAGAGGTCTCCCTATCACAAATAACCTTAATATGAATTTAATGCAAAGTAATGAATCTGTTGGAGTCTCATTCTGGCATACTGGAAAGTTAATAAAACAATATTGCGATTGGTAGGGAAGGAGAACCCTGCGGACCAAGCTTTAGATTAGGCCTCTAATGGCTCTGAAGCCGGAGGCTAAATTGAAATGTAAAACCCAGAGCGAGACCCTAATTCACCCTTATCTGTGTGAGTGACGAGCCTGCCTCCCCCGACTGAGATTGGGGCCATCGAGTTGGATGAACCGCAATTTGCTTTGTTAGAGGTAGGTGTATATGCATGCACGGCCCGGATCACAGTATGGAGATATAGAAAGCGTGTTTGGAATGCATTTGGAAGAAATGAATGGGCTTCAATGGCGCTCACTCTTCTTTATATGTCTCTCTTTCTTCACACTCCTCAGTGGAGTGAAGCTGTAGTGCAGTGTCCGACAATGCAACATAGGACAAAACGTGTTTGTCGGTATGTGCAAATACAAATGACAACTGCTCGCACTAACACCATTTGGTCCCTTCCGCATAATCTGAATGCATAATTATGCATAACAGCAATCAATGATGGAACAGTGTTTACGCTGTGAAATCCTCGAGCTTTCTTACATGCTGTGAGACTTTGGATTGGTTGCACTGAAACACATAAACACAGTCCCCCTCCTCCGTCCCTCCTCCTATTCCCTCAGTCAACAGGCCACTCGTCCACCTGTTCCCATTATGTTACCTCGGTGATATCTCTCTCTCTCCTCCTCCCACTCCCTCTCTTTCTAATACTCCTTCCTTCCTCCCCTCTCACCCTAATATCCTCTTTTCCCTTTATCTCTCCTCCTTTTACCACCACCGGTGCCTCCATCGCTGACCGTTCATTACCCTAATCAAATCCAGCAGCTGAACAACCGCTCACTGCCACTCCACGAGCTGTTATTTTTTTTAAATCCCCTGACTCATTTGCATATGCGTCCAGTTAATTAGCGTGGGGGCGCAGGTGCGTGGTGATAATCATTATTAAACATGACAGTCACCTGTGACCGCGCTGCCCTCCCCAACCCTCCACACACACTCTCACACACACACTCACACTCTCTCACACACACACACACACCTACACACCACCTTCCCTCTGCTTCTCCATCCCTTCTCCACCTGAGCATCATCAACAAGCATACCCAGTGATGATGTAATTTCCTGTTTCTGTTTGAATGGTCATGTGTATTCCACACATGCATTCAGTGCTTGATCACATTCGTTGAGTAATGTCTGCATGCAGAGCAGCTTTTGGAGGAACTAGTATCGTGTTCAGTATCTTCTGGCAGAAAGGTGTCAAAAGGAAAAAAAAAGGAACTAAAAGAAAGTCATTCCCCTCTGATAGAAAGAGAGCGAGAGAGAGAGAGAGAGGAGGTGGAGGGGTGGGGGGTGGAGGGTGGAGGAGAATGTGTGTGTTGGCCTGTTGACATCACTGGGAGAGCTGGTTCCCTTACTCCATTAGCCAGGCCAAGATTTTTCTGTTGGCGTGTGCCAGTGTCAGCATGCCTGACACTGTTCCGTGCACATTTACATTTCTATTTGTGTGTGCTTCTGTGTGTGTGTGTGTGTGTGTGTGTGTGCCTGAACTGCAGAGGCGTTTGTCCCTGTGTAATATAATATATGCTTGATGATAGGTTACATTGTGGAAAGTTGATGTGATGGGTTCTGACAGTTACAACGTACTTATAGCAGGCATCACTTTGATTCCCACGGGTGGAGCAGACTTTTTAAAGTGAATGAATACAGGTTAAAAAGTAGTTTTTCACTTATTTTCAGCTATTGTCGTAATGTGTGGTATCCTCATTTGGTGTAGTTACACAATAAATATGCAGTTCCTGTGCTGTATATTCTGTAAATCTAAATCAATGTCCCTGCATTGACTTAAATGTATGGACAACAGCACCAAAAATATTTAGGTGAATTGGTTACTGCAATTTTTTAGAAACACAAGCGAAGAAAAAACATACTCAATCGTACTATTTCTGATACAAAAGTTCTACAGTGATGCTATTAATTCAACATGGCACAGGTCTGTATTTAATAAGGTAGTAGTATCTGCGCTGGGTCTCATTCTCTCAATAGGGCTGTACCACCATCTGCTGTATGAGTGCTAAAAGTGCAGTACATTGTTGGTGGAAGAGTTGAAAGCCAAAACCTGCAGTTGTTTGTTGTGTGAATGCTGATTCAGCTCTTTAAGTAAATTAGTGCTATATCTTTTCTTGTTTTTACTCCTTATGTGTTTTAAAATATTAAGCTTTTCATCACATTTTATTTTACAATGCTAGTTGATGTGCGACATCTTCTTAAACATGCTCCACTCTGAAATGCTCCTTCTGCATACTTCTATTAGACAGACTCCATTTGAACTTTAAATGGGTTTGAACCATTGAAGTCACAAAAACACATATTTGTGTTATTACGGTATACATTTTATACTGTTTTCCGACCTTCTCTTAGTTTGTAATGGGTGTGTATTGCGCTGCCTAGTGAGTGACATCACAGTATGGTTGATATGAGCTTTAAAATCCTTTGAAAAAAATATCATGAACTTGCTACATTTCACAAAATTTCACTCTTCAAACATAATTCCTCCTCAAAATGTAGAAAATCTTATGCTGGACCCAGACATACTATGAAATCAATGAGACATAGACATTTGGGAATAACAGCCTCAAAGGGACAGGAACTCCAATCAACTGCCCCAGAGGCAGTCATGTTACCTCCGACCGAACAATTCAGAGGAACAGCAAACCAGTTTTCAAAGCCGCTCTCATGCTCACATTTTTGACATTACACACACACACATTTCACACAATGTTTTCATTAGAGGGTCCTAAATCTTCACGAAAGAATTGTAGCGATAGGAGTTTAGTTTTTGTCTGGGAAGCAGGGGTATGAGACATGCGCCTCAGTTTAAATTCTACACAAAGGCGCGTCTGACCGAGGAGTCACTTAGCAGTAAACATCACCACAGCAAACTTTGATTGCTGCTCCACAGACACAGATGATTGAGATTAGCAAATTGGTGCAGTTTAACACACACACACACACACACACACACACACACACACACACACACACACACACACACACACACACACACACACACACACACACACACAGAAACACAGACACTCGGGACTTTTCTCTACATATTTATACTGTCAGCAGAAAACAACTTAATTCAAACCCTTGCAATGGTCCACATCTTTCATACATTATTGGCAATTCTAAACTTTTAAAGCCAGCAATAGTACTATAAGTCTTTAGAATGCTGCAGCTGGAATTTTAACGAAGACCATAGAATTTCAGCATACAAGCCCTTTTCACAGCAGCCATTTTCGCTGGCCACAAACCCGAAATTTGACCCAGAGGGATTTTAAGTATTCTTATCTATTTCAGAGAAGTTACTTTCAATTAAAACTTTACACACATATTAAATATTATATTTGAACTTTTGGCAAACTGAGACTAGACTGTTGAACGTTAAGAGCGTTCTGTCAAGAGCTCTAGTGCCACCTTCAGGCCAAACTTTTTTATGGTTGATTATTTTTGTTTTTTCTGCATTTTTCATCCTTCCAATATTTTGTGTGTGTAATAATCATTAAATCCTCAATACCAGGATGGCTATATACTTTGCTTCATTATATTTTTGGAGAAATCATTTCTGTTAGTCTTGCAGGTCCAAAGTCAGACTTAATTAGTGAATTAAATAGTTATTACACAAAACTGATTTGATAAACAAATATCTCTCTCGCTGGAATATAATCAGTATACACAACTTTCCCAAACTATTTTCTTGTTCTTCATAATTTACATCCAACCTTGTACTCTTAGAGGTATGTTGTAAAACTGTGTCACTGTACCATGCTGTACACACTACAACAATATTACAGAGAAATACTCCATCATGATCTCATACAATCAGTTTCTTCATGTCAAATTGTGATCAATTGACTATTTGTATGTTCCTATTATAAGCAAAGTATCAATAATGAGGGACTAAAAAGCATAAGTGATTAAGGTTGAGTTGTGTTCAGTCAGATTTAGTTATATGACTTGCATTACTTCTGTCTCTACTCAGTGAGGGAAGAGTCAGTCAATCAAAATTATATTCCACATAACAACCCTGTTCACATTCACAAAACATATCTTGTTTCTTCTAACCAGAATAAAAGTTGGATCGGTATAATAGTCGCCAGAACAATAGGCCATAATTCTGTCATGTTGCATCCTATTTCAATTATTTAAAAAAATGGTGGAAACATGGGGTTCAGACTCAGTGTTGAAGAGAGAAGAGATAAAAACACTGAGGGAACTGTGTGTTTTTAATAGATTGTCACTGCCTCCAATATTCCCTAAAGTTTGCAAGAAGCTGTAAAAATCATTGAGAGAGAACAGTTGGATGCGCTCAGACCTGCATGCGCAATTATGCAGGTTTAAAACCTAGTCCTATTTTTAGGCCTCTGCTCAAAAATTGCATACCCATACCAAAAAGACTAGTTCTGTAACTACAAGGTCTATTTTAATAATGTTGATGTTCTAATAATAGAATCACTTGTGAGATTTGATCAGATGTGTAAATATCAGTGAATATGTTACTGGTTAATACTAAATGAAGATGGCACTCAGCTCAAATTGAACATTTTCAGGTTCGCCTGAAAAAAAAGCACTTTTATTGTTATTTCGTTCTTGAAATGAGGCCCTGGCTAGCCTACAAACTCTTCCAAACCATAGCAGTAGTCATGTCAGTAGTCTCAAATAAAAAAATGTGGCTTTGATAAAGTGAAGCAGGCCAAGGTTTCAGTACGGAGAGTCACGCAAGGTCAAGCCAAATTCTCATTTTGGAACCAGCTATTGCAGCTGTTCCATTGTACTTTTATATACTATATAACTATATATGTCACTTGTTTTATCACTACTGGTGTTCAATATAACCTAACACAGCAGTTTGGCATCATTTTGACAGCCTGAATCCTCTCTAAGGCTGTAAACCATTGATGATTCTCGTCTGAGCTCCAGTCTTCATGTGTGTATTGGAAGCTCAGCAAGCCTATGATTGGTCAATTTTAGAAAATGACACAATTTTAGACGCGTCAGAGTCTTAGGAATGTGGTAGTAAATGTCTGGTGTTAGATTGAGTCTTTAGCCAGTAAAAATCGAAAAAATGCCACGCACCCCCCAGCCTAAAATTCCATTCGCCAAAAGTCTGACCCCCACCCCCTGGGGTCCCACAAGTTAGGTTGACCCCCCCTTCTAGAGACACAGGACATACGTAGGAGCAGTGTTTAGCCGGCAAACGGGGAATTATGCCGGTCTTTTCGTGATTCAACGTAAAGGTAAGGTCCTGCTTGGAATTTCTTTCGGTTAAGCGATTTGTTGTTCTGGCGTTTGTTTGCTCACAGCTCTGCACTGGTTTCACGGAGAGAAATTCTGAAGATATCTCTGGATTCTGTGTCGAATGCTCATGCTCTGCGATGTATTGCTCGGCCGTGTAGCCATTAGCTTTGTGATGGAAAATCGAAGCAGAGTGCATAGCTCGCCGACTCGTGGCGACAAATACGTGATATTGTGGTACATCTTCTAGTTGTTTGTATTAGTTGTGTATAATTGTGTTTGGAGTGTGTAACAAATGACTTACATGGTAGTATTGCCCAGATGTTGCTGTTTAATCTGGTATATAGCATGTGTGTAGCATTCATTATATTCGTTTCTGAATGCATTCTATGACACTCTTTGCTGAACTGTCTCGCTGGAACCCCAAATGGTCCTCGCTCGGTATCTAATGGTTTGAAGGTGAGTATCTTCGTAAATTCACCAGCAATAGCTTCTTCAAAATAACCACACCAATATATCCACCTCTCGGTACGGCAAATTAATTGCTGACATTTTTTGTATTTATCTCCCAGTTTATGAATTGCAAATCACGTGGAAGACGCGGTGGTGTGTTTGACGCAGGATGCTCACTTTACAGTAGTTCACTTAACATCATTCAGGCTCACATTGATCTGTTGGTGCATTTGCCTAACATTTGATCATTATATTCGACAATTTACATTGATTTACTAATCGTATACCCTTTTAGGGATTTAAGTAACACTGCTAAATACATTTGGCATAACATTAAAAGGTGTATTCAAAGTTAATGATCCACCATCTGACTCTGGTCCGCAGGCGCTTCATAAATTTTACTGACTCACGTGCGAGCTAGTGAGAAACGAAAGACAGTTAATATGGAGAGGAACTGTTGGACTTATGTGTTTTGAGATGCTTATCATCTTAGCCTTTACAGACACATCTGCAGCATCTGATACAAAGAATATTTATATTATTTTTTTACTTTAAGATAAGATAAGATAAGATAATCCTTTATTAGGTGGGGAAAATCACAGGATCACAGCAGCAAAGTGGACAGTGCACACAAAATATAACAACAAAATTAAAATTTAAAAAAAGAAAGAATATTGCATAAATTCACTGACATATTATTAAATGACTTCATTACATGCTCTGCTACATTGTCTTTGAGTCTATTCTGGCAGACCAACTCTGTACTGTTCCATTTACATCTTTAAAATAAAACTAATGGCTGTGTAAAACTGATTACTGATGACGGCCCAATGGCCAAATTAATGATCAAATAATGGAATATCCTCAAACAGGGCTAACATAAGAAAAGTTCAATAAAGAAGAAAGATTTGGAGCTTGTTTAATGTTCTTTTATTTTCAGTTAACAACGGGGAATTACAAATGTGTTCCAGCAGTGATTATTATCTTCGCTCAAATCTCCCAAATCTGTCACAGTCTGTCTGTCTGTGTGCACCCGATCTGGTGGGCAAAGTCAGCTATGCAAAAACATTGTTTTTCATGGAGTGGACAAGTTTGAGATTTTGGGCTATTTTGCTTCCGTAACATCTTGTCTTCTTTCAGACTAGGGGACTTCAAAATAACCTTTTATTGGAGGGACCTTCCTGAAAAAATAAAAAGGTAAAAATATGGGAGAGACAGGTCAAAGTTCAATAATTCTCCTTATTAATGGGTAATGTTTTAACCATCAAAATAGGTATTGAAAATATATAACCTGTTAACTGAGGTATGCCTTAATGCAAAAGGGCAGTCCTGTTTATCTGGTAAATTGCATTCTCTCTATATGTGTGATTTCTATGGATTTAGAAATGACAGATGTGCTTGCTATTCTCTATCCACTAGATGGCAGCATGTTTATTTAACACCGCTGTGTGAGAGACGCCCTGTGGGGAAAGACTGATCCCCGTCTGAACAGCCTCAGAAAGCTGATCCAACTCAGCAGATGTCTCTCATGAGTGGTAGCGCAATTCACCTCCAGCCAAACCTCAAATTCCACTAACAGAGTGACAACCTCTGCCCCTACATGCTTGACTCAGACAGTATTTTTATCAAGTGTAACAAACAAACAAAATGCTTGCCTTTAAGACAACAGCAGTGCGTGTGCAGGCATGTGCAGATGCGTGCAAGCTTGTGTTGTATAGAAGTGCCTACATAGTATGTGAGTATAGTGGGTGCAGTGTATGTGCAGATATTGTTTGTACACGTACATGCATATATGCACCCATGATGGATGCATGAGTGCATTTTAAATGTGATATTATATATGTCTTATTGAGAATAAAAGATTGAACAATAAAGAAAGAAGTGGGAGCCGTGAGTGTGTGACAGTTGGGAAGGACAGCTTGAAGAGAGACAAATTACAAAGGAGCTCTTAAGGGACGGACAGAAGGTTTAGGACCTTGTTAATTATTGAAGCAACATTTGCTGATGTGCTTCAGTCAGCAATGTGTCACTGTACTTCCCTGGCCTCTCACACACATAAACACAAACATAACAACGAAAAAGGTCAAAATAGATTGTATTGTTTGGTCCAGAGTGCGTCTTGTCCCGTACACAACGATGAACTAAACGGGTTAGAAAATTAGTGATACTACAATGAATGATACTATTGTTTAAAAGGTCAATTGTAAGCTGATGAGAAACCTCAGTTTACAATAGATGTTGTGTAAAAACTATTGATTTTGTCCTTTGGCAATGTGTTTTGACTGATTCTGTTACAAAAAGACAGCACAAGCAGATAGATTTCAACGGAGAGAGTGAAATGGAAATTGGACATGACAGCCCAATACTTTTCTCTTATGCATATATGATACATGTCCGCTCTTTGTCAAATTCTACCCTTTCAGTGTTTGTAAAGGTGATAATTTAGAAAAATACACTTTTTAAATGTGTAAAATGAGTGCCCTTTAACTGTTGTTATTTGTATATTTGTTGCAGGAACATTGCAAATGTTCTCAGTTGGCATGGACTAAACATTACCTCTAGCTGTGCCAAATAAACCTGACGACCAGAAACCCATCTTACAGTGTCTTTTTTTATTTCATTTGGTCAATCTATTCATGGTGGTGCAGCATGTTCTTTGATCTTTTCTTAGCACCGAGGCAGCTTTTATTCAGGTGGAGAACGGAGGTTAGACCTAACTGGACAGAGCACGGTGGGGAGGAGCAGGATGGGGGGATGGGGACATCTTGCCTGTTGAGGATTCTTGGTGGAAGTAGGTCAAAGGTAGGTCAGCCTCTCCCTTCACTGTAAGACATTCCATCCAGTTGGCATTATCAAGAGTTATGATCCCTGTTTGTGTGATATGGTGGGGAGGAGGTCAGTTCATCATCCTTGGGATTTGATTGGATATCCGAGATGTATACATTCATCCTCAGACAGGCTGTTCAGTTGTAGGACCTGCTTTCAGATCAGATCACATGTTGTCCAGTAGTGTCCTCCATCCATCACTTTTCTAAAGGTAGACTCTGTGTCTCCACTAGCTGAAGCTAATTCCCATGTTGACGGAAGCCAGTATGCTGTAATTCAAAAAGACTTTCACATAATGTATCCCGACATTTGGACTGTATTTGTGTAGGTGTGTTGTGTGTGTTGTGTGTGTGTTAAAGGGGCGTTAAGACAGAGGGAGCAAAGGAGCACTTTCTCATTCATGGGTCTCTCATTGCTGAGCACTGGAGGAAGGTTTACTACTGAACGTATTACTGTAATCATGAAAGCAGGCATGAAAGCAGGCTGTTTCATTTTCTAGGTGGTACTTATTGCGATGAGTGAGTGTTTTCAAGGCCAGATTGTGGACCTGCTAAATACAAAAAGGGCTGTATGAGTCTCCTCTCTGGATCATTATCGTACTCTCTTTCTTTCTCTGTGAAACCTGCATGTGCAATGCTCAGGAAAACAACTGAGAACTTTGAATCATAAATCAATTGTACTGATCAGGTAGAGAATGCATTGCCTCAAGCCCCGTAATCAAATCCAGATGTTTACACGCTTGATATTTATCACAGGATGTTATTTCTAGTTCATATCTAGCTCCAGAGCTTAGAAATGCACATAGTCACCAGACATGTAGTAAATTGCTGTGATGTTTTATCATGCTAGAGTCAGTCAATGTCAGCATCATCAGTGATAATGGCCTCATCACATAATATATGCCATCTGGTCAAACATATTTGTGTCATGTAGTTAACATTTCAGTTGTTGTTCAGTTTGCAGTTCTTTTAAGAATGGCTTTAAAGTTATAGTTTGACATTTTGGAAAATAATCTGATTCACTTTCCCCATGAGGGTTAGATGAGAGGGTCGATAACACTCTTATGCCTGTGTGGTAAATATATAAAGATAACAAATCCAGGTTGTTGACAGAGGTAGACAAGCAGCTATTACTGTGGCGGTACATAATTGCGTATAACACTGAAAAGTATGTGAAGGATTTCACTTCTGTCAATCCTGTAGAAGCAGTTGTATATTGGAAATATGTTCATCAAATCACACTCAAATAAAGGTTATAATCTAAATTTTTGCTAAATTAAATTCGATTTGTTATCAGCTACTCCGACAACAAACTTAGACTTTGGGAGAAACAAAATGCAAAAGTCAGAAGCCTCTGTCTCATGAAATTCATTTTATATACGATTACGTTTTGATCACATTGCGAGTGGCTTGTCGACACCAACAAGGGACTATTAAAGACCAAGCTATTGTGTTACACCGGTGCTACACTTCCTGGTCAAAATGTTTTTATTAAATGCTGCATTTCTCCTGATAACAAAAGTAGGAATCATAAAGTTTGATGATTTCAATTATAAACTGGCAAGTATCTTGCTGGGTTTAGCTCAAGTCTAAACATTATTTTTGCACATTTTCTTCCTTTGGTAAAAAAAGCAAGAGAGGCAGAGCTCCAGTGGAGTTAACAGCAGATGTTTTTGAGTTGACAGATGAGAAGATTCAGAAAACACATTTACTTACAGTGTGAAACTGATGGAGACAAAAGAAGATTCCTCGTCTCCCGAGCTGACCTTGGTGGCACCCGAGCTACGACTCGAGGGCAGAAACCCAAATAACCCAGCCATGAAAATAAAAATCAATGCAGGAAGCAGATCTGTTGCCAGAAGGTAGTCCTCCAAGGTCAACAGCCCTCGGCCCGGCCGGCTCTCACATCACACAGCTTTCCACCCAGTCACACAAATGTAGACAAACATCAGAGATGGAAAGAAAAATGCCCATTACAACATTCACTGCGCCTCAGATCAGCACTTAGCTTGTCGCTAGAAAAAAGTGGTCGCATCCTGAATCCATTTTCTGCTCATGTTTGGATAAAAATAACCCAGCAGGATGCATCAATTTTCTGTTTGTTGTGTTGTGGTACAATATAGGCGTAGTGGTCAAATATGAACTCTTACGTCCGTTTTGGAGCTAACACTTAAAGCACAATTATTGATTTGTTTCCTGGCATTCCTGTATGTTTTTCAGTTTGAAAGTCAGAAGTAATGTGTTTATTTGGAGGTACTGAAGTTACTGATGTGCAGATACAACCATAAATGGTTATATTCGCAATCTTCTGTAGTTTAATCTCTGTCAGACAACAGGTCCAAGGTACCTTGTATACTAATACGACTTCCTCAGAAATCACCTGATAATTTATGCTCTACAATACATAGTGCCCTGAATCATTATCAGAATGGAAAGAGAAACAAATCTTGGCATGTATAATACTTTTTGCTCACAATGCAATGTGTTGCATTTTACAAACGTTAAAATTCTCTTAATTGTTGAGTGGTGTGATGCAACAGCTGTCACACCACTCAGCAAAAAGATGATTATATCTAAAATCTTCATTTACTGCTAACTATAGAGTAAACTATTGAATGTGTATTATATTGGGAGTGAATGAGTAACAAGGGAGTTACTTTGGACGTAAGCTAGGCCTTCTTCACAGCAGACAGCACAGGTGTAAATAATGAAATGAAGGATTCCTTGTAGCTGCTTCAGTTTCATGCTGGCTCACTGTCACACTGCTGTGACTTACTGGGTCACTGTAGAACAGGGCCATCGTTAGTGTCATTGGTAACACCTGTGCTTTCCCCACCGTGTCTGCTGTGATTAAGGCCTTTTTGATTTAGCTGTGCCGTGCAGTCCCATACCTAACCTGAGTTTTTAAATACACAAACCTCACTGGTCAAATGAATTGTTTCCTGTTGAATGGTATTACCTAACATCACAATGTATGATGGTCATTTTGTTGTTGTTGCTTTAACTGACTACTAAAACAACAGCAAGCTACAGACCGTTCATTGTGATACAGGTATCTGATCATATTGATTTATAGTGTGCTGCAGAGGAGACAGCTGTAAGACTGAGTATATTCAGTTTTTATCCAGACAATGAATGGCAGAACATATAGAGAAGCAGGCCTCCTATCCATCATTCCTGCACCCAACATGACTCAATGTAGAGTCAAAGGGCAGCTTAATTAGCCAGTTTCAGTTGGGTCTGTCTGAACTCAGTTACATCAAGTTACACCTGGATCCTTTTATAATGCATTGGCGTAGCTTACTCCACGAGCGCACATAAATGGATCGGAGCTATCGTTAATGTTATTAGCTATACCTGTGCTCTTACTGTCATAAGTCAGATGAGAAAGCTCAATGAGAGCAAGTCCTCTGTACATGTAGATGCAGCAATCACACCACAAGAAGACATTCACTCTTCCACACGAGATAGCTTGGTGTCAGTGACCCACAGTGCTACTCTCTCTGTCTCCACTGTTTTGTTTACCTTCCCCTGGTATTTTGTCCCCCTCCCTGGGCTTTAAGCTTAGATATGTATAACAATGATAAGGTTGGGAAAAAACTGGCGGACCAGTAATGAATTTTAGCATGTCAAGTTCTCAGAAATACCACAGGCACATTTATCTTATTTTCATTGTTTATTGTTATTCTATTAGCCACTGGTGTTAGTATTTCTTCTTATTGACTTTATAATTTTATTCTTGTTTTATATTCTTATGTTTTAATTTACTTTTCTTTTTTAGTTTACTTATTTTTGATTTATCTAAATCACATTGCTACTCTATTTTGCACTGATGTTAGTATTACTTCTTATACACTTTTATTTGAGCTCTGTTGTGTTGCTTATTCTTATATTATTGTCATTTTTCAACAATATCTGGCACAAGAATTTCTTTAGGGATTAATAAAGTTCTATCTTATTTTGTATCAATGAGCCAGTCAGATGAATGGCTGTATATACCTAAAGGAGAAAATAAGGCCTTCATTTATAATGTTTGTTTGTCTATTCATTGTCTTAAACCCCAGTATTTCAAGTTAATCTAATATAATTAGTATTATACTATTTGTAGAATTACATTCCAGTGGTGACTGCATAGGATTGTTTCCAACTAGTGTGATCCAAACATTTCAATAACACCAGAGCGCTGTGAAGTCCAAAAGTCAAAATGTATCGAAAAAAGATTGATGTAGTCAATTCCTAAATTCACAACATGTTTTATCGAACATAATAACCAGCTTCAATCCATTTTTGTTAGCGGTTAACCTTTTTCAAAAACAACATTTTCACTGCCTCAAGTTTGCTCTCCCGCTTACCGCACACAAAGATAGGCACGTTGGCACGTCTGGAAGCAATCTAACACCATAAATTACATTTATAAAACCACAATAACACAAAAAAACTCCCCATTTAGGGTGACGACAACCTCATAAAATATGTCAACAGACATTCTGAGCTTCATCCAAAAACCTCAATAGGAGCTTTGAATGTAAAAGTCAATGGTATTGGTGCAGCACTAACAATAGCAAATCCATTACTGCATATCCAATACAAATATGTTACAATTCAGAACTTCCTCAGAGAAACCACAATCATGACATGCCATTACACACATCCTTGCCCATCCGTAGATCCACATCAGCGTTCAATAAAAAAGGTTAGTGAGGAGGTGATATAAAGCTCTCCAACCTTGCAAATGGTCATTTAGCAACTAGTTTGCTTAGCTCTGTCGGGAAAGGGACAAGTTCCGACTGTTCG
The DNA here is from genome assembly GCF_910591455.1 of Pholis gunnellus. Taxonomy (NCBI): domain Eukaryota; kingdom Metazoa; phylum Chordata; class Actinopteri; order Perciformes; family Pholidae; genus Pholis; species Pholis gunnellus. Next base: position 17,145,342 of record NC_136531.1, read on the forward strand.
ACAAGACAGCTTACCATTGGTCACCAAAGTTGTACTCAATGCAGAACATTCGTACGGATTAATTTCACCTCCTCGAGCAGATCCTCCGATCGTGAAAATGCTATTGGAATAAATCGATTTTGCATATTGATGCAATTGATATTGCACTTATGAATCCTGGTTTGTCCAAGCTGACTGCTCGTTAGACGATCAATTAGGAACAGCTGTTCTAAACTGGTCAACTTGTCAGAAATCCTAGAATTAATAAGCTACCAGCAATGCAGACTTCTACAATTAGAGGAACCTACATGTACGGGATCAAGAAGTATGTCTTATGGAGTTTTACAGTCAACTGGATAGAATAGCAGGAGCTGCATAGTAAAGCAACACATTTATGCTTATCAGCCTACTTCAAAATTATCACTTATTTTATACATAAATTAAGTATTTTTTACAAGGAGTAAAATTAAAACAAACTTGCAGGGTTGGATCATGAGACAACACAACACAATCTACGGTATACTTTATTTCATAATGTTTAATCACAACACCTAGTGGCATAATCGCTGGTATAGATAACACAAATGCAGAATGACTCCGTCAGATTTCTCCATTGGCTTAGATCGTATTACAGTTTTCTTGATTTGCCATTTTGTTGTATCCCTGAAGGACTTTTATTGATGCTGGAACAGAAGACTTTAATTTGGTTGAATTGTCAGCAATTAGATCTTACAGTAATGAACCAAATAAATCAAGCACTTTAACAAAAGTATGTTCTGCTTTAATATCCTGCTTTGCTTAACCCGTCGTTTCTACTTTTTGGAGCAATAAACTCAGCGGCACACTTGTTCAGCCTCTCAGAGAAAACCTGTGGAAGACATAATGAGAGATTAGCATCTCTAACTTAATATTTCAGTAATTACTTAAGGTCAGTTTATGGTCAGGCAAGTAATTAGTTGGGGCCCGGTTAAAGTAAAGTCAGGAAACAGAACAGTTACGGTTAAAATGGGATAAAGGAGATTAAGAGTGTTGGCACTGAAGTTTCAAGTGGATTTTAGCAAAAAAATGTAGACATGTCCATCAAATACACTCTAGAAATCCTCTTTGCTCTTCCACAAAGGTGTCTCATAGAAACTGTTAATTTGTAATGCTGTTTGATGATGTATTTATAATGCACCTAGAACATGTGCCAGCTTGCTTAATGGAAATTTTGGCAAGAGAGTGGGCAAGGAGGAGATGCTACAAGCACTCTATTTCATCGGAGTGGCTTGAGAGACCAAATTTGACTCGTATTGATATCATCTCTTAAAAAAAGTAGATTCCAGTTTAATTGTTGCAATTTAGTTACTTGGTTTGTCAGATGTTCCACATGTAAGGTCGAGAGTGAGAGAGTTTACACAGTTATTAAGCTCATGCACCACTGGAGAGGTCACAGCTTTCAGGGCAGATATAGAAAAGACATTTCTCTGCAGAGTTTCTTTTTTAAACAGCACAGGAAAGTTAGTATTTTTTCTTCTTTCCTTTGTGTGTATCTAACTCTGGTACTATGTATACTGTACGTTTCCAATTCAGACCATGAGTCATCATCAGTAATGATCTTAATTCTAAAAAATGAAACGGTACATATAAATGTTAATGCCAGCCCAACATGTTTTAAGCTACGCAACCCTACTGACAACACACACTGAAGTGAAAAGTGTGATTTCTGGCTGGTGAGGTGGACAACTCGCTGATGGTCGAGTGCAACATCTTGCAGCACATCAGCACTCAGCTCTTTTCAGCGAGCTCACTCCCTCAATTACCGTGCAAAGGTCAAGACAGGCAGTCCCTGAACATGCGTATCTGCCGGGATCTTTGGAGGCTGCACAGGTGAGCACTCGAAGATGAAAATCAATCATAGGCCACATGGGAACGCCCCCCTCCTCCCCCCCATACATGGGACAACATTAGCAGGAGAGTGCCAGCTACTGTGCCATGTAGTCTTAAAACAAATACTACTCTTGAATACACTTGCACAGTTGTAAATAGTCTGTTGATGTTGACTGCAGTTCAGGTGTTATTGTGTGATTTAGTGTGATACCCTAATTTACATTTGTGGTGTACCTACTAAACATGATTCACCTAGAAAAGCGAGGCGTTTTGGAAATAGCTGTTTACGAATGCTGCTGCTGTGCAGTGTTTTAGGATTGGACTTGTGCCTTTTAGTTGCTGCAATAGTTATTGTGAAAATGTCCAAATGCAGACACCAACGGCTTATCTTTGGAAGTAGGAATACTAAATTAGCTGGATAAAACTATTGAATAAAACCCATTATCTGGAATATGATGGCTTCAAATGACCCTTTCTGTGTTTTATTCTGTACAGTTATTCAGCTAATGTAGTTATCCAGATTCTTGACACAGGTTCCAGGACTTAGCAGGTGTTTGATTGCTTTGGCAGCAGGATAATGTGCTGTATCAATGCTTAACTTCAACGTTCCAAAAATCATGTGACTAAGAGAAACCAAACTTTGTTTCGTCACATACATATCAGAGAAAAACAGAGTTGATTCAAGATAAGTTAAAGACCATTTGATTGGTGGGTAACCAGACCAGTGCAATGTGGGGATCACAGCTGGCTGCAGAGGACTGTTAGTGAAATGTGTTTATATCTATATATATACCTGCATCTATACCATCCAAACTTTCAAATGTGTTTAACGGATGACTTCATGGAGAATCTCATCTCTTTCCCATTCTGTTTGGTGTGCTAATAGCACACCCACATCTCTATGTCAACAGCAAACAACAAGAGCTTTAGAAACTGCTTGCTTCAAGGTGGCAGACACATGTGACACTTCACAATTTCAATAAAGTTGAATCAACAAAGTTGATGAAAAGAGAGACAGGCAGCGTTACTCGGTGCACTTGTACTATGAAGAAAAAGATGAAATGGAGCCACCGATGGCTGGAAGATCATTTTTAAGTCATAGCAGTTTCTAAAATACTACTCCAGTGTTATTAGAGCAAGCTCACTCGCTTCAGTTTAGAGCAGACCTTTTTTGACAGCAGCCATGTGGGGAATCGGACCATGGAACTGCTCAAACTGGAAGACAGCCGAGGAAGATTTCTGACACGGCAGATATCCAACCAGATTGTTTGAGTGTCACTAAAAAACAAAAAAAACAACCTGGCGGACATTTCTAAAATGAGTCAGGGGCCAGCAATTCTGGCCTGAAATTTGGCTTAAATCCTTACAGTGTCTTTGTGTGTAAGTGTGCTAATGAGCTGATAGGAAACAGCTGTGTAGGCAGGTAACAGCTCACATGGCACAAAGGTAATATGAAGGGACTCAGAGGCAAAGAGAGAGAAAAAAGGTAACAGCAGCTCATTTTCATTCTGAACACCAAGCCCTCGTAAAGGTAATGTGACGTGGTTTATTGCATCTTTTTCATGTTTGTTATGTTTCCAGTTCAGTATCACTTCAGCAGAAAAGCTGCTTTAGGTTGAACATCGGTCTTTAATGCTGTAATGTTGTACAACGGAGCAGTATGTGATGTGTTAACAGACAATACGATGCAAAGGTCAGAGTCTTTGTCAGCAGCTAAGGTTGCCCCCCTGGAGAGATGTTTTCCAACTAGACAGAATGAACAATACCTCTTCGGGGGCTTGTAATCGTGACTCAGCGCCGCGTACGGATGCCGGCCTCGCTGCATGTAAATGTGACTGCTTCTGTCACCCTGACTGACGTTCTGATTCAGCAAGACCTCTGGACCGCTGTGTGGGATGATGCAGTCAAATCCACACATAAGAAGAGAACATAAGAAGCATTTGCTTTAGTTCCAGGGGAAAAAATATTGATTTTTATGCACACATATTTTACGACAGGCCCATTATTAAGTAAATGAATGGACTCACTCAGTGACTAAGTGTGGTGTCACTGCTGAATGCTGATCCGATCAACCTTTCGGTTTAAAAGGGTGGATGATTGTTGTCAACCTTTCAGAAAAAATTACATGAATTTAAAATGATTGGGGCAGGATTTATAATAATATAGCTGAAAATGGAACATTTCTAATGCAACCTTGCCCTTATTAACATCCTGATTAGAAATCAAGAATGTTTGAGCTGCAAATTAGGAATGTCAGACTTTACAAAACATATGAAAATAATAATGTTGTAGCTGTAAATTCATGCATTAATGTACATTACTTGAGCTAAGAAAAGTATCGCCACATCTCGTTTGCTTGGAATTCCCCCCCGGACATAAAGATGTTATATATAGAGCAAAGTTGAAGCACACTGTCCGTCTGAATGGATGTTGTGGGGGGAGACTCACAGAGGGTTAACTGACCTGACTGCTGGACTATGATTCACACTCTGCTGGGTTAAGGATCCACATGCAGCGGAGCAGAACTTTCCTCGGGGCTGGAGGCGCCCGCAGTGCACAGATTGCCTGTGTGTTGGCGTGTGCATTTGTACATGTTTGTGTCATAAAATATTTGCATGTGTCACATTTGTTATGTTAATGTTAGCTGATGAGATATTATTTCCATTGTTCTTTGAGGTAAAAGCATTCCTACTGCAGCGACATGTGCAAGCCGTCACACATACACACACGCTAAACCTCCTGAACCAGTGGAGCAAGGATATGGCTTTATTCTGTTCTAATGAGCACACAGTATAGTTCTCCCAGGAGTGATGAGCTCATGTGATTTACCTGTACATAGACCTGCTTTCAGAAGCCTCTAAAAGCCTTGCTCTCCAGGACTTGCAGCACAGTTCTAACATATTGACTGCATGGCAAAGCCTCCTGGGAGACACACAGCGACAATGGCTTTCCATCTGAATGCTTTGAATTCTTTTTTCTTTTTGATTATCTGTTGCTCTGCTTTATCTGAGAAAAGCTAGAGAGAGAATCAGGCACAGTGAGAGCAAATGAAAAACAACTGAGAGAGAGAGAGAGAGAGAGAGAGCACAAAAGATGAACAGACCAGAGGAAAGAGATAGAGAACAAGAGGAGAGCAAGCGGAGGAGTAAATGGTAATTTATGGTCGCCGTGCACCGCAGATATATCCATTCGGAGGGCTATAACGAATGGCTGGTCCCTGGCAGTGACACTCGGCTGGAGCCTGGGCTGATTGAGCTGTGATCACTCCAGCAGACTGCTGCTGCCAGCAATGCAACACTAACCTTAGCAGATGACATCTAAACACAACCATAAATTCACACCTGTGGTAAGTGCCGCCCTGCCCCACACCGTTATTTATCTCAGTCTTCCTTAGTGACGCCCTGTCATGTGCTTAGCTTTCGCTCTGTGTTTGACTGTCTACACCTGCTCCACTATTGCTGTTTTCACCATAGACTGTTAGGATTAGTGTGTCTGTCTCCATTTAAGTGTATACTGTCCAAATCACACCCTTAGCCTGGCCTAGGGAGTGGCCCTCGACTACTTCCACTCTCTTTCGTCCTCTCTCAGGTGCCATCTTTTCTTCCTCTTTCCCTATCTTTCCTTCCCCGACTGTATATGATACCCAAGGTCAGGTTCCCTCTGCTGCGTCCACGTCACTCATACAGCACTGCTATAATTATCAGCTTGCACAGCAACTGCCAACCTCTATTCATGCTCATTCTCTGTGCAAGTTAGATAAGCCCATAGCAGAGTATTATACAACACAACAGTCTAGTCATTTATCCATCTCATGGATTTAACAAGTAAAGCCAAAGCCAATGTTATGTGTTCTACGCTTAGGCCTGTATCCCTCTGAGTTACGTTCATATTGGACAATTCTGCACCTCACAATTCTGCAATCCAGTGCAGATGTTCAACTGTCAATGCAGGAAGTAGTGTGCTCTCTCTGTGGCAAAGTGGAGAGGAAGGCAATGTTCACACTACGAGCAACAAAAGCAACAAAATGGCAACGCCTGGCGAGGTACATTGTCGCCAAGTTGCCATTGAACTGTTGATCGTTAGCGTAGTTATGTCGCACTGGGAACTGGCTACTGGCATTTTTTAGGAAACAAAAACATGATTAGTTGTCACTTTGCCCTGTCATTGGAGTGGTGAAAAACTGTGAGACCAGTGTTCCTTTGATTTGTAGCGTCAGTTTGTAGCTTAATGTCACCGGCTTCATATTAAATATCTTGTAGCTTTGCTGTGTCGCTTGTAGTGTGAACACAGCCTTAGGATGTGGAGATTTGTCTCTTGTGAAAAACCTGCATGTATATATGTATACATAGCCTACATATATTTTACTATAAAGATATTTAATTTGAAACAAGTGTTTTAATTGCCTTACCTGGCACATAGTTTTTTATAACAATGAACTTAGCCATACTGTAATTGCCTGGCACAGATATTGCACAAGGAAAGAACCTGTAAAACTTGAACAGAATCCAATATTCTGCAAAATCCTCTAAAATCAGTGTTCTCTCTAGTGATAGGGATGACTAGATTACGTTTTCTTCAGTCAGTAGCACATACAGCGACCATATATAAATATATACGCAACCTTTTCTTACTTACATCAATGACAAAGTAGCAACAGAAAAATGGCAACAAGCTGAGATTGATGCAGCTGTCCAAGTTGGTGTCAAAGCCTTTTCAAAGATGGAATACGTAACATTGCTGTTTTTTGCTGTCTTTGAGGCTGCATCGCTCATGAATTTTAAAACTTCTTTTGCCGTTGAAGTGGCATCTAGTGGTGATGTTACGGTTAAGATTGCAACCTACTCGTCAACATGTTGAATTGTTGTCAGATTAACGTAAAGGGATGCATGTTGGAAAAGGCTTTAAGCCGACTGCAGGAATAACAACTTTTACCTTTCATTGTATTTCACTTCATTATATGCAAAATGCATTGAATTAACTACTCAACCCCTGCACAACTTCTTTGTCAACTAAGAATCACGTCAGAACAGATACGTCACTTGCTTAACATGAACACAAAAACAAATACAAAATGGCAAAAAAAATATAGTATCTGTATCTTGTCAGCCATTTCAAAAATGTTCAGCCCATGATGTTCATTTGTCTCCCACTGGATTTGGACATAAATGTCAAGGACTATCTTTCATCCTGGTCAGTGGCATTCAATGACAGAGGTTTAAGAGAGGAGGGCGCCAGAGGTTGGAGCAGGCACCTTGCTCTCCCCAGTCTGTCTGTCTCTTGTTTTATTTGTGTAATATGTGTTTTGGCCTTGGTCCAGAGCAGGGAGGTGCAGCAATAATAGGATTATGAGTGAGCCCAAAACTTCATCACCTGTCTGCTGCAGTGCCAAGGGAGATGAATTGACGAGGTGATATACGGTTTGATATGACACGGGGAGCACTGTGAGTGTGTGAGAAAACTATAATAATCCAGTTTATTAGGGAGATGGAAGCAAATTGTGCATAACCTTGCTGGCCTTTTGGTAGTGCTACAGGGATTATGTGTGTGTGTGTGTGTGTGTGTGTGTACTTGTTCAACTATCTTTGTGAGGACTCATTTGCGTTTTAGTGAGGACATTTTTGGAAGGTGAGGACATTTTGGCCAGTCCTTTAGGGTAGACCTTCAAAGGCCTGTTTAGAGTCAGACATTTTGTTGTGATGGTTAATGTTTGGGTACAGGGCTAAATAATACTATATCTTTGTGAGTGTCCACACAAAGGTAGTACATGTACATAGTTGTATGTTTGTTTTTGTGTTTGTGTGTTTGAGCCATTGTACTTGTTACATAGTGAGGACGCAACACAATTTAACCAACAGAGGGAGGACATTTTGGTCGGTCCCCACTTCTTCAATGGCCTATTTCATAGTTTTAAGATTTTGGTTAGAATTAGTTTTAGGCTACGGTTACGGTTGTGGTTAGGCATTTAGTTGGGATGGATCTGGTTAGGATCAGGGACTAGTGAATGCATTATGTTAATGACGCTCCTCACAAAGCGTGTGTGTGTGTGTGTGTGTGTGTGTGTGTGTGTGCATGTGTGTTTGTTCGTGAGAGAGATAGAAGGAGGGGAGCAATTATTTCAACAAAAACAACACTAATTCATCTTCCTTAATATAATTCAAGGGATATTGTTTTATTTCATGAATACTGAAATTCTTTTGCATGGTATTTCAGATAAGCAAAAACAAATGATACTTAGCAAACATAAAAAACAATACAAGTTATAATTGAGCAGCAGCTATACTCAGGGGCTGAACCTAATGATGTTTTTAATCTAAAACTAATCAACATGATATAACGGGGAGGAAAAAAACAACAAGCATGATTGACTTTCACGACTGATTGATTTGTTTTCAGTCATTCCACATCTTCAACATTGTTTTGAAGAAATACTTTGATATCATAGTACAGACATCATGCAGAAGTGTAGATATTATACCAACATTGTATGTGTAAATGTGTGTGTGTGTGTGTGTGTTAGATACAAGTGTTTATTTCTTTTTTTACTTCTTGTCTCTGTCTTGCTTGAAGACATACCTCTTCAGAGACTACTTACTCACCTAACATGCTTTTACTCCGTCTATATTTTCCTCCTCTCTAACTCTTTCAAAAATCTCAGATCGCGTGTCAAGCTTTGGATTTGTCCTCACATACTGTACCATATTTCTTAGGTTATCCACGTTTCATGTGTCTATGTGTATTTGCCCCTCCTTGGTGTGCACCTTCCAGTGTCTGACTCAATACAGTAAGTAAATACAACGATGTGCCAAAAACAATTACCTGATCTGAAGATCCCACTCATTCACCAAGCTGACGTCGCCTTTGAGGAGAAAGGAAGCTGACATTTGAATTTGCATCTGAGTGGAGTTACTGGCTGGTAGAGTGGAGGGTACAGCAACTTCTCGCCCCTGTCAGAGTGGAACTGTGTTTGTGTGCGTGTCCGAACCGATCTGTGTGTTGCAGCTCTGAAGAATGCCCAATGTAGCTTCTATTTGAGTGTTAGGACTGGATGGCTGTGCTGGAGGAAGATAGAGAATAGAGATAAATAGGAACGGAAAGGTAGGAAAAAAAGTACCGGAGAAACGTTAACCAGAACATTGAATCTCATTCGTCCACTTTTTTATAATGTGCTTTATACATATGGAATAGCATGGTTTTCCATGCATGTGGGAAACCAGCATGCTCCAACAGGATATGTCCCTCTTTGATGTATCCTTGTTACTGCTGGTGTTACTTTTCCTGCTCACAGTTGTTGCACACAGTTGCTCGCAATTTAACACAATAGTGTTAAATTGCGAGGGCTCAGTGCTGACACAGCATTTTTTATGTCTGTATAACAGGGTGGGAATGCATTTTTGGGCAGTGTTGTGGATTAATTTCTTATTGAACAAGAAGCTCTGCTTTCGTTGAGCTGCACCACCTCAGCGTTAAGGCCAGTCTCTCTCGGCCTTAATCAGCCTTCTACCTCAAAACACCATATTCTTTCTATTGGTCATTCATTTTGTGGGAGTTCACTCTCGCCCACAGGAGCGAAAATCAATATAGCCCGAGCCAAGCTCAGTGGGTGGACAGAAAATGGCTGTTTCTTTTTCACTGACCACAGATGATATTGGAGAAAAGAAAGAAGTTCTGCAGTCACAAATGTTCCTCGTTATTAACCTTTTCTACACATTTCAGTGGCTTCAACCTTTCTAAAGACTGAAACATGTCTAATTCACACCAAAAACCAACCAATAAGAAGGAAGAGAAAGGATCCTCAGAGACACACTCTCATAACATGTTTTCTTTCTCTCATCATTAAAGATGTCACAGAAAATGCTCAGAAAATTGTATGTTTTCTAATTCATGAATAAGAGTTTGATACATTATTTTTTACAACGTATTCACATCAGAAGATGTATGATCGCACCATAGCATATAGCTGTAAAACGCTAACTGAAACAACACCCTCATTAAGTGGGACCTTCCTGTCGGGGTGAAGCCCAGTGGTGAGTGTGTTTTGTTGTAATGAGAGCTGGCTGTGGGATAAGGATGAGGAGAAGAAGAGATCAGGACACTGTCTTAGACACAAAGGGCAGAGGACTGACTCCAAATGGCCAGTTAAAGGCACACGGGAAATTCAATTTAAATAATTCAACTGACCTTTCGTAATATTTAGTCAGAATAAGGTCAGTATATTTTTGAATAGGTCAGTTAAAATGTTGCTACAAAAGTCATGAGATGAAGGGAATAGCAGGAATGTATTTATTAAATGATGATATGCTTAAAGTTGCAATATTTAAGATGTCAGTCCTGGTTGATTAAGAATTGCTATTTGAGTGAGTCTGAAGTCTTTTGTTGATACATGAGCTTCAAGTTTTCAGAACAGTTTTCTGTGTGTATACAATGGAGACATTAGTTTCTGTGCATGTGGCCACAGACACCCAGTTTGTATTGCTGAAAAGTTCTAAATATTGCAATACTTTCACCAGTGGGCCATAGGCTCAATCCACCATTGTGTTAGCTTCTTTGGCTACAATGATTTAACAGACATTTTTCTCAATCTGGTCTCAAATCTTAGAGATTGCAGATTAAGGAAGTTACTGCGCCCAGCCAAGAAGTAGTGCTGTAAAACTACAACTTTTTGTTTTTTGTAAAAATAAACAAACAAGAATAAAGTGTTAATTAGTGATCTTTGGAGGTGCTGGTAGTTGACTTTGGTTACCTTTAGAGAAAGCCAGGCTAGCTGTTAACAAGATGAAGTAAAGGTTTCAAAAGGTAATGGGCATTTTACTGTAATAGGACAAGACATTCACTTTGAAAACTATAGCAACGTTCAGACATACAGTATATTGTACAATAAACAACATAGGTCCAAATTCATGCTTAGATAGATATGTACATAGATATGTGTTAGTCCTTTTAGAAATTCAACAAGTACCATGCAATAAACAAATAACATCATACCTCCAACAACATAACATTTCCTTCTGAAGTGAAAGTGCTCCACATATATCATAAGGTAATAAGATGCAGCAAGAGTGCTGCTTTCTCTGTAAAGGCACTTCAAACTCTGTTTTTAAAGGTGCTATATAAATACAGTTATTATTTTCCTCACACACTGAGGTTCAGTCATTTTTGTTTCACAGTTTTTTTAACAATGCGAGCAGGCACACATGATTTGGTTTTAGGGGATGGCATCATTTACCGTCTGCCTGATGGTAACAGCTCATATGCAGTAAATATGGGATGTGATACCGCTCTGATGATCACCTGCCCCTTCCTCACGACATGCAATTTTGCTGTTGTCCAGCAATTTTACTGTACATATTGATGATCTGTGCAGTTTGTTTTTATTATTCACTGATAATGAAATATACCAGGACATAGAACATAAAATTATATTACTCTCCACAAATAATAATGAACAAGAGAAGAGAACCAATATTTGTTTCTCCACTTGAAACTGTCTCAGTTTACACATGAAATACAGAAGCTGCATACTTAATTCTTAAATAAAAACAACCTCTTCCACTCTTTCCTCCATTGCTCTTTAGGCTACAACAGGTAAATAGGATGTGATGGGATTCGCTTCAGCAGGGGGTGGAGGATGGGGGGTGGGGGTCAAGGTTGCCTGAGTGTAGTGTCAGGACCCTTATTGTAGCAGACAGGCTATCTATGTGCATCCTCAACCCAACCTGATCTGTGATTGGTTGGGACTGACTGGATGGCTGGCGCAGGTCGTCCTACATCCTCCTGTTGTCACCAAGAGGACAACATCCTCCTCAGTAACTAACATGAGAAGACGAAGAGAAGCAGAGAGGAACAGGGGGGAGATATCAGAGGTCAGAACAAATGTTGCTCAGAGAGCAAGATTACCGTGAACATCCATGGAGAGGGAGAGGGTGGAAGTAATTGTGATAACAACCAAAAATAATAAACTGTATTTGCTCAATTACTAACTGCTTTACAGTGACAAACATACAAATACAAGAAATTAAGAAGCTGCGAAACAGTTAAATTAGAACACATCACAAGATAAAGATAGAGGTTTTTATTGTCATTGTAATACAACGACATTTCATTTGGTAGCCCTCAGCCAGCCAGCAGCAGTGAACATCAGCAACGATAAACAATACACAAGACAAAAATGTGTGTGTGTGGAGGGGGGGGGGGGGGGCTCTGGGGAAGAAGCTGTTCCTCAGTCTGTTTGTACGTGTTTGTATAGTTCTGTACCTTCTCTCCGATGGCAGGGGGACAAACAGACTGTGACCTGGGTGGGTTGGGTCCTTGCTGATGTTGTTAGTCTTCTTGTGTAGCTAGCATATACTGTATCATGAGTCGGGAGCTCGGTTCCTACGATCCTCTGCGCTGTTTTAACTACCCGGGCCAGGTCTCTCCGGTTCTCTGCAGTGCAGCTGGTGTCCAAATCGACAAGTTTAAAAAAAAAAAAAGGGGGATCTATCAAGTTACAAAATGTTCATGTCTGAGCTAAATGAACAAACATTTAAAACATTGTTGGGGTTCAAACAAAAGTCTGCCTTTGTTGTCCTCAAGCAGTCTATATTATATGTAAAAAATCAGTCACATTTTTGAGGGCCCAAGGATTATTTGTGGTAGTCAAGCCTTTTGATTACTATGGGGCATTGTGGAATAATAAACATGGATAAACTGCTAGGATCTGAGGATGTTGAGTAAAACTAAGTGTCATCAGTGTACAACTTGATCTCACAGAAATACGTGAAATAACCACAATCTTTATACAGCGCATTACATGGTGGCGTCATGTAATGGTTTAACAATGATACAGAATATTGTGGTTTTGGACAACCTGAGCTAGAAGGACCTTGTATATTGAAAATAGAAGAGGATTATAATGGATAATTGAGGAACACTGCAGCTGTCAAGAGTAGATTAGCAACCTTGATAAGAGCAGTCTGATTGCAATGTCCAAAAAACAGCAGTAAAGAGTGAGACATTATTTTAGCACAACAAAGGGGTAAATTAATTGGTCAACAAAATGTGGGAATGTAACGCGGAAGACTGCAATTTGTTTCCCGTTTGCTACTGACGGTCAACATTTTGTAACAAACAATTGGACCAACAATTTATTTTGTTGTTTAATTTGAAGGTCTTGCTATTAGTGGCTGAGGGATGAGAGGTCTACTTTGGATCTACTTTAGGTTTGATCAATCAAGGTCGAACAATACTGAGCCAGTTGTCAAATTAGTAGTACAAATAAATCAAATAAATTGACAGTAGCAAGAACATTTGCAATTTAGCGGAGACAAACAAAGTGTTGTGGGATGAAATTTGTTTGGAGAAAAAGAGGTTGGGGTTGGATTTTCATTCCACCTTTCAGACAAAATGAACATAATGAGAGAATGGAGAGAGGCAATAACAAATGTCCCTTCCTCAGGTTATTAATCGTCCTTCCCTATAATAGTAGTTACAATGTTTATTGTAATCCATTTATCATTCCTTAATACATTTTGTCAAAAGATTTCATTTTAGTACGAATGCATTTCACATTAGACTATATTGCACCCATATGTATACAGCAGTTCAAATAGTTTTCTACTAAACTTAAACTTAAATTGTTTATTTATTTCAGTGAAAATATTATCCTCTCCACCTGAAAAGACCTTTCGGCGTTTGCCAGGCAATTATTTTTACCAGATATCCCCCACCACAAAGTCAGCTCTACCAGCAAAACCATGTATGATAAGGGCAGTATTGAAGCTTAAGGTTATATGTAAATGACTGCATTATAAGGTCAAGCATCATTCTCATGACAGAGAAGCCAGTCTCGTGGGTTTTTAATATGGAGGAGAAATCTTTTATATAGGCTCTCTAGTGTAATTATCAAGCTTTACCATAATTTTATAAAGACGGCATCATAGGTTAATTTGTGTGTTCACATCATACATTGTACAGTGTTTAAACTTTGGTGTCTGCAACATTTTCCCAATAATGTCTCTGCAGCTCTCAAGTTGCAAAGTGCTCTCATTTTAAAATGCAGTTTAAAAATGTGTGCCAAGTGCAGACAGTAGGTGTATATCATTTCAATAAATCTGAGTGAAGGAGACAAATTCATAGCTCTCTATCACGACTCTGATGGATACAGAGGAGGAGGCAGAGAGCACTCAGAAGTCTGTCTGCAAGCCCTTTAACTCACCGGCTGTCTGCACTGTAGGTGTGGTGGTGATGCTGCAGGAAGAGACAGAACACACACACACACACACACACACGCGCGCGGAGACGAGGCGAGTGCAAACACACAGGCATCCACACGCATACATGCACTTAAGTGCATTTGTGCAGACAGGGCATGTATATTGAACATAACTGCTTTGTTAAGCACACGACTAACACTCACACATCCTAACACGGACTGTTTGGAAGCTGGGGCTAAATTGGAACCCTCTGGATGACAAGAGAAGATGATCTGTGGACTATTCCTAACGGCCGTCATCAGCTCAGGACGCCAGTGTGATGGTGGGGGTGGGGAGACAAATGTATTGGTGGCAGGTGGCATTATATTACCTGGGAACAGTGCCGAGGAAGACGGTTGAAAATGTAATCAATTAGATATTACTACTTAAAAAAGAAATCCCATTACTTTACAAAATTATTCCACAGCAAAAGTAATTGTGTGAATCAGCGGTGCCATTAAAGGTGTCTTTAAATAACTGCAAACCTCCGCACCCTCACATGACAGCCTCTGAATTTCAAACAGAAACAAGCAGCTATAGCTAATTCTTTTGAGCTAGCTTAACGCCTGCAAACGCTAGAGCGCAGCTAGAGTTAGCTCGGCTATGATTAGATCACTGAGGAAAGTACACTGTACGGAAGAGCGTTTGAATGGTGATACACACACAAAATGAAAAAAAGAGAGATTGAAAGAGATGTTCAAACCCAGCTTACCTTCTCAACTCTGCATGCCTGGCCAATCACGGTTTCAAAGGATCCCTTTATTGCACCACAGAGTGTTTGAGGTTGTGATTATAATCAGTTACATTTGATAGGGGAAGGCATGTGCTTGTGTATGAGGGTACATGCTGAGTAGAGCCAGAGGTGTTGCAGAGTAATAGAGACTGTGCTGAAGACAAGGACAGGGGAGACGTTTTCATTTTGCATTTGCTTTCTAATGTCTTATGGATATATGACAGTATAGCCCTAGCAAAACAAACATCACCAGAGGTAATCAAGTCAGCCTAATTCTCCAACTCTTACAATGATTCACCAATAAATGGCATGTTATGACCCAGCTTTAGGGGTAAATGGATACCAAGAAAACTAAACCAGGTCCCAGGGGTATCCAGGCCTGTGATAAACTAATGGAAACCAATCGCGGCTCTCTCATTAAAGCGATAATCTACTATGTCTGCTGACGTTGTATTGATTAGAAAACAGTTTGACTGACAGCCATGCTAACCTCAGGGGCAGCTAGCGATGAGTCATGGTGAGTGGGACTTTTGAGGCACCCTCGGTGTCACTTGTCATATCCTGCCTCCTCGCTTTGATCCGGCGGGACACTGCGGGTCACATGTCGTGACACTGTCTGAATGATCCACAAGATGATGACTGGATTCACACGCTTACTTGCTGCACTGTGTATTTATTGGAAGTAATTTGATGACTCGTATGAGCAGGGGAAGTAGGTGCACAGACATTACAGGTTTACTTTTAAAAAGAATATGATGTTCCTGCACTTCATGTGTGATCAGCACTCCTTCACCCAGATAATTCTTGCTTACATTTCCCTTGATCTATTGCCACATCATCCGCGGTCTCTCCACCTCTCTCCTCCCTCCATCTGTGTGGAAGCTTAAGGACACAGATCTCTCCACCCACGGTTTACTCTTGAGAAAGTTGCTTCCGCCCACCTGTGGAGACACTTTCCCTCAGTAAGTTATTAAACACAACTCCCCCCCAGTCATGATGGTATTGGCTCATTGCCTGTGTGTTTGGTTTCATTTCTCTTTAATAAAACTAAACAGAATTCCTCGAGGTGCGGACAATATCTGTTCACCTTTGGAGTGTTTGTGTGTGTGCATTTGTGTGCATTTGTGTGTGTTCAGGGTCATTGCCCACTGGCCCTCCATATTGTCTTGCGTGGGTGGAAATACATAGTGATGAGTGGAGGAGAAAAGCACAGTAAAGGCACAGCAGTGGCTCAGGTCAGGTGGAGGCATCACTTAAAGCTAAACAGCAAACAAAAACATAAAAATCTGGATAGTTCCTGTCAGTGCAAAGCTTGTCCCTGTAAAAAGTTAGGTTCTAAAAGCAAACGTTGGCAAAAGTCCAAAACCTAAGACAAACAGCCTCCTATTTTAAGCGGCAGCACATTAACAAGCTGTGAGCTGTGTCAGAGCACAATAGCGTTTATCGAAGCCGACCTAAATGTTCTCCTCTCAGCCAAATGAAACCAGACTGCAGTCTGCCATTGATTTCACATCCTGGATGGTGACTAACTACCTGAGGGCTGATGTTATTGCTGAGCGAGGATGTAAAGTTTGCATTAACCGTTGCTGTTGTTTAGCACTTCACAATTTACAATATTTAACGGGATGTTTGTTTCCTGAGTTCAGTAGGAACTGACCTCAAAATGTTTTCCTCTTTCTGTTGGCATGTGGAGACAAGCTCGTTTGTGGACGGGGGAGAAGAACGAGTGGTTACTCTTTACAACAAGGTAGAGAAAATCCTTAGTCATTCACAGTCCAAAAGTCTATCCAATTTGTTCACACAATAGTCTCTAATTGAGTTTTTTGGGAGCTTATTGTAAGCTACACTAATTTTCTGTTAGTGATTGGTTCTTTGTTCATTCATTCACTCAAACTATGTTAGATGAGTCGCCAAACATATTGTAACACAGATACAGCCACACGTGCGGCTCTGTGACACTGCAATGCTCATTGTAAAGAAGCCCAAATTGTGGACAGTTTGAAATTTGACATTTTGACCTGATGTGTGACAGAAATAATGACGGATGACAAGTCAACGTTCTGAAAGACTTTAAATGCCTGCACCAACGTTTATGGTAATCCAGCCAACAGTTGTCAAGGTATTTCACTGTCAACCCCAAAATTCTGGCCTGCTGTTGGCGCCAGATGAAAAGTCACCAGTGCTATTAGGGTTCATCCCCTGCAATTCATTCCATAATTCCCATTTCACCGAAAAACTAAAATGTCAACCTCACGTTGACATTTTAGATGAGAAGTCTAGATGAGAAGTCATGGGATTACTTAAGTCAGGTGGATACATCCTCTAGGCCAGTCATTCCCACAGACTGGAGTCACAGGTGGGTCACATGGGATTTTATTCGGGTAGCCAATTACATTTGAATTTCTTCCATCATCTTTTATTTAACATCTGTATCTGTGGTACACGTTTTTTGCAATAAATGGTTAAACAATCTATGACGAGTGTTCCTGACTGAACTTGTATCTCTTCGACATGGCTAGATTACCTATTCAAGATAACATAAGGTGATGCGGAGATGTCAGTAAAAATGGTCATGCACGTTCATTTACGAACAAATCTGCCTTTTGTGAATTGGGTTGCAATGGTTTGTCATTTTTAAAGAGTGGCTCCACAGAAACAAGTTTGGGAAATAAATGTCTCTTCTGCCTGCAATTTCCTGCAATTACCACAATTTGTTCTGAACAATTAAGTATAATATTCCCTGATTTGCATACCACTACGGTGACGAAAAAGAAAGAATCTCTGTGTTCATGGGAGACACATGCAGAGACAAAGAGGGAGAGAAACTCTGTGTCAGATGCTTTGTGTATCCCATCACCACTAGTAATCCCCTGTTCCCAAAGGCCCAGCAGTGGCTCTCAGTAGCCGACCCTGCAGGTGCCAGTCTGAATATTCTCATTAAAGGGTTTAATGTTGTACATTCCCCAAGTCCCAGTACAGAGTTGCGGCAAGCGTAGCAGGTGCAGAGTCAGATGCTTATCCTTTGAGCAAGGTAGGGAGCGACAATCAGCAAGCTCACGGTCGTTAAACCAGCAAGAGCAAAGTTTAGCCAACAGATTGTTGCTATAACTTCTCTTAGCAAGCGAGAGAGGTAAGCCAGCCTACCAGACAATTAGGGGGTTCAATAGTGTGCAAGGCAGCTATCCAAATACACGAGGAAGCCAAGCAGACAGGGACAGGAAAAAACTGTAGAGGCAGGTGTAGAAGTAGGCTGGAAGATGTCAGACTGTCTGTCCACTGACTTGTCAGCCTAACTGTCTGATGTTAGAGTGTGTGTGTGTGGGTGTGGGTGTGTGTGTGTGTGGGTGTGTGTGTGTGTGTGTGTGTGTGTGAAGATGGAATGGGAGCACACTGCATAACAACACTTGAGGGAAATCACTGTCAGAGTGCTGGAGACATGTGTCAGCCCTGACCCCAGAGGATGACCATTTGGATTAGCAGGGATGCATCATGTTGTTGCACTCTGTGGTTGCTTGTGGGCGTGGAAATGTGGAGGGCAGCACTGTTTTTGGTATCTCGTCCTGTGTGCTGGATATAATTATCAGCCTGTCACTACAATGACAGAGTGAAAGCTTACTCCCAAATTATCTTCATGTGCATTATTGGTGATCACGCACATGTGTGAGCTCATGACAACAACAGATCCATGTCCATTCCATGTTTGTTTGTTTTGTGAACGGCTTCTAATATTTCGCACAAACATCACACACACACACACACACAAGCAGGTAATTGGCTTTGTTCATCCATATCCTCCACTCTGCTGTCAGTGCAGCGGTCTCCTCCACCTCTCATGTGAGGTCAATGCAGTATGTCAACAAAATGTTTAACCTTGTCTGCTGACCTTCCTGCTGCTGCGGAGCAACAGGCGTCAACATACGTTTGTGTTGCCGTGTCTGTAAAGAAGGTTTGTTTTATCTACAGTGTTACAGTGTTATTTATCAAGTTTTTAAATATTCTTCTGCCCAATGCAATGGACAGTGAATGGAATGTTGTGTTACCGTCTGTAAATAGTTTATATTATTTTCCTTTCCCCACACTGATGCAAATATGCATTTGCTGATTATCTTAGCTGCATATCACTCGAGTGATGAATTCAATCCGTGTTATAACTATTTCAACAAATACTGATTCAGGGAAAGGGTTGCTATTATATACAATGATTAAATTAATATGTATCACAGCAATACTTTTGAATTGGGGTCCAGTATTTTCTGATTAGGCATCTGAGAAATGTGGACTATCATCTAGTTACATTTGTTTGTTTTTTGAGAAGATGATTGAATAAAGTAATGAAATAATCATAATAAAGTGTTTGATATTTATTAAAAAAATGTCACTAAATTCATCCTTAAATGGCGTCTAGGTATGAGATCACCTTTTTCTGGGAAGGACAACATTGGCGGGTAATTTGCTCATGTGTCAAATGTCATATAATGTGAAATTGGCCCCTAATGCCAAATGACAGAGTTCGGCATTTTTGTGTTTCTGGTTCACTCGACTCAAAGTCAATGTGCTTTTTGTTAGACACCTGAAATAATGTCTGTGGTTAATGCAAGCTTGAGCGATTTTAGCCTTGTGTGCTACGATATTAAATACGTAGATACACCTGTCATGAATTTTGAAGTTTCTACAAAACATCATCACGCCGTATATTAGTGAGCCTTTAACTTCACGGCGACCTGAAGTCCAGCGACGGTGGCGTGGTTCATTTATAGCTCAACATCAGCTTTTTACTTCTGGCCATTGCATTTATATTTAAATAAATTATAAAATTAGTTTAATTTGTGAAGTTTATCTTGTTGAACAAAACCTCTAAGTATCATAAATGTTTGTTAGCCACAGAGCTGCCTGATAGGAGAGCTTATTGTCAGACGTCAAATGACAAAATGTCAACGTCGTCCAAGTTCCCTGGAAATAAGAACATTTGGCACGGGTGAGTCTTGATGAAAGAAAGACATAAAAATAGATAAATCAGGGTAGATTTAAGGTCAAGTGCAAACGGTATAATGGTGAAATGCTTGAAGTCCCGGCAGCCTGAGCTAGTGTTTCAGTATGCTGCCAGAGCACTGCGTCGGAATCTCCATAGAGGAGGTGTCAAATGGCCTCTGCAGTAGTTACTACCCAGCCTGCACTGTTACTGTTACTGGATATCTGCTGCTGTCACAGCCCGCTCTGTAAGTGTGTATGCATGTGTGTATACAGGGAGGCTTGTGTTGGTGCCTTCTTGTGTACCTGCCTGTGCTTGTATTGATGTATGCTAAATTTCATGTGCATGACAATATTTCTCTATTGTGTTTTGTGTGTAAGACAGAGCTGTGTTTGTGTCTTCATTAACAATGTTTTTATCTTGTGAAATGTTCTTATAGTAGGTGGAAAATGTGTCATTTGTCTTTGGAATACACTTTTATGTGTATGTGCTTTGCCTGAACCCGCCTGTCGCAAAATCCTTCCTCTCAAGGACAATCAAATATCTATGCTCTCTTCATGTGCTTACTGGGAAATATGTTTGAGTTTATGGACTTCATTTCCCCCTCCCTTTGAGAGAGGCAACACGTCATAGAAGTATATCAACTTTGGCAGACTGTGTTGGCCCTGATGGTGAAACAGACAATAGCCAAGCCTCTTATAGCTCCTCCAGAGGGAAATACCCATAAAAGGTTAACAAACGTCACCTCTTAGACGGCTCTCACAGTCTATTAATCATGTTAAGATGATTACGTAAAGGGAATTATCTATCAAAGCAGGCTCAGGCGGGTCACAAGAGTAATTTAGGCTTCTTTTAGAACGGGAACTTTGCTGGAAACGCTTTTCATGGGTTCAAATAAGCCCGGCTTCTCTGACAAACTGCATAGAACATCACAGAAACCAGATGTTCAAAGATGGCAATACCAGCTATCGTTTCTGCTATAGGTCCCTACAGATACATTCTATGTCTTATAGATTCACAGACCTTTGTCTCTGTGGGAATAGATCAATACATCTACAAGTATAGTAGCTACAGCAGACTTTATTTTATTTGGCATTTATTAACGCTCACTAATTCCAGATTCAGATTGTGCAAACAAATCGTGGCTCAATAGTAAACTGGCGATATGATGTCTTGTCTTTCTTGTTTTTCACACTCTGTTTGGATATTGATGATGAGAATGCCTTCAAAGTTCAGGAAGATGTGTCCCAAAACCTGCCTCTCCTCACCCGGAGCCATCAAAAGCGGGGAACAGGTTGGAAGGCGGTGCTGTCATGGATGAACCGGGGAACCCGCCTCAGGCAATGCGCGTCCTGGAGGGCCCACTGAACCTCAAGTGCACCAAAAACATTTAAACGGTATTCAAGTGTCCAACAACAAAATCTTAAAGATGAGCTTCCAAGTGGCTCAAATATTTTAATATAAAGACAACTTGTCCGGGGTTAACAGTGGTGTGCTTGGTATTGCTAGCTAATGTAGCCTGTCCAAGTTTCGGTTTATTTCTCTCAAATGCTAATATTTGTGTCAGTGTTGGATCAGGTATGGCGTCTTCCTGTCATTTATGCGAGGTAACTTTTGTGAGTAGGTTTATGTTAACATGTGTGTCTGTCTCACAGCACAGGAGCTGTCCTCACCTGTGGGTGCACCCCGTCTGTGAGAGACAGCCGGCTGTTCCTGCTGCTTCACTGATGTCATCACCACCCCCAACCCCGGAGCGGGGCTGCATGCGTCCGTCTGCATGGGGCTGATTGTGTCGGGGCATCCTCCCCTTCTCATCTTCCTCCTCCACCCCTGTGCTTCCTCCACACCACCCTTGCTCCATCTTTGAGTCCCTGTGGTGACAGTTTTGAGTTGACATTCCCAGTCCCCCGGAGGGCTGTCAGCAGGACATTGTGTTCCTCTTTCATACAGGAGGACTGATGAAAAGGGAGACCACCCACTGTGCTGCACTTGATTGAACCCACAGTGTGGTCAAGTCAACAAGTAGAACATTACAAGTAGAAATAAGCAACGTTCTGATTTTGTGTGTTATTGTCACAGTTAGATCATCATTTAACAGATTAAACTGAAATGAGAGATGCTCTGATGTCATACTTAACACAGGATTACAAACCAATCTGAAACAGAAGAATGTTTACAAAATAACCTGAAAATCCTTCCTTCCTGCGGATTTCAGACACATAAACCATGCCACCTCTGTGTTTATTTCCCTTTTTTCCAGCCCCATCTTCGATCCCCTCTTTCTCTCCCATGGGTTGTTTGCCTGATTGATATAAAATGCATTGCTTCTGAATCTTTAATTCTCATTAAACCAAAGTGTTCAAGGCCTGTATAATGGCTAGCAAATTCCAAATTGTCATCAATTATCTATCTAGACCTCTCATTAGAGATTCTGGCCACAGTGTTGGGCTGCTGCTGCTGCTGCTGTCCCCGGCAGGT
This sequence comes from Pholis gunnellus, assembly GCF_910591455.1. Classification (NCBI taxonomy): domain Eukaryota; kingdom Metazoa; phylum Chordata; class Actinopteri; order Perciformes; family Pholidae; genus Pholis; species Pholis gunnellus. The sequence continues at coordinate 17,167,600 of NC_136531.1, forward strand.
CCGCCTCCACTAATAAGGAGAAAAGTGCAAAGTCATAGAGAGGGGGAGAGGGAGCGCCACACATTTCCTCTCTTTTTCTCTCATTTGTTCATTTTTATCTCTCTCTCAGTTGGTGTTAAATCTGGTACATTACGCAGGCAAAAGGCCTGGCAAAAGATAATGGAGGTTATGAGCTATTAAACGTACTCGGTACCCAAATTTAACTCATTACTGTGGATGTAGCAACCCGCCCATCTTGACATGAACTGCAGATTTTTTGGATGTTTGTTTTTAAAGGATGTCAATATGGCTTATAATGAAAAAATCAGTACCAATCGTTATAATGATTTTTTCAAAACCGTGTTTTTTGTCTGTTGAGTGAAGTGATTCTTGTAGCCTGGTCGCCTCTTTACTTGTTTCACAATATTTCACTCCTCAGCGTGAACGTTTTGAAGATGGCAGAGTTGATGCGTCAAAGCCATTCTGAATCACAACAAATTACCAGATTAATTGGATACATCAGCTGTGGGCTATTTCCTCTGCTGACTGTCACCGACTTCTGGATGGGGTCGAGCAGCCAGTTTTGGACTTTCTGGGAAGCGGTTCGCCGTGATGGATGGACAATGTTTTGTCTTGATTTTTGCTCCGGGGACTGGAGAGTCCTCTCAAAATGCCGATCAGAGGCGCTACTTCGCTTTGTGTCCAATGAGGGAAACGCACACATTTATGCTCTCTCTTTGGTACAAACACACTCGCACGATTGCGTTTGCCAAGCCCAATCAACAGGACCCCTGGGGAGCAAGAAGTAGAGAACCAAATTCAATCAGGCTATTGATTTGAGGGTGTGTTTGAAAATGGAGAGGAAGTGTGTATGTGTGTGTGTGTGTGTTGTGTGTGTATGTCTGTATCCTCACGCCCAACACCATGTCAAGGCCCACTTTTGTCTAAAACAACCCTACAAGTACTTCTATTTAAAGGTCTATCAGCAGCTAGTGCGGCTGCAGCTGGAGAACTCTCTTGTCTTCAGCCGCACAGCGATTGTTACATCCTCCAGGATAGCATGTGAGTTAAACTGAGGCTGACACGCTTCAACCCAAGCTTTGCTGAATATCAGCATTACTGCAAAACATCGCGGCGAGGGCCTCATTTACAAAAGTCCACCCTCGTGTCTTAGACACTAAAGGGTACGTATGGACAAACCTGAACAGACAGCTGGTATCTAGACCTGAAGGAGTGGTATTGTGATATGCTTTGTGTTCTTTTAATACAGCCTGTCTACTGCTATTTTTTTCGGAGATAGATACAGTTGCTTGATCCGTTTGTTGTTTTGGAGCCTCCAAACCCAAGCAAGTTGTCAAATTCACCTCACCTCTTTGACCCCAGTTCAGCACAAACCTTACCTGAGAGCATTTATGTAAATTTGACGCTAACCTTAACTGACAATATACAATAATCCATCACTGTGATTGATCGGATGCATAAAACTGAGCAACACATTTCCTTGTCACCCCTTGTCGGGGTATATGAGGTAGGATGAAGAGGCAAAAAGTGTGCCACGATGAATGTTATGCCCCCCCCCCCCCCCCCCCCCCCCCGCCCTCGGAATGAGCCAGTTTATGTATGGAGGAAGGGGAGCAAATGATCTCTTTCTACTGGTGTGCAGGTGGTGTGATACATCTCAGACCCCAGTGGCCTTTTTAAGAGCAGCTTGGCCTGTTTTTGCAGACCCTCCAGACTTGGCTCTCTAAGGGAGAAATAGGCAGGCACCTTCCTGAGACGCACTCTTTATATTCTTAGGCTTGAACTGTACTGTATATTCAAACATTACGTTCATCTATACGAGGCTTTGTTAGTTATCATGTTACGTCGCTATATTTTCTACATAAATATACCAAACTGCTCTTCAGGCCTTGCTTTACAGTGTGGCACGTTTTCCTTCCAGAAAAATGGGATGGTTACTGTTCAGAACAATAGCAGGGTACGCATGATGTTTTTGGGGTCCAGTTTCCTCTGTAGAAATAGGATTATATACATAAAATAAACTAAGAGTAGCAACTCAGAGAGGCCACATGGAATACTGAGAGTTCTTTTAATCATTCAATCAACAACTAACCAAAGTAAAAGAAAAGAAAGAAGTGCCCTCCAGCACCTCTAACGCTGATAGATGGATTTTTGAACTTTGGAGAGCCAGGCTAGCTGTTTCCCCCTGCCTCCAGTCTTTATGCTAAACTAAGCTAACATAATTGCCTCCTTACTCTGGCTCCATACAATCCAATGCGAAGACACAAGAGTGGTTTCGATCTTCTGAATATGTGATTTACCAAATGTAAATACTATTTATTTTTTTCGTGTTTTGGGTGATGAGCTGCGAGCCGTGAATCGCAAACATAGTCAAGGTTCAAATCCTGATGGAGACCTTTTTTTACATCTCTTTCTTTTATTTACTCTCATCTCTCCGCTGTTGCTATCCAATTACAATTAGAATAGAAAGAGGACTCAAACACAATTTACAATAGTGGCATAGTGTTGTGATACCAGCAATATTCAAGACAAAGAAAGATGTTGCTCTGATTTATTTTCACAAATGCTTGTGCTCACCTCTCAAGGCTGATACATTTCAAGAGTTAAAGCCCTTAATGGGCTGCTCTATCATTGTCTAAAGCATGTGCTGTCATGATGACATAATGTGACCTTTGCCATGTGACCCCTGAGGTGAAGGTCACATCATGGTTTCCAATGCTGTTCATTCCAACTGGTTCCTCGCTAATGCTTATCTATATGGAAACATCTTCATTTGACAAAAGATGGTGGCATAGATGTCCCAATGAAACAGTCGTCATTGGAAATAAAAGTGTCATCCACATGAGTTACAGGTCAGACATTTATTTCCAGGTGAAAGAACAATGTACTTTGCCCGCATGCATTGATTCACAAGGACTCGTAGGCATGGCACTGTATGTTCATCCTATTCTCTTGTTTACCTCTTAAGACTGGACACAAGGGGAAATCAATACTGCTCTCTGACAGGTCCGTAAACAGCCTCCATCCAATATTTACTGGTGTCGAGGTTCAGTGGTCCTCCTCTTGCTACTGTCTCCATCTACCCCACACAAGTTTAGATTTTTGCCCAGGCCGAGTCACTCCATCACTGGGCCTCCTCTCTGACATAACCCCCCCCCCCCCCCCCCCCTTCTCCTCCCGCTGCTATTACCCATCAGGGTGGCAGGGTCTTTAATCGATGTAGAGCCAAATGGGTCCTGGAAAAGGCCATTTAGCCTGGGTTGTTGACACTGCTGCTCAGACAAAATGATAAAGCTTCTTGTTGGAGATAAGTGGAGGCAGCGAGGCTATAGCAGAGAAAAGGACTGGGGGATCTGGGGCAGGGCCCACGTGCTTTATGTATGTAGTGTGTACATGTATGCATGTGTGTACCTCCTTATACTTTCAAAGCTTGACTGAATGAATACTCAAAGTGTCCATTAATTTATAAACACAGATGAGGCTCATAATTAGTAAATGATTCAGTCTCCCAAAATTAAGTTTAGGAGTTCCATGTTTAGTTAAACCGACAATCAAAATCCCCCTTGCTGCATATAATGTCTCCGAAAGGAGCAGTTCTTTAAAGCTGTGCTGATCAGATATAATATTTGTATTCCTCACTACCAGTGCTCATTTTCCTATTTTCAAATGCTGGGAAAATATTGGGAAAACTGTAAGATTATCAACTCTCAGATAGTCTTGCCTCAGTTGCATAATGTAAAAGCTTCAATGTTTTATTGATATTTCATAGTTGAGCGTCATCAGTATTGCTTAATGTCAATCAACATGACACCCACAGGAATAAATATGAATTTCTACCAGCAAAAAAAAAACTTAAAACCATGTTGCTCAACAAGCTTTATTTTCAAGTGCATGTGTCAGTTGGGACGTTGTTGTTGCTAACAGCTAGTGAGCAACTGTGATCAGAGCCCTTTGAGGCAGGAATACAAGTTGTCATATGACGGGGATGATATGGGGATTGGTGTTACCTTGATCAGCTGGAGGTTTGAGGTTTGTCCACAATGTACCACTGTATGTATTTAGTTCTGACACACATACCTTGTGGCTGCATTCTTTCCTGATTTGCCATCTGTAAAAGTGTGAAATTTGATAATGAGGGAATTAATATAGCAGCAAACAACTATTTGCTATGTAAAGATAAAGTGGAAAAATGTCAATATAAGCAAAGTATGAAGATGCTCTCCTTCTGTTTGTGGGAATCCGACCTTCTCATTGCTTGGTTGACATAGTCGGGCTGGCCACGTTAGCTTTTATTGCATATTAGAGCATGTGAGGGTCCCCCACTGGTTAACTCACGGACACCACTTTGCAGTGCGCTCATACGGCAGTTACAGCTGACAGCATTGCAGAAGCGTAGCACCTCCCCTCCAGTTCCCTTTAGGTCAAAACTTGTATTTCTGTTTTTTGCCATAAAATAAAAGTCTGACCAGATGATGGTGCGAGGTGAAAGATCAAGGGATACAATATTTTTGAAATGAATTATCTGGGGATCATGAATGGGTTTACCAAATGTTTGCAGCAATTCATCAAATATTTGTTGAGATTTCAATTTAGACCAAAAATGTCAACCTTAATAGGATAAGTGAAAACAAGTGGGAAAAAAAATTAAATGACATTATCTTGGTACCATGTATGCAAAAAAAGTAGATGTTGAGCTATATCAATGTAAACACTTTGATGGTGGTGCTAGAGGTCAAATCAGGGCATCATCAAAGTTAATAGGATTCATCCTCTGGGAACCATGAATGCCTGTACAAAATGCCATGGCAATCCACCTTACAGCTGTTGAGGTATATCAGTCTCTACTAAAGTGGTGAACCTACAGACCAACATTGCCATCCCAAGAGTCACTCTGGTAGTCTGGCTGAAAGGAAGACTGTGAAGCTCCTGAAGGAAAGAGCAAAGCAATATGAGTGAAATGTCCAAACAAATACACAGCAGCTTTACAATGTCTGCATGCTGAACTTTTAAAAATAGCACCTTGCCTCTTGTCGACTGCGTGACCACACACATTGAGCCAATCAGGTCACTGCGATGTCAGGGCAGCTTGTATAAGGGCGGAGATCATCACAGTGTTGGCTCTGCTTGGGAGCACGGCCATGTTATCATGGGTCAGCGCATGACCCTCTGCGGTGAGGATCCAGGGGAAATGCAGATGAGCACAGCATGCAATGCTGCACGCCATGGTACACCAAGTGTAAAGAAACAAACAATGTACTTCAGAATACCCCAATGCTTGAAATTGTTATAGTAAAGTCAGACATCAGTCGTCTCTGTTTATCATAAATGAAGCAAAGCATTAGAGACGACATACGGTCACAATTTCTTCATGTTTATTTCTACCACAAACACCATTGTTCAGACAGGAAGGAAAATATGATCTCAGTGCTGTAGGAAGAAAGAATAATACGATCTCAGTGTCAGAGGTTGAAAGGCCAAGTGTGAGGGAGACACAGAAAGAGACGAGGCAAGCAAAAAGCCAAACTCGGACAGAGATAGTCCACTCTATTGGGGGAGTTTGAGTGTGAGGATGGAGCATCTGCTCCTGCCCAGTGGGCCTCCCAGCTAGTGCGAGCAAACACACACACACGCTCAGAACCAAACCGCTGCTGATTCTAATGAGGCCAAGGCCTGCTGGGCAGCAGGACGGCTGTTCCAGTGTGTGTCCGGCTCTCTGATTCTTGTCCCAAAGCTCCTCACACGTCATCCACTGTTTCACACCGTCCACACTGTTTTACACTCAACCAAGTTCCCCCCCCCCAGCGTTGGCTCTTCAGAGTAGCTTCACATTTACAGACTTGACAAGACTGGACAAGAATAGAAAAAGACCTGGATTGAAGACAATAGAATACAAAAGAAGAAAGTCATTAATTGCGTGGCTTTAACTTCATCCATTGTGTGTCATCCAGTGCTGTTTCTTAGGCTCACAGAGCAGCTAGCATGCTTGTAAACTCTTAGTCTTGTTAAGCCAGTTATAAGAAATAGAAAGACTTTGCGCTGGCAGGTTGATTTCCCTGAATTATTGTTTATATTGTTTGCTGTGTCATCCCAGAAGTTGGAGCAATGGAGGTAGCAGCTGGCTGAAGTATGAGGAAAACAAACCACCAAAATGATTAAATAAGTAAATAAATCTTGTGGGTTATTTTCTACTTTAGTATCCATGCCCCTTTCTGCAGGCTCACTGATGTGTTGCAATGTTTGCCTCACAAGGGCCACCCACGTTATCTCATCCAAACTCCAGTTTATTCAGTTTCTTTGAGTCATTCACTCCAACTCTATTTTCTTTTCTGTCTTAGAGTCGCTCCATCATCAGGACCGATAAGCCCAAACAAATCTGTCGAAAGCCTTTGCCGGGCTGATGGTCTCATAGGAATGATACCTATTCCCTCTCATTTCAAACGACACTAATGGCATATTGACGTGTGTGCAGATTAACAGAGTATTGTATTTGTGTGTGTATGCTGGGTAGTGCACACTCATATCAGTGCATTTTCTAATCCAACTTCAGAGCATCTTTTATCATTTCTGATCACTCAGAAGGAATCTTGTCCTTTTGCCCTCCTATCTTAAACTGGTACACATTAGCATGAGCTACATCCTGCATGAGCCGAATCATAATTTATGCATTTATACATTTATGTATTCATTATAATTTAGATATATGATATTTCTGTCAAATGCATGGAGGTATAATCCCTTCTCACTCATTATATTTGCTCCAGCAAATTCATTTCCTTTGTCAGACACCACGACAGCAGTCTTTTGCAGATGGTTGTTGGGGTTTGGCTATTTCTAAAGTGATAATAAAACTGCAGAAAAAGGGGACTTGTGGGGAAGGTAAGTGTGGTGAAGAACAGGAGGGGACAAAGTCATCAAAAATATCCCCAAGGAGCCGTCTCAGCCTTTATTTCAAGCCTTGTAGATAAACTAATATAGTGAAACGATCTAAGATGGCCCTTTATTTCTCACCCTCATCTTATAGGTGTGTGCGTTTGTGTGTGCATGCACCCTTGTGGCTGATCATTGTGAGGAGAGGTGCTAAAATGGTACCCCACTGGTTTTAGCATTTTGTCCATAGATTCCCTTTCTGCTGAAGATTACACTTTACCGACCTCACAAAATGGCACCACCATGGAAACGTTAGCAAGTTATGCTCTGGCATCATTTTGTGTTACTTAACCATCATATGCTGAATTCCATAGATTGAAATCCTAAGAGATCGTTTAAACCAATTCAAGCTGATCATTAATCAGAGAGACAGGTACCGACAGCAGAAGCCAACTAAAGCATCTGTCGTCTCTTTGAAGTGAAAACTGGACACATCCAGCTGCAGCTTGGTTGTCCAATGTTCTTGTTAAATTGGGTCAAATGATGATGAAATTGCGCATATGTGCGGCTGGGTTGGATGGCTTATTGCTGGAGTCATTGCTCTGGTAGGGACAGTCTTCCATTAATTTGATCTTTGACAGAGACAGATTGAAAGTCATGTCCGTCATTAGAAATTCACATCTGCTGATGATTTCTTTTGCTACAATATCTGAAAGATCAGCAGGCGATTAAGCAGCAAATCATCAACCAAAGGCACTCTTCCTTCGCCGGTGGATACAATGTTGTCATTGTACCAGGTGCTGTTTGTGCATCCAATACATGGTATGCCTTCCAGTACTGCACTGAATTCAAATCCACTTCCTTCAGTAGCTCTGAGTCCAGCTGAGGCTCTTTCCGCCTGCTCTGTCCTAGTTAGCGTCTTGAAAAGTATTTCTCACCAACAATGATGTAGTTTGCATGTTGGTTTTCTCTGGTGCCTCACTTCTGTACATCAGCTGGAGAGGAGATTCTGTTCGGAGGTGTGAATATCTGTCAAATTGTGTGTTGGCCCTGGCAACGCACAAGGTTCTATTCTGCCCTCAGTGTATGTTGAGATCCACTGCAACACTAGATAACTATTATAGAGTAGTGGTGTACATTTTACCCAACGTAATCACGTATGTTCTCTGATCTGTTGTTAATATTCTACTATATTTGATGTTATAATACCATGGACATACTAAATGTAAGCAATTCAGCAAAATGCACTGCACACAATTAGATTTGCGTACCAAAAAATGAGTTGCTTTGTTGCTTTTGTATTTTTGCTCTCTTGTTCACACAGAAACATAATGGTTCTTAAATGGTTCTTTAAAAGGTTCCACGAAGAACCATCACCTACTAAAGAACCATTTTATCTATTGGATGGTTCTACATGTCCGTCATATGGTTCTTTGGGATATTAAAGGGTTCTTAATTCATGTTTGAGTTATTGGATGGTGGGGGATGGGATAAATGACCTTGTCATGATCTGGGTGTGGGGTAGTATAGCTGCCAGCTGATATATATATTTATTTATTTGTGGGTTCTTTAAAGATCCGTTTAACACCTTTATTTTTCTGTCTGTATCCTGAAAACACACATCATTAAATTGTTAAAATTTTAATTTAGAATTTGAAATTAAAGGTGTGGATTGCAACTTATGAAAACACCAAGGCAGAAAAGATCATGGGGCAGTTTTGATCTTTCAAAATGAATTAAATATTTGGTTATATTTGGCCCATTGGAAGAAACAGGCTATAATCCAAACATTGACATATTATACAGCGCAACATTAGCATTCTATTCCAGTTGTTCTTGTGCCCACCTGCTAAATGTAAGACCAAATTACTGTTAGCGCCAACACTATGTGTTATGAGCGTTAAGGCAACAAATAGAAGGTTTGCTGTGGAAATGGCTTCCCATATGTTCCTTTATCCTGCATTACTGAAAATGATTGTTTTCTTTAAGCTGGTCCATGTTGTATTCATTACCATCAAATACTAGAAATAGTCGGAGAAAAGACAAGCAGACCAAGAATTTCTTTCATGTGTCTGCACAGCCTGTATTGGCCATTAGCATAGTTACATTAGCTACAATAGAGCTGTCATATCGACAGAGTAATCAGATTTGAGTGGGTAATATCCACTTATTCTGTTAAAGAAATGAATGATTAGTGGCAGACACACAGACATATCACTTCCTAGCTAGCACAGTAGAACAAATGAAAACAAGGCAGCAGTAGAAAGGATGTGGTCAAGAGGTCACAGAAGTCGAGGCAGTGTCATGTGTGAGGTTGGTGTAAGGGTCCGGTCTCTTGTTCTCACCCCTGTTTTGATGAGTCAGTCCTGAGTCTCTCTCTCTCTCTCTCTCTCTCTCTCTCTCTCTCTCTCTCTCTCTCTCTCTCTCTCCCTCCACTGCTGTCACTGCATATCAGCATTGTGTTACTGCTAAAATCTCACTTCACCATTCCTGACTCTGCTCACCCACTCAGGAGACAGAAACAAAGAGATAAAAAGAAACAAAGAAATGAAGAATGGAGGGGGAAACACAGCCAGAAAATATCAGCAGTGACCGGATGAACACAGATAAGATTACAACAACATAACAAAACGTTGGTCCAAATGTAAGAGAATGCATTATTTACATTGTGTTTGCCAAAAGAAAATCTGTGACGGTTCACCCAATTTGCGAGGGCCATGCTGCGTGGGAAATTCTCCACCTCCAAAAAAGCACGGTACATATTGTGCAGGCATATTGGTGTGGAGGAGAAAATTTAATTAAGTTTTATTCTACGCCAAAATCTCCCTGACAGCAGACAAAGTGAGCACATCACGCAAAGTCTCGGAGGAAATTGGAAGAAAGAAGCAGTTTTCACATAAAATCCACCACTGAACTGCACCCATTAAGCTCTCCTTCACTGGCAGGGTGCACATAGAAAGCAGGCAGTAACAGTAGCTGATTGCATAATTAGCTGCTGCCTTTAGTAAATCAGATGCTAATTACACACAGATTGCGACTGCAAATAGAAGGAATGCTCTCTGGCGCTGAGTCTTTGCACATCCATCAATCAATTCATCCGTCCATCAGTCAGCACGATCAAGTCATCAAAGCCCATAACATGAGTTAGTGTACTGCCTCATTGCCTCAGTATGCTTTATTGGTTGCATAGTTTTATTGAACGTTAGACAGTAGTTATACTTCCTGCAGCATAAATGTTTCTGTATGTGTGTTGATGCATAATCAAGATCTAATAATTATATTAATAAAACAAAAAGTATGATGCTTTTCCCCAAAAGAGCACTGTATGTATTTTATATTCGCAGATTATTACCTCGGATATGGATTAAAGAAATTACAGATTTTCCCTGACAGTTGCGTGGCTGTCTTACCATGTAACCCCATTGCAGCGCTGGTCACATTATCATAAAACACAATTACCTCCGGAGTGAAATGTATGTTTTAATGGCTCCAGCACTGCAAGACAGTGTCCCTTTCTAACAGTACCCATGCACAAAAGTGTCCCCACAATGAAGTTTGTTTAATAAGTCCTCCATCCCAGTGAAGATATGGGACGAGTAATGACAGATCTGTAATCTCTTTTGGCCAGTAGCCTTAGTGTGTGAGGTTATTAGAGGATGTAATTAACTCCTATTGTACTAGAGACGGGTCATTAGCAAACGAGTCAAAGGCGCGTGTAGCATTGACGCAATTTGCTGGTGACCTACATGGGGTGAGAAGTTAAACGGGCTTTTGTCGTGAGACCGCCAGACTGTGTCGATGCTGTGTTTACAGCAAAGTGTGATCACAAAGCAGCTGTGTTTCTATGGTCGCCTACAGAATGCAGTTGAAGTGCGTTGTTTCCTCACTTCGTATGCAGATGCAGCATTGCAAAGACATTCATCACTTTACAAAAATGTTTGTGCTGAGAGAACACGCTGCTTTTGTGAGTCACAGATATGGAAGACAATGAAACAAAAAGCCTGTCCAGATCGCATTCTTGTGTGCTTTTATTCAAATCAGCGTTGTTTAGGGATGCTCCTCGTTTCTTTCTGTCTCCAGAGAACCAACTGTCAGAGTGCAGGGAGAATATCATCAAGTGATATTCCTGTTCCTGTACTGGCCTGTCTGATGTGGTTTATGTTTTGCACCAGAGAGCTCGCTGGGATGCCACCCATTTACTTAAATATTCAGGTTATTTCATAGATGGGATATTTTACACTTTGCTATGTTACAGTAAATCTTAGGGAGGACCTATTTGTTTATTTCCGTTGTATCTACTGTTGATAATAATCATTGAAAACCCCATTGAAATCCTCCTGCCGCGTGAATGTAATAAAACCCCAAACATCCTGGCAGATGAGCTGAGGCTGAGTATTTGTACAACAAGCCACTCCGTGTCAAACGGATCCCTGAAGCCACATTGGGCAAGAGACATGGTCAGAAGGCAAGGTAGGCAGCTGTCACAAACTGCATTTCCCAAGGTGCTCTTTGTTTGATTCATGCCCAAATTCTCACTCTCTAGAACTGGCAAATGCATGTGTTTGTGGTAGTTTTTGCTGGGATTAGCAGATGTATTTCATGAGTTCAGTGTGTGACAGAGGTATTAAATGGACTTCTGAAATGATGAACGTTCTGACATACAGAACCAAGTCAAAGGCCGTCACTCCTATCGACAATAATAGCAGTTAATCACCAAGAACTAATTGCTCACAAACAATCATACAGATGTTATATAACCCTCAAGTTAGCCAAACCTACTTGAAAGTTGGAGTGGGGTAAAGCTCATGGAGCGCAGACAAAGGAGAGCGGGAATCTGAGTCGAGGGATATAAACTCTGAGGACGAAGTGGAAGCAAATCACTCTGGAAGCATTGCTCATGTTCATGTAATACTCATTAGAGATACAAACTGATAAGACTGAACACCCTAATTCCCTGGAGGTCACCTTTTGGGGGTTTTCCTTCAAATAGTTTTATGTTTGCGAGCTCTCAGGGCTTCTGTGATCATACTGTCAAATTACTGAAATACATTTTATTTGTTTAATTCTCCCCTCGAACTACGATTTGTCTTGTTTAGAGTAAAACAGTAAATCTTCCAATGAGTGTTTGTGCTTGCTATACTCGCACGCATTTACACATTCTTGTCGTAGGTCTGTTTTTTTAGATGCGCTCCTTAACACACTAGATGATATCTATTTCCATTTTTCGACATGATATCTCAGTCAGTGAGTCAGCTCCACGTGCTTGCTGATGGGTCCCATAAAAGTTATCATCTTCCACCAGACTAACAGCTCCCAAGTCAAAGTGTCATATTTGACTTCAGCTGCATGCATTTGCATGTAGAATGTGTGTCCTGCAGTAGTTCGTTGTGTTGATGGTTTTCCAGGTTGATCGACCAGTCATCTGGGTAGATTACATGTCTCATCTCCGTGTTGATAGATTATTGTGAACTTGCAGTATGGTTATCGTCGGCTCTGGTTTCTTCTGGTGTCCGTTGCGCAAATAGCCGACATATTTGGTGTGGTGTTTGTGGATTTACCCTTGCATCGGCTATGCAGATGGGGAGGATTGACCTGCTGCGACCTTGGAAGAGTGCCCTGGCGGAGGACGATGGCGACCTCGGGATGGGCAGGACATGCTGCAATGCAGCAGAGCAGATCAGTGGCGCTGCATGCTCTCACCCACACACACACACACACACACACACACACTCAAACCCATAAACTGCAGCTCACAAACACACTTCACACTCGCAAACACACCTACTTTACATAAATACCATTAAACAGCACAGTTGCACACAAATCAATAGAAACACACACACACACACACACACACACACACACACACACACACACACACACACACGCACACACTCTTTCTTTTCCTGGATAAGCAGTCGAGGGCGTGTCTTAATCAACCTGCCACTGTCTGGCTGGCTGAAATGCATCCACCATCCACATGACTCTGCATATTGAGCAGCACGTAAACAGGCACACGCTCACACACATTTACTTCCACACTCTTCATAGATGCACACATGTACACAGAAGGAGAATGTCTGTGGGTGCACACACACACACACACACACACATGAAGTACTTGGATGGGGAAGTAACAAATGAGCGATCACATAAAGTATTGTATTACACTTCATTTATAGCACTATATAAACACAATTAACTTTCCTTTTTCTCTGCATGCAAGCAACATCCTTCTTATCACACAAATGTAGCCTATAAATCTTTAAGTTTTTTTTTTTTTTTTCATCGCACTGCAACAACAGTCACTGCTTTACAGATAAGGCGATCACTCAGTTCCAGCAGCAGGGCATCCCATAGGAGGACAATATGAAGCAGCAGTGCCAAGATGTCTGATTTAAATACCAGCACAGCACCGACCCTCATTAAAGAGGTTTTCTGGGGCAAATAAGCAAACCCTAATTACTCTGAGCAATCACATCAAACCAGATCAGTTTGCTTTACTGGTAATACTTAAACCCAGTGGACGACCAAATACACATCGGTGTTTGTTATGACCTTGTACTGACTTTCATCCATTTCCTGGGGGGGCGTACCCATACCGAACCAAAACCATAACTAGATGCATTACTTCAATGCAAATATTAAAGGACAAATCTGCTGATGTTCTTTATGTTTTGTTGTCAAAAAGTCCCATGGAAAGACCAAAACCAACAATGAATGAATCCTGCTAACAAGTATTGTCTGTGTAGAGCCTGATGTATGTTGCTAAGAGCTCCATTGTTGTCTTAAAACTATTAAAAACACACCTATGAGCCACACTGTTGGATAACATGTCCCTTTATTATGGTGAACATGGCCACTGTAGTTTATTTGAGTCAAGCCTGCATATGCTGTCCTGTAGCTGTAAATTCTCAAAAGAGTACCAAATGTGTGTTAATGCGCTGCTGAAAAAGGTTCCAGATAAATGCTCTATTTACCTTTGTTTGAGTAACGTTTGTTAAAAACGTCAGTGCCCAGCTGTGTCAGTAAAATGATTCGGTCTTTAAAATAATGAAACTATATATTTGTGACCTGTTTTTCAAGATTTACATATTTAGTAGGAATAGGGTTGGAGCGATAGACAGGGTTCGAGGCGTTTTACAGAGATGGACTAGCACATTTTTGGTTTTGTTCTTACATGTTCAGCTTTACCCTTTGATCAAATCATAAAACACACACAAACACACACACACACAATGGTGTCGGAAATCCTTAGTAGTGCAGCAGATGTTATAGCACAACTGCCTGTTGGGCAGGATGTGAGGGAAGGTGATGGGTGCAGAGGAAGGGGAGCTGGCTGTTACAGTTCCAGTGACTTCACAGGAAATTCCTCCCAGTTTGACCCTATTGTTTCCAAACTGACAGGATGGGATATGGCAACGTGTGAGGGTTGGATGTGTTTTTGCTTGATTGTTTAAATTCATAATAATCTCTATTATCACACTTAACCATATTGGTTTGCACATATCCAAACAACTGAGAAACAACTCTCACTCTGATCCGTTTTTTTGTCATTGCTGCTGTATGTGACTAATAGATGTATTTCCTGACATTACAATCGGCTTCACAACGTGTCCAATGTGACTTTTGGCTGCAGGGTCAAAGGTCAGCACACACTCACCTGAGTCATTGCAGCACACTGAAATAAAACCTGAACAAGCGATGCACTTTTACATAAAGAAGTCTGTTTATTATTTGTTATATATCATATGCATCTTCATATAATAGTTCTAATACCAGTAAGTCAAAAATAATAATCATATTATATTTATATATAGATATATAGAAAACTAATCCAATAATCTACTTTTTACTTGGACTTTACTTCCTTGTAAAAAACAACATGGAGAAACGTATAATCTTCTGCCCAGCTTCAATATAGGCGCTTTAAGGGAGCAACGAATATAATACAAAAAAGAAAAATTACACCTGAACATTGCATCTTATAGAACTAGAACATCTGTCAGCAGCTTGTAATGATGACCATCTCGGTTTAAGACACAGGAAGAGGTTGTTTTTTTTTCTTTGCTAGAACATCTTTGACAAATATACTTTTTGTTTGTTTTTAAATTCAGTTGAAATGTCTGAGCACATTGAAGACGATGGCAATCATGTGATTCAGCTGGATTTGGGAGACAGAACATTAGATTACACCAGTCTCATTACACACTGAAGATGAGGGATATCTGAAGATGAAGGAGAGGAGGCAGAGAGTGGTTAGACAGTAAGGGAAAAGTGTGGGGAAATAAAGGTTTAGTACAGCAGG
This sequence comes from Pholis gunnellus, assembly GCF_910591455.1. Taxonomy (NCBI): domain Eukaryota; kingdom Metazoa; phylum Chordata; class Actinopteri; order Perciformes; family Pholidae; genus Pholis; species Pholis gunnellus. Next base: position 17,182,775 of record NC_136531.1, read on the forward strand.
GTATAGAAATTTTAATTGATGTGCTTCTCCGCCAATGATGTACATTTGTAAACAGAGGGTAGCAGCACAAATAGCACAGAGTCCTCTACATCTTCTCTCACTGATCCCCAACATCCCTCCCTTTCTCTGGGTGCTCTCCGGGAGGTAGCCGTGTCACAGTTGGAAGGGAGAGATATCCACTCTAATCCATTGAGCTGCGGCAGTCTTTGCGAGATTTACCAGCCGTACTAATAGCATTCCCCCCCCCCCCGAAACCCCCTCTTCTCAGAAACTCTCGATATGTAGAAATGAAAACATGGAGGCAGGCTGTTTTCAGGGCCGTGGACGTGGAAGAAGCCATGGACGGCAGGCCATCCGGAGTCGTGGAGGATGGCGTCCACTGGCTCTCGTGTCTATCAAGGCCAGAGACGCAGGAGGGCTCTACCGCTGCGACCTCTGCTCCGTTTGAGGAGCCTATCTGGTCAAGTCGGGGTCAAGAGGAGGCATCAAAGCTGCACAGGAATAGAAGAACAAGAAGAAGAGTTCTAGTTATTACATTGAAACTTTTGTGGGGCACTATTGACTGATTGACTGATTTGAACAAGAAACACCAACGGATAAATGCACCTGAGCCACTGTATGCCTTTTTGTTTGAAGTGTGGGCAACAGTGTTTGGTAGCAACATGGTTTCATAGACTGTGAAGAACCTTTGAGGGATTTGTTGTTTGTGCTTAGATTGACATGCGTATTTCACGAGATGGTTGATGAGTATGTGCGGTATTGAATTAACTTACTGTTGATCATGAAGCTATTGAGCCCTTAATGAAATCAGGACTACACCTCTAATCTAATAGAAATGACTCACAATGCATTATTCAATTTCATGGTGATTAATACTCAACAATCAACAATACAAACATTCTGTTTTTCACAGCAGACATTTTGACTTGTTATTGTACGAAAAGCAAAGGTGTTACTACTGTAACAACATTAGCGATGGCTCGATCAGTTCTATACTGGTGTCCCAGTCGGCCGTGACAGTATGGAAGGGAGGTAGCATGCACAACAACAGGGCCCTGAAACTGAATCAGCTAAATGGAATCTAAATTTTGACCTGTAAATGTGAAAATATCATTATGTGAAAAAGGCTTTTTTACCTGTGTTCTAATGCCAGAAAGGTACAGGTCACCTGACTCTGATACCAACACAATAATGGAGTTTAACCTTAAAGCCAATATTCAATTCTTACAAAAAGTCTGCAGTTGTATATGCTCATAAATTGTTAGTACATGGATTTTGGTCCAGATGCACCAGAGCCAAATGGATTTTTTTACAATCTGGCAACCCAAAAGATGCTCTTGGCTTGTTCCTGAACTATAAAGCATTAGCAAATGATTTATTAACCATAAATAGAGCCATTAGTAACAACTTGTCAGATAGATAGAAATCCTATGGAAGCAAATGAAACAGACAGAGTTTAAGTGAGCAAGATGTTCATCACCGCAGGCTTTTGTGTTGCTTATCAGTGACAGATCCTTTTGTTCCCGCCTGCGTCTTTCTCTACCACAGCGGAGAGCCCAGGGACGGCCATAGGACCTGACTCCAGTCTGCATTGTTAGCACATCCTCGTCGCTTTTCTCTGAAATCGCAAACTATCTACTGACATGAAGTACACTTCCTTCTGTTCCTCACCTGAGTCATTGATATTTTTGTGTGAGATAAGATGGAGTGGGCTGAGAAAGCACAGGCACAGAGGGAATGACAAGGTGAAAAGACTGATGTGGAAGAAAAGGAGGAGGACGCGTTCCATGGTTGAAAAGGTTACCATATATGAGAGGATGACGGTGAGAATGTGTGTGGATTATGCATGTTTGTATGCGTGTGTGTTCGGGCTAGTGGGGGCGCGTCTATCCTCTAGGGAGGAGGTATGTCTTGTCTTGCGGTCATTAAATATTAACACAGCCATCTCGCCCTCCCACTGGGACCTGATTGAAGATGTAGGATGGCACACGGGGACAGGACAGGGTCACCCCTAACTCTGTAGTCCCACTGTAAACCCACTGTGATTATACCTTTGCCAGACCAGCATGCAAACACATTAGTCATCTGGAGCTGGGACGCTGAGCTAACTCAAGGACTGACCCTGCAATGACATGGGATCACAACAGAATATAAATCTGAGATATTGTGTCACCTAGACAGATGATTACCAAGAGAACAGAGTAAACATATTCAATTATCCTGTCAAATCCTGAGAGAGCGATTTCTGATTGTCCTCACAAATACCCTCCAACCCAACTGTTAAATGTAAATAGGTTTCAAGACTCCAGCTAAAGGAAGCCCTCTGTATGGGAAAATAGAATAATGGGAGCTAATTACAGGATTACGGGCCCTCGTGGAAAGAGCACACAATGACCGTCATTGGCTGTTCTTCTTTTATCAAAGACTCTAATTAACGCATGGCGGTTTAAGAAAAAGAAGCAAGGTGGAGAGGGGTTCTTACCTGTCCCATAGCTTGACATTTCTACAGTTGTTGGTGCAGCAGCCGGCTGATATCAAAGCTGCGACAAAGAGAGAAGAAGAGAGAGACGAGTTTTAAATGTGTTGTTTTGACAAGAGAGGAGAGCCTCATTAATCTAATGACTTGGAGCTGACGTCCGTCTTTTCATATTGCCAAATTTAGATGATGGAGGACTAAAAAAAATGTATTAACGGAAAGATATGAAAAAGATGGAATTGGTAATGTTCATTATTGTCCCAGACACCACTTAAAACTGACTGAACCATGTACCGTATAAAGTAATATTTTCACAGTATTTGCTTTTTTGCCGAGAGTTAGATGAGGAGATTGATTAGCTTAGCTTAGCAAAAAAAAAAACTGGAACCAACAAAACCACAGATTACTGTGTTCATTGTTTTGTTTGTGAACAGATTAAACAAAAGAGATACAATGTGTTAATAAGTGAGCGCTAGAGGTGCTGGGTGGCAGAGGTATTTACTTTGGACACAGCAGGCCGTTTTCCTTTGCTTTCATACTTTATGCTAAGCTAGGCTTATTGCTAGCAGGCTCTAGCTTTTAGAATTAAATGACACAGTGCACTCACTCGGCCTACCACTTAATGATGTGTTGTATAGAGCAGCATTAACAACGTTTCCACATTCCCCCCTCGTCTGTTTCAATCTCTGCTGCAACGGTGCAAGTGACAGCGAGCCGAGTGGCAACAACCTTCGCGGAAAATGTGAACCATAATGTACACAAACACACACACCTAGAGGCCGTCTGATTTATCAACGTGTATCAAATTTAGGACTGGAAGATTACCTGGAGCAATAGCTGGAGACTAAGGGGGGCCGACAGCGAGAGATAGGATCAAGGATTTATCTTGCTTAAGAAGTGTAAGACATCAAACTATACTGCAATAAACATGACTGTCCTTAAACACATGGCAGGCTCTGGACTCCATCTTGACATCCCTGACCCGAAAGTCCTGTGCTGTTTCTTTCTGCTTGGCAAGAAAAATGTTGCTGTCAAACCAAATAGTATTAATGTAAAGGTGTACAAGACACACAGCATCTTCCCTCGTCCTCTCTGGCTCAGTGAGCACTTCTGGTCAGAACTTGGTTTGGTTGAGCCGTGGAAAAATGCCTTTGCCTTAAAGCTGTCCAAGCTTTAAAAAATATATATAAATATTATCCCTCTGTACCAACTTTGCCCTTCAGAACAATTCTTTCATCCTTGCTCCCCTGCTTGATATCTCTCTCTTCTCTCTTTCGCTCTCCACAAACAGTTTCCTTCCCCATGAGCTTATAATCATGTTTTCAGCACATTTCCTCTCCTTGGCGCGCTAACATCTCTCATTAAAGATTCATGCCGCTCTTGTGACCGCCGAGTTCTGCGAAAGATTCCAGTAGCCACCTTCACTAAGTTCCCTGCCCCTTCCCTCGCCTTGTTTATTTCCGCGGGGGGGGGGCAAGGCAGCACAAAGACATATGAAAACTCCTTAAAAGAGTCGGGGGATGCAGCGGTGGGCTGCGGCGTATTTTCGTTTTGGAGGTCAGAATGTGGAATTGATTTCACGGCTAAAGCGGAGCTCATAGACCAGATAGAGAGCGGTAAATACATGATCGCGTGTCCCTTCCTCCTGACACACGAAGACAAACAAAGACACAGAAAGTCTATAGGAAGTGTAGCCGATAGCTGTTTACATTTGAAAGCAGGACTTTGTCTGAACATGCTCTGATAGATCGATGCAAACATAGAGTGGTCTAGCAATGACATTGTTTTTGGATTGATGGCAGAGAGCTGAAACATTCATTTATGTTGGTTATATTGACGCAAAAATGGATATTGGGCCCGCATTACAATGGGATTAGTTCCAGATGTGTTCCAGATGATTTTTCATAATAAACACATGTCTGCGAGGCCTTGTCATCACCCTGCCATATGACGGTTGGCGCCTCCCTGTTCTTGAGCTCATTACCTTGTCTGGAACACCCCGATCAGTTTCACACATGTTTCATATTTCTTTTTTTTTACATCGCATACTTGTTTTGGTGTGAGGTTTGTCGCTCTGTACCTCGCAGTCGATGCACCTGCAATGCTTGCAGTCAGGAATCAGAGTACGACGACAACAAGAAATGCACAGTTTAAAAAATAAGTCGGTAATGAAAGACGCCGCGTGAGATATTCAAACAGCCAGCGGAAACAATACAGTTTCTTGTTCAACGTATCAAGCGAACTCAGTTCTGGGTCTTTTGGACTTGCCCGCTCAAGCACAAGAACAATTAGCTTAAATGGATTTTCTGTCTCAAGGTCTGCAGTCACACACACAGGTCACAAGATTACAAAATGCTGTCTCGTGATGGAGCAGTCCTGGTAACACACAGCAGGCATGTGCCAAAATCCAGGAGAATCCCTTTAGAGTGAACTTGATCAATGTCCAATAAAACTTGCCTTGTGATCTCTTCAAGGAGAGTTATACAGGGAGAAAACATGCAGAGCGCTTAGACGGCGTTTTGTTGATTTAGTTATAAGCAGGGCGTGAAAACCCAAATTGGATTTAAACGGGATGTGAGAGATGTGTAGAGGAAAAAAGGCTCTGTGTGGGTCAGAGCAAGAGGACATAGATAATGTGATTACTCAAGAATAATGTGGGGCCTAAGCGCCTTTAAATTACACCGCTGTACACCAGAGCTCGAGTGAAAGGCTCTAAATTTCCCCACAAAGAGATGTGAGAGATTGGCTGGGGAGGAGCTGCTCCCACACTGAATAAATCACTGTTCCGGATGGGGAACCCTTTTTCCCTGCTGCCAGACAGCAGTTATTAACTCTATATAACTCATAATCTTAATTCATATAAGAGATTCAAGGGTTTATTACGAGATCCAATGTCTTTTGTTTCATGAAAATTGGGGAAATACGTTATGGAAATGTTAAAGTAGGCTGGGATCCAAAGCAGCTCTGAAAAATAAAATCCTCATGAGTGGTGTGTCTGTATAATTTGTCAAAACCAGTAATCACGTTGTTATTGATGTCTGAATCAAGCCAGTAAAGACAAGAACCTGCTCTCCTCACGGCTGCTCTTTGATCCGTCAACCACCCCCCCCCATCCCTCTCCCTCTCTCAACTGATCAATGAAAGGTAATTTCACATGGCCATTCCCTCAGATCTCCTAAAAATTGGCCACATAAATTATTCAGGCCGGCTGGGCAGGAAAGCCTGTGGAGATGCATGGTAGATCGGTGACCTTCCGTTTAGCTATAGCAGTCAATCAGACCATCAGGGAGACAGTCCGTCAGTCAGCGAGGCTGGCTGGGAGGAGACTTGTCTTGACGTCCCTCGGGCAGCTACAGTCAGTGCTGTTACGTGCACACGGACAAGTTCTGAATGCATAATGCAGAGATTATGAGTGGCCGGAACACATTTAACAAGAAAATGAGAAGAAGAAAAAAAGCAGGATGTTTATGGATTCAAGTCCGTGTTTGGTCAGTCTCACGGAAAGGCCCCAGTCTTGTCAGGCTAAACTTCCAGGTCTGGGGTACTTCATCGCTTTGGTTGCTTCTGCTGCACTAGATTGTAGCACCGCTATGCTTAGTGACTACTTGGGTTGTCAATCCTGGATGAATGAGCTGTCAGTGTCAGTGTTGGAGAGACCCTGGTGGCTTGTCTTTCTTATTCAAATCAATAAAAACGGCACTACGGGTAAACTCCTCTGTGTAAAGAAATAATAACATCAAGGTGTCATTTACTGAGGCTGGCCTTTTCAAACTCAAGCAAAATGGCTGCTTGAGGATGTCCTTAGCCCAGTGCTGCAAGGGTCCAGTTTGGCAAAACCACGGCCGAAAAGCTCAGCACTAGAACCCAGCGGTTCCCTGCAATTATCTTCCAAGTCAAATCCAGACCCGCCCGCCCCTTTAATGTAAGACCCCCGACTCCACCCGTGATTAGACACACAGGCTACACAGCCGCTACATTTAAAGAGCTTTATTTTTACTTGCACCATTGGAACATGTAGAATCATGAATTCAAATCATAATCAGCCGGACCCACTTTGGCAGAAGCTAAGCTGCGATGCTACTCACTCTGCTGACATTTAATTGCTCCTTGAGTCTGAGGTTGCTGTGCAGAAAAATAATATTGTCCACAGTCCCTGGTGTAAGCTGGGTTCTCCCTTCACAAGCCAAGAAAAAGTCTCTTTCCCTGGCTGCGCTCGGGGCTAGTACAGCCAGCACACTCAGGTGACACGCAATTAGAGCCAGGCACTATAAACAAAAAATCCTGCCGGCTGATTCGGCTTGATAATAATAGCTGATTTAGATTTCAAAAATACTGCACAATCATTTTCATATCTGATTCCTCCAGACAAAAAGCGTACACATTTTTGTTCTCGCCTGCTGCCCTACCACAGAGTTCATTTTTACCCATCTGTGAAGTTATGGAAACATCTTTTTTACACAACTGTTACCCGACCCGATGTTCCACAGTTCTTTTTTAAAGCTTTCTCCAGACATTGTATGTAATATGTATGTAATATATAATATGCCACGCTTAAAGTCATTACACTATTGTTACAACAATGATAGGACATGTTACAATGTTGCATAGTGGCTTCAAATGGCAGTAAAAGGTAACTTTTGAATACCCAGAAATCATGTAACACAAAAGAACACCAAATGAAAAAAAGGGCCAAAAACATCTACAGTTGGCGAGTGGAGGAGTGGTTCCACATTTTGGGATATATACTCACTCGCTCTCTCACAATGTGTTAAATATGGTGCTGGAGCCAGGAGGTCATTAGCTTAGCATAGCATAAAGAATGAAAGCAGGGATAAACAGATAGCCTGGCTCTGTCCAATCTTCTCAAAGCGGACTACTGTTTAATCTGTGCACAAGCAGAAATGAAAAAACAACACTTTGTGGTTTTATGTGGAGTCTTTATGTTAAGCTAAGCTAACCAACTCCTGGCTCTAGCTCCATAGTTCATGCAAAAACAATGAGAATGGTATCAAATCTAACTCTTGACAATAAACTAAATAAACACCTTTCCCATAATGTGCAACAATTCTTCATAAGAAACAGCTGAACTCTTATTGAGCCTTATTGCCCATTTGGATGTCCTTTACGCATATTTCGCCTAAATCACTCGCTGCTCGTAAAGGAACAATTGTATTACTGGTTAAGAGATCTTCATTGTTATATCTATTTTGGGCTACCTCTATGTTCACTAAAATCCTTCTTGGTGTTGGATTAACACCTTTTTATTATTTAAGCTCACATTTATCGTCACATTAGACTCTGCAGAGTATGAAAATACAGGAATAAGAGAAGGACAGCTGTCATGCTGTTATAATTAATGGTAAGTGTCGTCTGTCTACTGTGTAAGAACTATAATGAGTGTGAGGGTGAAGGGATGAGAGTACGAAACTCACCGGAGTAGAGCTGGATAATTGGAGCCTAGTAGGCTAAAAGGTCTGTGTAAGTGTGTGTGTGTGTGTGTGTGTGTGTGTGTGTGTGTGCGGTTATTTTGTCTTTGCGATCTCAGTAATACAGACAGACGTACACACACCTATATCAAAAGGGAGAGAATAGTCATGCAGTCGCTTGCAAAGTCATGCGTGGAGTAACTGTAGACGTCACATTTTGAATACTACCAGGAATTATTGTGTTTTGTAAGAATTTTAAATCTGTGTTCTTAAATCAACCATTTGTGTATTTCATATTTAAACCAAAGAGATCAGCAGAGCAGGAAAAAGAATACCATCAGAAAGATTTATAGGAGCTAGTGCTGGCGCAACGTCAGCCCTTAATTCTTCTTTACATCTGTTGTCCTCCGTGTTCAAGCCCCCTCCACGCTCCACAAGGCTGTTTTCAGTCACATTGGTGTGCTACGCGTTCTGCTATGACTCTCAAAGGGAAATCAATTAAATATTTAAGCAGACATTTGCTAGATAAACTGCTGTTGTCCTTTTTTAACATGTCACCACCCATCACTTCTCAGTGCTGTTGAATAATATAACAGGCCGGGCATAGCGTGTAGATCATTGTGGTGTGGTGTGTGTGTGTGTGAGAGAGTGCGTGTGTATCTGTCTGGGGGTTTGTGTGTGCGAGTGTGTGTGTGTGTGTGTGTGTGTGTGTGTGTGTGTGTGTGTGTGTGTGTGTGTGTGTGGCTCAGATGGGTCCGGATGAGACACAATATTGGTTATTGCACCAGCTGTGAATGATGTTAGATTTCCAGCAACCCACGATTCTTTGCTGCTTCCTTTAGCGCCAAGGATCAGCATTTAATGGCTTCTGTCTTCTCAACTCCCACAAGCCTTCGGACCTCGATGACCCATGTCCTGAGGCTGAAACTTGTTTACACTCTCTCAGACTGTTTTGTCTCTCCCCTCCCTGATGAAAACAACTAATCCTTCTGTAGTCGTGCATGTTAAAAGGCCCGTTGTATTAAGATAGAAATAATGCAATGCATTGCATCAGATACAGAAAAACAATGCTGAGGCAGTTTACTTCAGAACAATGCAGGGAAGTATAGAATTTACGATTTTGTCACGAAAAGCCTGAGGGATGAGCTGAAAATAACGGGGCCTTCGGGGTTAGAATTAGGTGTGGACATTTACATTCTTCTGCTCTTTAAATAAAACATGTTTCACACTGCTCTTCTCGCATTAAAGAAGTTGAAATCACAGCTTCAGCCCTCTATCATATCGGATACAAATACTGCATCCCGTGATTGAAAACAGAACATAAATATAACATTTAGTTGCAAAATAAACTGTAAATTCCTCAGTCAACATTTAGAGAAACTATTAAAAAAGTAACAAACTAGCACAGAAAATAACCATCTAGTACAGTTCAAAGCAACCCAAGAATTACTTCAATTCCATGTTTTACCTGCAGCTAATGCTCTCAGGAAGCCCGGTGAAAGATGTAATTAAATGCACCTTTTTGCTGTAAGAGTAAAGGAAATGAGCCAGTCTGGAGCAGTGGGGGGCGGTAATGAAATTGATTTCAATATCTCCGAGAGGAAATCTCACAGACCAAAAGACTTCTCTGGAAGAGAACTAGTAGGAGATAATGATGTGAATATGACCAATCCTTTTTATGTCGGTAGGATAAACCCATTCATCCGCAGTAATGGGAGCTGCACACGTGCCTCGCTGTCAGTCTCATCAGGAAAAGCATTACATCAAATGCACATAATGCACAATATGGGCCGGAGATTTATGCCCCAGGAAATGGATAACAACATCCTGCGTGTTGGGAAAGGGAGGTATAAAAATGTTTGTCAGCTGCAGCGGTTTTGACTTGTTATGTTCCCAATATGTTGTCTCACTTTCTATCCCTGTCTTTAACAGATGATGAGGCTGTAAAAACCATCAGCATGATGGCAGCAGCAAAGCAGCTCATCACCACAGCTTGATCAGTGATACAAATGCAAAACACACAGGCACCATAGATAAGCTATAGCCGAGCATTAGAGCAAGACTATGCAACTTTTTGAAGAAAAATAAGACCCATTCTTCCTCTTGCAGATTAAAAGTTGGATTCATAAGCACAAAATGCACCATGGCTCAATTCAATGCACTCAGGGGTTTTGCCAACGCCAGTGTACCTGGTCTGGTACCAGTATCTTCTGATGGCTAAACTTTGATCCCCTTTTCAGACATGGAATACGTGGAACTGTTATGCAACATGAAGGAATCATGGATTTTAAAAAGTACTTTGCTGTAGTATAAGCCTTCATTAACGATAATCAGGAATTCGCTGAATTCCCTCATCAATTTCCGCATCATTCAATACAATTAACTAGTTATGAAAGAGACTCAATTTAATAAGTATGCCTCTTTATGACCTTAAAATGTAGATTAGAGCCCATAAGCGAGAAGATTGCCGATTTCTATATATTCTTAATGCTGGTCATCTTTGCCAGTGGGTCCGATTTCGGCAAAATCAGACCAAATCCTGCAGGTTCACCAGAAACATCTTCAGCTCAGACTCCTCCAGCCAGGAGCAGAGCTTCGCCTCGCTGCTCCACCGGTCCACGCTAGGAGTCAACATCGACACCACGCGGCTGGAGGCCCACTGGAGGGAAGGGAGGCACAGGAGAACCAGAACCAGGACTCTCAGACTCTTTCTAAAGGGACTCTGGTTCACAGAAACACTATCGCTTTGTCCCCGTGGACCGCATAAATCAACAAAAAAGGAAAGTTCCTCCTAATAACTGCTTGTTGGATGAAAAGCCAAATTATAAATTCTGGTCTGACTGTGATTGTCGTACAATTTCTGTTTAATTTTTTTTTTCCTGCACCACAAAAAGTCAAAATTGCCTAATTACAGTGTCCAATGTGTTTTATTGAACACATTTGAATGATTTTCTTTGAGCATAAGAGATGATAATTAAGAACAATTTGAATGCACTTCTCTTAATTTGGGATAACATGCATTAATCGACATTGAGTCGTACAAAGGTGCGGTAACCTGAAGACTCACATTCATTTCTCATATTACTCTGTTAATGCTCCTTAACAAACTCGCTCAGGCTGAATGAACAACATAAATAACTCATTGAATCCATGCAAGTCATTATGGAGTAAAAACAACACCAGATCTTCCTCGTCACAAACGAAGACGCCTCAAAAGCTGCCAAACATACAGCTGCACACTTATTACGTGTACCTGATGCACTCAGCTACATGCGTCCAGCTCCACTCACCTCCTTCACTCCCACCTGATCACCTGATGCCCTCAGACTGCCAGCTCTCAGCGTGACACACAGCTACAGCTGACCAACATCATCATCATGCAACATAGCTAAATGTGGTTACTGCTGGTGACTTTGGGACTGACATGAGGTTCCCTCAGGCCCAGCGTTGCCCTCGTACATGGCAGCTACTCAACTTCCAGTTAATTACCTGGCCTAGCAAGCTAATTTCCTCTTAGCTCAGTGGGCCGTTCCCCATCGGCACGGCGTAAGAGGACAAAGACTGCTCTGCATTCCACTAGGTTTGCGTGTCTACCGGATGACTGGGGCTACTGTGGAACATTTGTCAGATACCTCTAGGGGTTTGGGCTGCAGCGACGCCCGTGCACGCCAAACAGCCTCCTTCATAACTCACACAGCTACTTAGCTGTGGAGCTGCAGGTAAAGGGGAAATGTTTGGGTGCATCCTGCAGTGGCCCAACCGCTCCACGTCTACATGAATACCGATCGAATAATCAGTTTTAAAGATAAACCATAACATTTACATACATCAGAGTGCCAGAATGCTGCACATGCACACACATCTTCATCTTGTTTATATCTGCAGTACATTATCATTCTCCCTGCCTCCCCCTGATTCATAATTTAGGCTTGCCAAAAATAATTTGTGTCCTCTTGTTGGAGACATTTCACACTCCATTTCCCATTGACATTACTGTTGTCATGAGTTTTGTGCTGAAATGATGGGTAAAGGACCAGAAAAGTACCGTACATTGTTTGCTCCATCCAGGGGAAGCGAGCTTTAAAGAGGCAAAGCTGAGGGCGGCTTGATTCAAAATGACAATGATATGCACCGGAGGTAGATAAAAAAAAAAAGCCTAATCATGCACTCCTTGGTTAATGGCTGCACTGATGGCCTACAGGGGGTGTTTGGGATAATTGGTCTCAGGTGTGATTACAAATTCAAATGCCATGATAGCATTTAAAAGTAACATTTTCCCTTTTGCAGGGTTTTGATAAAGACATCCACCTTGGGAAACGAACATCTCCGATTCCCTAACTATCTCTGGAGCTTCTAACCTGCTCTCATTCCTTCACTGTTACACATGATAAAACACATCAAGATGAGAATACCTGCACAATTCTAAAAAGAAAAATCCGGCCCCTTCTTTGCAGAAAAATACTTCAACATAAATATTTTTAAATAGCCTTCAGCGATAGAAACACGAGATCATGTGTCTGAACAAGGCCATCTACACATCATGCCACTTTGGTTAATTGAACTAGAAATGAAGGAAGAGATGAGACGGTAGGCATTACTGACGTGGTTATCTGGTTATAATACTAATCTCCTTGAATTACTGCAGCCTAATGCTCCCCCAAATCCTTTCATGCCAAGCAGCTGTGACAAACATTTGAGTTTCTTCATGCCTCTTAGGCTGTGAGACTTTCCATCCTTCACCCTGGCAGACGAGCGAAGAAGAGGATAGAGTGGAGTCAGAGGAAGAGGAGAAGATGTGTTGCAGAGAGGAAGACAGAACGAGACAGAGAAGGAGGGGAAGAAAAACAACCAGCAATACACTCAAATACTTCCTCAACCCTCTTTCCTCAGCCCAGCCTGGCTAACAGAACATCCTCCAGCCTCCTCCAGAAAGAGGTCTTTGTAATCAGAGTTTTCTCTCTGTCCGACAGCTGGTTGTTCACACTGGCACCCAATTAGGATGGAAGGAGAGAGGAAGGCAAGAGAGAGGGGGGAGAGGGAGAGAGATAGCCTGGCTTTCGCAGTGACAGTGGAGAAGGAGAACATGATCTGAGGCCAAAGCTTCAGTGATGATTTCCTGTTTCAGACAGGCAGCAGCACTTTTCAACAACAGCCGGGGGAGCTGGATAGTCTGAAATGATGCTGCAATTATAGATTAATAGAATGAGAATGAATGAGGCAGCGCGATGATCCGTGTTAATTCAAACAGATAAAATAGCATAAAATGCACAAGAATGGAGGATTATGCTGCCAGTGTCTGTCAGTTCTCATTAAGTCAAAAATACAGTGGCCTCATAAGAGCTCAACGCAATGCAAATTAAAAATCATCTTCACCCATGTACAAACACATGCTTAGCATTTAGAAAGCACGTTCCCCCTACATGACAAGACATGTGCAGCATTTAGAAAAAGCGCTGCAAGAAGCTCACAACACAATGGAAAAAGTGAGGATGTGACACAATTGTTGTTGCCATCAGGATGTATAAAGACAAGTGGATACAGCGTTGGAGACGGTGCCCGTTTATTTCTATGAAAGTCGAGGCAAAAAGGTTAGACTTACAGATATAACATTAACCCGGGTCTTCCGCAACCATGGGGCCCATAGAGCAAGCGCGCTTCTTTTAACCCAACTGCTCGGTCTCACTTTAAGGACCTAAACATTTCAATATTTAAGTATGTTGATTTATCTCAACAACAAAATGACGTCTCTTTCCCAACGTAAGAAATTAGAAAATAGGCTTTTTTGCACGTCTGTGTGAACTTAAATTCACATGGAATAACTAAGAATGTTGAGTGGTAACCTGTCGTCATTGTAAACTGTTTAGTGCCGCGCAAGAACGAAAAGCCTGACACATAGCAACAGTAACTAAGGGGAGGGCGTGGCTTTATGAACGGTCAATTGCAGAGTTTTACACTGTGCATGTGTATGTGTGTGTGTGTGTGTGTGTGTGTGTGGGTGTGTGTGTGGCATGCATTGGCATCACAAGGGCAGAGGTTCTCACACACACTGTAGTGTCTTTTTTTTCCCATGCAGCCTTCTTTTTCTCCTCCCGATCATCTGAGCAGCTTAAGCTAATGTGCAGAACTTGCGATTGCCGAAGCAGAAAACATGATTAAGTCTCTCCTCTTTTTGAAAAAGCCCCTCTGCAGTGCAGAGATCCTATAGGCTTAGTGAACAGTCTGGGTCAGGAGACTACAGTGTTCACGGCTGAGTATCTTTCACTAGAGCGAGTCTATCACATGGGACGATAGACATATTTGATCTGGGTCTCAGCTGAGCTGAAGGTTTCATTGTTTATTTGTAGCTACTTAACAGGCTTTACAGCCCCATTATTTTATATGGGCAAGACAATATGTATTGCTATTCAAGTGACATGCCGTTGTATTGTATTTTTAATGTATGCACTTGGTACTCCCTGAATTCTCTAAATGCCTTTTTAGGTACAACCCTTTGTTATTTGTGTGGAGATGAGAGGGCTTCTTTTCTTCTGGTAGAAGAAGAAATTTCTATCATTTTACAAAGCACAACTAAGAATGCTTCTAGTCATTTTAGAGATCATACCCCTCACCCAGCTGTAAACATAACAGAATATGTGTGATAAGCTTATACCAAAGCATGCAGAAGCAGTTTGTATTAAAAGGCTGCAGAGGTCAGAGTGATGTTTTGCTTTCATCTTGGATTTTGTCAGGAATTTAAATGGCCTGAGCTTCAGTGCTGTCGAGTAGCACGTGTACATGAGACTTTCATTTGTCTGAATAAAACACTGCTACAGTGACACTGGATGGGACACATCTACCCAAATCACACACACACACACACACAAGCACACACAAGTACATAAAAAAAAATGAAATAATACTGTGCAAAGGGCTTAGAGGATAATCCAAGTGAGTGGAGTGTACTACATCGTCACAGGAATCAAATTCCCTCTTCGTCCAAAAAAGGACATGGCGGTAAGGATGGGCCAGTGGATGACCCACACAGACACAAAGCTGCTCTTCTTACTTCTACCTCTCAACAGGCATGCGTACACTTTCATTTCTGCAGTGTTTGTATATTTCAATCTGTCAGCAAAATTCCACACAAAAATACAGCCTCAATTTTTACGCAATTAATTTAGTTTCAACACCACAAAAGCAAAATCTTCCACTTCCGGCTTAGTGGTGTCTGCATGTCTCGATCGAACTGTAAATACTGTGTTGTGACACTTGAAGTTAGTGTCCTTGTCGGATCAGTGGAGGCATGGCGTCCCTGTGAGGACATTCATGATAGAGATAAGCAGCCATTCTGACAGATGATATACCATTAGCACTCTACAGCAACACACGCACACATTTCTCTCACACACGGGCTTAATGAAGTCTTTATGAACCTGGTTAAAGGCTATTTGGTGCATGCATTTCACTCCCAGCTAAGTTCACAACAGTTATGCCACAGTTGGCAAACCACCAGACATGAGGGCCAGTGAGTGCCCTGTGCACTCACAACATTTTCCAATTAAGGATTTGCGAGGCATTAATGTGGCGTGGCCTTTTGCAGACATCATATGGGTTTCAGGTTACAAGAAGATTGAAATCTCATATGGAGCTACAGAGTGCACATAGAGCTAAAATAGGAACAGAATTATGATCCAACTCAAAGTTGTGTGTGTGTGTCTTCACAATAATCCGCTGCAATCAGTGGAGATTGCAAAATGGCTCGAGAGAGCCTGTTTACAAGACTGTTATTTGTGAGGCGACAGTGACTGTTGTAATTATTGTACTTCAGCAATTTAGTGTTTTAATTTAACAAAGTTGGGAGGACGTTTACAAAGAGAATGGTATGATATCCTGACTTTTAGTCTCCAGTATGGCTCATGTTCAAAAAACACTACATCTCCCATAATGCAGCTCAATATTGTCTCTTTGTTAGGCCATCCCTTGTCTGTTGTTTTTTCAAACTCCACGACTCCATGTTTGCAACAGTCTTTCTGGCAAACACATTTTCAGTTTCCAAAACCAACGAGATGACCCTGATGACATCACAGTTACATCATCAGGCCATCAGCCATGACAAAGCTCCTCCAGAGCCACAGATTACATCATACAACTGTTTCATAGGCTAGGTAGTGCTCCCTGTGACTAGTAAATGTGTAGAATCTGCCCCTTCGAGTAGCACTTAAAGGTCATAATGAGATAGAAAGATTGTCTTTTTACAACGAAACATATCAATCCAAATAATCAAGTTATAAATGACTTACCATTCAGTAACAATTATTATTATTATGATGTTTTTTGTATGAGATTGATTGAGATGTTTCTATCTTTTATTCGCTTGTAACGTAAGGTCGTCATTGTAATTGAGAACACGGTTCTCTATTGACTTATCTGGTTAAATAAAGGTAAAATAAAATAAACAACAGCATCTAAAAGCACATAACTCCTGACATTACTTCATGAGTAATTGTAAAGGGTAATTGAACTCCTTCCTGTACGTGTAGGATTTACTCCACTCTGTGTACACTGTTTCTGTTTCTCTTGTAATATCAGCCTTGTTTTGCAAAGTCAGGCAGATATTTCACCTTGAGGAATTTGTCCTTTAGCTTCTGCCAGCTCTGTGCCACTCAGCACTTTTTTCCCCCGGACTCCAGAAATCATTATCAGCCACTGTGGGGTATTTAAACAGCAGCCAAGTTGGTACTTTGATATTCCTCCTTCTCTCTGACATCCTTAACTCTCACTGAGATCGGCATGACTGCAGCAAAGTCAGGGCGGTGATTCGTCGCCCAAGAGGTGGATGTGTGTCGCAACGCTACAGCACACACTGATATCTGAGCATGGTTCGTTTGAGTCGAATCTGTTCAATTTCGATACAGAACGTGTAAAATAATGAAATAAACTGAAGCCCCTATTTTCTCTCTCATCCACTGAGCCAACCCACATTCCTCTCGAGATGCCAAAAAAATCAATAATGCTGTACATTTCTTCACCCGTCAGAACGAGGAAGAGCTTCTCTGTTTTCTCAATCAAATAAGTGCCTCGCATAGCACGCAGCAATTTTCCTTTTTTATTTTCACATTTTTACAGAGACAAATAGATTATCTCCAATGCCAAATCCTTCTTGTACAGAGAGACAACAATACATGACCAAACCTTGAGAAGATGTTGTGTTAACTATTAGTGCACTAGTTTGTGTGTGTTTGTGTCTTTGTGTTTGTGTGGCTTAAGTCTATGTGAAACTTTGACTGTAAAAAATGTTGCACAACGTCCTCCTCTGCAAAGTTTTTAGAAGTAATTAGAAGATCAAAACACGGGATGATCACCTCACATGCAGTCACATTACAATGCACACACACACACACACACACACACGCACCTACCATTCATGCCATTGTAGATGCTCCGATGGTGTGGCGACAGCTCGTCTCCTGCCGGCCTCCTCTGCCCGTCTCTCACAGGGCTGCCAAACTTCACATGGTCAGGGCTCAAACTGTACTGGTGCCTATGAGTTTCGGGGCTGCCCCCCTGGACCACGCAGCCCTTTTCATGGTGCTCTGAGGCCCCTAAATGGGCCTGCCTGGGCTCGGGGCTCCCGCAGCCAATACTGCTAATGCTGCTCCTGTGGTGCCTCTGATAGAGCTCCCCGCTGCCTCCCTGACCCAGGAAGTGCTGCCTCTGGCCCAGGAGGAGGTCAGAGCTGTGGTGCTTGGGGTGCTGCTCCGGACTGCGTCGGCCCACGTTCCTCCCGTATTTTTCCGGGCTGAGGCCCCGCATGACTCGACTGTGGTCGGGCACGGATATGGAGCCGCAGCGGGGCCGGCAGAGCTGGGGCAGGGTGTATGGGTACTCCAGGCTTGTACTCCGGTGGCGCCCAGTAGGGTGCTCAGGGCTGGGCACCTCCCTGTCTACTCCGCTTATGCTTCCTATTCCACTGATGCTGCTGCACCTGGGTTTGTGCACAAGCTCGGGGCTCCCTTTTTCCCCACCGCTACCAACCCCACCCACCCCTGGAGCCAGGTGAGGCTGCTTATGTTGAGGGTGATCGGAGCTGTCAGCGCTCCCTGCGCTGGAGGTGCTGCTCCCGTCCCCCACGTCTCTCATCAGGAGGCCCTGCCCGGGCACCAGCAGCAAACTACTCTGGCTGGTTATGGAGTTGCGGCACCCTCCCAACCCTACACTCCCTCCCCCTCCACTTCCTCCACCCCCACCTCCTCCACCTACCACCCCTTTCTCCTCGTCCAGCAGCAGGCAGAGCTCCTTCAGCTCCAGGTTCTCCCGGATTACCTCCTCCTGTCGGAGCTCCAGCTCCTTGAGTTTCTGGAGGTAGAGGGTCACCTCTTTGCGCATGATGCTGGCACTGTACCGTCCCAAGCGCTGCCACTCCCTGGATACACGTTTGCCTTTCTGGCGATCGTCGTCCAGGAAGCAGCACAAGTCCCGCAGCTCACGGTTGTCCTCCTGCAGCTTCTGATTAATATCCTGAGAGGAAGAGAAGGAAAGTGCAATAGGAAAAGAGAGATTTAAACTGAGGCCCTAATCATTAAGAAGCTATCATGAAAAAAGACAATGCTGATCATGGCAGAAACAACACGAATGGGCTTTTGATTTGGTGCAAAATAAGATAATTTGTCTTCTATTGATTCTACCTAAACTCCAACTAAATCACTGCAACCATTGTCCAATTTCAATCCATTTCACCACTCTTTTAGATATCAGTCTAACGCTGCAATCATAATGAAATAAAATTCTAATCCTGTCTGTCTTCCCCACAAAAGCACTGACTCACTGTGGGCCATTCAATGTGAAGTACATAATATAGATTAGAGCGCTCTGCAGGAGATGGAGAGGCCACACACGGATATAAAACTGGGTTAGAGCAGTGAAATCACACACCCCTAACATTTTACACCCAGCAACGTTTACTTAAACATCCCTCCTTCACCTCCCCTAGAGCTCCTTCCTCTCTCCCCTCCCTCTCACACTCTCTCCCTTTCTCACCCTCCAGCTCTTTCCTGTGTAATTAGGCTGCTTGGATGTGTGGAGAGGTGACGAGGTCTCCAAGAAAGGCAAATGATCCCCATGTGTTTCCTCTGAGGCTACCTCAGGCTGGGTCTCAGCCTTATCTGTAAATATTGTGGACATTGTGCCAAATTCATCTTATCAGCGGTGCAGAAAATGAAGGCAGTATAAAGGTTACTGAAAAGGCGAATGTTTGCATATACTTTCAAAGCAAATGCCACGTTGCTCTAAAGGCAAAATACTGCACATACTAGATTTATGTGCAGGAACTGTCTAGGAATGTGAGGTGTGTGTGTGTGTGTGTGTGTGTGTGTGTGTGTGTGTGTGTGTGTGTGTGTGTGTGTGTGTGTGTGTGTGTGTGTGTGTGTAGTTCAGACAGAGATATCTGGATGCCAGATTTGAGCATTGGCATTTGAATAGATTCTTCAGTAATCGGAGGAGGACTTTTTACTTTACAGCCAAGCTGCAAGGATCCAATTTGTCATTGATTTCCCTTCCCGTGTTAATTAAACTATTGTTTAAAAGAGAACTATTTGCCTAACTTAGGTTAAGCTGCCCATAAAGCCCACAGGATCTACATTCATCTATATCAGATTCTCATACAGGCCCTCACAATGGCACAATGAACTTCAACGATATACCATCTATTCTCACAGCATGCTTGCAGACGCGCTCACTAAGCAGCAGCACATCCCTCATGCTATGCGCGTTCTCAGGTGCGCTCCAAAACTATGATCTCATCCTTCACCGATGCGCGCCCCCTCACCTTCAGCCCCCTGATCTCGTTCAAGTGCAGCTGGAGGCTGCGATTGACCTCTCGGATGAGATTCCCGTGGTCCAGAATCACGCTCATCTTGTCGGCCTCGGACCGCCTCAGCCGCCGCACCAGATCCTCCTTGGTCCACTTGAGCAGCTCCTCGTCAGTCAGACCGGAGATGTCCTCCGCTGGACTTTCAGTCTTCGCTATCGACAGCTGGAGCTGGGGCTGGGGCTGGGGCGGCGGAGTCGCCTTCTCCATTGGCACAGCTCCTCCGGCACCGACAAAAAAGGGCAGAAAATAGTCAAGAGGCTCGTTGACAACCTCCGCTCGCATCCGCTCCCCGGTCGACTTGAGGTGGAAAACGGTTACCGGCAGAAAGTCCGTCGCATAGTTCGGCCTTTTTTTCTCTTTTGTGTTGCTCGCGACTCTTCCACTCTCTGCTATAGAGCAACAGCTGACGATGCCGGCTGAGTGCGAGACGGCGGAGAAGCTGCTCTGCTGTCTTATCACTGCAACATCCTCACAGCCAGGGTGAACTGTGGCCAGCCTACTTACGGTGTGAGTTGTCGCCTCGGTTTTGCTACATCCAAATTTGGTCCCAAACGTGGTCAAAGTGAGAAAAGCTTCGGCGGACCGTCGGTCCACACACACACACACGCACGCACACACACACACACACACCTGCCGCCTGCAGGTTCAGCACACTGCGAAAAGAGAGAGGAGAGAGTCCGCTGTGCACGGCAGAAACACAGAGAGGAGAGGGAACAGCTCTCCCCCTCTCTCTCGCTCTCCCTCTCTCTCTCTCTCTCTCTCTTTCCATCTCTAGCTCTCTCCCTCCAGGGGTTTAAGCTTCACCGAAAATGCTGCTTGGTTACAGCGCCACTTAATGTTCAGAGACACGCTAAACAAGCTGTGTTCACTTCCTTTAGCTACTTGAATTGCAAGTGGGAAAACTCAGGTTTCCTGCAGGTTGTAGACAGGAATGTAGGCTATACACACTGTTGAATAAATACTTATTTGGGCTAAATCAACTTGGCATATAAAGCGAGCAGCAGGCTATCGATTATGTTCGGTTACAATTAGATTTAAATTACAAGTCATTTTATTAAGTCTTCTTTCACTGTATATATTTCAATTCTCCTCATATCAGTGCATTGGATAAATTATAAATTGTTTCTGTACATTTTGAGATTAATTCCATCACAGCAAAATAAATAATTATTTGCTCTTAACATGACTTCATTCAGACTTCAGGATTCATAAACCCCAGTAGATGCCACAGGAATCATCTAAGAAAAAACTAATCTTATTAATAGTAACACTATTATTCTATTATTCTTATTATTCTTATTATTATCATTATTATTATTATTATTATTATTATTATTATTATTATTATTATTATTATTATTATTATTATTATTATTATATTAATATAACTCTCAATTGCAATAGAGTTCCATTTCTAATGTATTGACTACACCAATACCTTTCAAATATATGTAGTAGGGTAGATTTATAATTAAGAGTAGAATAATGCCCTCTAAATAATAGTGGAATAGAAACATGCAATGGAAATGTTCAACTACTGTAGCCTGCCTCAAGAATGTAGGGCCATAGCTCAGTAGCTTCATTTTCTACTAATAGAATGAATAGGTTTAGATTAATCACATCTCTACGCAGTGAGTAGCTCAACTAAGTAGTGAGATAGCAACGAGTGAAAACAAACACTGGTCTCTTCACACGACATCACACTGTACAATAATGTCATCAGATAGCCTCTACGACTCCCTCACTCAGCCATTAGGGGAGACACCGGCGTTGCAGCAGGGCAACACTGTAAACTACATATAAACTACATGTCCCATGCTTACCCTCTTCCCTTGCGTGCGCATAACACGCCCTATCGACGTCATTGATAGAAGAGCCAATAGGAGACCCCTGAACTTGGAGTAACACGTCATTTTAGCAAAGTGCAAAGAGCCGGCTGGTAGGGAGCGATCCCCTCACTATCGTTTTTCTGTCCTGTACATCCGTCTGCTTTTACCTCCAAATGCTGTAATTTCTTTTGAACACAACAGACTCTTTTGCTCGTGTCTAGACTTGAGACCAACCTGATATAAAAAGGTAAGCACCCGACCTAACTTTGCTCGAAAGTAGGCCGCTTCCATTCAAAAACGGTACAGGAAGTGGGTTGATGCTACATTCCGTTAGCTAAACCAGCCAGACACACAACGAAGCGTTAGCTTTTAGGTGTTTGAGTGATAGATATTTGGCAACGACGGTTAACACCAACGTTTACTGTGGAATTGATGTGGTTTCTACGACACTATCGTTACTAGTAGACGCAGCGAAAACGCCGCTTGTTCATCTCGGAGCAGAAATGCTGTTCACGACAGTTAACGTGTCTTAACCTTCACTGGTGGGTTCATCAGTAATGATACGTGTCCTGTGCTATCTATTTAAAGCTAACCGTTGTAAACATCTTTCAAAAATAGTGAATATTTCTATGATTTAATAGAATTTCAAGGTTGCTTTTGTACTTTCCCCTCAGAGTAAACACCACAGAATCAACCCCACATCCCCTTTATCACATAAGGGCAATTTACTTTTCATTAGGTCAACAAGATTGTTGTCGATTTATCTCCTCGAGGTGATGTTGATTCTCCTCAGGTTGCTTGTTTTGTCTGACCAATAGTAAAAAAAAACAACCAAAATATTCAAGACAGACGTGCATAAGTAAGCAGCTAAACTGGAATTAAGGAATGCTTGTCATTGATGATTCATCAATATTAAATTGAGGATTATAATTGGTTCACAACGATATTTATTCTGAGCCATACGTAGTACACCGTTGTCTGGCCTAAGCTCATATTGTACGCTCTGAAATCTTATGCCCAGCTGACAACACAAGATTTTTTTTTTGTGTCATCTCATCAAATGCTCCTTGTAAACCTGCTGAAATACAGTTGCATTGCTCTGGAAATATGAAGTTCCTCAGATCGCGGTGAGAAACAGGCGGAAGTGCACCGTTGCCACAACAGGATCTAATGTGACACTTTGCCAAAGGTGTGACGTCTCACTGACCTAGGCAAACAAAGGTGTAACCTAAAAATACTACTTGGATTCCTCTACTGTTCCAAAACACGCTGTTCAGGTATGCTTAGGACAGGTGTGTGCGTCATGCCTTTGTATAGCTGCGTCTTATTTTAGCATGGGAGGGGAAAGGAGCACCTGTATAAAGAGCGGCTCTCTGCAGCCAGTGGAGAGCAGTAAACTTGTCTAGGCTGCCATTGTCGGAGCAACTATATCTACTGCTTCTATTGGACTTTAAATTCATCACCGTGATCTGTTGTGCTCCGTCTCTGCTGAAGCTCAGTGATGGCGTCCTACCAGGAGTTCATCCAACAGAACGAGGACAGGGATGGGGTGAGATTCAGCTGGAACCTCTGGCCCTCCAGCCGCCTGGAAGCCACCAGGCTAGTGGTCCCCGTCTCCTGTCTCTTCACACCGCTCAAGGAGAGGCCTGACCTTCCGCCGGTCCAGTACGAACCAGTTCTGTGCAGCCGGGCCAACTGTAAGGCAGTGCTCAACCCTCTATGGTGAGTTAAATGGGAAACAATGCCCCTGCTTACAGATGTGAACTTTTTCATGTTTGTTTTAACTGCAAGTTATCAAAAAAAAACAAGAATTTGAGTATTCAACCTTTTACTTTGACGTATTTTTTAGCCTTCTACTTTATACGGGAATTGTGTTCAACCGTCTGTGCAACTTTCTAGTGGCGACTGTGTTCTTGACATTTCTTCATTTTAGTGTTCCTCAAGTAAAATAAAATGGGTTGCAGGGATTTTGGTGCTTTGCATAAATAGCTTTGTCCTGCATCAGCAAATACTAGGTGTGGTACATAAGAGTTGCAAGTAGGCATATTTATTTATGTGTCACAGTTGCACTCCTGCCAAATGGGTGGATCCTTAACCCAATTGTTTCACTCACTCCTTCACAGTCAAGTTGACTTCAGAGCGAAAATATGGGCGTGCAACTTCTGCTTCCAGAGGAACCCCGTAAGTACTGACGTCCACAGCATACCTTAGTTTGATATTATGCAAGACCGATAATTTGTACTCGCTGCATTCCTTTATTGAGGTTGCTAATCTGGTTCTGTGTCTCTGCAGTTCCCTCCCTCTTACGCAGGCATATCAGACGTGAACCAGCCAGCGGAGCTCATGCCACAGTTTTCTACCATTGAGTACATAGTACAGGTAAATACTACATGCATGTCTGCACTCTGACCTCAGCCCTGTGCAAGGAGATTGTATGTACTCTGTTGTGTCCTAGTTGTGGGTCAGATAATCAATGTGTTCAGTGTCATCAAGGGGGGAAAAAAGGCCCTGTACTTAGCCACTGGGATCAACACTAATCAGGTGCAGCTAATATGGTACATTAGCAAAAGAGGTTTGTCATAATCATGTAGTGTTTTGACATTTTAAGTTATACAGTTATTGAAATAAACAAACATCCTTGACTTTGCAGCCAATGAGGGCCTGACTACTATTATTTACTATTAGCTAACAAGGGTGCCTTCATGGATAATGCATATATATGAGTGTCTCTGCTAGTGTAAATATGCAGAAACAAAATGTGTAACCTTCCCCTTTCTCACCTATTTACAGCGTGCACCCACAGCCCCTCTGATCTTCCTCTATGTGGTGGACACGTGTTTGGAGGAAGAGGACCTCCAGGCCCTCAAGGAGTCCCTTCAGATGTCACTCAGCCTGCTGCCACCCGACGCTCTGGTGGGCCTCATCACATTCGGACGCATGGTTCAGGTTCACGAGCTCAGCTGTGAGGGGATCGCCAAGAGCTACGTGTTCAGGGGCACCAAAGACCTCACCTCCAAACAAATCCAGGTTGGTGGCGCCAAAGGAATGAGGACTCTGAGATATGAGACAAATTAGGAGATTTATGTGTGAAAAAAAAGCCCAACTGTAATAATTGTTTTTCTTTCCTTTTTTTTTTGCTGTGTTTCAGGAATTGCTGGGTTTAACAAAGCCAGCAGCAGCAGGACAACAAGGTCGCCCTCTGGCACCTCAGGATGCTGCCGCTTCTTGCAGGTAAGGAGGAGCATTAACACTCGCCTCTGGGCTTAGCCAGTTAATGGTAGCCGTTTCCAAAAGTTAGGAAACACACCTCCCAGCTTTCCTTTGTCTAAGGTGTGCTTGTGTTCAAATACAGGTTCCTTCAGCCCGTGCACAAAGTGGATATGAATCTGACCGACTTGCTCGGTGAGCTTCAGAGAGACCCGTGGCCTGTCCCTCAGGGCAAACGGCCGCTGCGCTCAACCGGTGTTGCGCTGACTGTTGCTGTCGGCCTGCTGGAGGTAAAGTCTACACACACATGCAGAAGCTTAGATAATATTGTACACAAAGTTTGGATACTAATAAAACCGGACTATGAGTATCTTGCATGTGGTGGTTCAACACAATTTAAATCCAAATCCGAACCTTATTCTCTGGATACAAATGAATTATCAGTCCTGTAATGAGGCGCTTCACCGTCACCTGAACTTTGGCCTCTTCAACGTGACTGTGCCACATGTAACTGTTCAGCAAGGCACAGACTGCCTGATGACTATCTTCTGCAGGAACAGTACGTGAGCTTTGTCAGTTCAAAGGCTCGTTCCTTGTTTGCCTTCTGTCTTTTCCCTCCACCATTACTATCCTCTCTTCTCCTACAGCTAATCTGAGCGGTTATGCAACTGACGCAACAGATCGTTCCCCCGCTGTACTCCCCTTCAGCAGATAGGACACGAGGCCTGATTAGAATACATTTGGTTGTTTCAGGGACTCTAGAGTCACTGATTTGTCAAGAGGCATTTGACTTGATGAATAAGCCTTTTTGCATAAAAAGCAGAACTGCACAAAGTGGTTAGCATCCACCAGCATTGTGGGCTTATTTGTTTGATCGCGAGTACACTTTGTCCCTGTATAAATGAATCACTGTTTACGTAGAACTTAAAAGCTGATTTCAGTGGCTCTGTGACGATGTGGCATACTACCAAAGGTCTGTTTCTTTGCCAGACTCCTGGACTATGGACTTAGTTGGACGTGTTGGCTGTGAGGTCTGCCCTCTGAAAACCGATTCCCTAAAAGCACTCAGCAGACCTGTGATACTCTCTATACATACATTCAGCTAAAGATAGGGTTTGTGATCTTGAGTGCACTAGATTTTTGAAATAATCCAACCAACAAAATCATCCCAACTGTTTTCCAATGATAGCAACACTTGCTTCAAAAGTCTCTAAAAAGTTGGCAGCACTGACAGCCCGTCCCTCCAAAGCCACTCCCCCAAAATGACGATAACGAACGTAAACCACAAACATGGCTGTTGTTGCTACTCACAGCTGTCAAGCTAGCAGCTTGTTCAAGACTCTTTATCTCTTCATCCTCAGGGTACATTCCCCAACACAGGGGCTCGTGTGATGCTGTTCATCGGAGGGCCCCCCACCCAAGGCCCAGGCATGGTGGTGGGAGACGAGCTGAAGACCCCCATCCGCTCCTGGCATGACATCCAGAAAGACAACGCTCGCCATTTGAAGAAAGCCACCAAGGTGAGCCAGTGCATCAACCCTCTGCAAGTCTTGGCATTTGCAACAATACTTCTATTTAATGGAACTTTTCCTCTTACAATCTGTTGTTATAACTGACTTTTCCCCCAAATATGCAATAAAGTCAAATCCATTTACACAACGTATTTAGGGTATGTTCACTGACAATTTGTAATTTCATGTCTTTTTGTCTCCTTGTTTTTTGTATCACAGTACTATGAAGCCATGGCCAACCGCTCAGCAGTAAATGGCCACTGTATTGATATCTACGCCTGTGCCCTGGACCAGACGGGACTGCTGGAGATGAAGTGCTTGTCTAATTTTACCGGGTACGTCAGCACTTACTGTTTGATTGGTTGAGGGTGTGGGATTATATTAGTCTAACTGTTAAAGATGTGTAATTCTTTATTTCTTTTCCTTTTTTTCTTTTAATGCATAAATACCTTTTAGAATAGATTCTAAATAAATGTGTTCTGTTTTATTATCAGGGGCCACATTGTTATGGGAGACTCCTTCAACACCTCCCTGTTCAAGCAGACCTTCCAGAGAGTCTTCAGCAAAGACTTCAACGGAGACTTCCGCATGGCCTTCGGTGGAGTCCTAGAAGTCAAGGTAAAGAAGTGATTAAGTCGTCTGAGTCACAATGAATATCATTGTTGTGTCTCGTGTCAATCGCTCAAACGTTGTGATTCTTTTCAGAGCACAAAGTAGATCTGTACTTGTATACTTATGTCGTGTGTCTTTCTGTCTCTATAGACATCAAGGGAAGTGAAGGTTTGCGGGACCATTGGACCGTGTGTTTCACTCAACTCCAAGGGCCCGTGTGTTTCAGAGACTGTGAGTCGCTGCCCAGCAGTCAAATTTCTTCCTTCACACAATTGTATTGTAGTGTGAGAGCTGTTGTTTACAGGCATCCACAACAATATGTTCTCTGTCCTGTGTAGGAGATGGGTATCGGTGGCACGAACCAATGGAAAGTGTGCGGTCTCAACCCCTCCACCACTTTGGGCATTTATTTTGAAGTGGTGAATCAGGTAAAAAAAAAAAAAAACTTGAACCTTATCTTGTGAGCTCTGATGGGATTACTGTAGGCGGATTAAAGTACTCTCGCTAATCGTATCAAACAAGTGAATAATTGTGTTGGGATGAAGGCTTTGTTTAGTGAAACAAGGACTTCTTTTTGTGTCGTTTTCCTCTTGGTAGAAGACCATTTGTTCGGCTCATTCAAAGAGAGAAGTGATCGACAATAGTAGTCTGACTGTCTCTTCTGTTTTGCGTGTAGCACAATGCACCAGTCCCCCAAGGTGGCCGAGGGGCGGTCCAGTTTGTCACCCAGTACCAGCACTCTAACACACAAAGGAGGATACGGGTCACTACCATCGCAAGGAAGTAAGACACCATACACCTCTACTTCCCTCCATGTCAACCTGGAACATCATTATTATTATTATTATTATTATTATTAACAAGCTAGCTTATTTTGCAGCAAAGACTGTCCAATGAATATTCACTTCACGCACCTAGAATCAGTTTATTGCCAAGTATGTTACACATGCAAGGAATTTGGCGCAGCAGTAAAACACAGTGACGTATTTTTAAATGGAAAATTGACAGGTGTTGGCGATATAATGAAGCCTTCAGAAACCTGTTTGTATGTGCGTCATTCACATCACACCCGTGCTCACCTGCACCTTTCTTTCTGTCCCCACCTAAGCTGGGCAGATGCACAGTCCCAAATTCAGCACATCGAGTCGTCGTTCGACCAGGAGGTGGCCGCAGTGCTCATGGCTCGCCTGGGAGTCTTCAGAGCGGAGTCGGAGGAGGGACCAGATGTCCTGCGCTGGCTCGACAGGCAGCTCATCCGCCTGGTGAGTGCCGCTCCCACGCCTCCCTACCTGCACATTGTGATGAGAACAATGCATAGTTTGGATTGTGTGATATAAAGCCAATCCGTATTTGCTTACGTATGATGTGCCAGGTTGTGTACGGTTTGTGTTCATTGTTTGAACGGTGTTTTGTCTCCCTTGGTTTCAGTGTCAGAAGTTCGGCCAGTTCAACAAAGATGATCCGACATCCTTCAAACTGTCTGAGTCTCTGTCCCTCTACCCACAGGTGAACTTATAATAATTACTAAATAGAATCTTTCCCAATCATTATAGAGCTGATTAAAATATGACTTGATCAATCCTAATTATAATATAAATGTAATTGACTAGCGTTAGGACATTCAAAAAAACTAACTTTTTCCTCTCTTCCACCTGCAGTTTATGTTCCACCTGCGGCGGTCGCCCTTCCTGCAGGTGTTCAACAACAGCCCCGATGAGTCGTCCTATTACAGGCACCACTTTGTCAGGCAGGACCTGACCCAGTCCCTGATCATGATCCAGCCCATCCTCTACTCATACTCCTTCCATGGACCACCAGAGGTCAGCCTCACCCCCTCCACACCATCATTATTATTATCATTATTATTATAATCAGCGTTAGAGGAGCATCAGGACTTTCATAAGAAATGTGTGTCAGTTATGTGGTGCTTGAGTTGTTCCAAACGGTGTTTTTCCTTCACAGCCCGTCCTCCTGGACAGCAGCAGTATCCTGCCAGATCGAATCCTGCTGATGGACACTTTCTTCCAGCTGGTTATTTACCATGGCGAGGTGAGACAGTTATATCCATTTAGATCTCCAGCAGGGCGACGTTTGATTTATCCCCTTTTAGTTCCAAAAAATCTCCACCTGTCTGTCATTTCTTGAATTTCTTTCTAAAGGATAACGACACATTAGCTGATACAGAAGGCTGTTTCTTAATGCTGTCAATGTCCTTTTTTTTAAAATTTCCAGACCATAGCCCAGTGGCGTAAGGCCGGCTACCAGGAAATGGCCGAGTACGAGAACTTCAAACAGCTGCTGCTGGCTCCACTGGACGATGCCCAGGAGATCCTGCAGACGCGCTTCCCCATGCCGCGCTACGTCGACACAGAGCACGGAGGCTCCCAGGCTCGCTTCCTGCTCTCTAAGGTCAACCCATCGCAGACCCACAATAACCTCTACGCCTGGGGACAGGTACGGCATTATAAGCTACAACTCAATGCTTCAGAAAAAGATTGCTTTTAGAGGTCAACAACATTTTGGGCAGACCATCTAAAGATGTCAGTGGATTTTCACTCATTCGTCTCGCTCCTCATGCAGCTTCAGTGGACTCAAGTTGTTTACAACCTCCTACAGCGCTTTCATAACACATCAGTATAAAACTACAATTTATGCAAGTTTCCAAAATTTCTCATTTACTTCTGGCCTCCAAATGAAGACTTTAAAACACCAGGATTGTCTGTACCCCTGGGGGGAAATTTAAAGTCAAACTGTCGGAAAATCCAGGTCTTATATTTGCTAACCTCTGAATTTAGATTGAAAGCCGAAAATAGCATCAATCTTTTTATTGCCCAAGATAAGAGCTATACCCCGCTGTTTATAAACAATGTGAATACCTCTACAGCGGCCCGAGAATGAGGTTATGAAGAGAACAAGGCCCTGCATAAGCCAATCTTAGTGATAAACCAGTTTTGCTCTACTAAAGTGATCATGGGATCAGAGTTATGTGATGAAAAGATCTGTCCGCAAAGTGCATAAATCACTCAGCCTCTGTTTGTGTCCCATTTGCTTCCTGTGCATCTGTAGGAGACGGGCGCCCCGATCCTCACCGATGACGTCAGCCTGCAGGTCTTCATGGACCACTTGAAGAAGCTGGCTGTTTCCAGCTCTACGTAGACGTCTCTATTCCACCACAAAGAGATCGGACATTCACTTTACGACATCGGGATCCATTAACATTTATTTCCCCTGTTTTTTTAAATGAGCCAAACCCAGAAAGTCCACTGTATGTGCGTGCTTGATTGTGTCCTTTCTGGAGTCATGTGTGACATATCCATGCTACAAAATGAACAGAAAAAAAGGGGGGAAACAACACATTCCTAATATGAAGAAGAAGTGATATTTCTACTCATTTTCATTAACTTGTTATTTATAAGAAACTGCTCCAGTACTCAAGACTGTCCTCATGTAAGCAATATCAAATACTCTCTCTTTTATATTTGATATTACAGAATAATTAGACTAATGATAAGTTCTTTTGTTTTATTTGTGTTTGTTTGTCCTATAAATATACGTCTACTGCATCAGAATTGGTTAAATGTGCTGTCCAAATAGGATGCTTGTATGTGTCTGCTTTGTCTATAGCTAAAGATAACATTTTCTCATGAATAAATTCTTCACACTGATGGCTTGTTATATAGAGTTTGACATATAGATTTAAAATCCTACGTGGATTATACCTGTGTTTTCCAAGAAAATTCCCTCCGAATAATAAGGATTAATGTTCTGAGGAATTGTAGTCAATCACATCAACCCAACTGAGACCGACTCCGTTTCCAATGACGAACATTGAGATTTATTTTTTACTTTATAAGGCACTCTATAGTTTAGTCCTCTCATCACCATCTGGTATTTTGCACCCGGTGATTGCCCAAGTGTCTTCCTAATCAAACTTCAATATACTGTAAGTCTGTATAAAAGGGACAGTTGTTTGGTTTAGATCCTGTCTGGATTCCTAATGCTATCCCTATAAAGCCCTGTCGGCAGGAAACAGATTCTGTCTGTGTCGTCTGTCCTTGCTCCGGCATGCGCCGCCGCCTGTTCACGAAGCATTTTCCCCGGGTTAGAAACGTAGGAACTGAGCTAACCAGAGATGCTCAGTTCATACACCAGGCATCTGTTTGTTGACGTGCAGCAGAAGGAAAGGCCTTGCTCTTGCAGGTCAAGGATTGCAGATTTGCACGCAGCATGTTGCTACAATAGTAGATGGCACGGCACTCTCTCTCAACAATTGTCTTTTTTCTTTTTTAAATTTATTGCTACTGTACATAATGCCTGCACGGCACGCAATCCCAATCATAAAACCACTTGCACACACCATCTACTGTTACTAAGCTGATTTCAGAGCACCCAGACAGTATGATTTCGAGGATCAGTGAACGGCAGATTATGAAGACTAATCCTTAGGGGCTATCTGTTTAGAGGCAAATTCTACTCTTAGCAGCTTTAAGCGGAAGTTGCCACTGAAATACAAATGAAGTCTGTGTCTATCAAGAGCTTAGGCCTTATAATGTTGAACTCTGAAATCACATATGCTCCAAAGGTATTCAAGGCCAAGTAAAAAGAGATGCAATGCAACGGCTCTTAATCTCTTGACATAGAGACTGCTGCACAATGCCAAAAGCTCCTTTTAGGTCTGTGCATTTTTCAGTTGAGGTTGGTGCAGCTGCGTGAGATGTGACGCCATACGTGGATATGAAATGATCTCATAAAGGGAAAGCAATCATGTCTTCATTTGAATCTGTGTGTCTATACTCGTGTCCGTCTTCAACCATGCGATGGAATGCGGCTGTGCTTGTTCGATGACGTTCAGAGGAACAAAAGAACATTAATTTAAGATTTTTTTCATTTTTTTCCAACAGTGATCATTTATGATGCTCATGTCCGTGTGATTCCCAGGCTTAGGCAAAGCTGTGAGGAAATGTGTTGTCTTATTATCTCCTATCAAATCCTAACGGATCAGTTCTAGTCCAGCAGCCAGAGCAATCCATTCTGCTTTCTGTCCCAGAGAACTTATGTAAGGTTTCTATATGGAATATGTCATAGCACGATTATATAACTATGATCCACAATGCTGTAGTCACATGACGCCTACCATAAATAATATAGTTCTGCTCCTTTGCTGTTCAGATTAAATGAGCTTAAACTTGAGTCTGAATGTATATTAATATTGTATTTGAGTATATTTTTGGCTGTGAGAAAAAGCTCACAGCCACAGCTGTATGTGCTAATAGTCACCTAGGTGTGAAATAACACTCCAAAGGAACATCCCTTTTAAGAGTAGCAGTAATAGTCATCTTTATATTGCAGATTTCATCAAATTTAATGTAGAGGAACAGAAGCATGGAGAGAAAAGTCACGAGTAGTAACTTTTTAAACAGAATAGAACAGCCTATGGCCCACTAATGAAAGTATTGCCATATTTACAGTATTACCAACTGCATTACAGTTTTTCTCCATCATTTACACAGAAAAAAAAATTGAACTATGCACACATTTCTGAAAGAAATGACATGTTAGTATGGATTTTTGGACACAGTCCAAGACTCCAGACTGCTAAACTCCATTGTGTTCATTCAAATAGAAATTCTAAATCAACCAGGATTGAAATGTTGAGGATTAACACTTTAAAACAAGATCTGTAACCTTTTCTGAACAGCAGCTGTGGTCACAATGTGAACACAGCATATATGCCATATACATGTTGAGAATGTATGTAGCATTAAAGTGAGCTGTTGAACCCAACAGCTAAGGCAACCTCAAGATTAAATACAGCACAGATTATCCGAGTTAGAATCAAACATATATGGATGACGGGGAATGCAACGAGTAACATTAGCAGAAGCTTGCCAAGTCAGCAGACTGACTCACTAATGTCAGTTGCACACCAATGTCTATCTAAAGTTTGCTAACATTAGCTAATATTAGCTTTAGACTTTCAATGAAATATTGTTTTGGTCACTTACGGCAGGAGGCAAGGTGATAATATGTCGGTGTTGTGCTGACAAGTTTGCCACATCAACTTTAGTTGCTTAGTTGCACATCTCGCCAAAAATATAACAAAGGATGTCGAAATAAAATTCTGTATCAAAAATGAACCCCAGATTCTTGGACAGAGCTGGATCCAAAGTGGTCAATAGCTGTGCTAGAGAGCCTGAAGCTGGGAAACAATATCATCATGATCCTGCATAATGCAGCACTGTACAGTCGGATGATCTAATGACTAAAGGTGTACCAAGATTTCAGACACACACACACACTTCAGATTCACACAAATAGTCCTATAATTCCTATAACATCTATCTTCATGTAGTGTGTGCTGTGTACATCACTGCCTCTTCTGACACGTGCCAAACTCGTTTATTATTCTCCTAAAGGCTTTGGTGGACGTGTCAGATGACATTCATTCCCACAATGAGGACTTGAACTGTTGTGTTAACTTGAGAGCAGGGATTAACTTCAAATTATCGCCAGCCTCGTGAAAGTCTTCCAATGTGCTGCTGATATTCAATAAGACCGTTGGCACACTGGTGGCAACAAAAGCTGGGTGATTTCAGGACACGGGGCGCTCGTTGATGCTGTGAGACGTGTAGACGGACGGGATCACTCGCACGGAGTGGGACCAAAGCAGTTCATCGAATTGCATTTCTTATTTGTATGCCTATAAACCTGTACGATAAAGAGCCAAGTGTTTTTTGAAGTGGAAGATTTAATCCTGTGCAAATGCAGCAGTAAATGTGCCACTTGCCCCTTGATAACCTTTATGTTCAAGCTCACGCCAAGGTGGTATAATACGGACAGTATCCCCAGCAGCTTGTTTAATAGTGGGTACTTAGGGCGCGTTGGTGACCTGATTTGTCCGTTTTCAGAGTCATGTTGAAGTGCGGCTTAGCCTCCGGGTGGCTGAACATGGGGGCACGCTGCTGAGGTGACAGAGATATCAGGCCTATCTGGCCTCATTTACTCTGGGGTTGTAAGGACTGTTTGCACGGAGGCTCAAACGACTGGTATTTTTAGCTCGTTCTCACACAGAAGAATCACTGTACTCGTGGGTAACGTCTTCCAAATGCCAACATTTGTGTTGACTCTGCCAATTGGACACATCAAGTTTCCTCTCACATGCAGTAGCTACTCTGCGGCGGAAACTCCCCAAATGTTTTGTTTTAATAACGCTGGCGATGTCATCAGGGTTATCATGAATTGTGCTTCTTCAGGGTAAAGGATGTGGGTATTTAGGAGGCAGGGATGGTCGAATTAAAGATGCCATTTAGTTACTCTTTTAGCTATTGTAGAATCCAACTGACTTGACATGTCCAGCAAAAGGGACTTAAAGTCTGTCTTGCCAATGCTGCTTCCTTTCTTTGTAATATTTAGTCTCTTATGGCCCCCAACTTGGTGATTTTTTTTTTCTTCTAAATGTACCACTATTGCTGGAGTAGCCCTTAATCCTCTTCCTCCTGCAGTTTTCTCTAATTCTGAAATTTGGAGTGAAATATGTCTGCTAGTACTTATAGGTTGATACATTGTGAGGAGGAGATACATCCTATTAACAGAGAGAGAGAGAGAGAGAGAGAGAGAGAGAGAGAGAGAGAGAGAGAGAGAGAGAGAGAGAGAGAGCATCTGCATCATCAGAAAATCCCACACTTGATGCAAGCAAGCGTCAAATCCTTTGACAACGTGACACCCTATAGGCTGAACCCTCGTGGGGCATCGCGCGTGGAAGAGAAAAATAAAGTCTTAATATGTGACACTCGGACACACGGCTGAGCTCAGAGTGGGGATGCTGTCGGTATCCTCATCATCAATGGAGATGTCCGGTAACCGTGGAGCGCCAAATGGGACCGTTACCTCCACCAGGTGCGTTTGGAAATTAACCGGGACTCGAGCATCTTCTCCACTTGGCTCGCACCCATGAACTTTTTGGTCCTCCGCGCGCCGCTGAATCCTTCTCACGGACAATGAAGACCACTCGCAAATGCAGGAGCCTTTTGTCGGTTACCTTGAACTTCTTTGCCATCTTCTTCTCAACGACCGCGTTCATAACGACCTACTGGTGCGTGGGGACCCAGAGAGTCCCCAAGCCGGAGTGCAGCAAGCTGCGGACGCACCAGTGTATTGACTACGGAGTGAACGAGACAGACCCGAACAAAGTGGTGTACAGCTGGGAGACCGGGGACGACCGGTTCCTGTTCCGACAGTTCCACACCGGCATCTGGTTCTCATGTGAGGAAAACATCCACGATGAAAGTAAGAGGAGAAGGTGTGTGTGTGTGTGTGTGTGTGTGGCCCCTGGACTAAAGTTGTATAGCTTTACTTTATGCCTCACCGTGGGACAAAGTTAATTTGATGCTCACTGCTTGTGTCCAAAGTGTAATTATTTATGATGAGATGTTGCATGTGATCGCAGGGATATGTCCAGGAAATCATTTCTGATGAGGAAATGAGGAAAAAAGCTTTGATGTAGAAAAAAAAGTCATTTTTTATTTGTATCACTGTTTCAAACAATTTTAATACGCCTATATTTTTATTGATAAAAAATGATTTTAAAAACTATGCAAAACATCTAATTGGGGCTATCGTAACAATTTTGTTCTACTTTTCACTATCTCTTGTTTTAATTGTAGCAGAATAGATCATCATTGTCGTCACTTAACCAGACATGAGGCTATTGTCTCAGCCTACATAACCAGTGACTCACCAATCCCACTTTAAAACACAATCCCACATAAACAAATGTCCACCGTGGAAACTCATTTCAGTCATTTTATCTCCTTCATTTGTCCTAATGGAGCTCTCAGTTCAAATGGAGATTAGTCGCTCTCTTTAATTTATTCCCTCTCATGACAATTGCGGGATAATCGCCTTCCATTTATATCAGTGTGCTCCTCAAATTGCAGGGATCTAGTGAGATCTGTTTTTATCTGGCATGGAATGCAGAGCAGCA
Organism: Pholis gunnellus; assembly: GCF_910591455.1. Lineage (NCBI taxonomy): Eukaryota > Metazoa > Chordata > Actinopteri > Perciformes > Pholidae > Pholis > Pholis gunnellus. Next base: position 17,218,667 of record NC_136531.1, read on the forward strand.
GCAGTGGGAGCTTCAGTTTAAAGTTTAAAAGGGGAGAAGAAGGACACTCACACACATCCAGTTTTCTACTCTGGGGCCTTAAGTGGGTGACTGGATAGGGGCACAATTGTGATTGCTTCACAGCCTAAGCCAAAGGGAAGAGAAAAACTGTGAGTGGTATCTGGTAGAGCTTAATTTCTTCACAGGAAAAGTAATTTGGTAATTTAATAACAAAGGGCTCAAGGGGGGGGGGGGGGGGGGGGGGGGGGGGGGGGGGGGGGGGAATGAGTTGCCAAGGTGTCGTGCGTCAGAAAGGGTGAAAGTTCTAGTCAAAGTTGGGATCAGGGTAGATTAGTCCTCTCTGGTTAGTTCACTGCAACTTGATTAGGACTTGTCCCCGCATCCATCTTCAAACTCAGTCCAACACCACTGAGCTTATAACTGTGATAATGTGTTAATAATTAATAATTCATACGTTTATGATGCTTAAGACGAGAAATGAACCGCACGTTGAGATTGCTTCAGAGGGAATTCCTAGCACATGCCCATCTCATCAAGTGTCTGTGCGTTGAGGAGGAGGAGGAGGAGGAGGAGGAGGAGGAGGAGGAGGAGGAGGAGGAGGGGGGGGGGGGCTGAGACAGCTTGAGTTAATAAGGATTATGTAACGGGGCCTTGATGAGTTTTTCCTCAAAACAGCTGTTGCCACCCTCCTTCTACCTGATTAAAGTGTTCAACTTACAACAAATCCAGCGACATGCTCTGCTCAACAGATGACAGAAGGAAAACATTACATCTGCAGGACTGTGTTTGGGTTAAGGGTTATTTATTTTTCTTCATTCCGTTTGTTAAATTCACACGGCCTCTCATTACGTCTCCAAGTGTGTTTACGGTTTGACAGGTGTAATTAAACTTAGAAATACAGGATGATATCTCTATTCTGTTCTATCATTGTAATTCTTTGCAAAGTACCTGTTATTCAATAGAACAGGATCCAGATGTTAAGCAGCGTTGCCAACACAGCAGCTGGTGACACTGAATCAGAAGCCCAAAAAGCTGCATTTCTGACATATGCCTCTTATTCAACATTCTGTTTATTCATTTTGGAACGTACAAACTCTGAATCTGCTGTTGCTGTGTGGTCATCGGGCAGGAGGTCATAAGCCGATCCAGCAAAACACACCTGGACAGACATTGGGAATTAAACACATGTTAGGGCTTGGATTTAGGCCTGTATCAGTTCAGTACTAAGAGCATTTATTTATTCCGTTTTGTTTAATCCTAAACCGCTCTTCTCTGACCTTTTCAACAACTCGCATGTCCTTCGAACTCCTCCACAAACACATGACTCACTTATTTCTGAACTGCCACGGAGTGAATTCAACATAAAGTATTGGCTAAAGAGTCCACCGATACCGTGCTGCGCTAAGTCATGACGATATCTTTCTGCTGCAGGTGAGATGTGCAGAAGCTTCATCGACTTGGCCCCGCCGTCAGAGAAAGGTGAGTGTCCTCTGCTCAGCATGATCAAAAGTTCTCCAACAATCCGACGAGGACACTTGTGAAACAGTTACTAATCTGTTCAGTGGAGTGTTTGAATGCTGCTTGACTAAGGTTAGGAAGGTTTATTGTATCGGCCCTCACTCACCGATCCTCCAATGTGCAAAGAAGTGGAATGGCTGGAAGCACATCTCTGCCTTTCCAAAGAAATGTGTCATGTTTGTGAAACCCCCTCCGAAATCTTTTAGATGATTAGATGATGACAGTACAGTGACTGCCCAAAGGCAAGGTGCATAATAAACAAGATTGTGGGCATTTCAATTGTCTCTGAGAAGCTCTCTCAACAGCTCTCAACGTTCAATAAGCACCTAACTTTAATTTTGGGTATTGGCCGTTTAATATGAAACCACAGAGCCACAAATAAAGCCACACACATTCGATGTTCACGTTTAGGATTTTCAGCTGTGTCGACGCTGTCGTTTTTAAAAGGAAATACTCATTTCCTGTCTCGCTGTGAGACGATTCAATGGGATCAAAGACGAGACGGAGACTGCAATGGAGATGCGATTAGGCTCGGCTTGATTCATTGGAAAGCTGAGTAAGATGTGGAGTAGATTTGAGAGCTCTGACATCAGCTGAAATTCAGCATCGTAGCACTCAGACATGTAACATCAGCCCCTATTTGCTGCCAGAGGAAACACTGAAATGTTGGAATAGATATAAGTCCTCCAAAACAAGACCGATATTTAAATAACAAAAGAATAATTCACAGTTCGGTATAATTAAACAGCAGTACATTTAAAAGGACTTGTCAACTACCATCTGTACTATGGATGTATTGTAACATACTGTAAATGTACTGTACATGATATGATATGTCATGTGAATATTTGACGTTGTCATAATCAAATGGGCCCTTTTTGCAGGCATGCTGTGGCTGTCGCTGGTTTCTGAGATGCTGTACATTGTTCTGCTGGTGGTGGGCTTCAGCCTCATGTGCTTAGACCTGGTCCACTCCAGCAACGTCATCGATGGACTCAAGCTCAACGCCTTCGCCGCTGTCTTCACTGTGCTCTCAGGTATAGCCACATTTGATGTGTTATCAACTGAGAGGCTGTGACTGCTTGTTTTTATGGTGATGCGCTTTACATTTTAGTGTTTGTGATTCCTGTTTACGCAACTTGATAAAAGACATGCACAACTTATCATATCCTATCTTGGTAAACATGATAAACTATTTGGATGGGGATTTAAGGCTATCAAAATTGGCACGTCCTTATTTTGTTTACATGCGTGCGTATTTGTGCGTACATGAAAAGGCTTTACTCTCAGTCTGTAGAAACAAATCATCTTATTGCTGAAGAGTTCTTTGTGTATATCTTGTATTTGAACCACAAGCCACGCAGCCATCTAACCATCTACATATTGTATGCATTATTTCAGGTCTTCTTGGCATGGTGGCTCATATGATGTACTCACAGGTCTTCCAGGTCACTGTCATTCTCGGTCCACCTGATTGGAGGCCCTACAACTGGGACTACGGCTGGTCCTTCTGGTATGACTGGTAGTTTACCAATACCACGTGAAGCACTGCTATATAAATACAGTTCAGTTGACTCACCCGTTGATGAGGGATTCCATTCTGCCTGTAGCAGCCCCAAATAGTGGGTTGTAGCTCTGCTCTCACCCCAGCATCACTGTCTCTAATGAAAACAGCCCAAAGCTCTCATGTTATGACAGGATTAGGCTTTGGTGTCCAAAGCCCCAATGCAGGCGTAATTGGAATTGCATAAGGGGATGATATTTCACTCCTTTACAATATGCACAGGATGCTGAAAATGTGCTTTAGAGGCTAAACAATACTTGACCTTTTGTGGGATTTAACCAACCCGCATGAAAAGTACATGAGACGATGATTGTCTGATCTCCCGTGTGGGCCGGCATGCTTGAGGGGAGCAGAAGGACTTTGAAGTGATTCATACAAATCTCCACAAACGAAAAATATTGAGGGGTAAAAAAAAAGTCCAAATGCAATTTGAATTGTGTCCCTACATGGTGCTCACCCATTTTTCATCAAATGCTGAATTACAAAGTGAATTTATTTTTGTTCTGTTTTCTATCAGCATGGCCTGGGCGTCCTTCACCTGCTGCATGGGCGCATCAGTCACCACACTCAACTCCTACACAAAGACCGTCATCGAGTTCAGGCACAAACGCAAGACCTTCGAACAAAGCATACGCGAGGAGCACGCGCGGGAGGCTTTCGGATATTTACGGGAATGCTCCCTGCACTCCATCTCCAAATCTGTGGAGGTTTATCCCAGCCAGAGCCTGAAAAGTGGCAGGAAAACTCTCACACCTGCTGACTCTCTGGACCTGAGTGACATTGCAACATCTTTAGGGGAAGAGCAGTGCTGAACATGACGGGGCAGTTAGGTGGTGGCATCGCTCTCGGTGTGTGGCAACTTGATGGATGGGAGCACTGTTGTCCATATGTGGTCGGCATTCAGTTTGGGACGAACAGCTGGACAGGATTTCAGGGATGCATCATTAGCTCCTCCTGATTCACTGCCTTAATCGTGGGTCAAACCAGCTTCAACTGAAAAAAGTGGACATGAGCTAACCTCACAGATGAAGGTGTTGTCACTGTTTGTGTAACCTACCACAATGTAGAATTAAAAGAAAATGTGAAGTATACCCATAGAAATAGAGTGAGGGCCTCTCAGATGCTAATAGCCTTATTAAAGTTACTGTGAGGAACTTTTAACTGGTTATGAATTTAATCTATATGACTTTCTGTGACTGAACAAGACCGTCAGCGAGAAGATTGGCTAATTCTATATAGTTATTCTTGATCTTAAATCGGTGCCACCGTGTCGGATTTTGTGCAAAATCAGATTAAAATATGTCGGTTCAGCAGAAACTCCTCCGGCAGCAACCAGCCCGCCACGGACAGACCCAGATCCGGCTTTGCTGACGCTTTTCGACCTGCAGTCTGAAGCTCCGTTGGGAGGAAGACAGCTCAGCACCCGACCGTCGCGTCTCCTCCTCCTGCCAGCAGCACAGCACAGCCTCGCCTCGCTGCTCCACCGGTCCCGCTGGGAGCCAACACCGACACCACGCTGCTGGAGACCCAGGCGCTGCAGGAAAGGGAGTATGAGGAGAACCAAGGACTGACTGTCAGACCCCTGCTGCAGTAAAATGAGAGGTTTGGTAAATGGACTCTGGTACTCAGAAACACTACCACTCTTGTCAACAGGGCCCACCAAAATCAAAACAAAATGAAAGTTCCTTGTTGTAGCTTTAAACATGTTTCAGTCAATCAATAAATCAATGCAAAGACACTGGTTACTGGTTTTCATTCATTGTGAAATAAAGCCACAAACAAATATTGCAAATGATGTGCCTACATATATACATTGTAAACAAGTATCTTTGTACACAGAATGTGGAAAGTTGTGTATCATTTTTCTTTTCTGTTACTTTTATTGTAGTTGTATATTCAGCCCAAACGAGCATTTGCAACATCCTACTGCATCAGGAAAAACTACAGAGAAACTTATCTCATAGACCTTTGCAGTATTTTTAAGTTCATATGAACACTTTTGATCAGTCAATATTATCACATATGTTTCAGTGCAGTATGTAATTTAATTTGATGTTTCTGCTTTGACTGAAGTAAAATATATACTCAATGCTGTGGAAATGTCTCTTGTCATTGTTTTTAAAATATGCTGGAAATGAAAGTCCCCCTCCAAAAATGTGTGTTCAGTTATTGCTACTTCCAGGGCGTAGAGGTCATCTTTTTAACAAGGCAATTAAATGTTTTGTGGAAAACCCAAATCGGGTACACATTTTTATTCAAAGCAGAGTATTTTTTATAGTTCTTAAAACATGTCTGGAGGGGATCTTTAATGTAACTTTGGAATCACTGGCTGAGATCAAAGTTTGAGAAGACAGATGTGTGATAATACCTAAAACTCAATGGCTAATCTGTGGCATTGCATACGTAATCCCTATAGAGGGCAGTGTTGTCTTAACAGACTGTTTGCAAAGTTACATTTCACTCACTTTCTACTGGTGACTATTCTTTGACCTGAAACTGGATTGTTTAGGCATTTCTTACAATATAATGTAATGCGAGGGTGTATGAAAGTTGCCTTCTTTCTTTTCACTCGATATTACCAGAGCCGTTGTGTTTTTATTCATTAAGGTGTGTAAATGACAGGAGGTATAGTTGGTTTTAAGGGTTCATTGGATGTTTAGTTGTTGTTCTGCGTGGTATGTTGCGGTAGATCAGCAGCTCAGCAGCTCAATCAAGAAGAGTGTTAACAGGTTTGCCTCATTATGTCTTCCTATCAGGAGGGGCTGGGTGCTGGTAAGGTGTGGGAGTATGGATGAGGTAGTTCTAAATGACATTCTGTTGTATTTGGGGCGCTCATTGGTGTGTAATCAGTGCCCATATATGAACTGTGACGTCAGCAGTAACTCAAGAATCTTGTATGAATGGTAATTTCATTATTCTGTGTGCATTTCGATGCTTGCTCGGTTGAGCTCACTCTATACTTGCGGACCTGGGCAGGTGGGTTCTTGTGAGGTGAGGCCGAGATGGTGAAATTCCATTTACTGGATCAAGGGGAGAGAAGAGTTGGCAGCGAGCAGCTCTCTTTTGTTTGGTGTTGTTTTTCTTTAGTTGTATTGAAATAAGTTGTTTAAGCCCTTTGTTCCAGTCAACTTTAAGTTGATAAAGTTTTTTCAGTGCCAAACCCTCTCACCATGCCCTTCATATTGGATGGTGGCACTACAAAAGGACGGTGACAAATACATTTTTGACTTTCTTTTATTAAGTATCTGGTATTAATTTACATTTCACAGAGAATATAATAGTATTAACAACTTGTGTTAATGATACAGAAGTTACATTAGGCACAAGATCAGACCTAGTGTATATATATGTGTTGTAATTCCTATTTATCTTACAAGGCTTATATACTGTTTTAGAAACATATTAAAATATATTGGTAAAAAATATTGCATAAAGAGGTGGACCTGCACTCTCTTCTAGCTCTGCTACAGTAGAACTCTTAGCATTTTGTTCTTTTAAATTTACAGCAGGATTGAACAATGTAATTCTGGAGAGATTACCATATTGATTGAGTTATAACTGATGCTAATGTATCTATGGTCGACAACTCAAATCCTAAACTGACAAGTGTGATTTCCGTCCTCTGTTGTTCTTTTCAGTTGTGTTTCTTCTCCCCACAGTCAGATAGACGGCTTTGGTCAGTAACCGTCATCGTACTCATTCTGGGCCTGTTGCCGGGCCAACATGGCCTGTATGAGAGCGCTGGAGCCTGCCGGAGCTGAGTTCTGTGGGGGAGCTGGGACCCACTGAGGCCTGTCCTCTTTCTCTGCTCTCTCTCTGGCTTGCATGACTTGCATCATGACACTTGACACAGAGGACGGCAGGTCATGTGCGTCATCCGCTCCGTCCTCCTCTGCTCTTTGTCTGGCTTGCATCGCCTGTGTGACGACGCTGGATGTGTTGATAGGGCTTTCAGAAAAAGCTGTGCTGTAGTACTCATCCCTCTCTTGACCCTCGGCCCTCTGCCTGGCTTGCACGGCCTGTGTGAAGGCGCTCGAGAATGGCGAGTGTTTATCTTCGTCCTGGTCGTCAGCTCTCTGCCGGGCCAACATGGCCTGCATCAGAGCGCTGGAGGTGGAGATGTCGGAGGGAACGGGCACTCCACCAGTGCTGCATCTCTCTTCCTCCTGTTCAAGCTGCTGGCGAGCGAGTAACGCCTGAACCATGGCGTTTGAGTTGGACTGACCGGTCGAGGAGTGGTCATCTGGACGCCGCTTGGAGTGCTAAGGACAGGAGAAAAATATGCTGCGAGGTTGATAACAAATCTCAGGCTGAAAGGTGAATAGTTACCGTGAAATCATTTTCACATCAAACCTTTTTTTGATTCTTCTGTTTGGATTTTTTATCAGGCTGGGATTTTTGGAGGTTCTGGAGCTTGTCTAACAAGAAGGACTTGTCTTTCCCTTCCTGGTGGGAGAAAAAAAGAAGGAAAAAGAGTAAAAGAGAGAGAGAGAGAGAGAATTCTTTGAAATGCAGCCAATGGTTAAGCAGGCATACCAAAAAGCTACCAAGCAGAAATACACAAAACAACATTTTAATGATGCTTTTTAAAACGCACACTCACATTAACAATCCGTTGTCTCAGTAGACCAATAAGCTGCTTGCGGCCCTGAGTGACTTGCCAGAAGATGTATATAATGACACTGAGTAGGAAAACATGGTAATATGAAAAACAAATTATGGTAGACACTATTTGCATAATAACACTAATATGATAAATTGTACATGAATACACAAGCACACTGTGTGCCCACATTGTTCAGTCTATGATTCAATATTCAAATGAATGTCAGGAAAGACACGATAACATCGGGACTGGTTGGTATGACGCAGTTTTCATGTGGCTGAATTGAGCACCATGGTTACCCTGCAGGACTCATTCAATGACAAACGGTAATGTCCTGGGAAACCTTAAACTCAATGGTCTGAAAGGTAACTGCGTTGGACATGACAGGCTATGACAACAGTACATACACAACACACCTAGTTGTCCATTTTGTTGACACATTGCCTCAGCTGATTAGTTCCTTTTTTGTTATTTCTTGAATAAACAATAAATTAATAATCTTCAGAATTTCTTTTTTTCCCCAATCAACACAAAACATTTTTCACAGTTCATATATGGCTCATCAGTTTCAAGAAACAAAATATTTCATATATATAATTTATACTTAAATGTCATCATACTCTTATTTCTAAGGATGGCAATTTTGCATTGTCCACCTCAATTTCCACCATGAGATCTAAATTGAATTTGTCCAATAGGCCCACCTTGGTTTAGGACCTAAGACATGCAAAACTAATGACACTCCCATTAGCCTTCCCACGTTAGCATGCAAATGCGCTAAACTGCCGAACTGAACATGGTGAGCATTATGTGTGCCGGTACATTTACATGCAAGCATTGTCATTGTGAGCGAGTTAGCCTCGTGATATCAGTATTTAGCTCAAAGCACCGCTGTTCCTCAGTATTTAGACATTTAGTTGATGCTCTGCAAATCCAAATCTAACATCTTCTGCTGTTGAAGATCATGTGATATGATTGCAAGATTAAGAACATCAACATTAAGAGTGTACGGTCTGAGCAGCACATGACACAATACATTGCGGTGGTCTTTTTTCTCCTGGGTTTGATCTGCAGGCCCAGAATGAGTGAAAATGTGTTTCGCAAAAACTGATTCACAACCGGATTTCATCTGCACCAACACAATCCATGTCACACACTTACATGATGATGAGTGCGATAAGAAAGTAGAAGATTTCACTTCTGATGACATTTTCGTAGATCCAGACGGCCCATTGAGAACCAGAGATCTTCTCCAAATCATCTATCCACACTCCAACCACACTGAAGGTGTTGTTGAGTCCCCGAAAAGGACCGCACTGCTCCGAGGGAGTCAGACTACGGCGCAGGACAAGGTGGACAAAGCAAGACTTTGGTTTGTGCCGGTAAAGAATGCAGCATGTATCAAAGACCGGTACTGTTGGGTTTTGTTAGAGTTCTCTTTACGTTAATGTGATACAAAAGTTTATAACATTCAAAATAGGTCATGTCCTTGTACCTCCAGGCGGTGTATGCAACCATGGACAGAGCTCCCACAAAGAAAGGGAAGAAGAGGAGGGCGATGAAGATGGTTTGCATCTGAGCTGCTCTGCCCGACCGTCGCGGAGGCTGGCAGTTCTGGATCAGGCTGACCTGGGTACGCGGTAACCAAACACACACACACACACACACACACACACACACACACACACATGAACAAAGACATGTAACACAAACACCATTTTCCGCTCATTATTATTGCAATACCTCATGGTATTATTGAAGTTTATAAAACCATGAGCTCAAATCTGTTTCACTCCCTAATAAAGAACACAAAGACCTCATAAGAGCTTTGAAAAGCATTGCTTCAAAGGTCATTCAGCATGTTCATGAAACATTCAACAACACCAGATCCGCCCCGGGTCAAATTACCCATCATATTAAATTAATTTACTCTGGGATTGATTGATTGATTCGTGGTATAGTACAACCAAAAGGTTTACTCTACAAACCCTACCCGTCTTCACTATGACACACAATAAAGCACGCTGTCAGTGTGATGAAAGGATTTAATTAAATTATTGAACCAGGTGCACAAATAGCGCAACATGGGCCTAAAACATAGAGCAGCTCGGGCATTGTATCTTCCTATGGCCCTGTGTCATCATGGCAGTTCAGTTTTAAATCACCAAGGCCTCTAAACTTTATGAACCTGCATTTACCTTCTTTACGTAAAACAAAATGAAAAATTTGAGGATCTGGATGGCAGGCAGCAGAGGAGAGAAGTAGATTCCAATCCTATGGGGAGATAATAGGCAAACTTACTTTCAAACAATAAATTAGCTCTGAGAGCAGAAGAGACAACACAAATCTTGATTTCATTGAGCTCTCACTGTAGATGTTGGAGTAATTGTTCAATGTATTGATCTTACCAGGCCAGAGTCTGTGCGTAGATGAGTTCGAGGACATTTCTGGCTACGTCAAACTCAGGAACCCCGAGACGAGGTAGTAACCTCGTCCCAATCACACTATTACAAAGAAATTATGGTTTGGTTTTAGGTTTAACCTACCCCACTTCTATGATTGTGAAGAATAAACTGAAAGTGCGTAACTCACTTGCTAAGAAACTCTCCAAAGAAGGATCCCAACATCAGAAAAAGGAAATCAACAATGACCAGACGGTACAAAGCCTGGCCCACAATGGACTCCCAACACTGTGGAGAACACAACAGGTTCATAAATGACTGTCTATTTACTGACATAACTAATATCGGTGTATTTAAAGATGGCAAGAAAGGGTTGATCCCTTTTTAAACATACTGAAAACTTCTTAGCCACCACATTCATCCAGTAATAACACAAGACGGCCAGAATGGAGATCTTGAGTAACACGTTTCTTTGGGAAAAGAGAAAAAAAGGGTTATTGATGCTTAAAGGTATAGTTTGACTTTATGGGAAACATGCCGATTTGCTTCCTTGTCGAGAATTAGTTGAGAAGATTGAAACCACCACTGTGTGAACATACAGTAAATACAAAGCTGGAACCTGCAGCCGGTTAGCTTAGCTGAACATAAAGAATAAAAACAGGTGGAAACAGCTAACCTGTTTAAAGGTAACAAATTCATCATATATGTGTATTAATGCGAACTGTGGAATTGTGTAATTCTTGGCAATAGAACAAATAAGTGCATTTTGCAAAATGTCTAAACTCCTTCTAAATGACACATTCCTTGATCATATGTCCTTTAATTCACATAATATAATGTGTCCCCGCTATAGCTAACCTGACTACCAGAGCGTAGATCTGTCTGCGCTGGCTGGAGTAGTGCTCAAACTTGTTGAAGAGGGAGTAGAAGAGTGGGACAACCAGGTTCATCAGAGACACCACAAAGGGAACCAGGAGAGTCTCTGCCTCCTGAAGCAGAGACCAGTTGGCAGCATCTGTTGCCCGCTATAAAGATAACAGATGGAGGTCAGCTTACGATAGCGCCAGACAGCAAGCACTGCGTGCAAAGAAATGAATCACGCCCTGCCGGTAAATGACTAGACACATTGCTGTAAGTTACGAGCTTATGACACATGCTGATACAGATCTTAAAGACCAAATACTTTACCATGCCATAAAGTATTATCCTACGTGGTTCAATCAATAGATTTCTCTGTTAATACTGGTTTTCCAAATATTTTCCAGACAGAGAAGAAACCTTCTTCTTCTGTTCTCTGTAGTCTATATCAAACAAAAACAATTAGTCCAATTTAACAATAAGACTAATTATTCAATCTTTACTTGTGTACCTGCTGTTCGTATTGGCAGAGATAATAGATGCTCGCTCCACAGCCGACAGCCAAGCCGGTGGAGAGGAGCCAGGAACCCAGATAAACCCCAAAGTCCTTCAGCTCTTCAGAGAGGGTTAGCAGCTCCCTCTGGGCCTTCTCTGACAAAGACTCCTGAAGAGATGGCAAGAGGATAATCGTGGCTATGAAAAATAATGAGGCTTCGTGATTTGCCTTTAAACAGGAATTAACCTCTGATAGAGCAGAGTGTCTGACATTTGTTGAAGGCTTATTGTGCGCATATCAATTGCGGCTACAGCTGACTTTCAGAATGTAACTACAAAGTTTATAGTACTAAGTTGAGAAATATGAATTGGTGGAAATGTACTGTATAAACATGTAATTCAGAGTGGCTTGTTTCAGATATATTTCATGATATGGAGGTGAAAAGATCCCACAATAAAACGACTCTCTTTCCTGGTGTCTTGCGTGACAAAAGGGGATTTGCAACACAGTAATAGTCACCTTGAGTTGGACACGTAGATTGTTCTTGCGCTGTCTCACTGCCCTCTCATTGGTAAGACTAAAGTCCCAGCTGCAGAGAAGCTGCCATGCACTGTTTGAGGTTGTGTCTGCTAGTACATAGTTTTTCTTGAATAAGCTGCCCATGCTGCGAGAGAGAAATGGGAAACATTTATTTCTTTGCATTCAAAGGGCTGTTAACCTGAATGACAATTAGAAGGGCGAAGGGAATATGCACAAACACTAAAATATTGTGATCTGCATTCTAGTTATACAGAAAATGAACAAACCTGAAGATAAGTGCAATTCCACACAGAACCATGTAGACTGCAATAGTGAAGAAGTAGGCCAACTGCATGTTGTACTCCACCAGGCCATGCAGGGTTTCATTGCTGTAGCCACCGTAGTACATGACGGTGTAGTGGAAGTAACCCTGGAGAAACCAAATCACATTTACTATGCATTGGAAAACTATTTTATTTACTGACCATCTATATTTTATATCGTTTTATTTTTATTATATTAATATTGAATGATTTTTGTCCATTTGGGAGCAGCGCAACAAGCTGTAAACAGAACACTGACATATCACCATATCAAGTTATTATGGCTAACGTGTTAGCAAACAGTTTCCTATTGACACATCCAACAAGCACGGAGTAACATTGACATTCATTTGGAGCTGTAGTTGTGGCCACATGACAAATGTTCAATATTCCCTCTCCTTTTAGCTCTGTTTTGATCTCCACAAACTCTTTAGCTGCTAAGTGCTCCCCTATGTTCACCAGCTAGTTGCTAACTATATATCTGTGGTTGGGCCTGGGCAGGGAGTGCATAGCTGAGTTTTTTGGGGGGGGTTTTTGCCTGTGGTGGGAGTGGACCAAAAGATTAAAGTTGCAGAAAACCAAAAATGAGCTGAAAGACGCTAAAAGGCTCAGTAAAGCTGAGGGAACTGCTCGGGTGATAATTCTTTGTCTGGTCATTAATAAAAGCGACTTTTAAATGTCACACGTAGTAATTTCATCTACTGTTGGTATCAAAAAATATTGATCAGAGCAGCTTTAAATTGCACAATGATTTGAATACAATTAATTGGCATGTAATCGGAATCATTTGGATAGTTGTGGATTTACGAGTCTCAACTTACAGCTCCAGATAGTATCTCCAGTCCTCTGAAGCTCACATTGGGAGGTATGTTGGGAGAGGGGTCGTAAACAAGCAGCGGGATGGTAATAAAGCCAAAGTTGACCAGGAACGAGAAAATGTTGAACATGAGCAGCCACTTGAGGAACACGAAATAGATGAGGACACTGGTGCCAAACTTGCCACCAATCTCTTTCATGATGCCTTGCCACAGCTCCAGGGTCTGCCTGGCTGAGCTTAAACTGTAGCCACACCTGCGGAAAGACTGAGAGAGCAACTTGTGACATGTATAGCATACAGCATATAGGTTCTATATGAAATGGCTGTACTCACAATGAGTTGTAACTATGGTGTTGCAGCATGTTGTTTACTTACCAGTGACACATTCTCAGAGCAGTCTGCAAAACATGTGAACAGGCGAGATTGCTTGGAAGACTTAAACGCCAGCACTTGGCTCCTGTGGAGGTCATTTAGAACAGTATTTGGTGTGATAATGACATTAGTACCTTAAAAGTCTATATCTCCTGATATAGACTTTATATCTCCAAAAACCTTTGGACTTTCAGTCATTTTAATAGTTTCTTGTGAAATGTACCTTGAAACAAGAGAGCAGTGTGTATGTGTGTGTGTCTGTGCACATATATGTAAATTTTCCTCCAGTGATTTCCTCTATTGCAACAGAGTACCACCATGTCTTTGCATACAGAGCTTTTATTTTATGGCTCTCAGCAGGGTGTAATGGTTAACCTGAGATGACGCTGACAAGGAAGCTAATAACCTTTAACTGCTTTGTCAGTCAAGACCCACCTGATATGTTTCTTCTCGTCAAAGCTCGTTGGAAGATCCCGAATGGCCCGAATTCGGTCTTGTGTTGACAGGGCAACGAGCTCCTTGACCAGGTTCTGTTCCTCTGTCGCACACAAGATGACAAGATAAGACCTCCCTGTGATCTTTACACAGGCTCCCATCCAGAATGTACGGTCAGGTGTCACTCTTCACATCGCTACACGCTCTTACCGTTCTCCATCTCGTTCCTGATGGCGTCCTCTGTGAAGGCTACATTGGCAGGATCCCCGTTAGGAAACATGCTCATCCTTCTCATTGTCATTCCCCTCCATCTCATTGTCATGTTACCTGGGCGTACGGACATGAAGAGAAGAATGTTCTTCGCTGATGGGCAGTGATCGTCAAGAAATATTCCTAAGAGCTTGATGTATAATGGTGAACTCACGAGGCAAATGTGAAGTACAGGAGCAGGGTGACATCGAGGTTGGCTTTTTTAAATGTAACACTTGCAGCTACTTACACAGGTAAAGATTTACATTACATTGAAAGTACAGCTGATAGCAGTGCACTTCAGTAAGAGTTCATGTGGGTGCATATGCCACTGAATTTGCATTATCTTTACTCCTGATAAAAACTATGATACTGTAGCTGCTGACACCACAGCCAGAGTCAGAGGACTGTGCCAGCTGCTTTACTAGAGTGACTACTGTCATTCACAGGGATTATGGTAATGCTTCACACTATAGCCTGATAAGTACAGTGTAATAAAGTTGCATTAAAATAAAACAGGGAATCTACATCCATGCTAGCGGCTCTGTGATGCTTTGAGCTAGACCTCAGCATGCTAACATGCTTGTGCTATAATGTTGATTTTGAACGGGTATAATGTTGTTTACCACGTTCACCACTTTATTTTAGCGTGTTAGTATGCTACCATTTGAATGGTATGTCTCTTCATGTTAAAAAACATAAATTAAAAGTTTTCCACAACCTTTTACATTATGTCCTTCAGATTAAGACAACCTTTTCCCCACAACCCCCTGCCCTCTGTTTTATTTTCTTTGCCAACTTCCTTGTCTTTCTTGATGTGCTTTGCCTCCATTAATGATTATCCAGAAGGACTTTGCTAAGGTAATTGATCGCCAAAGTCAACAGGTCAAAATGAACGTCACATCTACTTTCAATGTGTGTTTTGTAATGCACTTGAAGGGGATTTTCATTTAAATCAATTTCATTTAAATAAATATCTGTTAAGTCACGATCTATCCCCAAAGGAGGTAACACAATGGTGATTGAGCCTATGGCCCACTTGTGAAAGTATGGCAATACTTTGCAGTATAAAACACTGGGTGTCTGTAGAGACATTTCTGGAAAAAATGCTGTATTACAGTTTTTCTTCATTGTATACACACAAACAGATTGAAATGTGCACACAATTTTAAAAAAACTCGAAGCTCATGAATCAACAAAAAGACTGCGAAACACAATTACATTATTCTCTCTCAAATAGAAATTCTAAACGAAATGTTAAGGATGGACACTTTAACAACTTAATGTGTGTGTGTTTTCAGCGACACCATAACAGAGCTTACGATAACTGTGAAAAGAACCTATTATCTATGGCGTAATATTAGTTTAACCATTACCTGACATTGCAGAAGAAAGGCGGACAGGAGGTGATCGATCATGCTGAGAGTCAGGTGGGATTTGGAACGTACTGTGATCTGAAAAAAAAGGGAGGAGATACAATAGAAGTATCAACAGAAGTGTCACTGAGCAACATATAGAGGCAAATGATGTTGTTTTTTTTGCTGTGATACATCACAGAGAGACATGTGCACACAGACTTAATATTGTTCCGTAGTTCAGCTTGGTCACTCACTGAGGTCATGCCGCCATGACGGACTCTCTGAGTGCGTTGAGATGAGGCCCATGGGAATGCTTTCCCTCCCCCTCCAGCTCTCCTCATGCCAGCTCCCCGACGGCGCTCTCCCCGCAGCGACATCCCCGCTGGTCTGACCAGTCGAGTAATGTTCGTCTGCCCTGTCACCCCTGGCATAGGGGTTAGTGTGGTGGGTTTTACTAGGAGACACAGAGACCACACGGAACAAATAACGTTACGTGACAGATACATCGTTTGGGTCATACAGTTTGTGTTATTGAATACTTAAGAGCCCAGGGGTTATCAGTTCAAGAAAGGAACTGGAACTTCAAGATCATTATCCGTGATTAAGTGTCATAGATATGGTTAAGATGGAGGTGATTGTTTTTCTCCTGTGGGTAATTTTAAGAATATAATATCGTACAAGGAAGTGCAGGATTAGGTTTCTACACTAGAAAATAATGGAGTAATATATATATGTGTCCCGGAAGTTTACTGTCTTTTTTGAGAAACTTTTCTTAATACCATAACATTTTAAGCCAAAAGCTGAAAAATAAATTGAATCCCTCTTACAGCCTGGGAAGATAAATACCACACAGCTGCTGTTCCTTGAGGACATCCTGTTCATTCCCTCACAGTACATAACATGCCCTTTGATTACAAGTAAAGACACAGCACTCACTCAAACACACCCTTTGATAAATTAATGGTTTTCAGGATAAATGATTCACTGATGAACATTCAATGACAAAACCACATTTTATGTTTTATTACCACAAACCTTCTATCAATTTCCAGAGTCTCGCTGTCATGGTAGGCAGGGTTGAAGAAACCTCCGTTTCTGTAACTTGTCATGAGATCTGTCAAATTGATCCGTTCCCTCTTCTTTGGAGACGGCGACGATCCTTCAGTTCACCCTGTTGTAGTCACTCTTCAATATGTTGATGTATAGTCCAGGTTCAGTAATACACTGTCAAAAAAACCTGCTCTTTACATTAAGTTGTAATGAGAAAGATAAGAGTATTCATTACTCGATGTATTGAGACTTCAGTTGCCAGCTAAGGCAACTTTAATACAGCCCAAACAAGTAGCATCACATGTTGAGGCCAAGTGCCTGTCTTTGCTCAGAGTGACAGCTACATTGTCGAGGGGGGGGGAAGCATGTGTAATTTAATCTCTTGTTGCCATCCTCATCTGTTCATCATTAATTCATACAATAGGTTTGGTTTCCACCACATGCAGTAGTCTACGGCTCTCACACAGAGTCACTGAAGGATGGCAAAATAGGAAACAACGAACAGAAAACTACAGTCTGACAAATCAACAACGGATGTTAGAGAGAAAAAGCTCACACAGTGTATATATTTGCAACACTGTGCAGATGATATAAGTTATTGACAAACTACTTTCTGGTCTGTTCTCAAACCCTGCTTACCTGGTAGTGTTGTGATGGTGGGAGAGTAACAAAAGAAAGTCCTTACAAAATGCTGTAGAGTTTGAGGAAAGTGGCTTCTAGTCTTTTTCGCAGTCCAAGCCAGAGGAGTGACCAGTGAGTCAGCCTGAGAAACACCATCAGTGAGATAAAACTAAGGACTGTCTGTCTGGCTACCAGGAAGTGTGTGCTGAGCTCATACAGGTAAAAGTCCACTGCCTCTGGATAGGCCATGTAAATCACATGTGGACACTTTGTATTGTGACAAAATAATTAAACCCCTGAGGTTGAAATATAATTGGCATCCAGGACTTAAGGTGGGTGGGATGTTGTATCTGCTATTGTTTTACCTATGGTGGTGCTCCGTTATTGAAGTTGTTAACATAGACATGGCAAATACAGCAGATAGATAGATATATAAATAGTATTGAGTTGCATTATGGGAGGGATGCAGTGTTTTTGACCCATTTAGCAAACAAAACACAAACTGTGCCGCATCTGTTTTAAGGTTTTAACCCAATCTTCTTTCTTTTGCAAGAGCCCAGATTTTTTGTCAGAGCATAACTAAAACGATGAGTATAACCCTTTAATAATGTTAGACTCTATTTTAGACTCTAAGAGGTTCAATTTCTCTTTTTAACAATCTAACACAACTTACATGTAGATGAGGGTTTAAAAAAGGAGCAATAAACACATTAATTATATTAAAATAGACTGTAGATTTTTAAACCAGTCAAATAAGACGGAAGAAAATAAGAAAAATACTAAAAAGGTATAATAAAATGCAAACATAAAACTTTAACGCAGAGAGTTTGAGGTGAGCTGCTCCTGTATCCACATGATCCACATTCAGGAAGTGAGCTCTGGGACATCAGAGAGGCAGTGTTGCGGAGAGTCCACTCCCAGTTGAAACAAAGTCCTCTAGGTCAATCGTTAACTAACCCAATTCAATAAATAGCTTTTTATATTCTTTTCCAGTAAAGGAAACGATGGAGGTCGACTCAGGTAAAGTTGAAGTTAGTTACTTGTGTTTGCAGCTAACGTCCTTACCAACAAGTTGGTTAGTTAAAACTTACCGCAGCATTAGCTAACCAGGCTAATGATGCTAGTTAGCTTCAAACTTAAGAGTAAGAGCCGTTAACAACAGGCTGACAGCTGTGACCTGATAGTAAATAGCTCGAGAAAGGGTCACGAGTCACAGCGTTGAAGGAGTCGTTTGGTTTCGTCTCTTTGCCGTAATACAACTCACTGTTTGCGTTTTTACTTGCTGACTCTGCTTGATGGTTAGCTTTTAACTGGAGCTGGGTGAACACAAGAGACAACTAGTCACTGTTTGTCTCACTAATGTGACACTTCTTTTTAAACTCTCTCTGAAATGTGTTGATGACTAGCAAACTAGTACTTAATAAAACATAAAAACAACCCTCTTGTCATTTTAAACATTGTGAAACGTCTGCTTCTTACTGTAGTCATTTTGCCCAGCATCCATAATAACACTGATCCCCTTTGAAGGCTTCTATGGGAAGTCATTGTAACACATGAATGATGAGTATGAGTCAATTGTACACAAATGTTGGCAGCTGGGTTGTTGTTGTTTTCTTGTCTTGAAACATTATCACCATCTTGTCACTACTATAATGCCCTTATAAATGTTGGAGAGTCGTTATCAGACAGTAGCCTTGAGTACCACATTATCAAATCTGATACTATCTACAGGACTGTCTCAGAAAATTAGAATATTGTGATAAAGTTCTTTATTTTGTGTAATGCAATTAAAAAAACAAAAATGTCATGCATTCTGGATTCATTACAAATCAACTGAAATATTGCAAGCCTTTTATTCTTTTAATATTGCTGATTATGGCTTACAGCTTAAGAAAACTCAAATATCCTATCTCTAAATATTAGAATATCATGAAAAAGTATACTAGTAGGGTATTCAACTAATCACTTGAATCGTCTAATTAACTCGAAACACCTGCAAGGGTTTCCTGAGCCTTGAAAAACACTCAGCTTGGTTCAGTAAACTAAATCACACGTATGGGGATTATCACAATATTCTAATTTTCTGAGACAGTCCTGTAATCATCTGTATGTACACGTTCTAGTCTTCTACACTGACAACAGTGGGAGAGTCAGTAACCCACTGTTGGACCAGCTCCCCAGCTACCAGTCCCTGCTGTACCGCAGGAAGTCGTCGGCTGTCGGCTCCAAACGAAGAAACAGCTCCAGGGCGCGAATCGGCTCCTCCGGCAGCGGGAAATGGGGCGTGAGCACTGTCAGCAGAAATGAGGAGAAACAGAAGAGTCTGATGGCTCAGAGACCCGTAAGGGAACTACCCAAGACCATGGCCGAGAAACGCAGCGACAAGTACGACATCCGTTACTATTGTATCACTACTGCAAAACGTGTGTTGAATAGAACTATGTTTAAAAAGTATTACATAGCCAAACTTCTCAACAAACGATGTGTTTTGACTCTTAGTACACGGCGCTTGGAGGACAATCGCGAGCTCAGCAGTTTGGGACAGTTGAAGCTCAGCACCCGCAGGTGTCTGAGGAGGCTGAGGGATGACGCCCATGAATGGCTGAGCTCCCTGAAGCTCTGGAGGGGAGACATCCACACGATAGAGGGTGAGAGATAAGATAAAAAAAACAATGAGATGGACTGTCCTGAGCCTCAGAGGCATTTATTGATTTCTACTCAGGATGGCACACATGAGTAAATACACTTTTGTGTACCAACTGTGTTATTGTTGTCCCAAAAGTTCATTTCTCCCTCCGTTCTCCTTTTACGCTCAACAGGGATGTTCGGCACAGGTATCCTGTCCTACTTCTCCTTCCTGCGCTTCCTGGTCATGCTCAACTTGATCATCTTTGTGCTCATGTTCAGCTTCGTCATGTTTCCCATCATCATAGCCCCGAGCGCTTCAGGAAACATCACCTACAACCAGAACGACGGTGGGAGAGGATGCTCGCTTGTTTCAACTTTGAGCGTAAACTAGGCATCGCAGTAGTGTTAAGCTTGTTTTTTTTCTGTGTTTCACTGCAGGAGGTTTGTGCAGTATTTATCCAAGCAGTGCCCGTAGAGGTCTGGTCATCTTTCATGAGCACATTACAGATCTGCTGTCTGGGGGAGTGAGTCGTTTCACTTAGAATTTAATTGGGTTCTGGACGAACAAAAACAAAGTTTGCATTTGGTTTCTTCACTCCCCGTTTGTGCTTAATCTGCAGGGCTTTCTGGAACAGACCTATCTTTTCTACGGCTACTACAAAGTGGACAAAATACACTTTCCAAAGGCCACTTACAATTTGCCGCTGGCCTACCTGCTGGTCACTATAGCCTACCTGTTCCTCAGCCTCATCTGGATAGTTAAAAGGTAAAAAAAAAAAAAAGACAAAAACTCATTAGGCATGAACTGGAAGTTTCTGGAAATAACACACTTCCAATTACTGTTCTTCAAGGTCTGCCACGGGATTCAAACGTAACCTGATTCAGGATGAGGATCGCTTTCAGAGCTTCTGCAACAAGATTTTCGCTGGCTGGGACTTCTGCATCACCAACGAGAACGCCGTGAGGCTGAAGAGAAGCAGTTTGCTCTACGAGCTCAGGGTCAGTGGTTCATTTCACAGCAAGATGTTTTGTAGGACATGCTCCGAGTACAATGTAAACCTAAATAGCAGCAGAGTGTAGGAAAATAATAAAGCTATATGTAGTAAAGAAGAAGTATAAGATTCTGCCTCTTACATTCTTCAGGGTGTTTTATATTTAAGAGCCTTTCAAATAGCTCTTCTCAGGCATTTAGACCAATTTCTTTTTGTTTCTCTCAGAATTGACTTGTTTGTTGCAAATGTTTAATCTTTGTCTGTCTGCCTCGTTCTACAACTGCACAATCTTCTATCCCCAGACGGATTTGGAGGAGGAGAGGATCAAACAGAAAATAGCAGATCGCACCCGGAAGCAGAGATGTCGGATTTACCTAATCCGCCTCATTCTCAACCTTTTTGTCATCGCCGTACTGGCTAGTTGCTTCTACAGCATTTATGAAGCCACCATCTTCTCCCAGAAAGTACAGATGGATAAGATAAAGGTAATGACCTGTTGCTGTTGTCCTTTGACCTCCACTTCGGCCTTTTATTATCATCCTTCTCTCCGAGAAACTGCTTGTCACAGAGTCATGCACTTGGAACCACATTTTGTTTGAGTGATATCACAATTCTTTTTTTTTGCTTGATTGCAGGAGAATTTCATTGTGGATCTCATCTATGAGTACCTACCCTCAATCGTTATGACCTTGGCCAACTTCATCACCCCCCTCCTCTTCTCCGTCATCATCAATTATGAGGACTACTCGCCTGCGTTTGAGATCCGCTTCACGTTGATGAGGTACAGCTGACTTCCTCGTCCCTTTTCTTGCTGCTAAAGCTGTACTTGAAAAGTAATGGAGCGAGGAGACACGTGGCACATTTGCCATTAAAAGATGCAAAAAAAAGAGGAATGTACATGTAGTTGGTACTGTCAGTAATGGCAAAAATGTGTAAAACGTTGGTCATTCAGCCACTTCTGTACTCAATGACTTTCTGTCTTGTTTTTCCCTCTTTCTCCCCAGGTGTGTCTTCATGCGGTTGACCAGTATTGGGGTTTTGCTCTTCTCTCTCTGGTCTCAGATCACTAAATGTGAAAAGGAGCCCTGCATTTGTGGCTATAACCATAAGCTTTACTCTGTAAGTCATTGTCCTGCATTCCAATGCAATACACAACAGGGACGTCCCGTATTGGGGCCGATAAAGGCATTTTACAATTGATCGGAACCCGTTATTGAGCATTACTGAGCCCTGATCCCGTCCTTTATTTTACATGGGCTGTCACATACGTTTAACCTAGTGCAGTCGTCATCAACTCTGCCCCACTCTGCTGAACTCCTGTGTGTAAGAGCAGGGGAGAAACAATACACTCCATAAACGACATCAAAATGACACTATTTAGTTAGGTTATGTAACTCATTTATGTGCAATCATTTAATGTCGGCTCAGTTTTAGAGTATCTTGCGTTTTGTTGTCATGTAATGTGCCCGGTTTTCACCACGGGCGGAGCCGGTAAGAATAACTTATTGTTATCTGCACGAAAGGTGGACAGACGACGGAAATACACACTGCATGTCTCACTGTAATGCATGAGCTATTCAGTTATCAATCGTAAACATCCGATTTGATTTTAATAACTTCAATGTGCTTGGAAGTGTCCACTGTGCAGCTGTGTTATCTATATTTATCTATAATCAATATTAAATGACCCGGATCGGGCTCTGGGGCAGAAAAGCTTGATGGTGACATTCCTAATATACAGTGATGCCTTGGAATAATACACAGGTGCCGGCATCAAACCCACTTTTATCTGTGTGTCAACATGCACACCTGTAGCTCAATGCTAAATAATGTCCTGAAACTAAAGGTTCAGTTTTAGATTTTTACAGAAGTTAGATTATAACTACACGGATATGTGACTGTTGCTTTGGTCCCTTCATTAGTGAGTGAGCACCGCATTTGGTCAGTCCTTTGTCACTCCAATATAAAATGGATTCTTAAACTGTAACATGTGGAACTTGTGCTGGTGTGGGTCTACCTCCCCACAACGTTCTGCTGATGTATTCAAAGCACTTTTTATTGACCTGTTTCCTTGTCCTCCACAGTGTTGGGAGACCCGTGTGGGCCAGGAGATGTACAAACTCACCATCTTTGACTTCATCATCATCGTGGCAGTCACCATCTTTGTGGAGTTTCCCAGAAGGTAAGTTCTCATCTTTAAAAACAACACACCTCCATCATCTCGACTGAATCTTAAGGTGCTGTCACACCTGTAGTTCATTTGGACCGAACCAAGGGAAAGATTTTTACACTGTTTTACACAGACATTTTACTTTGCTCAAAGTATTCTGTCTCTTCATGGCTGTTGACGTCATCGTCTTGCCTTTCCTCTGGTCTTTCTCACCCTCTGTTCTTCCGTCATGTGTAACCGTGTCCTTGTGTTGCGCCCCACTCCTCAGGCTGATAGTGAAGTACTGTGACTGTGGCCTGGCTAAGTGGTGGGGCCAGCAGGAGTTTGCTATTCCTCAGAATGTGCTGGAGATCGTCTACGGTCAGACCATCTGCTGGATCGGCACCTTCTACTGCCCGATTCTGCCGGCCATCTGCACCATTAAATACTTCTTTATCTTCTATATCAAAAAGGTAGGTCTATATATCAAACTTTTTTTTTTTTACACGGATCAAAATCAGAGTTTGTGATGTTCTTATCCGCTCTTTGTTTTAGGTCTCATTGATAACAAACTGCCGTCCGGCCACTCGTCCGTTCCGAGCTTCCAGCTCCAACTTCTTCTTCCTGGTCGTGCTGCTGATCGGCCTGGCTCTGGCCTGTCTGCCCGTCACTTTTAGTGTGGCACAGTGAGTAATGCGCCGTCCACAACCATGTTGTGTTTTATCTTCACTTCATTGGGGCCGTGTCAGAATCAGTGAAGCGTCGCTCATTGCAACTGTTTACGTGTGCACAGAATAAACTCTTCCCAGGCCTGTGGACCGTTTGTTAACTACAACACGTCCTGGGAGGTGCTGCCGACTACAGTAGCTGAGCTGCCTCATGGAATCAAAACAGTCCTCTTCGCTCTGTCGTCAGAGGCCTTCGCTGTCTCCTTCTTCGTTGTCACGTGGTACGTGTTTCCGTCCGGTATTCCAGCATCTGAACTGTTGATAACGAGTGGTCTTTTCTCTCCTTGGTTGTAATTTTTCAACACTGTCATTTCCCCCGTGCAGCTTGGCCATGTTTTATGTGATCGCACTAGCTGGAGCTCACAAGAGAGTTATTAACCAGCTAAGGGAGCAGCTCGCTATGGTAGGTGTTTCAGAAAAAACAGGTCTAGTTAAGTCTATTTCACCTTTTATTTCTCTTTTCTTAATCAGACATTGACCAAGCTTGATCAGCATTTGAGTTTTTACAAATAAAATTGGGATCTACTTTCTGTGTTTTTTGTTTTTTTGTTTTCCCAGGACGGCCGTGACAAGCGCTTCTTGATCCAAAAGCTGTGCCAGGCCCAGAGGCTCTCGGCTATCAAATCCCCGGTGTCCAAATCCCAGCCACGCAGAAGCAGCAGCAGGAGCAGCCCCAGCTATCACACCAGCTTCTCCAACAATTTCAATGAAAGTGTGTTTCTGGCACACTCGCATCATGACTCCTCCACACATGTGTGAGGCAAGGGGCCTGATATTACACACCAAAAAGCAGAGACTGGACAGACGGACCGGATTTTAAAACCAAATTAATATCTTCAATGATGTGAGCTGCTATAGACCGGCTTACATTTGTGTGTTGTGTCTTTTTCTGTGTTGTTTTGTTGACATTCTGATTATCATGAAACTATTAGGAGGCCACAATGTTCAAGTATTTTTAAACTAGAATGATCATTGCTGCTCAGATGTTTTGTGGTGTTTATTTCTTTTCCTTCTGAGAAGGACTTGCATTACTATAACCACTGGAGTTTGAAAAATCTTTCTGAATTGTATGCACTTTAAATGTATTAACACTAGTGTTTTCTTACTTTTATAACTTTTGTGTTTACATTGCAGTCTGTTCATGCTGCGTCTTGTGTGTTTTTACCATTTGTCACTATCAAAAACACTGGGTGTATAATAATGCAAAGAACAAATGTATTTCAAAATCCTGATCTGTAATCATGACGATTTAACCATCACTATGACTGTGTATACAGTCTACATCATATACACTTCCCTCACCTACCAAACAAAAACAAAGAATCTTAACAACACACACACACACACACACACACATATTTATACTTCTTTTCTTCCCTATTTTCCAGTGTAGGAGGGTATGGGGGTTTTCCAGTGATTTAGTATCAGTTTCTTAGATAGCATTGATAGAAAAAAAAGAATAATCCAACTCGGCGGATACCTCTATGTGTCTTGTATTCAAGTGGATGGAAATTTCATTTCGCTCCCAATACCTCTGATGAACACTGTTCTAGATCACATCAAATGTGCTGACTTTTGCAACTGAAAAGTGTGGATCATTGAACATGTAAATCCACATTTAAGTTGTTTAACTTTTGAATCTTGTCTGATTATGTAGTATTTTTACACAATCTATAATTTTAACCAGAATATAAAAAATAAAAAAGGCTACTCAAAACTGTGACCATTTTTGTTACTCTCATATAACTTGTGGGTGTGTACAAATACTATTTTGGTCAGATTTTGGGAATAAATGCTGTTTTACTTTATTATGAGATGTTTTGTATAACTGTGGTGACTGGAAAATAAATACTGAAATTTGTCAAAACAATCTTCAATCTTTTTTTTCCTCATAAAACGGTCATAACGGTCTCGTTGCTGTACTACCTCCGAGCCAGCAGGGGTCGCTGCTCTCGACGCTGTGCTTTGACAATGACAGCAGCTCAGCTGGTACGGAACCGGAGGCAGCGTGCTGTTGCTCGGCTCATCGAGAGATCAGTCAGCTAAAAAAAAAAAAATGCTGAGAATTACGATCCGGGCAGACGTGGGAGCCCTTTGGCTGTTATTCTGCATCACATATACCCAGTTCTCCACCGTGTCCTCCGACGACATAGTGGTGGCATGCGGGGGGTTTGTGAAATCCGACGTTGAGATCAATTACTCCCTGATCGAGGTGAGAGTGCGAACCTCCAGGCTCGCTAGCTGCTAGCTAACATTTAGCTGGTTCATCGTAGTACGCTAAAGGTTAGGCGGAGATTTGGTTGACTGGCAGTTTGAACGAAATGACCACAACGGCAGTTTACTCTATCTCAACGGCTGCTTTCTCTTGCTAGCAAACGCAACATTGGGACAATGTATGTAACGTTGTTTTTACGTCAATGTAGCTATCTGCTAGTTTGCTACTGCGGATGTTTTCTCTACGCGGTCACGGTTTACTGCACACCCCATTATGTTGGCATATATTACATTACTGTTATACATTATTTGTGTTAAACGCTGTTCACTCTTAAACCTGTCTGTTGAGCAGGAATACGTTAAGTGCTAGCTAACAGTCCTAATCCTTGCTCATTCAAAGGCTCCATCGGATTAGCCATTTGCCTAATTGGTGACATTAACTAAATCCCAGATAGACTGATCCGTTTGTGAATGACAGCTGATACTAATTACTCAACTAA
The DNA here is from genome assembly GCF_910591455.1 of Pholis gunnellus. Classification (NCBI taxonomy): domain Eukaryota; kingdom Metazoa; phylum Chordata; class Actinopteri; order Perciformes; family Pholidae; genus Pholis; species Pholis gunnellus. The sequence goes on from NC_136531.1 coordinate 17,245,066, forward strand.
TTAGCCAATCAGCGTAGTATTAAAGCGACAGAGACCGTACCCCTGCCATAGCACCTAATGTTTAGTTAATGTAATGATTTAATGATCATTTTCTGTCTTTCATGATCAGATCAAACTGTACACCAAACAAGGTTCTTTGAAATATCAAACGGATTGTGCGCCAATCAATGGCTACTTCATGATCCCTCTCTATGACAAGGTACGAGATTCACTCCATTGAGAACTTTTCACTTTCTATTTTTCCCACTGGTGATGATTGTAATCCATAGACTTGTCTCTTTCACACAGGGAGACTTTGTTTTGAAGATTGAGCCGCCTCTTGGGTGGAGCTTTGGTAAGATTATATAAACACATACATCCTTAAAATTAACCAAATCTCGTTTGCATTATTTATGTTCTTGCTTCATCTGGGTCTTAACTCTCACCAGAGCCAACCAGTGTTGACCTCCATGTGGATGGAGTGAGTGACATCTGTACAAAAGAAGAAGACATCAACTTTGTTTTCACCGGCTTTTCAGTCTCAGGAACGGTGAGAAGTCTGAAGGATTTTATGCCTCATTAATGGAAACATGTTGTCCTGAACACCCTAAAAGCTTCTCTGCACACCTTTCAGGTTCTGAGTAAAGGCCATCTCCTGGGTCCGGCTGGCGTGGAAGTCAAACTGACCCGAGCGGGAACCGAGGAGAGACTTCAGAGTGTCGTCACACAGCCTGGAGGAAAGTAAGTGGCTCTGACCTTTTTCTTTTTGTTGAGGCTTCACGCGAGTTATTCTGACACGACTGTCTCTTAAATTGTTTGCTAATTCAATGGCTTTCATTTTTTTGGTCTTCCTGAAACAGGTATACCTTTTTAAAAGTACTCCCTGGAAATTATGACATCACAGCTGTTCATCCCTCCTGGACTCTAGAGCAGGTCGGTACCTTCGCTTCAGTTTTTCATTAAACCGTTACAACACGCACAGACTATATAGAAACGTGAATGTGATGTCGCCAATGCCTGTTTTAAGGAACGTTTGAGTTCAGGTGGTGGTCTTTCAGTTTGCTTTGTCATTTACTGGAAGCTAGAAAGTCCAAATTTGTGGTGGAGCTGTGGAGGGATGAGCTAGCAAACTTTCCTGTGAACCTAACATTAATTATCTTTTTTTTTTAGGGGAACACTGGGGATATTTTGGGGGAGATATCACGTCAACAGTTTATGCCACACAGTAGTATAAATCGCTGGGAACCTGAAGGTTAATTTTAATTCAGCTCAGCAGTTTGTCAAGTTGTTCTCGTCATAAATCAAAATAATTAATTAAAATAAATAGGACATTATGGTAGAACCATATGATGCCATTCTCATGCTCACTTATGTCTCATAAGATGTTGCAGCAATTTTTGGAGTAAAAAAGTGCTGAATTTAACACTTTCTTTTTATCACTTGAGAGTTGATCAAAAGGATGATAAATCCCTCCAAAATACCACAGTAAGAAACCAAGCCATGCATCCTCTGAATGACAAAGGTCTTTAGTTTGTGGTTGTAAAGTTTCATGCGGCTGTGATTATCCTAGAGGTGACAACTCTCACTACAACAACACACAGCTGAGTAGAGGCTTTTGGAACAGAGTTGGAATAGATCAGCAGGTTTGTAGCTAATGATTTCAGTCGGATTAATCCTGTTTGACATCATTTTTTCTCTACCGAGGTATTAAGACACTGCTGGGTACCACCGTATGGCACTTCTTCATCCGTGTAGTGTCACTGATACTGTGAAGAATGCACGGTGTCGGCGGCCTTTTTAATTTGATCAGCTCAGCAGGTTTATAACGAATGATCCCATCCTCGCTGTAACTTCCACGGTGACCTTTTCCGTCTTCCCACAGAGCGCCACCTCGGTGCTCGTTTCCAACGCCAATGCCCCGGCTGTCGACCATCTGGTGGTCGGAGGCTACGATGCCTCGGGAGAGGTCCGCAGTGACGGAGAGCCCATGAAAGAGGTCACCTTCCTACTCTACTCGGCCACAGTCAAGAAAGAGGTAAACCAACATTATTTCATATTTTTAGAAAATGTGAGGAGTCGAAATGGATGATTCTGGATGAATTATAACCACAAAACTAAGTTACTGCTCCATATTTATTTGATGCGTGTTCAGGACGTTGGTGGCTGTAACACAACTCCAGTGGAGGGGGCAGATTCTGGAGACAGCTCCCTGGTCTACCTGTGCAGCGCTCTATCCAGGGAAGATGGAACTTTTGTCTTCTCCTCACTGGCCAGCGGCGAGTACACCGTGGTAAGCTCTCTGTAATAAGCAGAAGAAGGGTCGTCACCATTTCTAATTCCACTTAAAGCTGTAGTCGTTAAGATTTCACTCCTGGTTGATTTGGCGACACCTGTGTGTGAACTGAGAAGTTGGAGATGTGCAGCGTGTCGCCTGCAGCGCTTCATCTAACAGCTCACTGTGGCCGCTCCCTCTTGTTCCACTACTCTCAGGAATATTTAACACTGATTGGCTGTGACAGATTCTTATTTTGTAGACACATGTTTGATGAACTATTATGGTGAGTGCGAGCCTCGATGACAAATGAAATGCTGTTACTGAAACAATAAAAGCCACCCAGAGTTTCCCCAGTTGAATGCCTTTTTATTTAAGCATAAGCATGTTGAGGGACTGTATTACATCATGCTGTAACCACAATTACATTTGAATCCTGCACGGCCATGGCAGACTCTGCCACTACCCCTAAAAACTACCATATAGTAACATAATTACTGAATGCAAATACATTGAGTGAGTGTAATTTAGATTTCATGATATTTTAACTTTAACATCTCTTGTAAATGGATGATTTCTGCCACTAATTCTGCTTCTGTGAACTCCTTCTCGTAAGGTGCCCTTCTACCGGGGAGAAAGGATCACATTTGACGTCGCTCCTTCTCGGATGAATTTCAAGGTGGAACACAACAGCTTGAAGCTGGAGGTAAAGAATACAATTATATCTCAAGAGTAGTTTAAGTATTTGTCATTATTATCTTGTGAATGCGACTACATTTTATGCACGGCACCACTTTTTGTCATGTAATGCCGTTTCTTTTGCTTTTCTCGCAGCCCATCTTCCGTGTCATGGGCTTCTCCGTGACCGGCCGAGTTCTCAACAGTGTCGGTGGGGAAGGCGTCCCTGATGCCACAGTGTCCCTCAACAATCAGATCAGAGGTAGCCATGCTAGAAGACTCCATGCCGTAGTTTGAAAAGCAACAGAAATATTGTGTAACACTATAGCTGACTCTGCTGTTCTGTCCCCACAGTCATCAGCAAGGAGGACGGTTCTTTCCGGTTGGAGAACATGACGGCTGGCACATACACCATCCGCGCCAGCAAGAAGCTCATGCTGTTTGAGCCAATCACAGTGAAGATCGCCCCCAACACACCCCAACTTCCTGACATCATCACAGCTGGGTACGTCTGGCCTGAATACATTCTCTCAGCTTTGTTTTTCATAGAACCACATTGCTAATTAGCTTGATCTAAACTCTTTTGTTGGTCCCACACCAGGTTCAGTGTGTGTGGCCAGATCTCCATCAGCCGCTTGCCTGAGGGCATGAAGCAGCAGGGCCGCTACAAGGTCACTCTGACACACCAAGGCCAAGACAACGCCGCCAGCAAGACCATCGACTCCGACCCGCAGGGGGCCTTCTGCTTTCAGGCCAAACCTGGAGACTACAGTGTCCATGTAAGACTGGCAGCATCTAGTTTATTATGCCTCTGCGCCGGCCACAGCCGGGAGCTGAGACATAATGCTTTCAGGTTGTCCGTCTCAAATTCACTAATTTGACTAAAATATCTCAAAACCGACATTTGATTGGCCCACAGTTTCAGTTAATAATTAAATGAACAAGAAGCATACCTTCAACTCTTGATTTTCAGATTGCTAATTTTGTGTATTTACAATATATAAAACATATATAAGATAATAATCTTAATCAAAAACTAAGGGAAGCGCAGCAGTCCAAATCTTTCGCAGATATTCAGAAATTATCCAGAATAAGTCAATATTATTACTATACTACAGATATAATTGATTTCAGTGCTTACACAGTAGATTAACACCTTTGATTTCTACAAGATAACTGGTTATATTTCACCGTGTTCAGGTATCGCTCCCCGAGCCGGAGGTGAAGGCGGGCCTTGCTCTGCAGCCTCAGGCCCTGCAGGTCTCCCTCGTGGACCAGCCCCTCACAGACCTCCTTTTCACCCAATTCATGGCTTCTGTCTCTGGGAATGTCCACTGTTTAGGTGAGGACCTGTTCAATTTACACTACATTTGTTTTTAGAATACAGTCTTTCTCAGAAGTGTGGCTTCAACCCCATAAAACGTTGACACCTTTTCACTGAGCTCGTGTGCTCTGATTGACCTCCAGCCTCCTGTGACGACCTGTCGGTAACCCTGCAACCAGTGAGTCGGCAGGGAGAGAAGAGGACGGTGGCTCTGTCTGGCAGCAGTGACATCATCGGCTTCTCTTTTGACGATGTTTTACCAGGGAAATACAAAGGTCAGCTCTCACTAGCTATAACACTTAACATCTTTAATAAGAGCAGTAACAATAATTGTGATATTTATTCTTTTATTCCTTGCAACAGCCTGTTTTCATTCAGGGTTAATAAGAGCGATTACAATATAGAAGCTGGTGGTTGTGAGTATTTGCAGTTGTGTAAATCAACATTTAAGGAGAGCACAAATGCAAAGTCAGCATGCGAGTTTTGACTGAGAGAAATCAAACTGACCATTGTTTATAAACTGTTTTCCTCCGTCCTATTCATATTTCTATTCAGAAATCCAATTACTCTCTAAGGATTGTGCGGAAATAAATGAGTAATTACCAGCTTCCGGTCATAATTGATATTTAGCACCAGCTTTCAGGAAGCTCAATTATTCAATCAGTTTCTGTACCTTCTGGTGCCGCATCCATCTCACCCTCTGTTCAATACACACAATGTCTACAGCGTCTTCATTTCCCTCCGTTAAAGTTTAAGTTATGTTACCGTTTAGACTTGCTGGGTTAAGGATAAAGTCCACTGCATGCGGAACTTTGTCGACTTTTAACGTTCGTCATTATCGCGATTTTAGGAGGAAAAAACGTAACGTGAAACACATGCAGCCCCCCCGTGTTCCGGTTCAGTTCATGCGGTCACTCATTAACGTTAAACCGGAACACCGGTGGATCTGCTGGCAGGTTGTTGTTTTGAACTCAAAGTAGAATGAGAATGAGTCCCAGATACTGATGAGATGATGAGGTCAAAGAGCTTCAGGAAGAGGAGGCTGTTTGTGTAGCGCAGCTTGACGCAGGGCTGAGATGTGAAGGAGCTGGGCCTGGATAAAGGTGGAGGTCTAAACAGACGTGAAGGGAGAGCAGTACAGCTTCCCGCTGTCACAGTATTTTAAATGCATTGATAAGGCAGGGTATGCTGAATGCAGCCTCTGCTCCAAGGAGATAAAGTACAGCAACAAGGGCTCACGTGCCCTCTGATCACACTGCAGACACTGTTCACTGTGATGACCACAGACCGTGTACTTACAGTCCCACGTGCAGTTGCTCCCAAGTGCCCTGAAGTAATGAGAGAGTGTGTTAAGGTTGCTAATGCAGCGGTGTGTATAGATTACAGCTATTATTTTACTCTTGATACGCTACCTCAGCCAGAGTAGGTTATCATTTGAATTTAAATATTTGAACTGGATTGAATGCATATTAATTGCAAATAGAAGATAGGCCACAACTCTTAACAGCTTCACAGTAACAGTGGAAGTTAGGCGATGGTTCTCACTACTTTTACTATCTTTATTTTTATATGACTAAAACTTTTGAAAATGAGACCTCGGTCTCAATGGATTTTGTCTAAATAATAATATTGATTGAAAAAAATAAAAAAGCCAACTAGCCAGCTGTTCAACTAGAGCTGAAATACTGATTAATCACTGAATAATAAATCAGTTTTTTTGCTTAAAGTAAATGTTTTATCACTTAATTTTCTTCTCAGAGTAAACCAGAATGCTACATTTTAAAGCTCATATTTAAGATTAAATTCTCCCGGGGATCATGCCCCCGCACCCCCCGACAGGGTTTCGGGTTCGGGGGCTTGTCACCTTTTTCACCTCTTATGAGTTTGGAGGAATGTATTTGAGTTTTAGTCTGTTTGTTGATTATTGTTTGTTTTCTCTTGCGCCCGTCAGTGAGTATTCCTCATGAGGAGTGGTGCTGGAAGCATAAGTCTATGGAAGTGGAGGTTCTGGACTCTGATGTTTTGGGGGTGGAGTTCAGACAGATTGGCTACATCCTGCGCTGCTCCCTCTCCCATGCCATTACTTTGGTGAGTAATCAGAACCTGGTGTGTGTTGTGCTAGTTGTTACAATTGTTATTCAGATTCTAACTGAATGTGTTTTCACTGCACAGGAGTTCTTCCAAGATGGCAGCAAACCCGAGAACGTCGGCGTGTACAACCTCTCTAAAGGAGTCAACCGCTTCTGCCTCTCCAAGCCTGGTGAGGTTCATTCACCTGACCTCTCATGAGCTAAACATAGCATGAATTAGCATATGAAGAACATTCAAATATCAGTGTACCAAGTGTCCCCTTGTGCATAGTTACAGTACAGTGTTTTGAGCCAAAAGGCCTTACCTATAAAACTGGAGCAAAGTCATTAATCAACAACAAACTGCTTGTCCAGGTGTTTACAAAGTCACCCCTCGCTCTTGCCACCAGTTTGAGCAGGACTTCTACACCTACGATACGTAAGTATTGAGATGCTGTTCCCATTTATTTATGCTTTAAAAGAATAATCTCCCATGCAGTTCCACCAAGTGTCTATTGTTAACCTGTGTCCAACAGCTCGGCCCCCAGTATCCTGACCCTCACCGCCGTGCGGCATCACATGACTGGGCTCATCACCACCGACAAGATCCTAGACGTCACAGTTACTATCAAGTAATGACTCAACATGGTTACGCCGGAGACCCTGTGTGTTAATATTAGCTGCTGGTCATCCTTCTGCGAATGTCCAGCTCATATGTTTTGTTTTTTTCCCCCCTCCCTCCCCCCCTCGGTCAGATCATCTATTGAGAGTGAGCCGGCGCTGGTGCTGGGTCCCCTGCGGAGCCTGGAGGAGCAGAGGCAGGAGCAGCAGCTGCAAGAGATTCAACTGCGCCGTCAGGAACGAGAGCGCCGTGCTGCTGAAGAGGACGGAGGTGCCAGAGACGATAGCCCTCCTATCCAAGAGAAGGCTGATGAACTGACCGGCCCCTTCCACTATGAGTTCTCCTACTGGGCCAGGTCAGTTGTACTGCTTTTTTTCCAGAAAAAGTGAGGGTTGAAATCGTGTGAAGAAAATGGGCCTCTTGCTCATACTAGGGCTCAATGTCTTAAAGCATTGCTATGTGATAGAAGATTGCTCTAAATACAGCAGCGCCAACTGACCTTACACCAACATGGCCATAGTTTGCAGATGTAGCTGCCACAACCTATAAGATTGAAACAGCCCGGCCAGCTAATAAATGCTGCCCAACAGTTTCTCTACACCAGTCTTGTGGAAGGAGCTCTTGCACTCTGCAAGGTCTCACAAATTGATGGCTCAAGGATGCAAATCTTCCCGAACCATATCCCTGATGGCCTCCTGGGGGCCACTAGGAGGACCCTGTGACTCGACAATCTCGCTCTGTGAAGCGTGAGCGCTATTTGGGAGATGGGAGGGAATGCATAGACAAGGCCAGGCATTGGCAAGGGATGGCAAGAGTATCCATCCCAAGTGGAACCCTGGTCTCCACCATAAATTGTGCACTCTGAAGCGCATAGGTCCACCTGGGTCTGCCAAATCAACTGCACTACCCCAGATTGGGACCTCAATTCTCCAGGCAGCAGCCTCTGGTGTGAGAGGCAATCTGCCACAGGGTTTGCTCCACCTGAGGGATGCATCGCCCTCGGGGATGACAATATCGGATGTGCCCATTTCCACAGCCTCTGAGCTCCCCTTAGGGACTTCAGTGACTTGGTCCCTCCTTGATGGTTGATATGAAACACAGCTGAGGTATTGTCTGTCTTAATGAGCACATGCTTGTCCCTGATAAAGGGGACAAGCATAGTAATAATACTATCATGTCTGGGAGTTTTGCTTAGTCTTGAACTCATGTGATGAGTGAGGTAATATAGACTGTATGACTGTACAGGGCTGGAGAGAAGATCACAGTGACGCCCTCATCCAAGGAACTGCTCTTCTACCCTCCTGAGGTAGAGGCCACTATCACTGGAGGTAAGTTCCTTCACACACACACACACTGTACTCTATTTGTGTTCCTTGTTATAGCTGCTTCTAAAGTCTTGTATTCTTGAGAAAAGTGCACGCATGAGTTGCCTCAACTTCAAACTGAATAAGAGAAAGAACAGATAAATAACATCTTACCTCTATGACCTAAAAAGTAAGTACACTCTCTCGACAGAGTCGTGTCCAGGTCGGCTGGTGGACATCGCAGGTCGCGCTGGTCTCTTCCTGGAGGGCAAGGTGACGCCAGAGCTACAGGGTGTTGAGATCTCCATCACTGAAAGGGGAGCTGCTGCTCCACTCATTACTGTGGCCACTAATGAGATGGGAGCATACAGGTATGAGAACCAACATCACAACCTGTACCTGAGAGACCAACCAGTTTGTGCAGTCTGTGTAATATTTACTGTACTATTATCTGTTATTATAACATGTATGCCATTTATTTTTGTACGTGGGTGAGTATTGTGACCACATGACACACAGTGTATATATATATATATTCATCCTGTTTGGCTCCTCTCTTTCCCTCAGTGTGGGTCCGCTCCACAGCGACCGGCAGTACAACATCAGTGCCAGAAAAGAAGGTTTCGTCCTCAGTCCTGTGGAGGGAACCCAGGGAGATTTCAAGGCGTTCGCTCTGGCTGGTGTCACCTTCAAGGTACAATGTGACCAAAACTGACTCCCATACATATTTCATCCCAGTATTCAGCAGCCACTTTCACATCTGCACTATTTTAGCTGACACTCATGCCATAATTGAGATCTATAACTTGTACTCGGCCTCTCTTTCCCTCTGTGCTTTAGATTAAATCAGAGGATGGTCTTCCCCTGTCAGGTGTCCTCTTGTCTCTGAGTGGAGGACAGTTTCGCTCCAATCTGTGGACTCAGGACACCGGCCTGCTAACTTTTAATAACCTGGTACGGATCCAACAATTCATTCATTTGCTTTCACCATTATTGTTTTCTTTCTGTGGTGTAGCGATGCTCTAGCTAGTGTATATCTTTTTCTGCTCTCCAGCTGCTAAAATCACTGCTTTTCTTTCCTCAGAGTCCTGGTCAGTATTACTTTAAACCCATGATGAAGGAGTTTCGCTTTGAGCCGGTGTCTCAGATGATCACAGTGGAGGAAGGTCAAAACCTCAGTATCGACATAACTGGCATTAAGACCGCTTACAGGTAAACACATGTACTTTGGTGCCGTTTGTTTCACTGGTCTGTCGCCATAAAATGTCCACAGCACGTGAATCTGATCGGTGTCATGGTCTTGCACTGTGTTCCTCAGCTGCTACGGAGCAGTGCAGTCTCTGAGCGGGGATGCAGAGAGGGATGTAGCTGTGGAGGCGTTGGGGCAGGGAGAGTGTAGCCTCTACAGCGAGGACACCGTCACCGATGAAGAGGGTCGCTTCAGACTCAGGGGTCTGTTGGTGAGTACACTAGGACAAAGTGTAAGCCAGCATAACAGACTTGTACAGAGCAAGCATATCTAATATCTGAAAGGCTACACTTTTACTGTATCTTCTCAGCCTTTTTACAGCACACCTCGTATGACTTAATGAAAGTATTGTTTCCTTGCAGCCGAGTTGCAAATATCTAATTCAGCTGCGAGCAGAAGGCAACGACCACATAGAGAGGGCCTTACCACAGCACCGAGCTATAGAGGTAAGAGGCAAAGACATTAAAGGCTTCGCTTGTTTCACACGGCAGGTTTGTAATACGACTGTTTTAATACTCAGACAGGATTTTACATCTCTTATCACTGCAGCAAGTATTTTATCTTTAGTCACGAGGTAAACGGAGAACAACCCCACAAGTTCCACTTAGTAGCTGTTCTGGAGCTGATTATTTCAGATGATCATTGCCTTTGAATAGTAGACTATTACATTTAATTTTTGTGAGCACTTTAAGGACTTCTCACCTCTAAAACGTGCTTCAAAGTTCACCAGGGCATCTCCATTTGCTGATGAATATCATGGGATATGATCAAAAGCTCCAGAACAGGTACTAAATGGACTAACCCTAACCCTCTCCTTAAATATGTGTCTTCATCCTCCAGTCCAAACAGTAACACAACGTTTTCAATGTCCGTGTTTTAGCTTTTATACCTGGAACTGAACGCTAGATAGGAGGGTATGGAGAACTTTTGTAATTGAATTGTTAAAGTAACGGTGGGAACCCTGTGATTATAACTTATCAGCAGCCTCATCACATGGGTCCTTTCTATACGCAGAACAAAAGCAGCAGTAATCCCATTGCACTTTTAAACCTCTTGGTTCATAATTTGAGCTTGTCTGAAAAGTGCAGGCTTCCTAATCTCTCGGGCAAGGCTGGAAATGCCTTTAATTCCTCTTAATTCTCTGTTATTATCGCACCGAGCCTTATCCACAGCAGTTCACATTTGGAGTGAGCCCAAGGTTGTATCTGTACATTAAGCTCTGTGTTCCCCTTCAGGTCGACAGTAGTGACATTGAAGGGGTCAACATCATCGCCTTCAGGCAAATCAATCAGTTTGACCTCAGTGGAAACGTCCACACGTCCCCTGAACATCTCGCAACACTATCGGTAGGACTGCTTGGCTTTTATTATCCCTACTATCTACTTCACTCCTTTTTTTTTATGGAACTGACATACATTTCTGCAATTCTAACATAGCAGGAAGGTGCAGAATTAACAATGTAGAAGTTTTACTACTTTTTACTCTCCTTTCTTTGTTCAGGTGAAGCTCTACAAAAGTGACAATATGGACAACCCAATCAACACCGTGTCTCTGGGACAGTCCCTCTTCTTCAACTTCCCTCCTCTGGACAGAGATGGAGAGGTATCTGCTTGAATTTCTGCTCTCTTCATTGAAAAACAACGTTGTGAAGCCCAAACTACTGAAACCTTTTCCTCACAGTCCTAAAACCAAGAGTCTGATTTTCTAGTCTACATTATTCGGTGGTTAGAAGCCTCCTTAATGTTGACACAATTGTGTATTTCACTACTTATAGACCATGCATCTGAAGTCTCCTTTCTCTTCCTTCTCCAGAGCTATGTGCTGATGCTGTACTCCACGCTGTCCCGCTCCCAGTATGACTTCACTCTGCCTCAGGTCACCTTCACCTCCAATGGCTACCACAAGCACATCACGCTCACCTTCAACCCCACAGTAAGAGGCTTCTTTCTAGCCCACGGTTTAACCGACGGAATACTTCAACGACAGTGTTTCCTGTTCGAGAATATGATTTTGTTTTTTAACGCTAAGAACCTCAGGTGTCCTAAGATACAGTGAGGTAAACTGTGCAGATATGTTTCTGTTATCATTGTCTCATCTCAGGTTGCGTGTTGATGCGTGTGCTTTCCCACAGCGTAAAGTGCCTGATCAGGATATTGCCCAGGGCTCCTACATAGCTCTGCCCCTCACTCTGCTGCTGCTGTTAGCAGCGTATAACCACGAGAAGGTACATATTCACCTCCACCTGTTGCAGGCAATATGTTCAAAGACCTTTTCTTGCTAAGCCGTTACATTTCTGAATGTATTTAGTTTGAATAAACCTCACTAGAATTTGGCTGCGTCATACAAAGGCCTACAATTTGTAATGACACCAAAAAGAAAGATCTTTTTGTTTTATAATCAGTACTTAAATCACAGAATTCCTTTCAGAGAGTTTCTTAATATTTCAAGTATGAGACTGTTAATTCAAAAAGCATTTGTTTATTATCTTTTGCGGACCTGTTCTGCAGGTAATCCCCCTCCTGTTACAGCTGGTGAACCGTATCCAGGGAGTGAGGAGCATGGCCCAGGCCAGCGGGGACAGCGCTGCTCTGGATGAAGCCAAACGTCAGGCGAAGAGACCGAAGGCCAGACGCACATGAGGACACAACCACTCCGCTCAGACCACATCTTAGTGCACTGAATACTTACAGCTTCACAGAGCACCGTGTGGTTAGCTCCTCGAGTAGATGCCGGTTCACTAGATAAACCTCTTGATGGTTGGAGTGGCTTATTGTGGGTGCTGGTGAACTATTTAGTGCACTAAGATGTGATTTGGAGAGTGAAGCCCAACACGAACCACTCGACTCGCATTACCACCACCACCACCACCTCATCAGCCATTCAGATTCACTGGACTGATTGCTGACATTTTACAGGTTGTTTTCTCCAGAACTCTTTGTTTAAGAAAATTGTTAATATTTGTGATAGAATATGAGCCATTTTTATACCTTTGTAATTTATCTCGGTCAACTCCAATCTTTTGCTTGTGTCTTTAAAGCACTCGAATGCTTTTGAGATCAGTTCTAACATAGATTAGGACTGTGAGGCGTTGGATGATCGTGTGTCCATTGGGTCAATTCAGACAATACACAAAGAGAAATTTCATCAGAATTTGTGAAAGATCTAATAATAACTTCCAGTATTGGATAGTTAAAGTTTAATTAAATTAACCGTGAAATCAAATAACAATCAATCAGATTTTGAGCTTGTGAAATGATCAGAAATATTTGTTTTGTATTACTGGTTCCTTGAGTAGTTAAAAAATGTTTAGAAATATATTTCTTTTAAACTTCATTTCACAAGTTCCACATTTTTTTGACTTTTATTTGACCCAGTAGATCGTAAACTGAATTGACTTCTAAATGCCATCACGAACGTGGGATTGTGTAAACGTTCACTATGATTGAAGGACAGCCAAAGCCGTTGAGCTAATAAATGCTTTATATCATTGTCAATCATGTTATATTACTTAAATGTAAACGCCCACGAGTTACTTTAATGCACTCCTCTTCTGATGGTATTTTATAAGCTGTTGAGTGTGACGCAAGATTGACCTTCTGTCAGTTTCAGCTCAGGAAAGTGGTCGTCGAAAGGATGCTGGAGATTTGGGCTTGAATACTATGTGAGGAGACATTTAGTTTTTTGCTGTGTTGGGGGGGCGGGGGGCGGGGGGCTGTAGGAGATAACAGATAGTTGATTAATTTATTAACATGTCTAATCAGATGTGAATGATAACCTAGTTTGTATGTTGGGGAATATCCTTCAGACGTGTTTATTTGTGAAAGATATTCTATCAGATGAAGTTAGCAACATTAGATTCAAGAAGACTGACAGAAGGAAAAATGAATTTAGAATATCTACAAAGGGTCTGTCCTGACCTTGAGTTAAACTTAAAAAGATAAGACCGACTTGTAATTTCATAAACTCATTGTCTTACCACTGAGCTGTGTAATGCACTGTGAAAACTATGGACCCCAATTATTATTCTGTATTTAATTAATCTCTCGGTTGTGGCTGACTTTCACTGAAAGATGAGAAGGCCACTGACTATTCACTGAGTTGAAACATATTTCAATAAATCCACATTTAGGGATAGTTGATTAGTTTGTTAGGGTGGGAGAGGGAGGATGAAGAGGTGGGGTGTAATTGTCATCTGGTCAGAATCTGTTAATTTGTTTTTTGTTGAGATAATGAATAAAGTTTGACTGGAAGGAAATAAACACAGGAAATGACTGTTTTATGGTTTGGCCTCTAGGTGGCAGTGTAAACTAACGTATGAATATTTTACATAAAGTATTTTTGCCCCACTGCCTCTCTTTCAGTGGCACGGGTTTCAAACATCTGCAGATCAGCGGGTGTTGTGATTAGATAGACTGTTTGTTAGAAGGATGATTAACACATCTTTCAGCCTGTTGCATTACTGGTCTCACATCTCTGAAACAGCGGTGTCAATCACAGTTAAACGTGTTAACGACAGCAAGCAAGCTGAACGCTAATATAATATAATTAATTTTCCATTGTTCACGCTGTACAATGAACAATGTTAGTTTAGGGTTATTACCCAATCTCATTGGTCTACTTGTGCAAATGTGTTGTGCTACGTGTGAGTTCATTGTTTCATAGTCGATAAGACAGACACAGTTAACGCTTTGTCTGTGTTGTCGCATTGAATGAACACGTGCAATGCAATTCAGCGCACCAAAACGTCAGCTTGTTCCATTATCCAACGTTAATGACAGTTGAATAAAGGAAGTCGAGAGACGGAAACTGAGACAACTCTCCTTCAAAGTAAAGGTTGCGCGTTTTCAAACGTGTTTGCTTGTAGGTCTCCATAAATGTATCGAGCACCGGTTTTACTTGTGGAATGTTATGTACAAACGAGAACACACTTCTTAACCTTCTTTTGCCTTCAATACATATGGTATTTATAATGTAATGAAACATGCTGGCCATTTTGAAAGGCCGTCTGTATGTAGAAAGAAGGACTGACAGCAGCAGTGCGGAAGTAACGTTGTCTGTGTGGACACTACTCATGAGAGACGCAGCAGTTCAGCGAGGCGACCTTCACGCAGCACGTGACCCGGACGTAAAGGGGTGGCGCTCCGATGAGCTGTGACGTCATGCTATAGAATGCGCCATAAATTCCTTCTGTAACCTGACGTCACACTTCAGCTGAAAAACCGGCTTTGATCTGTGATCTGATGTGTCGCAGATCAAATCCGGCTTTTGTTGCCCTGCGACGCATGTCACTCCCGCTCACACGTGAAAAAAACATTCACCACCAAGATGAAAATGTTGTTCTCACCTCGACCACAAAGTCAGACCACCTCCCAGGAAGAATTAAAGATAGAAGATATGACACCGACAGAGACTGAGTCACCAGTTACAACTGTGGAACCAGAAACCCCAGAGAAGGTGTCATCAGTGTCTGAGCTAAAGGATAAAATAAACAAGTGTGAAATTGTCAGTGAGGCGCCTCCATTTGAATGTGGGTCCCAGCCCACTGGACAAGTTCACCTGGTCCCACTAATTTCTGAAAGACCACATCTAATTGAATGTTGCATTCAAGGCAAGCTGACTGAAGCTTTGTGGGACTCTGGATGTGAATTCACAATGCTGGATGAGAAATGGAAGGAGGAAAATTTGCCAAATGTGCAAATCTATGAATTACCATATGAAACAGTCATAACAGCAATTAATGGACAACCTATGAACTGTAGCGGCATGGTCACCGTCACTTTCCAGTTTGCTAATGAAGCTCCAGATGCAGAGGTTATGGCCAACATGCTTGTCCTGAAAGATGCCAGCTATAACCCAGTCATCATTGGCACCGATTTAATGCGTGTCATTGTTGATGCAAAGTTAAAACAGTCCAACACAACTCAGGATAATATAAGGCCCGTGCTTTTTGGTGAGACATTTCTAATTGATTGTTACATTCAAGGCAAAATGACTCAAGCTATAATAGACACTGGAGCTCAAGCAACAATGATGGATGAGAAATGGAAGGATGAACATTTGCCAAATATGAAGCTCTCTGAGCTCTCTGACCTCCCTGAGGTTCCTCAACTAACTGGAGCAAATGGACAATATGTACCATTCATCGGCTGGGTCGAAGTCACCTTCAAGTTTGCCGCTAATGGCGCTCCAGCAACAGAGGTTACTGTCCCTGTGCTTGTCATGGAAGGTGGCTTCCTTGGCAGACCCATCATCGGCTCCAACATATTAAGTTTTATTGTTGACACAGAGTTAAATCTGTCGAAATCACTAAAAACTTGCTGCATCTGCAAGTTCTTCAAATCTGTTGGCAAAGACATCGCCAACTTCTGGAGATCTAGAATCTTTCACTTGCAGACGACAAAACAAACCCTGTCTGCAAGTGAAATATGGTGCGTTATATGTATGGGGCAGGACTTGAGCACTGCTGCAGAAAAAAAGGAAAAGATAAAACCACCAAAAAAGCGTAGCACCATCTGCAGGTTCTTCTCATCTGTGGGCAAAGGCATCTCCAATGTCTACAGATGTAGAAACACGGTTGGTGTTATGTAACTGAAGTGTGCTTTCAGCTTTCGAGCGTCAGGCAAACGAAGGCTAACAGGGCGACTTTTGTGCCCTGTTAGCCACTTCGCTCTGCTGCCTCGGGGCGATTGGTTCCCCCGTCGCTCAGAGGTCCCTGCGGCCGGTCGACCCGGTCACGGCTTTTCTCTGTCCTGGCCCCACAATGGTGGAATGAACTCCCCACTGACGTCAGGACAGCGGAGTCGCTGCCTATCTTTCGGCGCAGGCTGAAAACTCATCTCTTCAAGAAGTACTACCCAGAGCCTTGTTATGTAAATACACTTAATCAGAGCGTTATGTGCTAATTAGCGGAGTTGCGAGTTACAGGTTATGAAGGGTTTAAAACTCCAGGCGGGGCGCTCTAGCACTCGCCTGTACAAAGGAATGAGAAAACTGTAACTCTGAAGGACACGCTTGGGCAACTATACACTGATATCAAATCTTGGAGTAAACTGCCAGCTGAGAACAGTACGTACCACAGCTTGAGATAGCAAAACGTAGACTACACACTTTGGAGCCTGTTAGGCTAGGCTTTCACAACATACACACACACTGATGACGCATCGAAGGAGGCTCCCGGACGAGAGCCAGTGTGAGCGGATATGCTCAGTGCTCTGCTAAAATCGACCCCGCCTGCACCTTGACTTTGACCAATGGCTCCTCTAAGGAGAACCTACAAAAATTACCGCGCTGCCGTGTCCAAGCGCCTTTTCACGTTGCTCTCAATCGGAGAGGAACTGTTAGGACCGTGCACGTTTAACTGCTCGGCTAATATCTCTGTGATAAATAAAACTATTGCTTGAATCTAAGTAAACGCCTCAAACTCAATTCGTTAACTTGTCTACACGACAGCCTTCCTCTTAGCACTTATTGTATTCGTGCTAGCTTGTTGTACTTATTGTATTCGTATTAGTTTGTTGCACTTATTATAGTCGTATTAGTTTATTGCACTTATTGTATTCCTTTGTTTCTGCACTGTACGTTTTTCTCTGGTTTATGCTCTTAGATACTTGTTTAACAAAGGAGATGTACTTATGACTTCTGGTGACTAGTAGTTCCCTTGAATACCTGTGTTGAATACACTTATTGTAAGTCGCTTTGGATAAAAGCGTCTGCTAAATGACTGTAATGTAATGTAAGTGTGTTGTGTTGTCTGTGTACGCGTTTTTCTCCGGGCTGCTCCGCTTTCTCCCACATTCAGTGAATATCAAGAGTGATTCAACAAAATGACAAATAATTATAATAAAACAAATAAAAGCAAGATAACTTGTCAATGCAAAATAACACAGTCTTCCCCTTTCAAATAGGAAATAAAATTCACTAGAAATAAAATGGACCCTGGACTAGTCAAAGGTTTTGATGTTTACAGGCTTACTTCGACCAGTAATTTAAGGTGGCTAATGTTAGCTGATGTTAGCAACCTTTAGATTAATATGTTCACTGCTTAAGCATTTATCAAAATCCAATATGCTCGGTTTAACAACTAGTCCACTAACTATCATTATGACATGTCTGTTGTTCTAGCAGTGACATTCAGCAGAGTCATTTTTCATAACTCGTATCACAAAATCAGTTAATAGACTTTTGTAACCTGTAATATATTGTATATTAGGACTTCTTCCTGCTCCAGACTGGGTGAAATCGCACGGTTTTGTCTTGCTTAACCGGGGAGGGTTGTTGGGTGAGGAACAGAGCTCATCATACTTGTAGCACTGCAAGTGAGAGTGTGGCGTCATCTTTTGGCAAAAGTGTAACAGTAAATAAAAAGTGAATGAAGTTACAATACTGCCATCATGTGGAGGATTACCAGACACCTTACATGCATCATCTTTAAAACCACACTAGCTTTTCAATTTGTACAAAAGAAGAAGACCTCAGCTTCAATGATGTCTTTGGTAAACAGCTAACGTAACTACCATTAATGGCTAATGGAACACACACTGCTCCCAGTGTGTGTACTGGTAGTTCCATTTTTTTTTGATTGTTTTGGTTGGTGTGTTTGGCTAACCATTAAGTGAGTTTAGTTTTGTTTCTAGCTAGATGAAATCAAGTGTCCTAAATGAGGATTTCGAGCCTGTTGCCTGCATTCGTCCTTTGAGTTAAGTGCTGAATGTATTTTTCTTATTACTGTCTGTGAAGCCTAATTTCTGTTTCTATGCATAATGGTAATATGTTTAAATGAATGCAAATTTGAATGACAAAAAAAAAGATTTGACACACACGTTCACTTGGACTCAAGATTTACTATCTTTAATAATAGCAGTAATAGTAATTGTGATATTTATTCTTTTATTCCTTGCAACAGCCTGTTTTCATTCAGGGTTAATACGAGCGATTCCAATATAGAAGCTGGTGGTTGTGAGTATTTGCAGTTGTGTAAATCAACATTTAAGGAGAGCACAAATGCAAAGTCAGCATGCGAGTTTTGACTGAGAGAAATCAAACTGACCATTGTTTATAAACTGTTTTCCTCCGTCCTATTCATATTTCTATTCAGAAATCCAATTATTCTCTAAGGATTGTGGGGAAATAAATTAGTAATTACCAGCTTCCGGTCATAAATGATATTTAGCACCAGCTTTCAGGAAGCTCAATTATTCAACCAGTGTTTCTGTACCTTCTGGTGCCGCATCCATCTCACCCTCTGTTCAATACACACAATCAGTTTGGTGTGCCTGCTAGCTATCTGCACACACAGCATCTTTTAAGGTATGTTTACTCAGCTTGTATTGTTGCCAGGCCCAAGTAGGGAAAGAAGTTTACTTTGATGATGTTATAATGATAATTATAAGATAAGCCTCGACCTGAAGTGATCGCGGCTTCAGAGGTTTTTCCTCCTTGGCTGGTGTGACAGATTTAATCCTTTTCAACATACATTTACATCTGTTATGTGACTTTTAGTCTGTTTGTTGATTATTTGTTGTTTTCTCTTGCGCCCGTCAGTGAGTATTCCTCATGAGGAGTGGTGCTGGAAGCATAAGTCTATGGAAGTGGAGGTTCTGGACTCTGATGTTTTGGGGGTGGAGTTCAGACAGATTGGCTACATCCTGCGCTGCTCCCTCTCCCATGCCATTACATTGGTGAGTAATCAGAACCTGGTGTGTGTTGTGCTAGTTGTTACAATTGTTATTCAGATTCTAACTGAATGTGTTTTCACTGCACAGGAGTTCTTCCAAGATGGCAGCAAACCCGAGAACGTCGGCGTGTACAACCTCTCTAAAGGAGTCAACCGCTTCTGCCTCTCCAAGCCTGGTGAGGTTCATTCACCTGACCTCTCATGAGCTAAACATAGCATGAATTAGCATATGAAGAACATTTAAATATCAGTGTACCAAGTGTCCCCTTGTGCATAGTTACAGTACAGTGTTTTGAGCCAAAAGGCCTTACCTATAAAACTGGAGCAAAGTCATTAATCAACAACAAACTGCTTGTCCAGGTGTTTACAAAGTCACCCCTCGCTCTTGCCACCAGTTTGAGCAG
This sequence comes from Pholis gunnellus, assembly GCF_910591455.1. NCBI lineage: Eukaryota > Metazoa > Chordata > Actinopteri > Perciformes > Pholidae > Pholis > Pholis gunnellus. The sequence continues at coordinate 17,264,640 of NC_136531.1, forward strand.
GACTTCTACACCTACGACACGTAAGTATTGAGATGCTGTTCCCATTTATTCATACTTTAAAAGAATAATCTCCCATGCAGTTCCACCAAGTGTCTATTGTTAACCTGTGTCCAACAGCTCGGCCCCCAGTATCCTGACCCTCATGTGAGGCATCACATGACTGGGCTCATATTTGCTGCTGGTCTTCTGTTTTCTAAAAATGTGTAATCTTTCAGTTCCCTTGTCTTTAGCTGCAAACATACCAGGATATTATGTGAATGATGAGTGAAAGATAAGATGTTTCTAAATGAAATGCACCCCTAGAAGTTGTAGTAAACTCACTCTGTTAATGTCCACAGGCTTGTAGCTTTTGGCTTTTTATTGAATAACTAGATGTTTTCTTACACAGTTACTCATCTTTTGAACTGACAAGCTTCAAAACTGTGAGTCACCTAAAATTGTCTATGGAAAATGTATCAGGTCTTTCACCTCCAGATTTCTGAAACCCCAAATAACTCCTATCACTTTGACACTTGACTGCTCTCTCTCGTGAGAGTCCAGATCGTGTCCAGATCGGCAAGGTGACACCAGAGCTACAGGGTGTTGAGATCTCCATCACTGGAAGAGGAGCTGCTGCGCCACTCATTACTGTGGCCACTAATGAGATGGGAGCATACAGGTATGAGAACCAAAATCACAACCTGTACCTGAGAGACCAACCAGTTTGTGCAGTCTGTTTTTAAAAGGACCTGAGGGTAAACACCTTCAGTAGCTGCACATCAGAGCACCAGGGCTCAGAGCATTTAGATCATGAAGCGCTGCATCTGTGCCTCATGTGGCATGAAACCCACGTTGAAGTTTTTGACAGGCTCTGTTTGTTGAAGCGTGCAATTGTTCTTCTCCAGTGGTCATACAGATGTTGTTTTACGTGTAGACGAGCAGCTTGTAGAGAGACGTTTTTAACAATGCTAGCAGCCATGATTGAGCACACAGACTTATTGAATTACCACATAAACGAGCTCTATTGTGATATGTATATATTGTTTTATTTATGTATGTCTTGCACTTTCTGAGGATATCACTATCTCTGCTCGCTTAGAGGCTTATCCACTTCCAAAAGTATAAGAGCATGATTATAGACTAAATAGAAGTTAGACAAAAAATGATGAGTGACAAAATCCAGTTTGTATACGCAGGAATTTGATAGAAAGTGTATTGCATTGACGTGTCAAATGTCAAGAAATTAATGTTTTGTACAGCTTCATTTAAAAGTTATATTTGATTCAAATTAAATGTAATATTTACTGTACTATTATAACATGTATGTCATTTAGTTTTGTACGTGGGAGAGTATTGTGATCACATGACACACAGTATATATATATTCATCCTGTTTGGCTCCTCTCTTTCCCTCAGTGTGGGTCCGCTCCACAGCGACCGGCAGTACAACATCAGTGCCAGAAAAGAAGGTTTCGTCCTCAGTCCTGTGGAGGGAACCCAGGGAGATTTCAAGGCGTTCGCTCTGGCTGGTGTCACCTTCAAGGTACAATGTGACCAAAACTGACTCCCAACTATATTTAATCTCAGTATTCAGCAGCCACTTTCACATCTGCTGTATCTTTTATCGCTCTTTTACTACTTTCAATGATCATGTGGTTTAAAGTGAATATGAAATGACACAATGAAAAGCCACTTTTAGCACCTGTTCTGTTTTCACAAAATACAAATTAAATGGAAAAACTGATGATAGTTGAATCACTTCTCTGCTTTGCTGTGTGCTGTCAGTGTTTCACCTTTGTATTGCCTTTGTTAAAAGGCTCTGCAATTATCTATAGAGACCATGAGATCCTGGCACAAATGATCAGTGTTAGTTGCTCTTTCAGACTGTGTGATGAATAACTTTGAAATCTTTTGTACAGCAATTACAACGAGTTCTTTTGTATATCCTCTCTGGAATAGAAAAATAGAGACATTAAACTCACCTGTCAGCCTCATTGAACCCACCATTTCACAATTTGGCTCTCGCAATTTAAGCCATGACTGATTGATTTAAAGATGGTCTTCCCCTGTCAGGTGTCCTCTTGTCTCTGAGTGGAGGACAGTTTTGCTCCAATCTGTGGACTCAGGACACCGGCCTGCTAACTTTTAATAACCTGGTGCGGATCCAACAATTCATTCATTTGCTTTCAACATTATTATTTTCTTTCTGTGGTGTAGCGATGCTCTAGCTAATGTATATCTTTTTCTGCTTTCCAGTTGATAAAATCACTGCTTTTCTTGTTTCCTTGCAGCCGAGCTGCAAATATCTAATTCAGCTGCGAGCAGAAGGCAACGACCACATAGAGAGGGCCTTACCACAGCACCGAGCTATAGAGGTAAGAGGCAAAGACATTAAAGGCTTCGCTTGTGTCACACAGCAGGTTTGTAATACGACTGTTTTAATACTCAGACAGGATTTTACAACTCTTATCACTGCAGCAAGTATTTTATCTTTAGTCACGAGGTAAACGGAGAACAACCCCACAAGTTCCACTTAGTAGCTGTTCTGGAGCTGATTATTTCAGATGATCTTCATCAGGAGATGGATCTTGCCTAATTGCCATGTAATAGTAAAAATGATCACTTCTGCAAGTCATTTATCTTTTGTCACAAGGTAAACAGTAGAAATAATCTGTTTATGTTTCAAAAGAATTAATCAGGAATGTGCGCTTGCTTGTATGTGATTGGTCTTGCTGGAGGATGTCACGTTTTGTTGCACCAAAAGTGGAGGCTTGTTAAACTACCTGGCATTGTTTTGCTAGAGCCCCATTATTCTTTATTTTTTCATTTCAAACTTGTAGCCTTCAGGTCTAACCAAAACGGACATAATTTGAGGCAATTAAGAAGATTTTCTGCCCAAAAACAAAAAATTTAAATTAATTTTAGCATTGCCTCTGTATAAATGAAATATGTTACATGTTGTACAAGGTAAACTATAGAAGGCCCTTCCGTTCACAACTTCCTTTTCTTGAAGTGTTAAATGTTAAAAGAACAACCTCCCCACAATGCCCACTTAGTAGTAGCTGTTCTGGAGCTTTCGATCATGTCAGATGATCTTCGTGCAAAGATGGATTTTCCCTGGAAAGATGTTCACATTTATTTTTTGTGAGCACTTTAAGGACTTCACACCTCTGAAAAGTTGAGCTTCAAAGTTCACCAGGGCATCTCCATTTGCCGATGAATATCATGGGATATGATCAAAAGCTCCAGAACAGGTACTAAATGGACTAACCCTAACCCTCTCCTTAAATATGTGTCTTCATCCTCCAGTCCAAACAGTAACACAACGTTTTCAATGTCAGTGTTTTAGCTTTTATACCTGGAACTGAAAGCTAGATAGGAGGGTATGGAGAACTTTTGTAATTGAATTGTTAAAGTAACGGTGGGAACCCTGTGACTATAACTTATCAGCAGCCTCATCACATGGGTCCTTTCTATACGCAGAACAAAAGCAGCAGTAATCCCATTGCACTTTTAAACCTCTTGGTTCATAATTTGAGTTTGTCTGAAAAGTGCAGGCTTCCTAATCTCTCGGGCAAGGCTGCAAATGCCTTTAATTCCACTTAATTCTCTGTTATTATCACACCGAGCCTTATCCACAGCAGTTCACATTTGCAGTGAGCCCAAGGTTGTATCTGTACATTAAGCTCTGTGTTCCCCTTCAGGTCGACAGTAGTGACATTGAAGGGGTCAACATCATCGCCTTCAGGCAAATCAATCAGTTTGACCTCAGTGGAAACGTCCACACGTCCCCTGAACATCTCGCAACACTATCGGTAGGACTGCTTGGCTTTTATTATCCCTACTATCTACTTCGCTCCTTTTTTAACAATGTAGAAGTTGTACTACTTTTTACTCTCCTTTCTTTGTCCACCGTGTGGTTAGCTCCTCAGGTAGATGCCGGTTCACTAGATAAACCTCTTAATGGTTGGAGTGGCTTATTGTGGGTGCTAGTGAACTATTTTTTAAGGGTTTTTAAACTTTTTGGACTTTTTAAACTTCATTTCACGAGCTCCAAATCTTTTTGACTTTTATTTGACCCAGTAGATCGTAAACTGAATTGACTTCTAAATGCCATCACAAACGTGGGATTGTGTAAACGTTCACTATGATTGACAAGCAAATAAATGCTTAATATCATTGTCAATCATGTTATATTACTTAAATGTAAACGCCACATGTCTAATCAGATGTGAATGATGTATGCTGGGGAATATCCTTCAGACGTGTTTATTTGTGAAAGATATTCTATCAGATGAAGTTAGCAACATTAGATTCAAGAAGACTGACAGAAGGAAACATGAATTAGAATATCTACAAAGGGTCTGTCCTGACCTTGAGTTAAACTTAAAAAGATAAGACCGACTTGTAATTTCATAAACTCATTGTCTTACCACTGAGCTGTGTAATGCACTGTGAAAACTATGGACCCCAATTATTATTCTGTATTTAATTAATCTCTCGGTTGTGGCTGACTTTCACTGAAAGATGAAAAGGCCACTGACTATTCACTGAGTTGAAACATATTTCAATAAATCCACATTTAGGAATAGTTGATTAGTTTGTTCGGGTGGGAGAGGGAGGATGAAGAGGTGGGGTGTAATTGTCATTTGGTCAGAACCTGTTAATTTGTTTTTTGCTGAGATAATGAATAAAGTTTGACTGGAAGGAAATAAACTTGACTGTTTCATGGTTTGCCTCCAGGGGGCAGTGAAAGCTAAGATATGAATATTTTCATAAAGATGTTAAGAATTATAGATCATTTAAGTGTAAACTTTAAGCAAAACTACAGAACTAATAAACTATTTTAATTCTTAAAAGAAGGTGGACTACAACGAGAAAATCAAGACATAGTAGATTGACTTATCGCTTCTCCCAAGCAGCATATGTTATAAAATGCTTTAGAGTACATTTAGGGTGCAGCCAGAACAAACTGATATTTGGCTAAGAGAGGTTAAAATGCTCTGATAGTAGATATGTCGTAGATAAAGATCCACTTCACTGATTCTTAGAATGAATGATGTCTGCTGTTCGTGCCACTTCTAAGGACCTGGTAATGTACATGCTGGCCTACTTGCATGGCTTACTAGGAATTTTTAATGGGATGGATAGCTTTGTTCATGCTAGTGATTACACCTTGTACATTCCCAGCGACACATCTCTGATACAGCATTATCCTTGCAGGGTATTGTTGCTAACGTGCTAGCAAGTTACTGAGGCGTCCCGTCAAGGAGCAGCTTGGGCTTCCCATTGGAGTTGTGTTTGTGGCTTCCTAGAGAATGTAAGTCCAATATTAATTTTTTCACAACTTCTGGGTTACCTTCAAGACACCAGTCACGGCCCTGTGGGTGGGCCTAGGTGGGCCGAGGTCCATCCACTTGACACTCAGGTCCAGACAATTGGAAGGCTTCCCTTTTTTGGCTGGATCATCCGGTGGATAGGCCGTTTTCACAGCAGCTATTTTTGACTTGTCATTGCAAGGTAATGGCGTTAATAATTATGGCCCTGTTCCATTTAGGTGGGGCAGGGCCCTGATATTGTGTCAAAATGACTGCTGTGAAAAGGACCTATAGCGGTCAATAAAGCCGTTTCCTTTATCTGATTACAACTAATACAAATGTTGTTGTTTCTTGCTTCTTGTTAAGACCTGTTAGGTCAGGTGTTTTGGCAAGTGGCAGCACATTTAGCAAATGCCAGATTGTAAGCGGCCCTCTTCTATCACCCGATGTACAGCCAGTGTTTCACTCAAACAAATGCCAAGTGTGTTAATCGGTGTCTCTCAGCGGAATGCAACTTGGTTGGCTTGACTGTATTCAGACAAATAGAGCTACCCACTCAGAAAGACCTACCAGTAACTCATCTTGTGAAACTAGTCTGATGAACCGCTATAAATGTAAAGTAGAGCAGCCTATTCTGTTGGCCAGGAATATCTACCAGAATAGGCCTACTGCCTTTATATTGTAGGGAACATTATGGGCGCGTCCTCTGGAATATTTTCTTTCACTACTGAAATGGACTGCACATGCGCACATCACATCATATCAGTATGTCATTCTGAGCGAGCAGTAGCTCTACTTCACAGATCAACAGCAGCTGGTCAAAACACAAGTAGAAAGCCTTGGATTGGTTTAATAAATCCTCACCTTTGTTTGTTTACCTACGCCAACCATTTACCAAGCCTAAATTACACACTGATGCACTCGGCTGAAAGTCACCAGATAACATGGTCACTCGTTGAACTTGTTGTAAGTTAAGATTAAAAAAAAGTTGCGAAACAAAGCAGTTTGCTTCAGTTTGTCACAAAAGGACATCGTGATGTGCAGGAGGAAGAGAATCCCACTATAGTTCAGCCATCATTCTCAACCACGGCCTACTCCTGCGCCGGTTTCTCCTCAACAAGTGCCAATAACAATACTGTTGAATCTCTTTTCAACTATGGAATAGAAATTGGCATCACACAGACTCTCTCAAGAACTCTTTGTCCCTGCTCTCCCCGAAAGAGACTATAATGAAATCATCTCAGCGTTAAGCCACGGCGTCTCCTGCTGAAATAACTAAAAGTAAGTTAATTTACAATTTTGGACAGTATAGTGACAAATTTCAATAATGTTTATTGGTTATAGTGTTTGCTGGTTGTTCAATTGGATTTTATGCTGCGTCTGCCATCTCATGTGCGTGCGTGCGTGCATGAATGCGGTTTATGTGGTCGTCGTGCCATGTTGTGCCCAGTGTTCATCTTGTTGGCTTGCAGTGGCGGGCCGAAAAAATATGAAATGATAAAATAGCTATAACTTTGTGATTCTGTTTAGGCCAGCAGAGGAAGACCTTGCATGCCCTGACGGCCCACCACTGCTGGCCTGTAACATGAAACTCTGCCCCCTCTCTTTGCTAACATCTGATCAACATGCGTCTGTTCTTGGGGTATTCTGTCCATATTCTATTCCATTCTACTGGATACTGAAATTTGAGCAATTGTCATTTTAACAAAGAAAAAAAAAAAAACTGTTTTGTTTGCGTTCAACAGCAACACCTCCTGTGAGGGTTTGAAGTGTGACAATGGCCAATACTCATGGGTCATGTTGATATTGTTTACTGCTGGTGAAGACACTGTTGAGCATGAGGGCCAGTGAATCTTAATCATGTTGAAATAATGAATTATTCATGATGACAATAGCTAATGTGAAATACAGTTAATAAAGAAGCTGACATATTCACATTTAGTCTCTAGCTCAAAAGATTGGTTGTGTGTTAGTGTGTGGAAGGGAGAGGAATCAAAAATATCACCGCACGAAGCCCATAAATACTATTCAAGGCTGGTATGGCATCCACAAAAAATAACAATGAAACAATAATAATGATTAAAAACAGTAATATTGTAATCTTGAGTGCTGTATGTTCGTAATATTTCTAGTTAGAATGACTTTCCTTCAGATTCTCAAGATTAAGATGCTTAAGAAATTCTCCTCGTCGCTCACTGCATGGCCCCTTGACGGCAGCTGAGACACAGCGCTGGGCTCATCTCCTGGCATTTCGTCTTGATGGGATGCAGCCAATTAGTGTGAGCCACTCAGAACAAGCGTCTGTCTGAAGCGACCTGAGGAATGAAAGAAGCAACAACAACAACAACAACAACACACATCAGGGTCAGCAGTTCCATCCCTCGAGTTCATACTAAATGGCAGACCGTTTTTTCTGTCGCAGCCATTTTGACGATTGTGATACAATTCAATGACATTCTAGGATGATTTCACGCAAACGGCAGTTTTTCACGACATGTTTTACTGTCGTTACCGCCGCTTTCGAAGCACTGTAGTGTGCTTTACACAGCCGCTAAGTAGCTCCTGAATTGTATTTATAAGAAGTCCCCATCAACGTGTGGATTAGTGGAAGCTTTTTAAACCAGATCATGTGTTTGTTAGCTCGTGAGAAGTTTCCACACCTACAATACAACTGCTAAATCTTTCCCACACACAACCTTTTAAAGGTTGGTTTGCTGTCTTGCTGTAAGTGAACCTATGCAGAGTTGATTAAAATGCAGATGAGGTCTTATCTAAATCTATACAACATCATGGCCGGTCCTGTGTCTGCTGCATTTGCATCAGTGTGTCACCTAACATACCCCGTTCTCCGTTCATGTCATCCCACACTCCAGTGGCTCGCTGCCCAGCCTGAGTCACCCCTACCAGTCATAATGCATTGGCCAGCACACAAGTCATTGTAGAGCAGCGGAGGGAGGAGGCGGAGAGGGGCGCAGCACACCGTCTGTGGCACATTTACCAGACGTTTGATGAGAAGGCTAGAGAGAGGGAGAGGAATTGAATATTCATAGGGGATGATGGCAAGACGGGCAGCGGTGAGGATGATGTGTAATAGTATCTACTGGCTGCTTTTTGCGGGAGCTGGAGTCTGTGTGTGTGTGTGTGTGTGTGTGTGTGTGGCGAAACGACCCAGACGGACTCTTAAGTGCCAGTTTCTATCAGACCGAGAGGTGTGTCATGTCACCCTTTTATAAAAGCTAATACCTACTTGCTGTATGCCAGATGTGATGATGGCTGAGATGGCTGCGCCCCCAATAATGTAATCAGAGAGATCAAAAGTGCACAGAAGGCATTAAAAGTCTGGCATCATTCATGCACACTGTGACTCAGAATCTGAATGTTATTATTCTCTCAGGGTTCAGTCACACCAGCCATGATGACAGCAACATTTCAGAATCAGTTGATTACTTAAGTCACCATGTTCGTTGTGTTTGTTCGTGGAGGAAAAGTCAATTTACGCAGTGCTTCCAACACATTGGATTCAACTGTGGTGAACTTTGATTTGCACATTTGTACTGTTGATGAATTGCAAATGTTTTTTCTTGACAGAGCTGACCTTTGAGGACAGGGAAAGCCATCGGGTCAAAAACGAAGGAAAGTATCATATTAGCTGTTGCACATCCAATTTGATATCACTCTGCTCGGCTGAAAGAGTGGATAGTACAAATACGTTGCCTTAAATTTACTCTTCAAACTTAAAGCTGCAGTCTTTTTATGTTACCATCACTTGACTGCTTGTATGTGAAAGGTTTTGCTTGTGGTAATGAACCCACACAGAACTATCACCCGACTCTGCATCCCCTCGCCTCTACTACAAAGCTTTATAACGCTTTTCAACACATAGTTTTGGTTCTCCGGCACGCAATTTTAATGTTTTGTTTCACTCTCATCAGCATCATTTCCAGTAGCAGCTGTTTGAGAGAAAAGCCTACAAACCCACTGTACCCTACCTACCTGCCCAGCACCAAACAGTGATTAGGTGGTGAATATAGTTGGCAGCTAAAGGAACACATATTTCCCTCAGGAGTTGGTAGAGACCAAAAACAGAGCTAAAAGAGAGTGAACGCGACTTCCAATTACTGTTAAAATTCCTCTGTGTGTGTGCTGGATGTCTCAAGTTTGCCATGTCAAGTTAAAAAGCGACAGTATAGCAGAGTTTGTGGATTGTTTCCTTCATTGCAGGTTTAATGTACTGTACAATAGGCGACTGAGGGGTCTGATGGTTGCTTCATGCTTCATATTTTGTATGGACACGTGAAATATACAAACATCACAGCAGCTTCTTTAATATCAATAATAACATAAATTAACAATTTGCTTCACACTTTTCTGTTCTGACAAATTAAACGAATACCAAGACAAGATTACATCAAGCATCTTTGTTCATATGTGTGTCGATAGGGTCAAATCTGAATTTGTATCACAGCACTCCTTTAACACTTTAAATCCATCATAATGTAGCTTGAAGGTCAAATTGAAGAGAGTGTAAAATGTTTGAGATATATTCACATCTGCCTTTTATGTTGTCTCTCTTGCTTTGCCTGCACGTTCTCCCTTCTCTGAAGAGTCAGTTATTCCAGTTTTACCGAGACATATGAGCGCTGACATCTAAAACACATATCCCCATGTGAGCCTCAGCGCCTCTTTCCCAAGCAGTTCACAGTGGAAGGTGAGCCCTGTACGAACACTGCCTTCTAATCCTCTGCCTGTCCACAAATCTCTCCTTGAACACGTGCTTGACACTGACCACTGCCACTGGCTGTCGTCAACATGCCGTCCGTTCCCCTTCCCTCCATCCTGCACAGGGTCAAGAAGGTGAACCGTCCACACCCTCCAGCCCTTTGCAACCCTTGCGAGGCCTCGCTGTGTCTCGCCTGCAATGCTCAAACGCCTTGTGGATCAAATGAGCGTTCAGGCCCGCTCGCCGTTCAGCAAGGTCTCTGTAGCTGCCACCCCATTGGCTATTAGAGATTTTTGTTGGCAGGCACGGTGATAAAAGCACAGACATTATGGTAATAAAAAGGCTGGCAGGCTCTGGAAAGGACTGACTCTCTCTCTCTCTCTCTCTCTCTCTCTCTCTCTCTCCCTTACTCTATCCATCTCGTTTTGTCTCATATCTCCTCTCCCTTCCCTCATCGCTCTCTTTAGCTCTTGGTTCCGATACACTGGTGCCGAAGTCCATACTGTCATCTGTACGATCAACGGAGCCTGACGAACGGGGAGGAGGAGTGAGACAGAGGGGGCAGAGGGAGACAGAGGGATGTCTGCTGTGTGTGTGTGTGTGTGTGTGTGTGTGTGTGTGTGTGTGTGTGTCTGTGTATACGGGGGAGAAGTTGATCAGACTGGAGTTGTAGAAGTCCTTGAGCAAAGTCACGTTGTGGAGGAGGACAAAAGAGGCGGGAATGGCTGCTGACACCCTGGAGGAAGCCTTGACAAAAGGGCTTCCGTACACGAAGACCTTTCCTTCGTGCATCAGTTGGGATGAGCTTTGAATGTTAAATATTTAACAGCAGCTTGCATCGCTACCAGTATCGATTAATGCCCAAGCCGTCATTAAAGCTGCCCTTCCAGACCAGGTGTGGGCCTGACTTAATTCAGACACAGCACAGTGATCGAACAGTTTGTGTGTGAAACGTGTGGTTACAGATCACAGTTTTCCCTTTATTAGAAAAACTATTTATTATATTCAAATGTGCTGCATATCTTGCATGGATTCCCACAAATGTCCTGTGAAATGGGTGCTCTGCTTTGGTTATCTATGTTCTACACAGCCAGCGAATATGAAAGCGCTATTCTAATGATGTTTTTATTAGTTGGTTTCAAGGCACAGCTGCTCCACACATTAAACAAACAAACAAGACGTTGTTTCTGGACTCAAAGCCAGCATTTCACGCATCTGTCGGGACCGTCATAAGCTATGGAGTCTATAGTTGTGGTGTTAGGCTCTGGAAAATGTTTGAAAAACGATTGAGGATAATGAAGCAAGGAGGAGAAACCCTGGATTAAAGTTTCCTCGTCTCACCCTTCACACTTTGCTGAGCAGGGGATGATACTGATGATGCTGCTGGATACGACACACATGTTTTCATTAGGCAGATATACCTTTTTTGATTAATTGGATTAAGTGGGTGAATAGTCAGCCAAGTGATAGCATAAGAGGGTTTTGTGTGCAAATTTAATTTGATAGGTGTGCGGTGCATACAATTAGGAGAACTGTGTAGATGTTTCTGTGCAGCAGATAAGCTGTTAGAGTAAGAAGAAAAAAAAGAGGTAGATAGGGTGTGTTTGTGTGTGTGTGTGAGGAGAGTCTTATCCTCACTGACCTCCACTGTTGGTTAGCCCGAGGATGGAGAGATGACACAGTGGGAATGGGTAAGCTAGTGTGGGCGGCCTTTGGTGCAAGAGGGAAGACACATGGAAGAATTCAAATGTGCCGTGTGCAGCTTTTACCATCAAAAAATCATTAGCACATTAATTTGGATTTATTTTAGCGTGAACAATCAAAGCTGAGGCGATTGGTCGTATCTACAAGCCACTATGCTGCATTTTAAATATGACCCCGCTGCGCTGAAATCTCCATGACCACAGTAATATGACACTGCGCGGTGGAAATATAGAGCTAGAGCTTCTAGAGGGGCTTACAGCAGCACATCGCGCAATGGGCTGTTAACAGAAGCTCAGGTCGGTTAGAAATGTTTCGCAAGATTTGTTGAAACGGCAACAACAGAAGATGTTAACAGTTAGACTCAATGGACAAGAAGCATCCACATTAAGTGTTATCTCATGAATAGGACAGGATGCCCTATGGGCACTGCCGGAGTCGAGTGAGGAGCCGAACCTCGCTTCTCAACCTTTTAGTTTTTTAACCTTAAACAGAGCCATGCTAGCTGTTTCCCCATGCTTCCAGTTTTTTGCTAGCTACAAGCTGACTGTCTCCTGGTTGTAGCTACTTATTCAGCAAACAAAAATGAGTGGCATCAAATTCCTCATTAAACTCTCCGAGAGAAAGCAAGAAAACATATTACCCTAAACGTATGGCTATAAAAAAGGCTCCAGGTGCAATCTTAAACCTGCAATAGCTGATTTTGGCCACGTGGGGGCAGCGGAAGCGAGTCATGAATACACCTATATATTATAACGTTTTAAGTTGATATAGTGAAATAGTTGCGTATTTACACATCCAGCAGATACAGAGCCACATCAATCACTGTCTTCTGAGAGAACTATCTGGCTCCTCAGCTGCTAAGTGCTCCACTACACTATATGCTCAGGAGCTAGTTGCTAACTTTGCTGCTTGGCAATGTGCAGGTAACGTGAGCTTCAAAGCCTTTTTGTAGCTGAAAAGCCTGCTGTGACTGAATACGACGCCATATGAACACAGTGACAGCGAACCAAAACAGTAGAATCGCTGGCTTGACAGCAAAACAATGAGCTGAGACTCGTAAAGCTTTCCATAGCTGAGGGGAAGTGTAGATTTGTGTAATAATGCTCAATTAAGTCTTCAATGTGATCCATTGTTAATATAAAAACATTGTTTATACCTGTTTTAAAAGTGAATTGTGTGTGGGAACAAAGAGGTAAAAAGTGAGTCATATTTTTGTATCTGTTCTTGTTTTCCAGAAAGCTACCTCAATCAAAGCCATAAGCTCAGTGGTCTTCACTCAACCCTGTGCCACTGAAATCATGTTTACGCAGGATTGCGTTGGAGCCAAACACAAGAGCAGGTGATTTCGCTGATTAGTTCCTCCCCTCTGACTGAAGGTGTGCTAATCAGCGAAATGAAACGCTCAAGTGTTTGCTACAGACGCATGCGGCTCTCTACGGCACACCGTTTGGTCTACTACCGGGTTTATCTTCATCTCACTTTTTGCTCATCTTGTTGCTTAATGTGTATCAGAACCCTTCCATCAGTTTATCTCTTTCTCACATGTTCCTGTCACCCAAGTGCTGTCATCTTCACAGCTCTCTGCCCCAGCTTTCCTATTTCTCTTCTTGCCATCCCTCATACTGAAGCGCATGCCTTCTCTTCCCACTGTATGTGAATAATACATGGCCTCTGAGGCTTCGGATGCGGAGGGAGAATAGGATCCCTGGCCTGGGCTGTTTTTTTCTGTCTGCTCACCTTCTGGGACCCTCACGCTCACAGCGTCTGGCCAGCTGCTGTGAGGAATACTGATGATCTCCTATAACACACACACAGCCACACTGTTAAAGGCAGCTCACGTATATGCAAACCTTTTTATACTATGCGTGTGCATGAGCGCGAGACCCTAATGCAAATAATATATCCGAAACTTCATGATCTGCTGCCTGGTTATGATGTAGCTTTATCTTTCTTAGGATAATGGTCCATCATCACTTGTTGTCTTGGGTAATTTATTGTGCATATCCTGAAACCGCATTGGAAAAACATCTGCTCTCAACAAAACAACCCATAATGGAACACCAGCTTCTGGGTCCTTTTAATGAAATGACAATTACAAATTCACAGGTAGCTTCTCTTCCCCCAGAAGCCCTTTTGAAAACACGACATCATAACAGGGACAAATGAGAGCAAGTCTCCCTCTAATTGATAACCTCATTACCTATATCTACCAAGCTATTAACAGCACCCCGCTCTGTAGCGCCCGGGTCACTGGGTCACCACTGGGACTCGCATATGAGAGCAGTCAGCATTAAATTGGTACAAGCTGGCTGGGCCTCCGTGTGCTATACACTAGCTTTCTGCTGTCAAATGGCTCTGCCGGACACACATCTCAACGGGGCACCGCCTGCAACCAGCTGCACTTTGATGATACAAACAGAGAGAGGGACACACGGGGATTTTGGACAGAGGGAGCTGGCGATGGAGGTGTCAGGTGTCTGAGGTTGTTATCACCAAAGCTGACAATGTCTTTGTTCTTCCACTTTCTGAGATGTCTGGATGTGCTTCAGGAGAAGTATTTGAAGGAAAAGATTCAACGAATCATGCAACTTTGTGTCTGTAGGTAGTGTACTGATGTTGGATGATACCACCTGACCCGGGGGGTTCATCCTCTGAGCTCTACAGTTGAAATGAGTTTGTTTGACGGCTTTATGGGCTCTGTGTAAGGCCGCCATTAAACACATTTAATATTGTTCAGGTTGGTTCACAGGCTCCAGACACTAGTACACGTTTACACATCGTGACTCTCGAGATGCATTTCACCGATCAATCACAGACAATCATTTGCTTACTTAAATTAGCGATCAGTTGTGATAAACCTACATTAATTGATTTTTTTGTAGAACTCGTATTATCACCTTAAAGTTTGTATAAAGTTTGAATTTTTTATTTTAAAGTAAGGGGTTAGCGAGCAGTCATTCCCCTTTGAGCTCAGTTTTGGTCTCCATCGACTCCGTTTCCATTTACAACATTATGACAACAGTTAAATAAATATTTTCTACAAAACGATCCAGAGTAAAACAAGATGTAATACTGATAAGTTTTTATTTCCATATCTGATCCTTTTTAATATTAATTATTCATGCTGTTGGAAATTGACTTCATGGCTTCATGCCTGGTTTTTATTGATTAAACGTCAACTCAGCTGCCGTCTTGATGGTTATTTTGTTAACTTCATAAAAAGGCAGTATGTGGTGTTCTTGTCCATGTTCATGATTTGAGCGATTCTCTGCTCAATTGGCACACATTATGTGAGCGCACATAACGACCGACTTCATGAATCCTAACTAGAGAAGTCACAAGTCAATTTAGTGAAATTGATCAAAGCCGTAGTACAAAGTCACACTTAATGAAGCGTGACTTTCATCGAGTGTTTTCTTTGCAGACAACCAGCAAGATCCTGAACAAGAACTAAACATCCATTCAACCATGCACTTTAAAAACATGGCAGTAGATTACAATATCTGCAGCAAATCATGTGACAATGTTGACCAGTTTAGTCATAAACTATAAATTTCCAAACTATGAAGTATTATTCTGTGTTATACCTTATACAGCTCAGAAAGCTGTCTAAAAGCTTAACATGTTTATTTCACTCATCGGATTCTTTCTATTTACATCTCTTTATGGTTGGAAACGATTTCACAAGAGATTGTTGTTGTTGTTGTAACCACAAAACTATTTGCATAATACACTTATGCTGAAGAAATTAAATAAATTGCTGTTAAAAGAAAAAATATCCTGAAATACTCTTGACAGGAACTTTTGGGATCTCAGTTTTGGATTTGTACCAAAAGATGAGAATAAATGCCACAAAACAAACTTCACTTTGAAGCTGCACAAATCAACTTTTTTAACAACTGATATTATGTGTAGTGTGAAAGGGATCGCTCATGAAGACAAACCCACAGAGAAACACCCAACTCTGCGTTTCCCCTCCGCTCTACCGAGCACTTGATGCAGAAGCTCTCCAAGAGATCCCATTTTCCCCCTTCTTCAGAAAGCCTGATAACCAGACTGAATTTCCATCGTTCAGCAGTCAGACAGTGATATAGAGAGTGATCCTGCCCGTCCTGCCAATGTCTTTTTCAGTCAAAAACGGAAGCAGAAGCTGTCATAATGTTGGCGGCTTCTCGGAGCCAATAATATGCCTGTTAAAGAGTTGTTATTTCTGGATCCATCTCATCCACGCTCGTCACGATTTATTTCAGGTTTACACGTTTCTTTTATTTGTCATTTTACAATGAAAGGTAAGTTGTAGTCCCTTCCCTCTACACATCAAATGTATATTTAAATTGAAATAAAATAAAATCAAACAATATATACATACTTGTCTACATTTATAGCGAGTGAGACTTTGATTTATAGTGGGAATGACAGTAATTCAAAAGGTAGTGGTATTTTAATGTGCAAAACCAGCATAACAGAAAGTTCCATGCAATTTATAGATTATTAGATAGATAGATAAATAGCAAGAAAGATGATGGGACTTTCTTAATCCTACTAAGCTCTGTTTGATGGGATGTTTTCTAACAAGAGCAACGGCTGTCAACGGGCTCAACACCAGACCCATATGGATCACTGAACAGACTGGAGGTGTGGGCGGGGATCCAGACGTCTGGCATCGGGCTATGCTATGCTAACAGGCTATACAGTGTGCTAAAAAGTGAGCCATTGGTTTAACACAATATACATCCATTTACACGTTGACAGTGAGAGACAGGGAAGAGCTTGCTAATGGAGCCAATTTTGATCGTCCCTTCGACGTGCAGTCAGATTTGGACGTGAACAGCGGTGGTGGATATATACAAATAAGATCAACAGGATGCTTAGCGAGTGTTTCCTGATGGACGCCCACAGGAAGGTGGACTTGAGTGGCAGCTTGGCAGCCAGTGGTGGAGAGATCCATCATGTCATGACAGGAAGGAGAGGGCTCTGACGTCTTGGCCTGCCCTGAGAGGCCAGCGCCTGTCAGCTTAATGAGGCTCCCACTGACAGGTGATGTGGTTGTAAGATTGTGTGTGTGTGTGTGTGTGTGTGTGTGTGTGTGCGAATGTTCGTGCGCGGGTGTGGATTTTCACAGAAGTTGAACAAGTGCTTCGTTAGCATGACTTCTAAAGCTAATATGTCCGTTATTGTATATCTAGCATGTCTCCATGTTACGCTTTGATGCGTTTTCTTAGTCTCCATTTGTATCTGTTAGACTTGGGATGTGACCATGGGGGTTGTTTTCCTCCATAGTCCAGCACGGCTCACTAGGGATATTTGTGCAGCCACTGAATCCCACCCGCATCTAAATCTAGAAAAGTCTCTCAAGTTCCCCAAAGTTGCTCTAGCATGACCAAGTTACTCCAACCTGTGTGAGTGCCCCTGAAAACATTGTGTATATATAACTCTTTAAACTCTCCTTCTCTAACTTCCTCTTCCCCTCCAGTGCGCCTGCCTGCCTCTGAAACTCCCTCACCTCTTCCCCTCAAACCACCCACTCATCTTCCGTTCCTCATGTGAGGGTATTAGGTTCACACAGTAGAATATAGATGAATCTAGCATGGACACCTCTATTGATTTCTCCCACACCACAGACACCAGGGATAATGAAAGGGTTTTCCTTGCCCCCCCCCCCCCCCCCCCCCTCAAGTAGCCCTGCGTCATATTTCTTCTTGAGGTCTTGAAGTGGAAGACCAATTGAAAGAACTGGGGTTGATACCACTGATGCGGTAGACTGCGCTTGTCTGATATGTTCACCGTAATCGGTGTAAGGTGTGTAGGCTTGTACTGTAAAGAAAATTAGGGGAACAGATGATAACATCTGTTTGTTTTCTATCAATTGGCTATTAGCTAAACCCTGTCCTCTCAGTTAGTGATGCTACGCCTATCAGTATTTCCGTTATATGCAGTTTACAATGATAATGGTGACAAATTACCACCTGAAATTCTTTGTAAAAATGGGTACTTGATTTTAGACAGCAGTAGACAAAAGCATGCTTACCATTTCCAGCTGAAGTGACGACTGTTGATAGCAGATTTTATGAGCTTTAGCTAGCTAATTATGCTAACACTAGCTCCATCCGTTGGATGGAAATGCTGTGTTTTTAATGTGTCCAGCTGACCCATATTAAAACACTGTAAAGGGGTCCTAAATGCACTTATTGCTGGCAGATGATGTAGGCTACTGTTAAAGTCATGGAAATAAAGGAGACGCATTGTTCTTGTTTTGCAGTGTATTGTAGAGCTAGTTATGATCCCGGTATATTATGTATGATGAGGAAAATGTTTCATTCCAACACAACCCTATTTTGTGCTTAGCTTACGTCCTTTTTAGGATTTTCAAACCGCATGTTTTCACTTATAACATTAAGAGAAGGCTTTGTTGAGGACTAATGATGAATTTCCTTTATGTGTATTAGCGGTAACATTGTCTGAAACCCACAACATCTATTCTTCAGCTATAAGTTGTCAAGAACGTGATATTATCTAAAAGTAAGTTGTTGTTGTCATATTTCGGCTCGGAATTTATCATCCCACAAAATACACCCAGAAGACTTCCTGAAAAGCTTTGAGACAGTATTTTTTCATTGTCATTATTTTTGGTGTAAATACAGTTTACAGTTAAGCAGCCAACTGGGAAGTTTATGTCACTTTGATACTGATTGGATGGGGATTCAAGTCGTACAGTGTAGACTGATGGACTGCCCGAAGCAATGGTGGCCATTTGGGAGCAGCGAGGGGCTGATTTCTCTTCTTTTAATCTGGTCACACTGGGCTGGGTGTGTCCTCATTTGGTTGTTCGTAGCTCTAATGGCAGCAACACTCTGGAGGACTTAATTACTACCCAAGCAGCGCTCAGAGATACGATTGGAATGTTAAAGCCACTTGCCTTTTAATTGCTGCCATTTCTTCCCCTCCGCGAAAAGAAGCCTCTCTTTTGAGTCCGTATGAAAGGAGTTTGGGAAAGGCCAAAGTAGAAAAGACCAAAACAAACAGTGTTACAATAAAGCTAAGGTCTGTGGGCACATTATTTCCTGGGGTTTGTCAGTGTCTTAGATCTTGGTATTGATTGAGAGACATCCCTTGGAATTTTCCCTGCACAGTGTCAAACAGCGTATGTGCTTAAATATGTTGTGTCTTTATTGATTTCTTCATGAAGCTCTGCTCAGATAGAATATTGAGCGATTCAGCCTGCGCCGCCGGCACAGACTGCTCTCCCATGTCTTTCTGTTTCTCTGCACCCAGAGGGGCGCCTGGTATCCACGGCGCTGAAGGGAGAGACTCCTATCATGGGAACATGACGAGCAGGTGCCCGGTGCGTGCACGTGTTCGTGTGCCGGTGCCTGCAGGCTTGATCTCTTGGGCTTTTCTTCTGTGACTCTGCATCAAACATGCGGATCGGCCCTGACGAGCGATCTCAGGTCAACATTGATGAGCTAAGAATAGATGGGGATACATACACTTAAAAGCATTTGGTCACATGGTTAATAGGTTTTGGTGATACATAAAAGAACCCATAGGTATGTAAAAGACAAGGAGAGAGGTGAAAACCGCCGCTCTCGTTTCCTGCTTATTTTCACCTGACCACATTGCATTTCAAGGGTACACATCCTGCGTATTTAAAAATAGCATAAACTGTCCATGTAACCTCATTTAAGATCTCCTCTAGGGCTTGAAATCATGAAATGATTTATCAGAGTTGACACATCAATTTCTCTGCGCTCACAAATTCTGCTGCATATGCTCGCTGCATATGCTTTTGCTCATGAGATTATTTCCCTCTGAACGCTGTCACAGGTGTACATTTTGACAACTTCTCTTTTTTTTCTTACAATAGAATGCTGTCACTTTTAATCAAACCAGCACATTTATCAGTTTGAAGCTTTGAAATGAAAATCCAGCCCTATTTATTACTGTACTGTACATAATTCTCATCAGTGTATTAATATTCAGTGGAGGAACATGAATCTATCATTCAGTCCCCCTTTTATTTTTAAGTATAACACTATTCAGACTCCCGCTAATGAAAATATTCCATTTAATTATATGACGGCTGCACATTCTTAAGACAGACGACTGACGCATATGTGACAAGCTTATTAAAAATCTAAGAACGTTCATATCCAGTGTTATGAAGTACAGTATATGCAGAGAATGTTTTATGGTGATATGTAAGTGATTATAGTACACTAAGTCCTCTCTGTCTATCACCTCTCTTATCACTCTTTCGACCTCCTTTTATTGGTCTTTTGCTCTTTTTCCCAGTCGGCCGTCTCTTGGGTTTGTATAAAAGAAGTTTGGAAGACTGGAGGATGGTAGTCAAGGTTTAATTCCTCCATGGCTATTGGTCAGCTAGCTGGCCTCATCGGAAACCAGATTGGGTCACCTTTCACTGTCACAGATTTTACAAATCCCCTTCCATAATGTCAGGACTGCTGTTCCAGGAATGTGTTATTTAGCTGTAAGGTTCCACTGGTATTTCCTCAAAAGTTATATGACTTTTAGAATATGCTTCTTCACTGATATGTTCGATAGTATTGTCACCATATAGGTGGACTGAGTCCTTAAGTGTTATAGTTATTGATTGCAAAGGGGCGGGTTCAGGTGATGTCTGTCCAGTATGTGTGACATGTTAAAGCTGCTGTGTTTGAACTGGATACACAAAACTGGCTAAAATATTTTGTGTGTAGTTATTATGAAGTGTTACCAACATTTTCTATAATAGGACAATGATTGGAAGAAAAAACAGTTCGACACTAATACATTGTTGCATTGAAGATGTTAGTTTGAGATAATCAGTAAATTCCAGTAAATGAATTCCTAGAATTCCAAGAAGGCTTTTGGAAAACACAAATGCCGGCGGAAATGTGAGAATATACTGTATGTGACAGTAAAATGAACTTGATAATGGATATTCTTTGGATATTCATTTGACACCTCAAACAAGTAAATCGGATTGCTGTAATTACCTGAGGAGGAAGATAAATTTATGATCCAATTTTTAATGAGTAATTTGTTTTTGGTTTTAGAAACTCTGCAACCCCCACTATTCCGAACTTACAGTTTATAAACAAGGATGCCGTTCATAAGTGTGCAGACGCAGTTTGGCAATGGGAGTGAAATAGCTTATCAAGCTATGCAAGGGCATTTCAGCAAGGGTTGGTAATGTTGAGAAACTAGCAAGAGTCCACTAGATTAAATCTAGTGTACTCTAATCTAGTGTACTCTTGCTAGTTTCTCAAAATCTAGTAGATTTTGGTAATTATCCAACCGAAAAACCCAGCCCAGTCTTGCCAACTCTTTTCCGATGAAAGTAGCAAGCCGCACTAGATCCTAAAGACAAAGTCTCCATGTCAGCAACTCTGACAGCCCGTCCCTTTAGGCCTCCCTCCAAAGCCACTATACCCGAAATGTACCATAATACACATAAACAACGAACATGGATATTGTTACTCGCAGCTGTTAAGTTAGCAGCTTGTGGAAGACCCCTGTGTCGCACAATGAGTGCACGGGCAGAATACGCACAAGTAGTCAAGTTGATAGGCAGGTATAGGTCCTCCAATCAAGATGGGCTTTTTACAGTCCTGCAACAGCCACAGATACCGGAGTTTCTTCTTTTTCTGAATTGTCAGAGCACTTGATTCATTGATAGCTGTTGGGATGTAATAAGAATTTCAACAAATATAACAAAGAATGTTTTTGAAGAACATTATTAACCCTACCTTTAAAAAGATTGCAAATGCTTGGAGGGCTGCACTCCATCGTCCAGATAGGTGACACAGTTGAAATGATAGTTTACATTTTACATTTTTGCCTTTCATGGACCGACGAGTTCCCGGGCCGGGGCCACACCAAGCACAATCAAATTAAGGATCACATATGGGTTGAGGGTATATATTGTACCACAGCATAGTTAAAAAAATATGTTGCATCTATTGTAATTGATGACTGATTTAACGTTATTTTCTTTTTCAACACAATTGTACCTCAACCACGTCTTCATTTTTGTAATCATGAAGACAAGGATCCCCTAACTTGAACCTATAGCACGATGTTTCCTAACCTGAACAAAGCACTTATTTGAACTGAGCTCAATGATGTTGTCCTGCTGATCGTGGCGTCGGATCAGAAAAAACACTTCTATCTGTTGTTCTAGAGGGCATGGACAAATGACACACATTTTGTCATTTAGTGTGGAGGACTTGTACAGTAGTATGTTTCGTTGTTAAAGGATTGTGAAAAAAAAGGTGAATATACATGAAGCGTCACGATGCTCCTTATGATGCTTTGGCTGCTGGATTACTAAAGACACCCTCTGTTTTGTGTAAGTGTTTGTTGCAGACTATATAGAGTATATTCTGTGTAGACACAGCACACAGTATCTTGGAACATAACTCTGCAGCGTTGCAATGAACCTTCTCAAGCTGACAATGCATTGAGTGTGTAAACGGTGTGAGCATATTTGCATTCAAACAAGCTCATGCATAAGAGCTTGTTGGAACTGTGGGTAAAATAAGACCTGGATGAAAATTCTTATTCTGCCATGAGCGGTAACAATCATGTAACACAGCGGGTTTGTATTTATATAATCTGCAAGAAATTATCCTTTTTTTTTTCATTGCAGCTAAGCGACAGTGTATCCTTGGTCTCAACAAAAAGTTTGAAAAAGGTGTTATTTTGACTTCCATAGATATTATGTCTGGTCAAATCTTTCGGTAATGACATTGTCTGGGTCTCACAGTGTTTTTTAAATACCGGGCCTTTTACCCTTCCACAAACTTTTAGTAATTGGCAGACCAAACAAAGAACTCAGAGTGTTTGCACAGAGATGTTTTGCTGTGTGTGTGTGTGTGTGTGTGTGTGTGTGTGTGTGTGAGAGAGGCTACAGCATGCCTATTCATAATGCGTGTGTATTTCTCTGTTTTTGAGCTGAATGTGAATATGTGCGATTGGACACACAAATGTGAATGCATGTGCACATTGAACGGATGCGCTGAGAAGTAATTGGTTTGGTCCGCAGAATCACCAGTGGAACAGCAGAGGACAGGAGGAGAGGAGAGAGAGAAGGAAGAGAGAGGATGCTTTGCTTCAGCTCATTAGCCAACGCCTGTTAGCTTGGAAATAAATTGGGTGAGATTCCACCACTGGAGAGACTGATTAGTTCATTTTTCTCCTCCCCCCCGACTGATCCGTCGTAGGTGTAGCGAGGCAAGGCCGCTTCTCTCTCTCTCTCTCTCTCTCTCTCTCTCTCTCTCTCTCTCTCTCTCTCTCTCACACACATGCCATGTGAGGCCAAGCATGCATTCACTCAAATCAGCGGCCCATGGGTCCCGGAACAGATGTGATTGAGACAAGTGTCAGATGACTTGCAGCCTGCCGCAGTTCAAAGGTGACCTCGTCCTGCAGTGTCTCTGCCTGGCTGGGCTCACAGCCAGCAGTTTGGGGCTCCATCAAGTGCGGGCTGACAGAAAACCTCCAGAAGCATGCAGGGTGATGGGGATTCTTGCTTATGAGGAAAACCACACAAAAACTGTGTTGCTGGTCGCTCTGCAGAGATGTGGGGTGCTTTGCCAGCAATGTTTTTTGTCTGCTGATCACTGCTAGCATATGGTTGTGAGACGTCATCCGTGTCATCGCATCGGCAGTGGATAATGCCGGTATAAAAGCTGAAATTTGGATCATTTCCTGTCCTTTTTAAAAACCCTGGAATGTGGTTAACAATCTTTGCATGCTGTTCAAAACACCGGCTGAACACTTAACCAGACTGAAAGGGCCATTGTCCTCCCGAATGAAAGCGCCTCAATTTGGCGAGGAGTGCAATAGAGAATGGAGATGATTTTTTAAAATAAGTATTCGCTGCAGTAATTGACTAGAATACGTGTTTGTGGAAAAGCAGCAAAGCACTTCACCGTCGGGCTGTTTTTGATGAGTTTTGTCAAGACTCTCTGTACATGCATGCCTGTTCACCCCCTCATACCCACTTACACACAGCTCATCAGAAGATATGCATTAATAGACATCAATAGACAAACTGATAAACTTAACTTAACTAACCGCTGAGCACAAATGCGTGATCAGGTGCACATTCAAGTGCTAATTTTGTGTACAGGCACATGTGGCAGAATGGGTCTGTTTAAAACTACATGCCCAAATGCACTCACACACACACACACACACACACACACACACACACACACACACGTTAATGGTCAATCACGGAATAGCCTGTCATCTTTCTCCCTCCACCGCTCCGCCCTCCTTAATAACATCATTAATCAGGAGTGTCAGCGCTGAGATATGGGTCGATAAACAATTTGGTGCAACATGCCTAATGGAAACCGGAGTCATTTAATATATTCACCTGCTTATAAATCCTACAGATTAGACCCTGCTGTCTGGAACCCGCCCACCAAAGGTATTATGCAATATTTTCTTTAACATGATACATCATATATATGATTTAAAGACATCTGTGCCAAACCCAAAGTATGTACTCCAGGGTTTTATCACTCAGCATACCTGACCTCAACACCTGTTACACACCTCAAAGTCTTTGGCTCTCTGTGGAGCCTCTTCCAAGGTTGATTGATGTCTTTGATTCAAGTTTGATGTTCACGGACAAATTACCAATAAAACAAATAAAATAAATAATCTAGTTTTTAACGACTGATGTACCAAGCAGTTATTAATGTGGCGGGAAGGCGATAATGTCAGACCAATAGGCCCCATGAATTGGGATAATAATATTATTTAATTTTAGTACTTCGAGATATAATCAAATAATAAATCATGAATCATACAATCAATGATTATATAATCAAACAAATGTTATACATGTTTGAACCATATAAACTAGAGGCATAAAATGCAGTGATGCTGGGTCTTATTGAGTTTACTAGAAATATTACGGGTTTGAGGACGGATCAGAAGTGACAAAGTAGCATTCTGAGTGAGTTATTAAAATCTTCCCCTCCTCTCTCTCTCTCTCAAAACACAAACGCACACCTTGAGCTTCGGCACTTGACTCCGCTTGTCTGCGTCCTTGTCTCAGACCTCAGTCCTGACAGTTACTGTAATGCATAAAGTTAACGGTTTGCAGGACACAGATTTGTGTGTCAGTTTTGGTGTTAGTCGCCTAAGATTTCTTTAAT
Organism: Pholis gunnellus; assembly: GCF_910591455.1. NCBI lineage: Eukaryota > Metazoa > Chordata > Actinopteri > Perciformes > Pholidae > Pholis > Pholis gunnellus. The sequence goes on from NC_136531.1 coordinate 17,289,539, forward strand.
CTATCACACATTTTTTATTACTTATTTCTTATTCTCAAGAAATCTTATTCCTCAATTTTACAGATTGCAGAATAAATCAGCTAATCAATTAGTCAACAAAATCATATGGGTGTTGGTCGACTACACATTTCCAGAACAGCCTCAGTGGGAGTGAGTAATAAAAGAATGCTGGCCCGTGCATCACCAATAAGAAGTCAAAACTTGAATGGAGATATCCCACATGCAGGTTACGGGTAGTTGGTGACTCGTAGATGTCAATGTCCCCTCCCCCGAGACCATAAAAAGATAATCAGGTATTGCTAATGATGGATAGACCACAGCACTTTAGTACTAAATAATGTGTTATTTATTTATTGATAGAATTATTGGAGTTTAATTTGTCAAAGATAAATAGATACAGTAAAGAAAAAACTTTACTTTGGTCGAAACTACTCCGGCAGCATCTGTGGTTGATGATTAATTTCAGACACGGGCACAAAGCCTTGATGGGAATAGGATCACACTTTTGATTTGCCCACATCACACCCTCGGAAATGGATGTACAAAGTTGTGCACATAAAACACTGTGGATTGAAAGAGGCCAAACTGGATTCTGGATCTCCGTAGTTCATGGCCAATAACACACACAAAACCACACACACACACACACACACACTTACACACACACACACACACACACACACACACACACACACACACACACACACACACACACACACACACAAGCGGAGCATCCAACTTTGTGGGTAACTGGTCGACACTCTCATGCCAGACTGGTGGGGGGAAGAGTGTTAACTGGATTAGTCATGCATACACAGTTTCAACTCTCACTCTGTGTGTGTGTGTGTGTGTGTGTGTGTATGTGTGGTTTTGTGTCCATACATACACATCCATGGCTGCTGCCTGAAGTATCTCTTGCTGTCACTACATCAGCCTGCTGGGCTGTGAGGCTGCCACGTACAGTTCCTTCATGTTTGATAAAAGATGTAAAATGTTTCCCTTCTCAGTAGCTTGATGATGCTCACTGTTATGGTGTTATTGGCTTGGTTTGCCCTACCTGCATAGTCTTCATCTCTCCTTTTATTTTCACCTTTCACAGCTGTTGGTTATAGTACCTATGAAGACGGAGCAGACAAATGCATGCATGTACGCATTAACACACGTTCCATGAGGGCTGGATTCCTGGCTGAGCCTGATCTTGAGCTGGCCGCCTCTCTCTCGTCTTTCTGTGTCAGCTCCCCTGAGTGACATAAAGCCTGAGTGGACATGGCACCGTCATCTGACTGGGACCAAATGGGCCATGAGTAACGACAGGGGACACCCAGCCCATTGGCTAATTGTCCTGAATAATGAGCCTGGTTCTCCTCTCTGATTGGTGTTGGAGGTGGGAGGTTGGCAGGTCCATCCACAGTTTACAGCGTAGTGTCGCTAAAATGGATTTGTCAGATGACTGCTGAGGTGGCAGGAGTCAAACCTCCATTTCCCATCCACCCACTGCAACATACACACACCATGCGAGGAATAAGCCCTCGTAGGCTACTGCTCAGCTACTCTGCAGAACAAGGATATCGCTCAGAGACAGCTTTTGTTTCTGTATTCAGGCTGCAGTGGACTTACAGTCCAGTGGCGGCTGGTGGAAAATGTTCTAGGTAGGGCCATCCAATCAATTTCAGCAAACATCCCAGTATGATTTACTGCAAACAAATGAAGGTATCAAACACGCATTACTACTTTGCAGTTAAATATTTAACATTTATTCCAACACGAAAAAAAAGCAGTTAATAACACTGTGACAAACACGTCAGGACATCTTATTTTAGTCACCCTCACAGGGAATTCAGTATAATATATATATACAGTATAATATATATCATATAATAATATTCAGTGTAATATACAACACACACATACATATATTGATATATATATAGATATAAGCTATGATGAGTTTTCACTGTTAATTTACCATCTCAATTAAATGTTGATGCCTCCATGACCAAGTTAAGCAGATGAGACTGAGGACAACTATGTAGAAGAACAGATGTTCACTTTATGTGACCTAATATGTAGCTTGACAGAGTTCTCATGTTTCCTTACCTCCTCCTCCCTCACTCCCTAACTGTCCGTGCTGGATCTGTCCCCTGTGTTTTAAAAAGCTAAATACGTTATTAGCATGACTGCATCCAGCTAGCCAAACCTGTCTGGTACAGCTACTAGAGAAGCTTTCTGCTTCTCTTTCCGGCTAGCCTGCTGTCTGATTGTGAGGTCAGGCTGATCTGGGATCAGCTCTTTCACTGAAGTTTCTCCGCCAAACTTCTCCTCTCAGACGGGTCTTGGAGGAGTAGTGCTCGCGCTGGCGCTCACACTGGCCTGTAGAGACTTCTCCTGACGAGAACGCGCAGCTTAATCTATTTGAGGACGCTGATTGGCTAAATTGTATGTCACTCATTTATATCTTTAATCAGCAATTGGCTAAACTGCTTCATAGACCCGCCTCTTTTGGGCCAAATTCGTTTGGCCCCAAGCTGCGCGTTCTGAGACGTGCACACAGATATCATATTTTACACACTACTGGGTACATTCCATAGTTCAAAAACACAAATATTGACAATTTGTATAATTTATTATTATTATTATTATTTATTTTTTGTGTGGCTCAAGGTGGGGCCAGGCCCCATGGCCCTCTATTGGCCAGCCGCCACTGTTACATTCTTAGCCTTTGCTATTTCACAGAGCCGAGACTATTTGATTCAAATCTTTTCTGTGCTGTTGTGATAGTGAAAGTGAAAGTGAGCGAAGAAATTGCATTTACCTGAACCTGTTCATTTTCAGACTTAATTTCTAGAAATATAGCTGCCATTTGTTCAGCATCTGTAACTAAAACACTTTTTTTTTTTTTAAGATGTGTTGCAGCCCAATCCTGTAACAAAGAACAAAAACAACCAAAGGAAAAATAATGATTTCACACAGAAATACAGAAATAACCGAGGCACTGTACTGGCTTTTTGCCATATAGGCATATAGGCTGCTAACTGGACTGTAATACCATTTTGAGTGTGGCTAGTTGCTACTGGTTTCCAACTGGTTCTCTTGATTGGGTTGTCAGATTGTAGCAGCCACTGTGCAACATGCAGAACACAGACATGATTGCAATGGAAACCAGTGCTGACAGAAGACACGGGGGGGGGGGTCGGAGAGAAAGAAACACGTGATAGATGATATGTCTTCATGAGCTCGGTCTGGGCTCATATATTTTACTTGTTTTGATCAAATTATGATCTGAGACTGTCTTACTCCATTGTGCAATATATTAGGGAACAAAGCAATAAATAGAGAAATGTTGAAACAAAAGGTTGAACTCAGGTGCACAGAAAGAAAGAACGACAGCGTTGTCACTGCATGGAGAAACCTTCCTGACTGAAGAGAGTGAAAACAAATAAGCTTATTGGAATCTATTTTCAGACACAAAGAACATCAATTGTTATGAAAATTCTCACCAATTCTGCAGGTCCCCTGTGCTCGAATGAGCTTTTTAGCATATTTAACCTCATTGTTTTGGTCGGCCTGCAACCTTAAAGGTGCTCTATTCAATATCCAGAGCATTAATATCACATTAAGCAACTATTTGTAATGTAAAGAAAGATATTGCCGAGTAATGTCTACTTGAGCATAAAATGAAGGTGCTCCTCCTTTTTAGTGCATGCTAGTGCACGTGAGCGTGACCCACTGGCTCGCTCACGCCCGCTGCTCTGCACTGCGTTCTTAAGGCTGCACAACCGACCGTCAGCGTCCTCGAGGAAGCGTCTGGCTCCTCTTCAGGTTAACACTGTTAGCTCCAATGTTTTTGGTTCTGTGCTTGGTGTGTGGGCAACTATTTTGCTTAACTGTTTACATCATTAGGTGATATAACTCTCTTATGACTGAAGGGAATGGAAATATATAGGTCCATTACAATTTATGTTTTAGACTTCAAGATGTATGGTGAGTTTTCATCAACCCTGTCGCCAAATCGGATCATTCATATTGGACACATCTGCAGAACTGTTGTGTTTGTTCCATTACAACATTGTTGAAACATTCAATGCCAAATTCTTTCTTTCTAAAGTATCTGCACATGGGTACTACAGTATGATTAGAGTTGAGACAAAACCGTCATTATGGCAAATTCCCTATGATTAAGATTATGACTAGGCAAATTAAACACTTAGTTCTGGTTGGGGAAAGATTGCAGTGTTGGTTTAAAAAAGAGAACATTAATTGCAGATCAGTTGCCGGTCATGAAAACTGATCGTCCACATTCAAGTCCGGCTACTCGCCCATCCGCCACGCTTTTGAAATTTGTTAAATAAAGGGCACACAACTTCCTGCATTGGTACTGAACGTTGCCGAGGGATTTAAATCCTGAGGTGCAAAATGGTCTAATGATTTTAGTTTTGGATACTGCTGCACACCTATATAAACTGATTATTACAAGGAACAAATGACACCTACGCCAACAAAACATTCAAAAACAAATCTATAAAGGAGGAGGAAAACCTTTTATCTAGCTATAAAACATGGCATGATATCTATACCTTTCTCTTCCATTTGTGTCAAGATCAAGCTAAACGCCTCATGGCAGATTTATGTGACAGATTTTGGTAAATAGATGCAGAACTGGAGACAGTTGTCTGCAGTGCTTTTTCTTGGCTAGTAATGGTTTGCACCCTAAATCACAGCGCCTGTGTCATATATGCTTATAACTGTGTGTTTACATGAATATGCATTTTGTCATTACCAAAATATCAAGTCATTTCAAGCGACAAATATATCAGTGTGTGGGTGGGGGGGGGGGCTGTCATACTAGAAGTCTTTTATGTCCTTCAGCTGATTTTGGCCTCTTGTCTTTTCATGGCTGTCATTCCCCCCCAACGCCACACCCTCTGTGCTGAGGCCTGCTGGGACTTCACACAACCCACTCACTGTCTGCTCATCAGCTCCGCTAGATACACACACACACACACACCAACACTCACACATATTCGTGCCCCTCGCAATTCCATGGCACCTTGCAGCACAGCAGTTCGCTTTCGGCTGTCTGTCAGCGCCTCCCCTAAAAACATACCCAGAGCAGCAGTAGTATTACTCTATCAGCAGCTGAGCTGAGGTCCCCCACACCCCCCCTCCCTCCCTCCCTCCCCCCACTGAGACGACTCACTGGACCGTGACCACACCAGGTGGGAGACAGTCACATCGTGCCAACTTTGAAAGGAAGCGGTTTGACTCATTCATAAGTCTACATTTATAGATTTCTTTCTCAAAATATCTTGTTACAGAGACATCCAGGTTCAACTGATTGCATTTTCTGTTTTGCAATATTTACCAGGTATAGATTTCAACTCTGTGTGTGTGTGTGTGTGTGTGTGTGTTTTCATGGCAAAATGCGGTACTAGAGACACCTACTGTAGCGGGAACTACCACAGAGGCAGTTTCAGTACTCTGCCAGGTGCTGCTATGTCTGTGGATGGGGTTTGTCACTGCGATAGCATCGCAACCATTCAATATGTTGTCATAAAACTTTACAGGTCGGTAGTTGAGATCGGTGTGGTCCAACCAAGGGTGATGCTGGAAGTCAAGGGGTCATTGTCCACCCATCACTTTAAACCTATGGCCAGATTTGGTGTCACAGCTGGTGTGATGTCATTACAAAATAGTCTTCAGTTCCCTACTTATTCTAAATACAACTGAGTTATGCAAGACTACGTATGTGTGAATATGAGTGTGACTGTGTTGTGATCTTGCAGTGCCAGATTTAGACCTCTAATTTTGCATCGAAGGGTTTAGATATTATGCAATCAATATCCATTTCTTAAAAATGTTTAAAAAGCAAGTTGAGATCGTGCATGTTTTAGTGAATTTAGCGCAAATCATATATACTTTCCCCATCACAGCTCGTGAAATACTTTCTGTAGGGTTCCAGGCATCCATTTGGTTTCTTTAATTTCAAAACTTGATTCCTTACTTCCTTAATGTTGGGTGACTCACACGAGACAGATACCTTCTATCATTTTTCAAACTTTAGAAAGCCTCCTCTAAAGTCACAGCGGACTATTGTATCTTGTGACAAGTACACTGAACTTCATGTGTAAAATTGGTGGCATTCCTCTCTAACATACTCTTAAAATGATTGAGCTGCGTGATCCCTCACAGTGACCACCAAGTCTGCATTCTAATATGTGTCAAAGCTACGCTGTCATGATGCAGTGCAGATGTTTCAAATCAAACCTCATATCCATGCAATGATCATGCAACTGAAAAAAATAAATAATGCAGACTTGATGCAGATTCACTGTGATAGATTTTACACAACTGGAGCCGGTCTTAACATCTTATTGATTTACATGCTATAAGCAAATTAATGGAAACCAAGCAGCTCAGATTTGGAGGGAATATCCATGCAAATACCTGAACTCTGCCTTTCATAAAACACACGTGACTCATAATTAAGACATGCAGCAATATTATCATCCATTTGGAGCCATGTTGGTATTCACCTGACAAATATAAGTCCAATGTTCACTCTCCTTTTAGCTCTGTTTTTAGTTTCTATCTACTCCTGAGGGAATAGCTGGCTCTTTAGCTGCTAAATGGTCTACTATGTTCACCAACTAATTCAGAGCTTTGTTTATTTGTTGTTTGGTGCTGGGCAGGTAGAGCACAACCATCGGACTTTTTTTTATGAAAACAGCTGCTATGTCTGTAAACATCGCTGATGAGAGCGGAAAGACTGAACCAAAGCGATAAACTAAAATGTGTGGAGTTTAGCAGCTTTAAGGAGATAAAACTTGCACTGGAAGGGGCCTTTTAAAGAGGAACTTAACACGCCCCGAACATCCATTTTTTAAAGCACATTTTCTAATTGTGATTTGTTGATTCAAGCCACAAGCTGAGCTAAGCAGTCTTACCTCAGTCCTAAACGTTGTAGATATGCTCCATCATCAGCCTGTAGCTTATGAGCTCGAGTCTTGGTATGTGTTGCAGAGACTTCGAAAGTGGCAACACAGGGAGACTGAAAGGTAACAAAATGCACTGGTCAGCCAATGGGAGGCTTACAGTGACTTTTGTGTTTAATATTTTTTTGCATCACTACCTGAAATTAAAATAGCTTTCATTTATGAATTGGGCCTATACGCTAAAAAGTCAAAATTTATACTGCAGACTTTTATCCGGTGAAAACCTGTCCAGGCTGTTTCCTCACCTTCCACTCAGTGTCTGTTAACTTCTGACCCTCTGTGACTCTAATTAGAAACAAGTGGGTAAAACCAATTGATTAATTAATTCTCAGTGATGAAGTGAGAGTGCGGAGACCACCCCTCAAGTGGAGGACCCACAATGCTTTGCCATCAGCCTGTATCTCTCTGTGTATCTCTGGGTTTCCCAGAGAGTCTGGGTCACCTCTATGCCCAGCCCTACTTGACTGGATAATTAGCTGCCCAGCCCTCGCTGCCAGACTGTACGCCCCATGGATTTATGATGGTGATGGCTGGCCTGGTCTCGAGGGGGATGGTGTGTGTTTGTGTGTGGGTATGCGCCGATGAGGCCAAGGGAGACATGGCTGTCCTACTAATGAGGGGACACAAGGTTATTTACGGCAGGCTGGACCAGTGTCATGGATATGGAGATACGGTAATACTTGGGTAATAAATCATTTAGAATGTGTGGGAGTTTGGGGGAGAGAGAGAGAGAGAAGGGGGGGGGGGGTTGAAATCCCACTGAAATGGCCACAGATTGGTGTGCTTTTCAGTAACAGCCTCTTTCACACACTTCTACTGCAAGGACAAGGGAGCCCTCATCTTTATAATATCACTGTTTCTCCTCTCTGCAGACACTTATATTCAGTCGAAGACATATCTGTCACAGGCATCTATTTACATTATGTATCACACTTTTTACTTGCGTTGCTGTGAACAAAACTGAAGCTCTCTCCACCTCCGCTGCAGTGACTCATCGGCGCTTTATTCTTTCGGTGCATTATGGCGCCATTCACAGCTGAGACTGAACATCCATTGGCTGCAGGTCAACGGGAGACAGGTGCTGCGGTGAAAAGACCGTGCTTTTTAAAATGTTGTTCCTGTAACATTTAGGTAAACATTTATTAGTGTGGTTCTTCTTCCATTTTCTGGTCACAAATGGGAAACCGAGGCATTTCAAGGGCTTCAGTGTCGTCAGCATGCAAAGGCAGCGTGAGTGGCTGTGAGTGTAAACCAGAAGACCACTTTACTGTGAAGCACGGGTTATGAAATGTACTCTGAAGGCCTTAAAGCATGCCCCGTAGACGACAGTTTAATTGACCATTCAAAAAAAGCCTCCAGTCTTTAAAGATCACTTACATTGTCGACATTAAAAGAGCTCTTTGCGTGTCTCTGTTCAGACAAGGTTGACCTGTCTGAAGCTTTCGAGGTCTTTTTGAAACATTCATCTGACCCCGCACTGAGAAGATTACTAAATGGCCTCTTTGTAAAATATGCACCTGTTGCTGTGTTGATATTATTCTCACAAAAAAGCGAAGATACATTTTAAAATGAAGCTCTGACCTTTGGATGGGCGTCTTTTATCAAAGTGGAGTACATGTCTGGCTGTGGATTGGCTGCACTGTTGGATCTGTTCTCGTTAACCAGAGAACTGAACTTTGTTCTCACCTCACTCTTCAAGCCAAATTTGTCCTCCAGCAAAAATGCAGACCTTTGACCCCGTGCGCTTTTGTAATTTATGTTCTCTTCAGTCTGACTGTAACACCACGATGTTTGTGTTTCATGCTACAGAGACTTTTTCTCCCCGTGTCGGACGCCCACAAGGAAAAATCACCCTGTCAGAGCGAACATAAAACAGTAGGTATTTACACTCCACTTGTACCTTATTGGCCACCTACACGTCCTGTTTCTTTTGTACTTGACAGTCTATACAGACCTCATGAATTGTATTATACAACACTTGTTTTCATTAGATGACTTCATTTTATTTATCTGCTCCAGCGCCGAACAGTAGTGATGGAAACATGACACCCTCGTGGACACCCTCATTTTCATCCCTTTTTTGGTGCGATGCTCTGAGATGCGCGTTGAATTGAATATGTAATAAACAAAAACAATAGGGATTTGGACAATTATTTATTACATACAAAACATACACTTAATAGGTTCTCCCCAAAGCCACCAGACTCCAGTCCAACAACAGTCATCTTTCCTTGCTGATCGGTGTAAAACTGTAATACTGTAAAACCCTGCTTCTGGTGCCAGGCGGAGAATTCATGACGCCTGGCACATAAAAAGAAGAAAACCAGAGAGGCCGGTGCAACGACACTGCATACTCGCAATGGGAAAGGAGTCTAACCCTGCGGTTTTCCATGTTTGAAAAACGTACATACATGCGCTCTTTTTGCTGGAATAGGGGAATAAGTGTGAGAAGGCACACCTCTCCAAGGGTTCACAGCAAAATAACCTTACCACAGAACAACATGACATCAAACCCAGAAATGGATGTACCATAGTATCATTCTTTTCAAAAGTGCACTTCCAAGCTGCTCCAGGCGCCCGATCACGTCAAAAACAACATGAAGAGGGAGCTGCACGCTTTCAGTGAAAAACCAAGACAGTTTAGCACATAACCCCTCAGGTCTGCGTCGGGTAATTCCCTCAACACACACTGTCAGATTTCTTCAAAGATCTTCAAGCTGCAGAAGGTGAGAACAGAAACATATACATGCGATGTAGTGTTGACCGAAATAAAGAGAACCGCTTGAGGTTTCGGTTTGAAACAGGCATGTTGCTGTTTTTTTTTGTTACAGTATATTCTTCCTCATACAACAGAGACCTGTGTTTAGAGAGGGGAAGAAAGAAACAGCTGAACATCAATATGAGCGTGAGACTGTCAAAGAGCTTCATTTCTAGTCAGCTTAATATTCCCGTGTGGCATCTGTTAGCTCCATTTTCTCTAGATAGCATTTTGAATGGCTCAGTGGGAAAATGCAATGTCAATGAATTACACCACATTATCTTAGCCACCTAGCTTTGTCATCCAGTTGATGGGGCTGTCGCCTGTATATGCCTGGACAACTCTGGCTGTTTGCCAGCGTGTCCTGTTGATGTAGCCAACTTTATCCCCTTTACCAGTGAGCTGTGACTAATACGAAAACACATCTGACATCTGGCTTACTCAATCTGCTGGTTTTAAATAGATGTTGGCTCACTAATGCATTCATTCGCTCTTTTCTTTAAGGGAGGGGGTGACATCTGCCTGAGCAGTGTCTGGGGAAGGTGCTAGAAAAGCTTCTCAGATGGTGACGTTTGCACTGAAAGCAAGCACAAGTAGATGCTTTTTTGAATATGTTTTACTGTGGGGAGAATGTTTACATATGGAAAATGTCTTCTTTCTTTCAGCATCATTTGTGACCTCTTCATGTTACTTTTGGTGTTTTATTTGTCGCGGCACAGGAAACTCCTGGCTGGTTCAGGTCATCTGGGTTCTGAGCCTTTCTGCTGAAAAGGAAAAATGTGATGACGTCATGTGTGTCAGAGCGAACACACTGTACTACACCAGTCGTTGCCAACCTTTTTGGCATGCGACCCCTTTTAATAAGTCTAGTTGTGACCCCTCGTCACAGGTCATGGCCTCATCGTAGTCATGGGTTATGAGCAGTTCTACCAAAGAGGACATTTTTTTGTTCTCAAATTGCTTCATCAAAGTGTGTATTTTACAAGAAAAAAAAACTAATATTAGAGAAAAGTCAGAAAGATAAACATATTTTAATGTTTATGACGTATTCTATTTTTTCTTATCCCTTTAACCTTTGACCCCTGGGATTTATCGTTGGACCCCTGGTGGGGCCCTGACCCACAGATTGGGACCCTGTGGTCTGTCGACCACAGGGGTTGGTTACAGTAGCAGTGATAAGAACAATGTGGGAAACCATCCAATTCCTTATTGGGGAAAAAGTAAAATGTTATGAAATTGGAAGAGTAAAAGAAAGGACTTGGATAAATTCAAATTACCGCATGTGTCATCTTTAAAGTGCTCTAATAAACATCTTCTAAAAAGTATGATGAAACAGATAAGCACAACACATAAACTATGTCACAAAAGACATCAGATTAATTAAAGCCACCACACACACTGATAAATATTCTGAAAAGGATAATAATGGCTTTCAATCAACTTAACCACTTTGGCCTCTTGAAATACACGTTCTTGAACTTGAATTCCTACTTAAAGCTGTAATAAGAAATATTCTCACATGAATAATGAATCAAGTATTTATGTGGACGTGCACTGACAAAACATATTTCAGACTTGGCTCTTCGGTTCCTCTCAGCTCCACACGCGCCTTTCAGCCCGTTGTTTAGGTTTTCCGACCCCGAACTTTTTGGTTCACTCTCTCTGCTCTTATAAGTCGTTTGTTGTTGTTGGACGGCAACAGGCAACTATTTCCAGTGAAAAAGCTCTCAAAACCAGCTGTACGCAGCACCAAGCAGCAGACAGACGACGTTAGAGAGTCAGATATTTTTATTAGGAATTAGAGGAGACCACAAGGACTTTAAGGAAAGTAAATATTGGACTTGAATTTACCAGGTGGCCAGAAACATGACTCCAAATGAGCTTATGTTGCTCTGTATCTTCCGGAATGTGCAAATAGGCAACACATTCGCCCGAACAACTTTATAAGGTGATAATACGTTAAGTGTTTCCAGCTTGTTTGGAAAAAACGTTAAAACTTTGCTGCTTTCCGGTGACCTGATGAAACTTTACTGCCTGGATAGCATTTGTGAAGTCTCACCCTCCACCATCAGCACCCTTCTTAACATCTTACATTATTTGTAGTTCAATCCGCGGAGCTCAGTCAACGAACAGGAAAACTGTTGAATAAAAGAGGATATCTTGGAGGCAAGGCGATGGCTTGATGCATGTTCACTGGGTTGTAAAAGATGCCTTGCTCTTAGTGTCTAATTACTCCTCCCTTTGTACATCCGCCTCTTTCCTCCTCTGTCTTCTTTCTCTGACCTCAGGAAAAACAATGAAAAAAACCCAACTGCTCACTATCCCTTTGTTCCACTTGCCTGCATCTTTTCTTTCTTTTTTTTTATAGCATAAAGAGCTAATTCATCAAATGCCTCACATTTACCCCGCCCGCAGGCTCCCTGACATTAGGAGAACCTTTTGTTTTTGTTCTCCCAGTAATTCACACCAAATCTACACTCTGTTTGGAAGTGCCATTACTCAAAATAATATTTAATTATTAGGGTTTTCTTTGGGGGTTTTTGGCTCTGGGAAAAATAAATATGTACCTTGATACTGTAAATAAGGCAAAACCTGAATATTGTCAACTGCAGTCACACATATCGGCCTGAGTACTTTATGGTGTTAATACACAAAATCACAGCACTGCTTCTTAGTTCAATTCCTTCCATATTTGTGTCTTGTATCTATAACCCATCACAGATTAATAATTAATTGACCATTTACAGGAGCAGTTGATAATTAGTGCACAGTCATTGTACATCCCTGGCCTCAGGTTACTCCTCTGAAGACATCCTGCAGAGCCGGCTAAAGACAAAGCACCGGTCTCTGGCTACATTTTACAAATTCATGCTTCAGTCTGCAGAAACAGCTCTGGTGCATTTAAGTACTCTTTGATTCCAGACTGTGGAAGAGAAAAGTGAAATGTAAGTACAGTGTAACATGCCTCCATAATCTATTTATTCCAAGAGATAGCATGTCTGAGTTTTCATGATTCAGAAAACTTACAGTGTTGTATATTCCTTACAGGTATGCATATCCCACATAATGTAACTCAAGGCCTTTTGATTGTAACGAATCAGGTTGTCTCTCATTTCTGCAGCTAAACGTACTTTGGACTGTAGCAGGGGTAGAAGTATTTCACTTACTCTTGTTTTACAGAGTAGTTCTTTTGCGTACTTTTTTGAGTATTTAAAAAAATTGGTAATTTCACTTTCAAGTATTGTTCTGCATTTCAAGTCGCATGTGTTACAGAGTGAAAACAAAAGTCACATGAAAAAGTCCTGACAAACGGTGTGAAAACTGAACAAAAGAACGTCGATAAATCATCAATGTCTGTGGCCGCAGGAGGGCAGAGCTCATCGTATCCTCATACAACGGTTCGTATGACATCTTATGAAAAGTTACTCCTCATTCTTCCTACGAAAGCCAGCAACACTTTCCTCTTGTTACTTGCATACAATCTTTTCAAAATATATTTCCGTCTTCACAGCACACTACTCGGTTAGGAAGAAAAGATTGTCGTTTGGATTAAATTAACCACAGAAGTGCCGTGACTACATCACGCAAGTAACCTGACAGATAAATCAACATTGACATCTTGTTCCACACGGGGAACGGACAGCACTCTCCTGGCTGACAGATCGCTGGTTGTTGGACCCATCCATAACCCCCACGCCCTTTTACTTGGGTAGAATTTCTTTAAATTAACAGGATTACTTGAGAACAATACTTTCACCACCTGTGGGCAGTGGTAATTATGAGGTGAATCACTAAATATTGGTAATTCATTGCAAAAAGAGCTGCTTGGTAGACTGGGAATGCTGTGTAATTGTTAAATGTTCCATCAGGCCCAATTAAGTTCTAACATTTTATAACCTAGGTTGTTTTGTTCTCCCCTCACACCCAAGTTCAAAGTGTTGTCACAAACACTTTGTTCTAATTAGCAGTGAAAAGTAGAGGAAGACCTCAGCGCTCTAACTTTTGCTCCGTATATTTTCAACTACAACAATGGCTAATTTATTGCGATATGCATACAACAATAACAAACAACTACTACATAATATGAAGCGTTTTATCTTTCAGTGCTAGTGCAGGAACATGTAGTAAATGTGGAATATGTATCAAACACCGTCCTGTGTGAGAAGATGCGAAAATAATTCCTCTCATGAAAAATCCCCTTCAGTTTAAATAGTCTAAAGTGGTCGTCAGCCCAGAGGAAATAACAAACTAACTCTTTACAGACAATTTTTAAGACTGCACAGAGTATTTGATACTGAAAAGATGCCGGTGTTTACAGTTACAGCTACTTCATAAACTGTCCTATTGAAAATATATATTTTATTTCCTATAGACATGTGGAGCCATGGATCATGTATCATATTTTCATTTTTACAGCGACTAATGTGATATTCGCTCCCTTTCTTAACTCAGGCACCGTGTCTCTCTTTTAGTTTATTGCGGCTGCTGCATGGCAGAAAGCTGTTTTGTTCATATCCGCTTTCAGCCTTTGTCAGTGACTAAGACACAATGATCTTTGTTCTTCCATCTCCATAGATTTAAGCAAAAGCTGTACATGGCTCCATTCATTGCAACACATACAAATTTCTCAATCTTTGCTGCCATGGATTTAAAACGTCCTCAAATGCCTCCACAGCCCCTCCGTCTGTCTCATCGCCTGGGGCTGCAGCTTGTTCTTGCCTTCTTTGCAAAATCTGCAAAAAGTGTTGTTGGCTTTTGGTTGCAGCGACAAAATACATGAAGGTTTTTACTGTGACATCCCATTCTACTGAAATAACTCGGCTATTAGAAACAAGTTCTATAGTAAAAACTGACAAAAACCGTTAACCTGAACACCATCCTGCAAACTGATCTAAATATGAAAATATACAGATTATTTATTTATTCTCTCAAACAAACCTATTTTTTTTATGTTTTTGAAGGAATAGTTTGGCGTTTTTGAAAATGAATTTGTTTGCTTTATTTCCGAGAGATAGATGAGAAGATAGAAATTCCATACTTACATGCTATACGTTAAAACAGTATTTTTTAGCATGTCTGAGTATGAAATCAAATGTATGTGAATTGCATATTATTTCCTGTGAAACATACATGCAATCACTGCACACTACCCCAGCATGAATATTCCACTGTGCTATGTGTTCAACGTTCATAGCAGACAATGGCGGACAGCTCTGTAACGTCAATACTGTAAGTACAAGATTCCACTTTAGTAGAAATTATGTATTTTGTTGTTAGTTCAAACTTTATGATTCTCATATAGGTTGTCGTTTGGTCCAATGAAGTTGGCACAGGTTACCATGGTATAATATGGTATAACAGTTCAATCCCTCCAAAAAGATAGATACGTACTACTGTTTATTCTCACAACAGTATGTTGCACGATACATATTGAGTATGTAGTGCGAATTTCAGAAGCAGTAACATCTGAGACATATTCTGAATCAACATATTGATCCAGATTTGAAACAAAAGCAAAACCCTTTTCCCACAGCCAATGGCGTACTCCGATACATTTCACAAATGCTGTTCACTGTTTTTTCTTTTTTAAATATCCTGCTAATGGGACTGAAAACATAATCTCCTTAGTTTTTCCTAAGGAGACACTGAACACATTAAATATAATGTACTTGATTTTTTTAAAGGATTAAAAGATGAATGACTAAAACAAAAGTATTATAATTTAAGATTACGTCGGCGTAACGGCAACACCAACACTAGGGATAACACAAGTATAAGGCAAGGTTTAATATATATATATACACACACAGGGCAATGACTGCCATCTGAAAGTATTGAAAAGGAAAGAGGGAGGAAGCACAAAAAGAAAGAGGGGGAGGTGGAGGGGAGGAAGAATGGATGAGGATGGAGAGAAAGAAGCCAGCATAGTGATCTTTCATCATAATCCTGTTACTGTTGAATAATTTAAGTATCTCCTTGCAGACATTAATTTCCTATCATCTACTTTGCCTCTAATTCACCGGGAGAATTAATGAGGATTGACATGGCTGCTCTTTCTTGTGCCGTGAAAGCCAACATGTAGCTGTTGATAAGCGGGATGTGGTGGTGGAACAATGGGCAGCTGGTTATAGCCTCATCGTTCATTTTACATTTCATCCGAGCTTTCATTAGCTTCCAAGAAAACAGGGCATGAAAATATATGAAATAATGTTAATCATCTACTGTAATTATGATTATCAAATGTATCAAAGTACTTCAGATATGCTGCCTTTCCATTATAAAAGAAAATAAGTACATTTACTTTTAAAGTGAAATAAGCGCATACCATCATGTTTAGTGTGCATTATCTGTGAAAGGTCACCTCTGTGCAGTGTAGTAGACATGTCGAGGACAAAGCCATGCAACTGATAGGCCATCTGTTTCAAAGATTGATAGCTCACCGCTGCTATCAATGATACGCCCATGTGCCTCTTAGCATTCTGTAGATCTTCATTGTTTTTCTTCAAGGACATCAGGGGTACAGTATACAACACCATATAAAATGACATTCGGCATGCAGGAGATAGAGTGGGAGGAATAAAGAGAGGGTACTCAAAAAAAAAAAGAAATGCACCACTGTCAACAATGTTAACACAATAGGTTTGAAATACAGTGTTGTAACATAGCATAGCTCTTAGGGCTCGTCATTTTAGGCTGGAAACGGGAGGAACATCGCCGAGAAGAGGGGGGGGGGGGGGGGGTGCGGCTTCAAAGATCTGTCATGTTCCAGGTCGACATTAATGGCTGAGCGGGTGAAGGGAGCTGCAGTGACATTCACAACACAGACACCCCGGAGGAATGTCTAGATGTAGAACGGTGAAGGGGAATTACCTTAATTTCTATTTTATATGTTTTTTGAATGTAAAATCACTCCTAGCTGTTCCTATCTTTAGTTTAGACTTTTCGAAAAGGAGACATCTTTGTACTGTCAGTGAAACTTTGGCTGTTGTCCCTTTTACACTCTCCTTAGTTTGGGGAATTTTCCAACACTTTTCGAAGTAATTCAAATCCTTCAGAGTGAAAATATATATATATATATATATATATATATATATATATATATATATATATATATATATATCTGTGCGAGATATGAAGTCAACAATGCTCTTGGCACTCATGATAGCAATTTAATTGAAATGTCAGTCGAGAGACAGGGACTCCAAATCCACAGAATCTGTGTTTTTGTCTCTCCGGTGTCTTCATCTCTTTCTCTTCTCTTCTTTCTCACTTTCTCCGCTCTGAGTTACAACTTCATCTTCCAGCCATAGCCGAGGACATGCATCAGGTGACGCACTCAATGTCGCGCTCATTTGACCCATCACCCCAACAATAGAGGCTGACCCTGAGCTGCTCCTCCGATTAATCACCTAACCTTCCCTTCACGCCACCGCCCGCCCTCCCTCTTCCCCCTTCCATCCGAGGTGACCTGAGACGGCGCGAACCCCCCCCCCCCCCCCCCCCCGCTGCAGCTTCCCCCGGACCACGAGGGTCAAAAGACAGTCGTCCACCTATCCGCATGACTGCCAATAAATCTGACAAAAGTAAATACCCATCACAGTCTGGGGGCCACGAGCAGGCTTCCCTCCCCCTCTTCAACTTCAACGTAGTTCAACCTTATTATACTCAGCTGGGAGGAGAATTGCGGTGCATGAGCGGAAAGAGCCGTATTTAGAGTTAATTGCCTCTGGCAGGTGAGGACATCAGTTCCACCGTGTGCCCAGGCAGATGGCTCACTGGAGGCAGGTTCAATCAACTAATTGTAAAGTTCTGCTAGGGCTTCGGGGGGGGGGGCGTTGACCTAGAGACGAGGTTGAGGGACATGAGACAGTCTGAACGGCTGAAGGTCTGCGTAGGGCAGATTTTATTTTGCACGCTTTAAACATTTTCTACAAATGCTAAATCACCCTTTTTGACATTTTTCCACCTCCAAACATCATGTAAAGTGTGTGAGCAGACTTTTTGGAATTCACAACACACACATACCACACGCAGACATGCATACACACATACACACATGCACTTTTAAAGCAAGGCCCCCAGCTCAAGCACATGTCCTTGCAATTGCCTTGAGCTGTGGCCTTTATTGCTGAGGGAATTGAGGGAGATGTAAATAGAGTTGTAGGCTGAGGCGAAATTCCTTTGTTGGCAAAAACAAAAGGTAAGGCAGCCAATAAAAAAGACAGGCCAAAAAAAGAAGTGATAGTCAACAGGGACCAATCGACACTCACAACTGTCTCACAAAATGTGAAACAGCTACATTCCCATTTCCTTCATTGATGTGAGGTTTTCTTTATTTTTGCAGTTTATCCACTTTCCTCATTTCAAAGGTACAAACACTACCAACGGTATCTTTATAAAACAGGCTAGAGCTAGACACCTGGACAAGATCTGTAACAAGATAAAGTGGGAGGACAGACAGAGACGGGTGAGGTGAGATGGATGGAGCGTACTTCACAGGTCAGGTATGCCCATGGGGCTTGTGTCAGTGAATAATCTTCACATTAGCGTTGACTCATTTAAATAATATGGATCACTCAGCAGGTACAATGTTGCTACAGGAATATTAAACCCTCAGCTGCCTTTAAACAAAGTTATCTTTGAAAACAGAACCACACCTTGGGTTGATGTTTTGGCTGTTTTAGTCCCTAAAAACAAAAGTGTTTTTAAACCTGACATGCTATGATCGACTCAGTGGTCGACTCACTCAATTTATTTGTAAAAATATGAATGAAATCCAATTTCTGCTATTTGAATGTACGTATGTTTCATGCCGAGTTACAGGGAAATGCAGACAAGCACTGTGAGCAATGATTTGATGATTTGCGAGAGTTTTTTTTAATCATATTTAATGACGATGCACTTTGCATCAACTTTGAAATATAGTGATTAAAACATAATTGAAGCAGACGTCTAGACTTCTGCTGACCTACAAATCACCAAAAGCATGCTGACTGGGACACTATGCTCAAATCTCTCCAATTGATATCCGGTATCGGTGAAATCATAAAAACATGGCAACTTGGATTTGAACATGTGAAGGCACGATTTATGATACAAATGTTTAGGCCTCGTGCTTAAAAATCCCTGCACACAACATCTCTGATTTGTTCTGCAATTCATGGTGTTGTGCTCGTACAAGGATGCATCCCTTGGCTGGTGAAACAGTCGACCAATTTTTCACAACAGACATTTTGACATGTACAGGTGTTTTCAATAACATTAATGATAGTTTCATTCCACTTAGTGGAGGCCCGGGTATTCTGCATGCTGACTCACTGGAATAGCTAACTGGGACACTTAATGGTACTGAGCAATCGTTATTGTAATAAGAATTAATCATTTTCACCTGTGCTTTTCCTACTATGAAAATATGCTCTTAGAAGGCAAGGCTATTGATGGGGAATTCATCGCCCTACATAGCTACTAGCTAGCTACCTAGCTACAACTATGGACGAGGCCAACACAGCTGCAGGTTGTAAGTGGACTGAGAAATAATAACTCTTCAAAAAATCTTTGTTAATTGAGACAGAGTTTACAAATCCCGTAGCAACTGCTAACACAGCCTCCACTGGAAATGACATTGTTGGGATGGAGACGTCACTCACTGCCAGTGTTTTGAAAGTTACACGAAAACTGTAATCAATTACTCATTACACATTCACTCATTGAACAAATAATTAGTTTACATATTTTAATCAGCAGTGTACTGACTGGTTTGGTTAAGAAGCAGCAAAGTAATCCCCCTTCTCAACAAGAAATCAGCTCCCAAAACAGGGAAACAACATGACAATTCAGTCAGATTATCAGGCTACCTCTGCTTAGTATGTTCACATTACTTACTGTATTACTCGACATGAAAATGACTGAATCAGTTCATCACTCCTCACAGCGTTACTCAGGTTAGCAGCACGGCAAAGCTATTACAAATCACTGTTGCAGCTGCATAGAATGAGAAAACCTACATGGTCCTTTGAGCATGAAGCTGACTGGTGCAATTGAAGGCAGCAGGTCACGGATGAGTTCATGTTCACATGGTTGCTGCTTTAAAGCAACAATAAACTCTAATGGTGTTTTGGATACACAGTTTCGTATGGTGTCTTGAGGTCACCGCAGCAGCGAAGGAACACGTTCACTTTGCTGATGGTGGGAGAAGGCTTTTACTGAACATATAGTAGTCGTCTCAGTTTTAAGTTTTCTTGCTGACAGTTTTCTTTATTATTTAATGTAAAAGTGTGACACAGGCACTGGGAGCAACTTTGCTTGGGGAAAGTCTTATTGTTTACTGCGATGTCGATCGGGCATCAGTTTAGATGGTACATGTAATGCCTCTAAGCAGCTGGCAGCTCTGCCTTCTCTCTGACAGGATATCCGTCATAAAACGGGATGGTCTCTCATTCCTCACCCAGACACTCAAAGTCAGCTTCACCCCCGTCCCCCCTCTCGCAGATTACACGTTCGATCCACTTTGGATCTCTCTATTCGTCATGTGTGAGTTGTTGTGCTGCGCCGTGTCGCGGTGATGCAGTTGATAAACGCCAACGGGGGGAGGGGGGGGGGGGGGGGGGGGGGATTGCTAAAACCTCACCTCGGCGAAAACAAAAGAGCTGAAAACAGCCAGACATGACTGAAACCTCACCTTGGCTTTGATGGGCCACAACAGGAGCAAAACAGCAATGAGCTGCTGTGGCTCAGCCAGAGAAACGGCCAAGTGAGAGTTGAGGTGGCATTATACTCATCAGGCACAATGACAGCTCTGGTGGATTGGATTTGTCTCCCTTTTTCTCTTTTAGAGCCATAACTCTTTCTGCCCGTGCAGCCACTAGACGGAGAAAAGTGGGTTGTTGAATTGTTTTTGTGTTTTTTATTTTAGTGCAAATGAATTCAATTCATATTTGAGTGCAATGCTTTTAGCTCAAGGTGTCACAAGTGTGTTTCTCAAGCTCCTTGGGAGAACTGTGCTGCTTTCACTGAGCCATCCTTTGTGTGTGAGTGTGTGTGAGAGTTAATGGTCTCTGTGTGTGTTTCCACATACGTACTGTCGTGGGCTGACACTAATGTGCATTAGTGGGCAAGCAATAGGGATCCAGACTGCTTTCACAGAGGCACGAGTACTGAAATTTGGGTTGACATAGCAACCGTGATGAGAACTATAAATCCCATTAATGGTGCCTCTCATTGTGCCTCCGTCTTGATCAAATTCAGGTGCTGACAAAGTGACGTGGCCCTGCTCAGAGTGCACTCTAGGCTGTCAGAGAAATAATGACAGCAAGTCGCAGTGACAAGTTGGTAGTTCCATGTGTGTTTTCTGTCAATACCCTAATATCTCTCTTTTTATTAAATGCTGCCTATCACCCCATATGTGAATGAAATTAAATACACTTCAACAATTGTATTTATGTATTTTACCATTGATTTAAATGAGACACTCTTGTAGAATGTGACCTGCATAAATGGATTATTTCTGGCCACATGGAGGCAGCAGAAGCTCTAAATGTAACACTGACAGTTCCTCACATTATAAACTGTATATGGCTAACTTGTTAGCGAAGCGCTATATACACACCCAGCAGACCCTTGTGAATGTGAAAAGTAGCCCTTTGGCTGAACCAAAACTGCAAACGTTGCGGGACAAACCAAAGCAATGAGCCAAAAGATGCTGAAACACTGTGGAGAGCTGAGTGGAAATGCAACGTTAGGTGATATTCCTCTGTGGGTTCATCAATGCAAGCGACGGCTTTCACATAACACAAACAATTATTTTGTTGTTTATATGAAAATATCGAGCGCAACTCTAAGAGCCAGTATAGATACAGATCTCCTTCCCACCACATAACATAAGCTCACTGTGGCAGTGCCCATGGCCTTTGAGTTGAGACTGAGTGGGCTAAAATGAAATTGTCAATTTGAAGTCAGACAAAAAGCCAAAGAAGCATTTGTTCACCTCCACCTCATGCTTCACAACCACAGCCTTCAGCCTTCACTGAGACAACAGCATAGACACACATCTCCACAAAACACATCCAGCTGCAGTTCACTGGAAAAGATCTGCAGCAGGAAATCCTTGAAAGGCAACGTTATCACTAATCTTTAATATGATCAGTAAATACGGTGTATGCACTGTATTTTATCTATATGTTAGTTTTGCTGCAGTATTACTAAATTCACCCTCAGGGATCAATATTGTTCGTCTCATCGTTCTCCTTTACCTCCTTTAACAACAAGGCAGCCATAGAAATGTCTTCCACAAGCAACGATACACATTTATATTTATTTATTTATCATTATTTGTCAGTTCAACAGTTGTTTAATGTGCAGTGTCTGAGATATCATCAGTCAATCGGGTTAACATCAGTTTGAAAACACCACCGTGCAGTGGTGAGAGGCACACGTTTCTGGAAAAATAACCATCAGTTCTGTCGTGCAGAAGAAAACCCAAAGCCTAAAGACGGACCACAATTTTCTTTATATGTTTGTAGTATGCTGAGCAGTAACACCCTGTTATCATTGCCACTCTGCAGGTGACTCTGTTTGACAGTTAAGAGAGTAAAGCATCTACGAATAAACTCCCAGACTGGGATAAGGATCAGTAACTGTAAAGGGCCCTTTACTCTAGAAGCCTTCACTTTCACCGGGACGTTAGCACTGCCCCTCATACTCGTGCATGTAAAAACACACAGAGCCATGTACCGTGATCTCCCCTGACATGAAGGTGGCAGCGGCGTTGAGGCGTGACCAGGGTTGGGAGGGCATGAATCAAGATCACCATAAACAGAATTAAAAAGAATAAATACTTTGCTATCATAGAGGGCCGAGTGATTTATTCTACACATTCACAGCACTGGCTGAACAGCGGCCCCCGAGAAATCAATATGTAATTATAGACATCCTACCCTGGGCCGTTCCTCTCCCAGCATCCACCTCCCACCACCTGCCCCTCACCGCCACCACCACCCTCACAACAAATGTCAGAACAGCACTGGGCCCCGAACAAGAAATAAAAGAAATAAAAGACTTCTCCCTGGTGAGCATAGCGTTGTGTTTTAGTGGGTTTACTGTCTGCACATGCACAGTTTTGTGTCTTGCAGCCATTTAGCATTTTCTTTATTTTGGATTTGGTTCAACGTTATGCACATTTCATTTGTTATGTATAACGCCTCATTGAGTAAGAAGCTTAATGCCACATAAACTAAAGAAAAAAAGATAAAGTGAGGAATTAAATGAAAATACTTGTATTCAGTTTACACCTTCAGATGACTGCACCAACGTATTCAAATTAATAAATGAGTCAAAATAATAATAATCAAAATGTAAACTAATAGTCAGACATTAGCTTAGTCTGGCCTTGTTTTACGGCCAACAAGCACCTCTGAAGCTCACTAATTTACACATTATATCTTGTGTGTTTAGTTGCCTCTAGTCTGTATGTTAAGCTCAGCATAAAGTGAGACGCACTGTTGGTACCTTAGCTATTTTCTAAACTAATTTAAACATTGATTAGATTCTCTAATTGATAAATTAATTTTTATACATTGTTGGATATAGTATTTCTATTACTATTACTATTATATGATTCTAGCTTATTTTACTAAAGTATTTCATAATGTTGACATAATAGAAATAATTAATAATTTTTTGCCAGGCACAAATGGACTTCCACAGTGAAAAGTGAAAGCCATACCGCCATACAATACATAATGTAATATAAGATGGAGCAGCTTATTTGAAAATGAAAGAATGTTTTATTTTATTTGCCTTTGAGTGATTGATGAGTCATAACTTCAACGTTTGAGGAACATTGTATTGAATTTCTGAAGCAATTCATCTCTCGGCCCCTCAGCGGCTCACTCTTTCTAATGGAAGCCACTGAAACGTGTGTGCACTGGTGTTTATTGTAACATGTGGGCAGACATACATGTTGACTTTTAGGCATGTAATCAAGAAAATCAACGGGTGACCGATTATATTTCTTGTGTACATCCGGGGGCCAAAAAAGTTTGGATCACGCTCCATATTTCAGTCCGTGGTGTCTCCTCGGTGTCCGATGAAGTGAATAGCAGGTGATTTGGTCATAGAGATCGGCCTCGGTGGGCGCTCCAGGTCCTGACACAATGATGAACAGCTGTACAGGTCTGACCTCTGCTCATCGCTCTGTGCTCACTCCAAGCTAAATCAATGAAGTAACCAGTCAATGCTTGCCCACACTCAAGCTATTGCCAGGCCCTTATCTGGCCCCGGCAGTTTAACACTGACCCCCGCACAGGTAGCAGGAGACACACTAATCCATCTCACCTAGCCCAGACAGACTCATCTCATCCCGGCTATCATCCCCCTCTATCTCTACATTCGCTTACTCAAACACCTTTCTCTGTTTCAGTTTCTCCCTCGATGTCTTGAATAGTTTCATTTTCCCTGTATCTATATACCCATCCATTCCCCAGCTGTTTCATTTCTCTCTGTATCCTGATCCATCTTGATCCACGCTTCGTCCAAAGCTCTCTCTCCCCTTTCCTGCCAGCTCTCACTGTGGGTGCCTCGCGGTCTGGCCACGGGAGACGGAGCTCTGGTCAAATTGACACTCACATCATTGCCCATCAATATCTGTTCTCAATGAGGGCTGAAATGATTGGGAATCTGAGCTGTTTTGATTCGCCTCCCACTCCTTTCGCCTCGGGGGCCCAGCGTTTGATTACAAAGAGCCTCAGTCGAGCTGCACAAGAATGTCTGAAAATATCTGAGTATCCATAATAGCCACATTGAAGTGAAGTCAGTTGATGCAACACACCTCTCAGATTATTAAAGAGGAACAAGTGCTGGTAGCAGATTGCGACTGCAGACATCATTTTATCATAGCAACAGGCAGTGAGTGTCGAAAACAGCTATTATGGTGTTGCTGTTGTGGAAACAATTAGCTGATGTTGTAAAAGCAATAGACTTAGACAACATCTTAAAGGGCCAGCGTGTAGCGTTTTGAGGAATCTATTATCAGAAATGGAATAGCCTTCCATCAACTCATCACTCGACAGTATATCTACCCCGGTTCTTCATCCACTCTTCGCCAGATCATTGTTACAACTTACATGGTAGTTTGTTCGTTCTCGGCCGCGCTGTATATGAAAGTATTTCAGAGGTTTTTCCCCAAGTGTCTTTTCATTGCATTGACCCTGTCTTCTTGTTCCTGCAGTTTGGTTCATCCTCCCGGTTCCCCCAGTCTGCCTGCCCTGCCTCGTCCTGCCTGGATTCCACCCTCGCCCTCCTTGGATTTCCCTGCTGTTCCCTGACTGTTGTCCCCTTGTGTTTTCCCTGTAAATAAACCATTACATGCTCATACTCCCTGGTCTGTGCCTGCATTTGGGTCCGCTACCACTCCCCACGACAAGGGCTTTGTTTTAATGTAGTGATATTTTGAAATATAGTATTTATAATCATACAGTTGTAAAATAATGAACGATGTACAATTTTGGGATTTCCTCTAACTTCCTACATTAGGACAGTCTTTTTATGCTCTCATTCACTCTCAAATCTCTCTGGCTCCTACTCTATCAGTGGGCAATTTCGCCACTTAGGTCTCCCTAAGCCAATCATATATTTCCCGTTAAACTTTAAAGACCTGTTCTCTTCTCTGCAGTCAGCTGTCATTTCAGTACGAACCGATGTGACCCTCCTCCCCATTCATCATCACATCCGGTGCTCAAGGTTTCTTCCACTGAGGTCAGTCCCACTCCACATGACATCGTCTAGGTCTTCAACCTGCCCCTACTGTTTTCAACGACTCCACAGAGAACACCTGGACAGCTCTGAGGCTCTGAGGCATTCCCCACGTATCCGACACTTTGACTTGCACAAATC
The DNA here is from genome assembly GCF_910591455.1 of Pholis gunnellus. Classification (NCBI taxonomy): domain Eukaryota; kingdom Metazoa; phylum Chordata; class Actinopteri; order Perciformes; family Pholidae; genus Pholis; species Pholis gunnellus. The sequence continues at coordinate 17,315,177 of NC_136531.1, forward strand.
CATTCACCACATTCAATTATTTATTTCTTTAATCAATCTTCACCCACTGCACATGTTGGGCTTTCCTGTCCGTTAATGGCACCGCATCTAGCTGTGGCCTCTGAGGGGCTTGAGCACTGTTAACATTTTTGGTACTATAAACTTTACGTGAATTAGATCTGATGGTGTTGCCTGAGATTAGGTGTCTTACTGGCAAATATTGCATGTGGAATTCCTAACTTCACTCCTCTCCCCCGTCTCCCTCTGTCTCACCTCCTCACCTCTCTTTGGAGGAATTTGTGTAGATGGAAGAGCTAATTGATAGTGGTCTCTTTCAATAATTCCCATATTGGACCAAAGAACAAAATAACAGCTCTACAGTAAGTGTATCCAGTTCTTCAGCTTGCTGTCGTACAGGATGTCTGACGATAGGGTTATGATACGCTGAATTGAACAAGAATTATAGGGAAAGAGACAAAAATTGAGATCGGGAAGAAGCGGAGCAAGGATGTGAACAAGAGTGAACTAAGAAATGGAGAGGCAGGACGGAAGGAGCGAAGGCCGTACTGCCCGTAGGCATTGGCATTAAAGATTCATTATGGGCAACCGCGCCTGTTTCAGCAGGGAGAAACTCAGCTGTCACCCTGATGTATGATAGTAGTGTTTCCCCCTAAATTCTGACGGCCCACGGTAATTTGGTATTTAGTAAGTGATGTTTATCTTCCTTCCTTCTCTTTTTCCCTCCCACTCTCAGTAATAGCTGCACATTGACATTCTGGTTTAAGGAGCTACTGTAAATATGCCAAATGAAGTCTCTGTGGATGTGTTTGTATTTGTGAGAGATTGCATGCTGCAGCCTCTCAGTTATTTTATCCAGAGCCACATCAGGTCCCGGCAGGCAGGCGCGTCGGACGCTGGCTTCCAGGTATCCGATAAAACATCCATGACAGAGTGGACAATCGTTCTGCTCCATGGTCTCGCTGTTCGTTTCGGACAGGTGGCATGATTTGAACAATCTATGAAGGCAGAGCTGCTCCGGTTTGGAGAAGGTCTGAGTCAGTGAATGTCTCACACAGAGGATATTAACAGTCTATTTCAGACTGCTGTGTGGACCCACTCGAGCTGAAGTCAGGTCATGGCATTCTCAGACTTTTCAGAGCACTTTTCTGTGTGTGACCCCCCCCGTTGCAATGTCTCTACATCGACACTAGATTGGATTTATGCTACAGAGGTGATGCTGTTTACTATGTGGAACTGAAAAAAGTTTCACTGCCTTTTTTAATCATATCACAATTGCACTGAGTATACGTTTTTCCTGACAACCATGCGTATTGAGGTATTCACCGTCGTAACCTTTTCTCATAATCTGAATGCCTGCCATGCTCGCAGGGGCCTTTTTATAGCCTTGTTGGCACACCACAACCTGGGCCTGTTCTCGGCCTGCCAGTGTTTGTTTTGTGATAGTGTGAGCATGAATAAATGTTACAATCACGCACATGTGCGTGTGTGGCTGTGCAGCTGAGGTTTTAATACATACATTCACTTGGCATGCATGGGCCAACACAAAGAGTCTCCATTTGTGTCTGCGAAGTCATATCAGCTATTTCAGCCGTGTGTCTTGAGCATACATCAGATTCATCCGGGGAGGCATTTCCCCAAAGATCTTTGTACCTGTGAAGCAAAAAGCCCTCAAATCAGACCAGCTGCATCCTTTGCTTTGGGCTATGTGGCATAGATATGAAGGCAACTCCGGTCTTACTCCATGCAGGCTGTTTTCTTTCACCCCCGAGCAGAGCCGGGTACAGCCCAGCATGGAAAATCTCTGCTGGTTGCCTGGCGCTTTTTCATCATCATTCCTCACCTGCGGAGCTGTATCCAGCCGTGGATGCATATGTGACAAGAGGCTGAGAGAGAGAGAGAGAGAGAGAGAGGGAGGGAGATAGAGAGAGAGGGAGAGGATAAGAGAGAGAGAGAGAGCGAGGGAGATGAAACTTTCATGAGGCGTGGGGGTTGGTGTGGGAAACCACAATGAAAATGCAAAGATTGAACTTTTCTCCAGGACTGAGGGTGGGGTGATGAGAGTAAAGACAGCCTGGAGGTGTGTGTGTGTGTGTGTGTGTGTGTGTGTGTGTGTGTGTGTGTGTGTGTGTGTGTGGGGGGGGGGGGGGGGGGGGGGGGGGGGGTAGTGAAGATAGCCCCTGGATGTGAGCAGGGAAGAAGAAGAAAGGATTTATCACTGGGATTCTAATCCCACTGTTCCTCTCCTTTTCCCCACCCTCTCATTTTGTTTACCCCTTTAATCTCCTGTCTTTAGTCCCTGTGGGTTTATTTTTTACTTATTTCATCCACCATCTCATTTGAACCTCCCACTGTATTATTTGACATCTCCACCAATGGTACTACGTCCTTCCGGATGTGGTGGGAGTAGGTACAAATACTCTGACCACAGGCTGGAAGGAGCATCAGGAGACCGGGCCAGGAGGTGGCAGGTGTCTGTGTAGTATACCTCAGAGGATGTCTCCAGAATGTCCTCCAGTCATCTGTTGTATCTGCACAAACAAGCATACACACACAGACACACACACAACACACACACACACACACACACACACACACACACACACACACACACACACACACACACACAAGCACACCGGCTCCACCGTTCTCCCTCTCCGCGTCATCTTGTTTCCCTCTTCCAGGAAATGCGCGGTGCCGTGTTATGATCGATGGGTTGTGTTCAGAGATGGAGCAGCCCCCTCTGTTTGTTTGTGTTTGCTGCGCATGGCTGTGGAATGACAGCTGGGACCAGTGCATGGTTAGAGTGTAGCTGGCAAGAAAAGTTGGGCTCTTTTGGTTTAACTCCTGTATTGTTCCAAACACGGAAAGAGAAGAGGGTTTCACTCGACTCGGATACCAATGCCCTTTGGTAAACCCTATTCACTCTGGGCACTTGAGGGATTTAGAATATGACATGCTGCTGCTACAATTAATGTCGTCCGAGTTTGATTATGCAGCAGAAGACATGAGAGCGATGTGTGTTTACTCAGCATGTTTGCCATCTGATGGAGCATGTTTGAGGAATGAAAGAAAGAAGGGCATAGACGTATGTTTAGCGTGTGTAAGGACAATCCACTTTAATTATTGTGCATCTGTGTGTTTTATCATCTCCTGTGTAAACATACAGTACACACTAATCCATGAGGTGTGTGTGTGTGTGTGTGTGTGTGTACGCTGCTATAGCATAAAAAGTGAGTAATCAGCAAAACATAAGCTGTGTTTTTGATCTGAAGAGTTCATCTAATATAAATTCCGCTTTTATGGCCCAAAACCTAACATTCAAGCATTTCCTGACGATGATTCACTGATTCACTAATTATCATTATCTTGGCATGGTGCATTGGAAATTAACCAAAACTACGATAAACCCCACACTGCACACACTGTACTACGACTCATTTTACAATAACATTTCCTGTGCTATCGACTTCCAGAGGTGGCGTTGTCTGCCAATCACTGCTGACACAAAGGTTTACTTTGATAGTTATCAACATTTTGTTATGAAAGCTGACAAACAAGAGAACAGCAAGGCACGATAAGCTCTAGATTGTCAAGTTGTTTGAGATGTTCTACATAAAGCACACGTTTTCATGCTTTTTGTCGCTGCAACGTCCTTTGAATATTATGACACCAATTAGAACAATTCTGATCACCGGTTTTGATTTACTTTGATGAACTGCCAAAATCTATTTTGAAGCTGCACTAATTGATTGTGGACACTAGGGGGCATAAGAACTTCAAAACAAGCTGTCAAACGCCGCCCGACATACAATTTTTAATAAGTAGTTAAAGCCCAGTTAAATCAGATTTCCCCTGGACTTAATGTCCGCTCGTGCAAAAGTTGTCACTGCTCTGCCGCAGTTTTCAAATAAAAGAGATCCCTTTGCAACGTTGAAAATGAAAAATGCTGAGGGAAATGCAGTTAAAGAGAAGAATGGAGAGTAATGCAAAATAGCTGCCAATTAGTCAGAAGAGCCCCACTATAATCCCATTTGCACATTGATTTTTGTATTAGCATTTCTAAATCAGATTGTTAGCATATTTGTAACGATGAAAACAACACACTCAAACAGCATTGGTACACCCACACAGGTGTTTCCACTTTTGGCTAATTGGTCCTCTTCTCAGGATTGTATGTGGGAGTGAAGCTAATCGATATCACCGTCATTGTCATTGTTAGTTTGGTTAAACCTGCCAAAGTATGTTATTAAGACTGAAGCTCTTCAAGTGTCTGGAGGAAAGAAAGGAGAAAGTGTTGTTGTTAAAGAATGTTCCCGGAGCGACCATCTCTTATAACCTTGGGAATTCCATAGTTTTGGTGCATAGTTAAAAAAGGCTGAGCTGACAATTTTCTTATTTGTGTGATAGTTGCTATTCAAAACAGCAGCAGCAGAGGATCTAAAAGATTGTATAACAACAAAGAATTAGTAATGTAGGTGGGTCCCAACCCATTCATTTGAATAATTAACGTTAGGCCTCTTCTTGGGACAGTGTGGGCTGTGCATGATTGACATCGACTTCACTGTCCTGTTGGTTCTGTCAAACCTGTTGAAGTAAGTAGTATGTTAATATTAAGTGAGAAATAGTCTTAACCTATAAATATATTGGTGTTTTTTCAAACAGTCCTACCGGGCTGTATGTGGGACCTGGCACTTATATCACGCAGATTATACATTTTTGTAATTATTATCAACAATAACAAACACAAAACAAACAATCATTTATAGATGCTTGAAAAAAAAAATAAAGAATGCAAAAACACCACATGCTGAACACTGTTGGTCAAGTTTGCGCACATACAGCTTTGTGTTAAATCTGAACGCACCGTCACCTTTTGTCATTTTTTATTAGGATTATCCTCAGTCAACAAACATTTAATTAAATTATTTTCAGGATTTTGGATGGAATTTTGTACAAAGGATTTTGCACCGAGCTACAACCTGCGGTCCTGAATAATGAAGCCCACGTGGCGGTGCCAAAAACTTGCCGTTCCTCAAACGGCCACTTGAGCTCCAGCAGAGAGCCAATCCCCCATAGACCGTAGATCATCACTGCCAAGATAGCGACGACTGAAACCACCCACATTGAGCTTCTCAACGGCTCTTCAGAAACCTCACGGGGACGACGTCCATTTTAAAAAAAATCCAGTCTATGTTTTTCACAACTGAACGCAGCCTTGCGCCGTCTCACCACCACCTGTACCTGTGGAGACATCAAAGGGTTTCTCATCACGGCAGGGAAAGTTTTGATGCTGGTTAGAATTATGCGGCTGAATGCAGTTGTTGTATCATCATATCGTCATCCTCATGAAACATACACAGAGAAACGCTGGCTGGCAAGCAGGCTTCACCCGGCTCTCACGGATCCTTCTGACAGATAACGTATGAACGGTACAGCTCTCCAACCCAACACCCTGTATTATTAATAAACATCCTCAGAGCCGAGGGCTCATCGCTGTATACTTGTCGTCCATCTGCATGACAGATACTGTTGTGAGTTATACACCATTATGCAAACAATATGTGCACATCCATTAGACATGTATTTTCATATTCACCCTATTAGAATATGTTCATGGATATGCTGTATACTTATACATAAAACATGCATTTAATGCATTTACATAAGCATGTGTGAATGCATAGGCTGCATCCTATTTACTAATGAATGAGCACAGATAAATACCCACACACAAAATGCAATATTTACAATATACTGCACAAATACGTGCACTGATATACTTGTGAATTACTGTTGGTTGATATTACTGTCTCCCTGGCGTTTAAGTTTGATGATAAACATATTTTGACATTCATTTAAAATACTAGCTCACTAATATGAACACAAACACTGAGAAATGACACCCAAAAAAACAGACATGCATCAGCCCTCGGATGCACGCAAATGAACACAGAGCATATGTAGACATGTGTGAATAGAAGTCACCGTCTTTTTCTCTGATGCACACACCTGTATATGCAAATAAAACCCTCTCCCCTTGAGGCTCTAACACATAAATACTTGCACAGGTAACGGAGATGCCTGGGGTTTTCTCTGCACCTTTCGTCTTAACCTTGATGTTCTCTCCAATTCCCACACATCTGCTTAACACGTGTAGCCCTGAGCATTCACTTCCGTCTGACAAGGAAAAAAAGAGAGATGAGAGAAGGTTTTAGGGATCAGGTGTCTCCAGAGACTCTGATTGGCATTCAGAAGCACCGCTTCCAGTCCTCGTGCCCGGCATCCCTTAGCGGTCCACCAGGCTTTCGCAAGATGTCGAGAAACGGACAATAAGTCCTGAGGTGATCCTCACAGATATCCTCGGTTTCTCTCTGACAAGAGTTGAATGTTTTTCAGTGAGTAGCAGAGTGAAATACTTTGGTTTGTTGGTGGTTGGTTTGGCTTTGTGTTGCACCGAGTTCACTCGAGTTAAGTTCAGTTTGGCAACAGAAGGGGAGGTTGACTAGTGAAGTTAATTAGCATAACTCTTAATCCACACAGTTACTTACACTTTGAGATATCGTCGGTTTATGGCTCTCTTGCCTTGAACTGGCAGTCTTTCTTCCAGCAGCGGGCGACTCCTCTGCTTGCAAAAAAAAAGTCAGATTGAAGTCTAAGAAAAAATGACCCCACTTCTCACTTGATTTATTCCCTCAGTAAACATTGTAAACATGAGTTTGTGGTCTCAATTGCTAGTTTCAAGTCTTCTTCAATACAGCATGATGTTCATTTAGTAAATTATGGTCCCATTTAGAGTAAAATAGACCATAAAGCGACCATTCATGTCAAGGTTGGCCCTTTATTCCGGAAAGGAATAAAGTAACCTTTTGAAACAACAAACTAAATACATTTCTTTTTCTTTCTCTTTTGTTTTCTTACCTGTTTGTGCTATGCTGAAAAAAGTGCCAAGAGGCAATCCGTTCTGACGTCACCGTGCATGTCACCTTAGCGTCTTCTTGAATATTAGCTGTTAAACGGCGCTTAGAGAGATATTTATTTCATCCCTGGAAGACAAAACAGACCTTTAGAAGCAGACAAGAAGGGCAAACCTCTTTATGTTTTCTGGTCACTGTCAGAGAGAAGAGCCCGAAGGAAATATCTTTGGTTACAGGAAGAACAAACCCTGAGTGTTTCTGCCACTGTATGTGAGTAAATGGAGGGGGGTTGTTATTGCTGAGGGCAAAAAATCAAAAGGGAAGAGAAAACAATACAGGCTATTCTCTCCATTCTCTCCCTTGGTGGTTCTCCGAAACCGGCTTCTCGCTGCCTTTTCTTAATATTTTCTCACTTATTAGATTTTTTTTTCCATTGTCTCTATATTTTCCTCTGATTTTCCCTGTGTTCTATGTACCATGTTTCTCCAATTTTCTCCTCCCTCGCTGTCTCTGTATCTCTCTCGTCCCTCTGGAGAAAACGACTGAAGCTCTCGCCGCACACTCAGCGGTTTGCAGCATGTAAGAGAATGCTGCTTGTGCTTGTAATTTAAAACGGTGCCTAAAGTGAGAGAAATTAATAGTGACAAGCCCCCTGACACACACGCTGATGGGCTAAACACACACACACACACACTTTTAGAGCATCCACATTCAAGTCATGCCCACCTTGCAACAACACATCCTGGGGTTTCTGCTCTCAAAGGTGCTTCACCCCAAATCCCTGTTCAGATAAACAGTGCTTGTCATCTTGTAAAACATCCTCAATTCCTCTCTGAGTTTGACTCATTCTTTTACTCCATCACCAGGATGTGACTTTTAATAGGAGGAGGAGGAAGAGGAAGAGGAAGAGGAGGAGGAGGAGGAGAAGGAAAAGGAGACTCCTCATAGACAGACTGGTTCCTGTCCTAGCATGTGAGGCTTCCATCAGCCCGGCCCATGCAGCCTCACTGGTTTCACACTACATTTACCTTCATTCACTTTAACACTCCATTGGGTCTCAAAAAGAAAGGGGAGGGGTGTAATTGCATTTTGAGTGATGTTTGTGTCATTACCTTGCTTCAAAGTCAGCGACAACAACAACAATTTAGGGACACGCACTCAGCCTGCCTTAAAAGTCACAGCTGGCAAATTAGAGCAGAGATGGTCTCAACCGAAACATAAAGACTGAGAGAGTCACTTTCAACAGCGCTTAATACTGATCGCAGTGAATTGAAGGTGAATTGAAATTAGAATTCTACCCACACTTTGTGTGTAAAACTAAAATATGAACTATTATAGGCCATTTATGGCAACAGCATTAACGATTGAAACCTCTATATTTTGTTCATGATATTTCAACACCTGCTGACTTATTGACAGCTCATATTCATGTGTTAGTTATGTTGATAGCAATCGACCAGACTGTCAAAACTCATGACTTGGTGTGACATACCAACAGACTAACAGGTTAATTGTTAGTCTGCTTGAATTGTTACATTATTTTTTGTTCCTGCCCACTCAGATATTGCACCAATCAAAAAACGATGATGACATTGTCAGTCAGAACCAAAAAGTCACATCCCCTCGCGCCACAGTGGGGGCGCTTTACACACCCACACAGGGTTAAACGGACACCAAGGAGCTATAAAATGACTTGAAGATGGCATGACAGCAGTCTAGACAGCAACGTTTGAATTTCATGTTTCTCGATTTGTGATCTTCAGAAGAGTCAAATGTTTGCAGTGCTGTCAAGTGCATCAAGACGTCGCCGAAAAGCGAATTGGTTTTTGCACTGCTTTATAGGCTGCAAAAATTGATTATACTTATTCAGTGTGGCTGTGGCGCAACAAGGCTGTAAAGCCTTGTGCACAGCACACTATAATCCTGCTGGCTTAATCATAAAAAAGTACAAAAGTTTCTCCTCCCACAGCTTTGCCAACGCCTGTACAAAAGTGTGTGTCACCTATGTGTTTTCTATCAAGTGACAGCTGCTCTCAAGATTCAAGCTCTTCAAGATTATGAATCTCAAATGCAGAAATGAGAGAAGCGATGTCTCAAATGAACCTCTAATGAACCTCAATGACACATCTTACTACTGGTAATGTTGGCGTGTATACCGTATATTGCAATGTCTTCGGGCAGTAGCCACACTGTCAAAATGTCTTGCGAAATTTTCTAGTTATATATTAAATTGCATGTGACAGCAGAATGCTTTTAATCTTGAATGCTGCACCTTTTTTTGTCCCTTGTGTTGTTATCATTTGGCAGTTGTTACAATGGTGATCTAAGCTTCTTCTGCTACTGCTCCTATTATAGATGCCTCTGATGTTAAAATGACTTCCCTTTGGCAGGATGTGATGCACAACATTTTAATGGCTATGTCTAAACTAGAAGAATTTATAAGCCAAGCAGACGCCGACACTTGCATGAGCACAGCTGTTGTTTGTTTGTTTACAAAGGCTTGCAAGTGCAAATTGTTCCTCGGTCTCAGATTCAAAAGATAATACAATGATGTGCTCAATTTCTACTCCAAAAAACTGCGGAGCTCTGAACAGAAATAGACTCCTGTCTGCCAGATTAATGAGGGACTCATTTGCCAAGGTGAGCGATGCTCAGCTGGACTGGCTCATCAGATAACCATATTCCGACCCAAAACACAGCTTTGGTTCAAAAAGTCAAGAATCATCGTTATCCTTTTTGTGTCCTCTGTTGCCAAGTTGCAGGGACGGGCGACCCGCAGCGCCACGTCGACCTGGCACTTACAGTACATGTCCGTGTGCTCCTACGGTGTTGGTGTGCACGTATCAGCAACATGCACATGCGAGCACATGAGTGAGTGTATGTGCTTTTACTGTTTGAGCATGGTTTTGCTGTGCTGTGCTAATCTGTTCAGACAACAGGACCGGCCATGTCCAGAGGCTATGGGCTAAGGACAGGAGGACCTTGACAGTGCTGAATCTGTGAGAGTGTGAGGATGCCTCCACCCACACTGACTTGTCGGACTCTCTCGCCACGTGACTGTCAAGACAATTATGATCGCGCCCGTAGCGTAGAATTAGATAAAGAAGGCTTGGGGGAGACAACTGCCTGAAATGTAGACAACCATCTAATGTGCAGGCTCAGAGACAAGTGGCAGCGACAGGAGGTGAGTCAAATTCTTATGTTTAAAATAAAAAAAAGGCTGAGATCAAATTGAAGACCAGCCAAGCTTAATTGACTGACAGGACGGAAAACAAGATAGCAGCATGACAGTAGCAGGGAGATAGTAGAGGTGGAGATAAAGGAGGGAGGGAGGGGGGGGAAAAGAAAGAGAGAGAGAGAGAGAGAGAGAGAGAGAGAGAGAGAGAGAGAGAGAGAGAGAGAGAGAGAGAGAGAGAGAGAGAGAGAGAGAGAGAGAGAGAGAGAGAGAGAGAGAGAGAGAGAGAGAGAGAGAGAGAGAGAGAGAGAGAGAGAGAGAGAGAGAAATGGGCAGCAAGCCAGTGGTGGCTCTGGAGGGAGTCTGGGATTGCTGGCGGTTTAACAGCACGTCAAGCAGCTGGTCAGTCCGCGCCATTTGCTATATTGGCCTTAAAGCACTGCTGAGATGAAAGCCGCCCACAACCCTAACCCTTACACGCACACACACACACACACACGTACACACACAAACACACGCCTCCATATGCCATCCTCTGAGCACATGCACCTGCACTCCTGTGGCTAAAAGGCTACTACAATTATCACATAATAGATCTTTGCCCTGTTGCTGGAACAGAGCCACCTGGATATCAGATGAACTGAACTTATTCTTCTGTAACCCAGAGCAAGTGAGGGAAATAGGGCTGGGAAAAAAAACCAAAACTACATTTGTGGGGTCAGTCCAATATTAGCGGTCCACGTGGAGCACAAATCACATGCATCAACTATAATAGCTCTCGTTCATCACAACGCTCACAGAGGAAGACCAACCTCATGCATACAGTGCTCCCTGCCAAAGACGTATTGCTCATTGTCAGTGCGAGGGGCACTTCATAGATTAGATTCATCACTGACCTCATCAAGTGCACAAAGAAAACAAATTGGCTGAAACTGTACAATGTTTGTCATTAGCTGACATGTGGCCTATTTTCTACCCCCACTTGTCACTCCCTAATTTGAAACATAGACGCTGCAGGCCACCGCACAATGCACAGAAATGTAGCAGCGTTGCTCAGCCGAGAGCGCTCGCTGACTTGTATCTAGACAAACAAATCGATAAGCAGTCCGCTCTGTTCCATTATCAGGCGGAAGAAGTTAACCACCAGCATCAGCAGCGGGAGCACAACAGCAGCAGGGACTTGTGAGGGGGAGGAGGAGGAACAAAACAATATGAATTCCCAATTCATTTGAGAGCAAACACTTGCACTGGCATCTTATTGATTGAGGACAAGTTGGGTGGAAACTATATTGGTTTCTGCATTTAGCAGGGCTTCACTGCAGTGCCACAACTGCCTCTGCCAAAGGTATCAGCCGTGGCATTAAAGTTTGACCTTCTGAAGTTTGCTCCAAACTTTCAAAATGTGTGTAGTGATATTCTGTGATATTGCTCTCCTGTGTTAAAAACCATGTCGTCTCTAAGGTTGTACTTGCTGTAAATATCAAGAAGGAAGATTTGTCTTTCGGGCCATCTGTTGTGTATATTTCTTTTTTGAGATTGATTTTATATAATCACCCATAAATGCAACAATTATCCTGGAACAACTCTATGACAACATATCTTGATGCATCGTTTCCCTACAGAAAATGTACAAGAAGCAGCATAAAGAAAAAGCCTGCCTTTAATATTCAAATAAGAAAGCTTCACAATTTAAATACTGTGATCTAAAGGAGGTAAACGCTGCCATTTGCGATGTCGCAGCCTCTGTAGCAGAGGTCATTGCTCATCAGCCAAAACAGCGGGGGCATATAATCTCTCTCACCTACGCAGCTGAAAGATGGGCCGCTCTGAGGGCTTCTGTAGCTGGCACATATATTTCCCAGGCTCTTACTCCCTCATTACCTGCCTCCTTTCCTTCCATCTCTCTGCCTTTTTTATAAACAGTGTCTTGCTCCTCTCAAATCTTCGCTGGTGTTTCTATTTTTACCAATCTAACAAGGTTGCTTGGTCACAGAGGACTGTGAGGAGCAGCGAAGGAAAGAAATGTTCACTGGGATCCAAGACGCACACACGCTACTTCTGTTACGCCAGCCCCCAAGAGGAAAGGGCCCTGGGGCTGAAAGTGGAGCCCCCGGAGATGGAGAGAGATGGGAGCGAGATGGGAGAGAAAGAAGAGAGGGCGGGTGAAAGGGCGGGTGAAAGAGCTCGTGCTTCAGAACAGGCGATGGTTAGACAAACTCTTAACCTCGGAGACAGATGAAAAGAATCAGCTGGGAGCTGAGTGAATACGAAGAAAATCAGGGTTTAATTCAGGGTTGTGTGGTGTCGTTTGGGGAAGGAAAGTTGAACCTTTGAAAATCAAACAGGAATGAAAGTCTTTGATGTACTGAATAAAGTGGAACTACTGAGTAACTATTTGATCTGGTTGTACCCTCTCACCATGTTAACTTTAACCAGAAGCATCAGTTGATCTAATGATTGTTTGGGATTTGTGTCGTCCTGGAATAGAGCCAGGCTAGCCCTTTTCAGTCTTTATGCTAAGCTAACCGCCTCCTGGCTCCAGCTTCATATTTTGCAGAATTATTTTTGCTTTTGGGTCCCCCCCCCCCCCCACACACACCTGAAAACCGTTTGTGCAATCTACTCCTATGCTGGAATAATGACTTTTGACGTCCACAGAATTAGCAAAAAATGCAGGCCACAGATGACACTTGTGAGTGATGTAAATTCCGTGACGAATTTGCAATTGATTGAATTACCTAAACCAATTGACACCGCGAACCTGGTGATGTTGCGGCCCTTCGGGAGTTCGTAATCGAGCCTTGACGCCAGCAAAGGTTTGAATTCAGTAATTTTGGAGATCATAGTTTGTGTTTTTGTTGTATTGCATGATATTTTGAGCTGTTGCTGTTCTTTTGTCATTGACAATGCTTATGATAAGAAAACTCTCATTCTCTTTCTTGCTGAGAGTTAGATGAGTCGATATAACTGACATAACTCGTGACTCTACGATAAATAAAGAGGCAACCGCCAATTGCCAATTGTGAATAGCTTAGCTTAGCATAATGACTGGAAACAGGAGGAAACAGCCAGCCTGGCTCTGTCGAATGGTAATAAAATCCAAATACCAGCACCTCTAAAGCTCACTGTTATCTCATTGTTATATCTCATTTAATTTGTGCAAAAAACAAAGCGTTAAAATTACATATTTACTCAATGGTACTTTGATGCAGCGGTAATGTAGTGTATGTATATCACTGCCTTAGCGATATAGATGACTTTCACAGGCATGAGACTGTGATAGAAAAATACTAAAAATCTTATTTAAGTTCAAAGTATCCACACCGTATGTGGGGATGATTTCATTTTTTCTAGAAATACCGTGCTCGGCTGGGCTCTGAAGGGGCCAGGTCGTATGAAATACAATATCTTTCTATTTACATAGCGGTCACACAGTCCATTTGATATAGTCCACTGGCTTCTATGTCATATGAATAACTCATGCTCAGGAGAGGAGTAGACGTCAATGCCAAGAAGTCATTGTCTGTCAGACCCATTCAAACCTATTTAACTGTGCTTTACATTGTATCTAGTCAGCAGAAAAACAGGAGGGGCTGATCTGGGAAGGATAAATTATTCAGTGCTTTAATGAAGGTGCACAAGGGTAAATTTGCTCTGTAAAATGGTGCGTCCTCGGGAGAGGAAGTCCACTGAATGACTTGGGACAAACAGAATAGCTGTAAGGTCATACAATATCAATATTAATAGATGTAAAGCTACAGAAAACTGTACTATTCCCCAAAGGTTAATACTGCTGACAGGTTACATGGCACGTACCGTCTGGCTCTGAGAGGAAAAGGTTGGATTTTAAGGTGCCCTCTTTCTGTGGTGTTATTCCATCATGGTGACAACCAGAGAACATGACCAATTACATCCTAAATAGAGAACAAGAGTGCTGACAGACAAAAGCAGCTAGATGTTTACATGTGTCTCTCATCATTACCAGATTTCCACAAAATTACTCAGTTAGGTTTAGGAAAAGATTGTGAAATACTTAGTTAGGTTTAGGAGACAAAACTAGTTCAATAGGTTTGGGAAAAGATCGTCGTTTGGGTTAAAATAACTATGGAAGGGCCTGAAAGATGGCTGTTTGTTCTGTGTGGGCTTTTGAGGTCATTGTACTTGTAAATATTGTTGTGGATTGTGTGGATACCATACAAAATCATTTTGTGGGATATCTACGTTTTCGTAGGTATAGTTATGCATGCTGGATGAGACCAGCCTGATATGGTACAACATTATGGTGACTGTGGCTAAGTGGAGAGCAGGGCCGTCCTACAATCAGAGGACCGGCAGTTCGATCCCCGGCTCTGGCTCCGCTAGTTGTAAGTGTCCTTGAGCAAGACACTTAACCCCAAAAATCGCTCCTGTAGCTGTGCCTACGGTGTAGATAGAATCTGAATTGTAAGTCGCTTCGGATAAAAGCGTCTGCTGAATGACTGAAATGTAACATTACACCTGCTAATCATCCGCATGTAAGCATAGTCAGTGAGTGCATGCTAATGTTAGCATTTAGCTCCAAGGGCCACTGAGCCTCACAGGGCAGTTAGCATGGCTATAGACTCTTAGTCTTATTTTCTCCTCAACTCTCACAGATACACCAGTAAAACAGCAAACAGTGTTTGATGGTTGGCATGTTGGGAGATCTCCACTTGATTTCAGTGAAACTTTCTGTCCGTGTTTCTGCTGTCAACACTAAAAAACCCTGTGAGCAGCCCTGTTATATGCTCGCTGTTCCACTAAGGAAAGAACATCAAGGCGAAAGAACGAATCAATTATTAGAACAAAAGACAACTATTGATAGCTGCAATTACTCTGAAAATCATAGTCATAATCCTCACAGTCGGTATTCCAGTTCTGTTTAGATCGTTAAGTTTTGTTCCACATTTAGACATGCATTCCTGAAAAAATGACACTCGCTCTCTATCAACTGGTAGTATTGAGGACAAAGGTATGCTTTGATTTCACCAGCGTTTTTTAACTAAATCCATCTATAATATATTGTTTTAGAATGACTGTTCATTTCCTATCTAGTGAGCATTTCCAAAGGATAATACCAGTGTAGCTTTACTTGCTTCCTATCACCCTTAACGAATGACATGATTAAACCCACTGATGTATTTGCAGTCAAGCTTCATTACATTTTTTAAATGAGCACAGATCACATGTGATTATGTTCCTCCACCACAAATTAAATTATGTGAACAGGACAGGAACTAGCGACGCCCTTTTCTCTTGAAGGCCATCATCCCAATTCTTCCTTGTTCCCTCTCTCAAAAATGTGTAATCTTAGATAACACTTGTAGTATGTTACTCTTTAATAAAGCCATTATAACTTCAGTGGATTTTTTTTTTTTTGTGCATATGTGTTCTCTCAGTTTGCATGCAGTTTTGTTTTGCCTCTTCACTGCCACCAGAAACTCAAAAACAGTGTAAAACAAGGTCAGAAAGTGAAACAGTGAAAAATATGAAAATACACATCCTCACAGCAAATACACTGGTGGGTTGATAGCATCAATAGGGAAACGCTCAAATTAGCCTGTGCTGTTCTTTAACTATGTATAGCATGCCACATATAAATTCTGTCAAGAGGTGTGAATGTTTGCTAGCATACACAACATGTGCTGTTTTTGTTGCTAAGCAACAGAATCATATTTTGGATCTGTAGCAATCAAGTGCTGACCTTCCACTAACTTGACAGTTGTCTTTTAAGAGGACATTGGGAACAAAATGGTTGTTTTTAAAATTAGATTACTTTTCCACATGAAGACACATAAAACTCCATAACAGCCTAATACAAATATTAATACCAGCCTCTTCCAAACAACACAGCAAATCAGCACTCTGATATGCAAATACGTGTCTACATCGTGTGATGGTCTTCCACTTTGCAAAACATATGGTGTTAATGCATGTCTTGGAGAAATATTCTGTCGTCTGGCTTCAGTTTTCTTTATCTGTTTGCCCTTTAGAAGCTGCAGCTTCACATTGTACTAGACGGTCTGTTTTCCCTGGTGGTGATTTCAGCTTTGTACCTGATATGAAGTGCTGTGTTCCTCCAGGACAAGCTGTCTGATGTGAGAAAAGCCTACTATCCTGGAATACATCCATTTCCTCAGGAAACACCCTCACATTCACGCACACGTGCACTCGTGCCTCTGGAAACTGACATGCAGTCTCTCACCATATGGGATAGCTGACTTCAGATCACTAGTCTCAGCTACCAAATGAGCCAATCACAACAGCAAGCTGTCACAGGTGTGCCACTGTCACATCAAGGATGTCTCACGTACTGGGGAAATATTTAGATTCAACATCCTGACCTTTTAATAGCTTTGCTGTGACCTTTGTGACCCCTGACTGTGGTGGTAGATGCTCAGGGCTAAACAACAGTGATAAGTACTAAACCTTGTTTTTCTTGTCTGCAAGTCCACGTTAGCTCAGCCCTGCCCGCCTCAGTTGCAGTTGCTACGCCTGTCAGGCTTTATGTTCTAGACCAGGGGTGTCAAACATACGGCCCGCGGGCCGGATCCGGCCCGCCACGTCATTTTATGTGGCCCGCGAATCCGCCAGCAAAAAAAAAAAAATGTAAAAGTCGGACAATTTACAAATATCCGTTGTATCGAGCACGGCGGAGCTCCTCCCCGATCCGCACACCTCCACCAGCGTATGTGGCAGCAGCAGCCCCCCTCCCCGCCGACGAAGAAGGAGCAGCACCCCCCCCCCCCCCCCCGCCGACAACCGGCCCTTTGGGGGCAACCATGATGCTGATGTGGCCCCAGAGCGACAATGAGTTTGACACCCCTGTTCTAGACACACATGAAGACTACAATGATATGGTGGCAGATTTAACGTCAAAACTCTATGTCATTTTTTAAACAGTGGGACTTTGATTTCTCATAGAAGTAAAGAGGATGGCTTCTCATTTGGTAGCACCTTACATTATTTTGACATTTGGAGAAACCATAGACTGTGAGTAAGAAATGGACGTAGTCGACGTGACGTCACCCATTGGTTTATGGACTACTGTTTTGCAACCAGTGAACGGAAGTGACCATATTTGGACTGTGGAGGAGTGACGTAAGGACGCCGTATACGACTCTGGTAGTGGTAGCGACCTGTCAATCACAAGGTAGCCCCGCCCTAAAGCATACCCGCTTTATAGTCTATTTTACTCTGAATTGGACCATAATTTACTAAATGAACATCATGCTGTATTGAAGAAGACTTGAAACTGGCGATTGAGACCATAAAGTCATGTTTACAATATGTAATGAGGGAATAAATCAAGTGAGAAGTTTCTCATAGACTTCTATACAATCTGACTTCTTTTTGCAACCAAAGGAGTCGCCCCTTGCTGGCTATTTGAACGACAGCAAGTTTAAGGCACTGGGAAAAATCCATGTCTAGCTATAGTTGCTTAGCTATGAATGGATAGTTCATACCATATAGGGTTTAGCCAAAGATATAGAATAGTAGAACGGACGTTCCCATTCACATAAATGTAGCAGGACGGCCAGAGCGTCGGCGAGCTGTGACCACACTTTACGGCCCCACTGAAGTGTTGTTGCCATTACATATAACCAGTGGCGGGCCATGCATTTTATACCTGGTTCCTTCTGTGCTGTCCTACTACACTTGAGCCAGCTCCTAATAAGCTCATCATGACGCCACAGCTATGGTTATTATTTGTTTCTAGGGGTGTAACAATACACGTATTCGTATTAAACCGTTCGGTACGAGGCTTACGAACTGAACAATACGTTTGAATAATACTAGTGCATTTGGAACATGCAGAAGCTTAAATTGTGGGAAATATAATGTTTTCGGTGGACTGCGCTCACGTAACAGACAACGGGCTGTGTGACCTTTTGAACCCGGAACAATAACAAAAAACAGCTGAGGCCCCGCACGTGTGTTCAGGGAGGCTAAGCTAAACTAGGGCTAAAGCAATCGCCACACAATCCCCATTTTTCCAGACCATCATTGGAAAACAACAGCCCGAACGGATTCAATTGTCCGAACAATAACCCTGCGCATGACGGGATGCTTCGTAATTAACGGACAATGCATATAGTCCAAATCAATGTAATTAACACAATGACAAGAACGAACTCACAATAACCAGTCACATATATTTATATGACAACAAAGCAACAAATCAATCCAGCAACGCTGCAGCACTAGAGCACGAGCCATTCATATTATTCATAAAAATGACACGAGAGACAAATGAACACAGTAGTAACGCTACTGCAGATGTAAAAAAAAAAAGAAGCAGTTCACTTACCAAAGCTGCTGTTCACTTAAAGACAAAGTCCATCCTCCTTTCTTTGTTTACAAAGTCAGTAACTCCCAAATCCATTTCTCCTCCTCCTTCAGCCATCGAGTGTTAAAAAAACAAAGCTAGGTAAAAAAAAAAAGAATCTACTAAACACTAAGATCTGCTAGCTAGCTTTCTGTTTGACAAAAGTCACGCTGGTCCACTGACCAATCACGGCGCACGTTAATGCAGACGTACTTAGCAGGCTACCTCTGTACCACTGGCACTTCAAAGAATACGCCCAACATGTCAAACTATAGATCTGATTGGTTGAAGACTATGACAATCAACAATATCGTCCCCATTCACTTAAACTGCAAAGGCTCTCTAGCGGGCATCAGGCCTCTCTCCTTAAATAGAGACATAGGGGCTGAATCTGATTGGATAAAAGCTCTCCTTAAAACAAGCTGTGCTGGAAGCAGCGCTGCAGGCTGGAAGCAGAGCAACAGAGGAAGACAGGAGCTGTGCAATGAGGAAATAAGCTAATGGGGAAAAAAAATTATAATACATGTAGTGTATTTGTAAAAAATGATTAAATTATAAAATAACTATAACTTTGTGATTCTGTTTAGGCCAGCAGAGAAGGCTTAGCTGGCCCTGACGGCCCACCACTATATAACAACAATCACCATTTTCTTTTTTTCGAGTCAAATTATCACAGAAAATAGTTCAATGTCCATTCCACTCCAATTTCTATGGGTTTAGAGAACAGTCATCAAAACAGCTTTACACCAGAACCAACAGGCCTTCAAGGACTGTCAAATGTTCAACCTTTGACACAGGCACTACAGATAGTTTTGCCCTGGGCCGCCTTGTATTATATCAGCTTAAATATCGCATGAGCTTTTAGCAGCTATTTGCAGTTAAGTATAAATAACAAAGTCAACAAATCTTTTTCCCTTCCTGTACGTACAATGGCATCAGCCATGTACGGACCACGTCTGCTGCTTTCGTCTCTTGTCGTATCACAGTGAAAGGAAAGAAGGCTCCCTCTGCTCCCCTGGGGCATCGCTGCCAAGGACACCTGTCTGCTGCTGTGATTCGCTGTGTTCTACTGCACTCCAGTCAGCACGCCGCCTGATTACATAAAACACTGAATGCAAGAGAGTGTCCTACAGCGGGACGCCTCAGGCTGCAGAGCCCACCCCGAGTTCCTCTCTCTCCTGTCCCAGACTCACTCCACCAGCTGGCTGCTCATCTGTCTCGCCATCTACCTCTCTGTGTCACGGGGCATGGTGGAGGACTCAAGCGCAGACCAGGCAGAGTAGTGTGAAACGGGTATATTTAATGAACAAAACAAACCAATAGTAGACCATACAGGAATCGGCAGGGGATCCACAGAACAGACAAGAGAGGAAATTCCAGCAGGACAGGGAAGACAGACGGGAAAACCGGGAACAGGACAAGCCAAACGGGCGGGTAGACAATAAAAGAATCTGGCAAGGAGTGACTGAGGGGCAGGAGTTTATGTAGGGGGAAGAACAGGTGAGAGGAGTTGTGCTGATGAGGGGGAAGTGCTTGATTAGTGATCAGAGGCAGGTGAAGGGAATAAGCTGAGGGAGTGACTGACAGGTAGAGTGAGGAGGGTAGACAAACACAGAACACAGAGGCAAAGCCTAATCGTGACACTCTGTCTCGACCGCAGTTTTAGTGAGGCAGGGCTGCGTGCTTGCTTCATCCAGGGAGCTACTCTGGTCAGTCCATGCGCGTATGTCCGTCTGTCTGAGTGACAAAGAGGTCGGCTCTAATTAAAATCAGCATTTGTTGCCGCAGGGAATGGTAACTATTGTCGTGGCGACAGTCGGCCCACTCGGTCCCCTAAGCAACAGAGCTACAGCTAATGAGAGGCGACGACATGGCTCTGCTGCCAGAGGAGCATGAGCCGGCTCTCTATCTCATTTTATTTTATTTTTCTCCATTTTTAATCTCTTTACATCGAGTTCATAAATGGGTTTGTTTTTCTGCCCTCTGTCTTCCTCTGACTCTGCCCTTATCTATTTATTTTTTGCTCTTTACTAATTTAGTAGACCTATGGACGAGCTTGCCACGCTTTGATCATATTTTCTATTCTCTCTCTCGTTTCTGACTTCACCCTTTCTTTCCAATTACATCTAGTTTTGTCTTTTCACTGTTCTTCATCTTGCTCCTCTTTCATTTTGCTCTCATTTATGGCAGCACATGCATCTCCTCCCTCATTCCTCTCTCACTCTCCTCCTGTCCCTTACTCTCTCTGATGAAGTAAAAATTAACAATTATCAGATGCTCAAATATTTTTGGAGTGTCTGTGAGCGTATAGAGAGACAATTCAACGCAACATTTATCTGTCTGTGCTTTGCAGCCTTATCTCTGCAGCGTTGGCTCTGTCTGCCTGCAGAAATACCACCAAGTTAATCATTTGTGCTGCAATTGAATTGCTAAAACACTTAAAGAGAGCTGTGTGATGATAATACAGATGAAACACTTGGACTTGGATGACAGATTACTTCAGCAACTCTTCTTTAGGAGAAGTGCTGCAATCCAACAATATTATACACCAATAATATTCCTATGATGTGATGGTCTGCAAATCGGTTGACATGAACACATTTCCCCCCTCATTTTGCCTGAAGTTTGGATAGACATGCTCATTTGCCTCTCGATCAAAACTCTTTGATCGGGGAGAAGAGTACAGGGATAAGCTCAACACACAGTTAAGCCTAAAATGAACTGCTATTCTGAAAAGCCCAGATGTAATTCTGGAAATGGCAGGAATGTCTAATTGCCTTGTCGATTTGAGAACCACAAGGTCAGCGCACTCAGAGAGAAAAATCTGCCTTTGTCTCCCAGAGCGGTTGTTTTGGGCTTTGCATATTGTGCTTTGTCTGCGTGTCAGTCGAGACATTCCTGGAGATGAAAACCACAGCGCGGTCCTCAAAATTATAACTTATGTTTCTGTGTTTCAGCAGCCACTACAGTATATAATTCACTTCTCAGCTCAAGGCTTGATATATGCTAAACTTTGTCCGGTGTCGCATCCAGCAATTTTCTTGTTTTTGTCCCCCAATTATCTTATTTTGCCCGTCATTCAACAACCAGCTATCAAAGTGTCAGAAAGCTGTATCTGCTGTCCGTGTCAGGACTACAGTCTTATTTATTCACCTCAATGGCTTGTTGCTCAGAAACAAACAAAGACCAATAATGGCTTTGACCATGAACAGCTTTTATGAGGGTGTCACTGTTGTTTCTTCAGCACTATTAAATGAAGTGTTGAGTGTATCGTCTTTCTTTAGTGTTAAATAATACTTTCCATATCCTCTGTCCCAAATCTTTCTGAGCTTTGGTTTTGCAATTTGCAGGGAACTGATTCAGCCAAGGTCTACCTTTAAACACGAAACGAAGAAACAAACGCAATAGCGAGTACATCAATTAAAAGTTGTTCTTCTGCAGTCAATTCAAATCTCTTTAAAGTTGGCTTTTTTTGTTTTGCTAATAGTCATTTATCCCATCTGCAGACTTCAGTCGCCTCAAGCTCAATCACTTATTCAACACAACAGAGTAAACATGATAAATGCCTCGGTGTAGGCTTCTTTCAATTACCAACACACACAGTCTGACGTAACCTTCCCTTGTGTGTCAGATCTTGGTAACACGAAAACGCTCCCTTCACAGTAAATCAGCTTCACTGAGAGCTTCTTGTTTGAATATAAGGCAGATGAAACTGTAACCGTAACATCACACAGACGACTGTTTAGAGGGAGAAGGCCAACCAGTGTTACCGTTGGAACGGTTGTGGGAGCTTTAACATGCTCAAAGCCTTTAGATCAACATCACAGTGTTATCACTCAGGGTAGTGAGGAGGACGATGGTTTCCTCATGAAGGGAGTTTGGTGTACTGTGTTCAGGGTTTAAACTGCAATAATATTTTTGTATATAAACAGTGGATCACATGACAACATGTAATGTGAAAAATGTGCCCTTAGTGACGAACCCACTGAAAACCATCCACGACCCTGGAGTTCCCCTCAGCTCCACCGGTGCTTTTGGTGTCTTTCAGCGCATTGTTTTCTGATCAGCTGTACGCCACCGGCCCAGAACCAAACAGCAGACACATTTTGGCGACTAGCTAATGAACATAGTTGAACATTTAGCAGCTTAAGAGCCAGAAAAGAAGTTTGTGGAGCCAAACAGAGTGTGAATATCTGACTTAATTCACCAGGACGAATCCAAATGAATGCTAATGAATGGTAGTGTTGCTCTGTATCCTCTAGGCAATGGTGGCATGCGGTAACTTAAAAGTAAACTAGCAATAAGTGTGAAAGAGAGTTTTTTTTGTTGAAGTGCCTTCTCATCCGCATGCCAAATTACCTCTTTCACAGCCATTGGCAGTTGCGTGGCTCGTTATTTACGGTAGTTTGATAGATGTTTTTTCCCCCAATCTCCTCTGCCTCTGATTGGCTGGCACTTGTTGCCGTCTTTGCAGAATTTGTTAAGTTTATTGCTAGATTGGTGAAAGGTTGGTAGGTTAATGATTTCAGCTCAGATGTGGATGTTTTCATAAGGATGGCAGCCGTCATGTATAGTGGTCTCATATATAATTACTATGTCCTGCATGCAGCAGAAACATTTTTAAACGTTGCCATATGGATGACATACAATTACAGATCTGTTGGAGATTTAAATTCTTATGTGGTATTATTATTAAAATGATTGTTTACCATAATGTTGATATGGCACACTGATGGCACTTCATATCGAAATGGTTGCACACCCCTTTACTAGTGTAAAGATGCAGCCATAAGTACGGGACAGAGCAACACTTTTGGACACGTACAACAGGTACAATGACAAAGTAAGCAACAATTTCTAAAAGCTTATACAAAACACATCTTAATTCATTTATATTTAGTTTAATAATCAAAAATCCAAACTGATCTGCTTCTTCAGGACTCTGTGGGTGTGGTTTGATAAAATTGGATTTACAGTGTCTTTGCAAACAATAAACAATCCCACAGCTGTCGGCCCCTTTTTGAATCGCATGTATTTCTAAAATCCGATCGGTGCACTGAAGTACGCGACATCACCTTTTTCCAATGGAGCCCATCCAACGTCAAACCACAACCCATCAGATTATTTTTTGTTAATGTGGAGAACAATGAATCATAGTAAAAGGCTGGTTTAGAAAATTAATTTTCAGGGGTTTTAGGAGATAATTATGGATTATCTGAATGGGCAATGGTGGCCAGAAACCCGTCTCCTTTGTGTGTGTGTGACAGTCACAGAGAAATTCAAGACAAAATATAAAGTGCACTAAAGTGCACAGCATTTGTACAGGATCCTTAGACAGTAGCTTAGTCTAGAGAGCTACTTTTCTAAATCTCACCACCAGTGCAGGCTGCCGTGAGCCATATCAAAATTAGGTTTCTTATCATATACATTGTAATAAGGTTTCATCATATAAATTATATAAATGCGCCCCAAATGTTTCATAACCCGGTTTAAATTCAACCCCTTTCCAATGTAAAAACAAAATGTTTTGAAAATCCATGATGGCATGAAGTTGATGAAAGTTAGATGGTCTGTCCCACACTTACACACACTTGGCGGTCTTGAGCTCTGAAGTGCCTCTTTGTCTTTAAGTTTTACTATTAAGTATTTTGCTACTGGCAGTATTCAACAAACGTGAAAAAGATCATCGTTCCTGGCATGTTGAATTGTGTGAATACAATAAAATACTCTTATGTTAATGTGATTCTTCTCAATTTACCGATGAGGTGAGATGAAAGTTGTGTAACACTGGATATAATACGTGATGAGTGGTCTTTCAGAGGTGTACACTAAACCATGATGAATGGTGTGATGCAGCCCTGACACATCACCTTTGGCGGCCTGTGATTGGCTAATTCATTGCTTGAGGGAGAGCATTTTTGTTAGACATCACCTTAGTCCTTATTTTACAACACTCGGGTGTAGTTGCCGTCAGTACTTGAGTCACACGTTTAGATTTAGCTGTACGTTTATTTTAGCACTTCACAGTAAGTGCCTCGGTCCTACTACTTTAAACAATTTCTTGACTCATGAGTTTAAGATTATTCTTAAGAGTATTTGTTATTCGTTTTATAAAGATTGTCAACATCAATATCATCCGGCTACTGTACAAAAAAAAAAGATCTTCGTGCTGAAGTTTTGTGTACCTGCCGGAGAAGCTTTCTCCCTCTGTTATTCATGGTAATGAACTAAAAGTTTGATTAGACTAAAAGTGTTGAGCAGGACTTATGAGTTATTTATGAAACTTCCTACACAAACTCTCAGCAAGTGGTAGACAGATTCCTCTCAGTGGAAATGACATCATCATTTTCAGATGTCTTGTAGTTTTTCTTAGTAGCTGCAATGTGCGGTCAAGATGAACAGATCGATATGCATAATCATGGTAATTACTTTGGTTACATATTAAATGTGAAGATGCTTTGGCTCCTCACGTGGATTCATTCAAAAGTTGCCCTTCTCAGTGCTACAGAAATGATTTTACGTGGACTATTCAGTTAAAAATCCAAGGACAACAAGGTTTGAGAGTAGCAGAGAAATGATTGAACATGTCTGTTGAAGCACTGAGGTGCACTAAACCGAGTCTCAGCCATGTCTTCTCTGTTGTAGCTGTATTTATTTATGACATGTCATCTGCTGTGAAAAAAAAAGATATGACTTTCTTTTTAAAATGTTCATTATTGTGCCAAGAATGTATCTAAGTAGCCTATGTGGCTCTGTCTGAACTGGGAGATAGATATAAAAAAAATGTTATGTGTGGATATCGTGGATGTATAAAGAGAACCGGATACAGCAAAGGAATCCGCTGATTTACAGACGCTGCTTCCCGATGTAAATCTATGGCAAAGTGTTTTTGGGCCCAACGGCATCATGTGACGGACCCGGACGTTGTAATGCCATGGTTTGGCCACAATGTAAAATTTGGTTCAAAGCCCGGCGCTCTTGCTGGAGGCTTGGTGGATATTGGTGAGGGAAAAAATAATAAGGAATCCAAACAAGAGAGTTTTACTTGAGGGACTGACATCTTTTAGAGTAGCTCTGAGCATTGGGAGTGAACAGCTCCGCCTTACAGTTCGCTAAGGAGCGAGAACAGATGCAGGCACACCCAAGCAGGGGGCAAATCTTTGAATTCATACCAGCTCCACCACACAGCTGTCACTTACAGCTGGGAGGCAGGGAAGAAATAGTACATGTTTCTATTGGATTTCAGTTTGGATGCAACCAGTGGGGTGTCAAATTGAAATACTCTTTCCTAAATTAAAGAAGCCCCCCCAAAAAAAACATACTATGGGGATGTTTGAATTCGTCAATGGGTGCTTGAGGCAACATTACATGATGGGACCCAGAATTCCTGGCTACGCCCCTGTGTGTGTGTGTGTGGGGGGGGGGGCTGGAGGCCCAATAATACATGCTGTTCTCCGCCTTGTAATAATCACATCACGCATTGCAAATTAGGACATTTTCCAATATCTGGTCTTAATCGGAATCTTGAAAGATGGAAATTGTACGGTCTAGAGTCCTCACCCAGAGAGCCTGGAGAGAGCAGACGGTACAGTAGCCTGGCGCGTCACAGACGTTTTCTCACCGAGTTTCACCACACGGTGGCCCTGTGCCTCTCCTTTCTCGATGCTCCTCCTCGCCACCGTCAGCTCAGCCTCGCTCCCTCCCCCTCCTCCTTCTCCTCCTCCTCCTCCTCCTCC
Organism: Pholis gunnellus; assembly: GCF_910591455.1. Classification (NCBI taxonomy): domain Eukaryota; kingdom Metazoa; phylum Chordata; class Actinopteri; order Perciformes; family Pholidae; genus Pholis; species Pholis gunnellus. The sequence continues at coordinate 17,341,349 of NC_136531.1, forward strand.
TCCTCCTCGTCCTCCCTCTACTTCCACTCCTTCCTCCCGTCGCGCTGCGCAGAGCCACAGACGGTCCTCCAGCACCGTGCGGCGCGGTACGAAGATGGTCGGCGGCTTGTGCGCTCGCAGGTTGGCCCGCCGGTCACGGTCCGCCCTGATAGTAGCCCTCACGGTGCTGCTGGTCCAGACGCTGATTGTGTGGAACTTCAGCAGCCTCGACTCTGGCGAAGACAGGGAAAACGGAGGCTCCAACGTGCGGGAGAAGAGGGACCGGGTCGCAGGCAACAAAGCCGCTGGCAGCGACTATTTCCAGCACGGGGTCCAGCGGCAGCAGCAGCAGCAGCAGCAGCAGCAACGGCAGCATCTTCCTCCAGCCGGGAAGGGGACGTCTCGCCACATACAGCAGCCGGTAAGACAGATGCGCCACCGATGTAGTCATATCACATCCACCCTCAAAAAAATAGACTGTCTCGCCGGGGATGAAGCCCGAAAGAGGTTGGCAGACAGGTCAAAACATCTCCAGTTTTTGCGCTTTTGGGGGAGAAAGGCACACGGCCGGGCCCCAAAACGAATGTTTGACTGTTGTCACTTGAACGGAGGCGTTCTCGTAGGGAAACGATAGGATGTCTAAAGCGAGAGAGATGCAAGCGAGCCCTTTTTTTTGTTTTTTTACTCCGAGCATCCTCAGCTCAATGCTTGCTGAGGACAGGAGCCACACATTACGCCGTTGGAATGAACGCAGACTCCACTTTATGCCGAAGCTGAGTATGACATCTGAACTCAGCGTGCAGTTCACTCCGGGGCAAAATGATAGCACAACAGGGGCAAATCCTTCCAAAAGATATGCCAGCCTCACTGGCTGGGGTCGAAGACCGTGCCTGTCACGGTCTATTTGGTATTTTAAGTCAAATACAGTAGCTGCATGGCTCAGCAGCACTGAGAGGCCAAATTGAAACATAACCTAATTTGCGGAGTTGCTTTTTGATGAGTGTACAAAGATCAGAGTCATCTGTTGTTTGTGAAAAGGCAAACAGCTGTATTGCTAGTGGCAGCATGAGACACACAGGTCAAGATGGATGTGATTGTGGCGCCAAAGCAAACATACAGACCAGCATAATGAACAAATTGCGTTAAAGATAGCCTGTGGAACTGTGTCCATTCAGAAGTAGAGGAGCTAATGACATGCTTTACCGTTAAACATTTAAGAATTGGCTCCCAAAGATCCAAAACGTGTATTTGTAGACTCCACGGACGGCTCCCCGTGTCCTGGAGGCAACACACCAAGCAAGCAGTTCTGTATTTGTACAGGGCTTCCCTGCAGCATGTGATTAATTTGCCAACCTGATCCCCGAAATTAATATTCTCCAAAATTGAGCTTCTTGCTTCGCATGGTCTCCCAAGCAGTTAGGCTGCCCTAAAGAAATTGGACGCAGTTGATCCTGGCAAGCGTGCAGCGCTTTCCCTTCACAAAAGCTGCCAACCATTCAAGTATAGCCCACTCCTCAGCCACCATGCAACCAGTAGATAACCGGCTTTGATGTAGCATGATACACTGTGGCCTCCGCACTCAGCCAGTGACTCGGAGCCGTGCACTGTATCATCTGTCTCCTCCGCAGATTTTACTGTGACTCACTCGGCTTCATCTGGTAGGACTGTTTGTCCCACCTGCCGGCATCTCCACAGCACAAAGTCGTGCTAAGTGCTGGTTATATTTGAGTCTATTTCTCGACAGTCAGAGAATCCTCCAAAGAAATATCACTGTAATATCCCTGTAATAGTCCTGCAGGGACTCATTAGTGAGTTTACATTATAACTTTAGGGTATGGTTATCACTTGCGGTATGAAATTGCTGCAATATCCCAATGAGGATTGTACATAAATTAGTAATGCAGGGACATAACAGGAGCCGACAATCAGTTGTGTCACTACTATTCACGCTGCGTCAACACCGGTTTGTCCAAATGTGTTTCACTGTTAAAACACACAGTGGATGTGCACTCATGACCTTTTAAAGAAGGGCTTTCATCCCCCATCACCTCGAGGCACTTCACACAGTCCTGTATGCCAGTCAGTCCCACCAGCCAGTCAGCTCGCCGGCTGCCAGTCAGATTGTCAACCAGCTCTCTGCAGCTCTGTGGCCCCCGGACTCCTCACATTCAACTGGTCGCCCTGGGCCACATGCATTCCCTCAAATGGTTAATCACTGTATTTTCATTCTTTCTCCCCGTTTGGGTGCCCTGTGTTTGTATGTGTGTGTGTGGCTTGGCAAGGCAGAGTTGTCCAGCCTAAGGGTGACGCATAAGCGCCAACTGATGCTATATGAGGCGCCACGCCTCAGAGAGGGGAGAGCAGCGTTTTGATCTAGAATAGAATGAGCCAGAAGCTACAGTATGACAATAGCAGAATTTCTATATGTAATAACTTGTTTTGGATGGAAACATTATGCATAGCTTTGGATGTGTCATCCCAGCAAACAGGGGCTACAGTTGTCACATTAGTGGTCTCCCGTTATGTCTCTTGAGGGAAATTCTGCCGGAGAGCGAGGATGTTTTCTTCTCTCGTCCAACAAGACGCCACAGCTTGTTGTTCACATCTCCACATGCCTTGTGTATCTGGATGTATAAAGCGCTTGACTGATATTATGTTAGCGGTGAGTGTTAAAGGGACAGTTCAACCCAAAAACATAATTACATACTTTTCCTTGTACCTGTAGTGCTATTCATCAATCTAGATTGTTTTGGTGCGAGTTGCCTAGTTTTGGAGATGTCTGCCTTCTCTCCATATATAAATAAGGACTATATGGCACTTGGCTTGTGGTGCTTAAAGCGCCCAAAAGATACATTTGGAAAAACTCAACAGTGATGTCTCTTTTCAGAAATTAAGCCCCGTTTACTCAAGATTATCCACAGGCGTCGTTGTGAGCAATTTCTTATGGATTAAGGTCTGTGGATTTTTTAGTCTACAGGTAAGAGGAAAAAAATGGACCTTTGATTTTGGGGTGAACTGTCCCTTTAAGTCTAAGTTGCAGATTCCCCATCAGAAATGTCCCCACTTGTTAATTAGTCTGTCTTGTTTTGCCTGACATCAGTTCATTACAGGAGATATAGCATCACAATTATTACTAATAGGTGCTTATTAAGGCGGTCCCGGTGACGGCCGTGAAAAACGGTTATTGTGCCAGAATTAAACCAACCTACTTCCAGCAGGAGGCTGAGTCAGACTTTTTGAAAAGCGTCTGGCTCCAAGCTTCACATCTGGTCATCAGCGGTTTCTTTCCATCTGCTGCTGGTAGTCATATACTGTCATGATCCCCATGTACCCAGTGGGTGTCCACCTCACACATGTTGTAAAGAGCTTTCCCGTTTGTCATGGTATTGTAACATTACCTCTGATGTACACTTTTTCCATGAGTTTTCCTCATGCTTTCCTACAGCAAAGATTACAATCCTTCTGAGAATGCACATTTACCCCCGTTTTCTCGACAAGTTTCCACAGTATAGTGATTATACATACATGACATGCTGAGTTAGAAAATATCGTACATTATTTTGTATTATACAGATGTTCACCTCAGCTATTTTGCCACAGTGGCTCACTTGGCTTTGCTACAGATGCAAAGAAAGGAGTGCCAGCAGATATTTAACTTAAATAGTTTGAGACTGACAGATGTTGCCCACTGTCGGAGAGTGAAACACCGAATTCAGAGAAGCTAAAAGTGGAAGAAATCAGCTTTGTGGGGTTTCCCAAATCGTGGTAGCAGCTTATACTAACCGCAATCAAAGTCTATGGAGCAGTTATTCAGGATATAATTAGAATATATGAGCTCTTAGATGACGACCGACAGAATTAACATTAATGGGATCGAAAATGAAAAACTTGCTTCAAAAAATGCTTCAGTCATGCTGGGATTATTGTTTAATGTTTTCAATCGCGTACAGTACAAGTAACAATGCCCTGTGCATATGTTTTTCATTTGTGAGCTTTGCTGAAATCCGTTGTTACTACCAGTCTTTTCTCCAACCACCACAACCACAATGTGATTCATCGCACAATGTCCATGATCACAGTGCTGACTCACACAAACACCCAAAAGGATGTACTGTATTGCGCGTACGTAGATGCAGGGAAGCAGCTCCACACAAACACACCCACGTACACAGTTGCACACTCGCTTTACACGCGGCCCAATTTCCTTTTACCCCAGTTTGAACGTGGGCATAAATCACGTTTTCGGGTTTGTAATGATCTGTTCGAATTCCAATTTGTAGTTTCTCGAAAAGGTATCCACATGAACTTCCATGCTGAAGACGTGCAGTATATACATGTAAACACAACAGGTCTGTCTTGTACTCCAGCGAGGGGGCTTTCATAAAGTGCACTGCCACTCTTATCTATTGTATTATGTATCCTGCTGCCTGCAGAAGAATTTGGCAATTGCTGTTCGCTCTGCTAACATAAAACAGAGTAAACAAGCTGCGCTGAACAGATTATCTCGACAACAAACTTTCTGAGAAGTAATGTGAGGAAGTATTTTGGATTCAACTCAATGGATAAAAAAATGTTGGGGAAAAAAGCAAGGCGTTTAGTTGACTTTATAAAATGCAGCTTCCTTAAAGTAACATTCACAATACTCAAGTGAAGCAGCAGAGCAACAGCATCAATTCTACATTAGTGTTCAGTTACAGGCTATGTACATTCATTCAAACTTTGCCATTATTTTGGCTTCATTCAACAGATGACAGCACAGAGGCAGTCTGGAAATGGTTGGGATAGAGAGGGTTATGACTTGCAACAACGGTTTCAAGGCCGGAATCAAACCCACGGCATCGTGGCTACACGTCATGTGCCGTAACCATTCGGCTACCAAGGCACTCCCAAACTGGATTTTGTTTTGACAGTGACAGCCCTAATATCTACTGTAGGTTACAGAGGTGCAACGCAAAAGTACGCTATTGAGCGGCGTAACATTATTTTAAGGCCAGCCTTCTCATTTTTCATTCCCTCAGAGTCTCTTCATTCACTGTGCAACAAATCCGCCTTTCTCACCTTTCTCACTGCATGTGTCAGATTCTCCCATTTCATTCTTGGCGGTGCAGTTCGTTCCAACAAAACCAGTGCCATTCCATGTGCCAGTCACTGCCTGTGCTGGTTGTTGTATTGTGGCAAAGACACTTTAGCAGTGGTAATTGGCAGGTAAATTGGCACTCCTCGAAAGCAAATCGTCTTGGACTGTGAGCCATCCTGCTTTAAACAGACCTTTGAACATACATAATTACAGTCCAGAGACACCCAGGTGATGCACTTTGTGATTTCATGTCCCGATCATTACATCAATAAAGTGTTACTCTGTGAAACCTGTAATGAGGGAAAGTGAAGTACAGCCTGCCCATCAGTCCGTCCATCTGTCGTTGTGATTTTGCAAACAGACAGCTTCTTTTTCAAGTGCCGTTAGTCTCAGAGAGAGGTGGGAAAATATTCAGATCTGAGGGAGGAAGTATGCCCTCAGACTTGAAAGAGACGCTTCGAGAACCCCAAGACTCTTTGATGATGAAGTGTAATTTGTATACATGACACCATCCTTCTTCAAAAACCTGCAACAGAAAACTATTTTATCATAATCATAATGCGGTATACCCTCATGTCTTTTCACTGAGCTGATCCTACTCATATGCAAAATGTCAGTGTCAGTATGGAATCCTAAAACTTCAGACTATATGTGTAGTTTGTAGACTGAAGGTTTGGGTATCCATAGCAGCTCAAACAGCACAACACAGACACGTCCCTGTGAAGCACTCCTTCTAGCACAGGTGCTGAAAGTACTGCAGGCCTCTTCAGTGTGGTATCCATGTAATCCATTTACAGCACAGGCAGCAGCCTCTCTCTCTCTTTCTCTCTCTCGCTCTCTCTCTCTGTCCTCCTCCGTCTCTCTGCTGCTGATAGTGTTTAAAGCGGAATAGCCATTTAACTATTCAACAAGTGTCAGGATGTTAGAAAACACTACAAATACACCTGGGAGCAGAAAACACGCTGGCATGACTCACACAGTCCTGCACCGTATGTTGACTCTTGCTCATGAGACGAGAGTAGAGCAAGTTCCATTATCGCATTATGTTATTTAATAGGGCAAATGGATAACTACATCATCAAGTTAAAAGCAAATAATGTGTTGAGGGTTTCCCATCAGCACACTATGTACAGTGTTCTACATAGAAATAGCTCGTAAAGTAACGCAGCAATGAAGAACGGGGCTGGTGTTGTTCAAAATGTCAGTAATAGAATTTTTCATGTTCGATTGAAGAATGAGAGGACGAGCTCTGAACCAAGAGTTCTTTTTGATTCTCATGGCTACAGAGGCAAGTGATTTTTTCTGTCATTTCACTGACATCATTTTTAGTTCCGATACACAGGACTGAATTGGGATATGAACCGTTCAAAATCGAAATGTTTTTATTATATCATGAAATTAGAGTGTGTACACGCTTCCCTCTCTTCATGTCACTCATTGCCAACGCATCATCCAGTGTTTCGCCACTATACTTGATCAACAGAAAATTAATCAGCAACATTTGGTTCCAGCTTCTCAAATCTGAGGACTTTTCTCTGCTTTATATGATTGTAAATTTAATATATTGGGTTTTACGCTGTTGGTCCGACATAACAAGCAATTTGAAGATATCACGTTGGGTAAATTCTGGCAAGGACTTTTGACTATTTTCTGATATCTTATTGACTTAAAGATGAATTAATGTCACACAAACTCTTGTCTGAACAGGATTCATGGAGGGTCAACATGGAGCTGCTCTGTAACAGAAACCTACAGACGTGTGACAAATGAGCATTTAAAACACTAATGATTTTTAAACATACCTAAAGTTATTCTCTCGTTTGTTGTTTTGATGATAGTGGTGGAGAGCGTCACCTCACATGTTCTTCCAAAATCATCTCATATAGGTTCATTTGTCTGCATGTTTGGAAGCCCAAATCCCATTACTTTAACAGATATATGAACATACATGTTGCAACAGATGCCGTGTCTGAAAGGGGCAAGGAAGGGAGGCAATCAACTCGGGGTGTTTTTTGACGGCACAGAGTAATATGCATGTCTGAGAGGGGCTTAACAGACACACCGTTTACTATCCTTTCTCCTCAGTTCGACTGTGCGTATGGCTGCATGTCTGTGTGTTCTTCGTGCTCAGCTTGATGCCTTTGTATGCCTCATCTGTAAAACTGCAAAATCAAAGATCACAAGTACCGTTCATCTCTCTCCTGTCAAGTCTATTCAAACAAACCTCACCATTACCACCAATTAGAGTTGCATTGCTCCGTGTCAACACCCCCCCCCCTCCCCACACACACACACACACACACACACACACACACACACACACACACACACACACACACGCACACATCCTCACCACAACTCAAGCCCAGCTGTCTCTCCTGCCTCTGCCCCCCCCACACACACACACACAATCTTCCCCTCATCCTTCCATCATTCCGCCGTTACAGATGGTTTCATTCCCCAACACATTAATAACGCATCATCCAGATGAATGAAGCTATATAATACCTAGCGTTGCCGATAATCCCATAGGTAAGAGGCTTAGCAGACAGCCCTGAGAGAGAGACAGCAAGAGAGAGAAACATAGAGAGACAGATAGGAAGACGAGGCTGGTGGGGAGCTGAATTAGTTTTATCTGAAGTCGGGTATCCATGTTGATATTAAGTCGCGCTAAAAGCCTGCACACACATACAGACTAGACCATCACCATATGGAGGGGTTATTAGGCCAATGGCCTAACTCCTTTGCTGTTTAGTAGATGCAGGGTTCCTTTAAAATAGAGCTACTGTATTTTATAAATCGAGATCAGTGCCAGCTCTTGTACAGAACACACTGTACAGAACGTTGACTGTGTCATTATCACATTGAACTGCATATTAAAAAGAAACATTTTGAAAAAGCTTTCTCAAAGCACCCTTTTGTAAATTCATGGCAGTGGTTTAAATTGTAATCTGATTAACGTGTTTCATTGTAGAGTTCAATTTTGATCTCTCTTTTTTTTTAATACAGATGTAAAGATTCAGTCTCTGAATGTGGAAGAGCACTCCGGTTTTAATTTCCAGTCCACTGGGGTTTCAGATGGTATGTCATATTGGATTCTTGGGTAAAATTTCCAATACCGAAAAGAAAAAAATGAAATATCTTGTAAAAACTAAGACTAAGTATGATCGGCTTATTATTTGTTAGCCCATGCACACAGCATGCCTCTCAGAGCCTAATCTGACCCCAAAAAAGAGAAAGAATTTAAAGCCCCTGAAAACGTATTTTCTCAATCAGCTTCTTATTTTGAGCAACAGTTGCCCACATTAACACAAAGTCATCTCAAAACGTTAGAACCGTTAGAACAAGAGTTACATGTCTTTGCTCTTTTCACAGGTTTTAAGTGGGTGGGGCTTAGTTGGAAAAAGATGGTGTCATGTATATCTGTGGACCTATCAGAGCAATTCTTAAATGATAGTATAATGACAGTTTTGGGATTGTTTTCAATTTACTGATTCCACGAAACATGAAAATTACTGCAGCTAAAATGCAACCTTAGCTTACACTAGTCGTTATTTATAACCAGCAGCTGTTACAAATGTAGCGCTTTATAGATTGTGTTTTGATCCAAAGATTCTGTGGAGACTTGTACTTTAGGGAGGATATGTTTTTTTCTTTAACGGAACATAGGTGAGTCTCCTTTAGGTGTGATCTGCCAAGCTGGGATATGATGAGAAGCTGCACTAGTACGTTCCCATCAGGTTGGATTGCCTGAAGTGGAAGGCATATATCCTGTTTGTGGCAGATCTTTCAGCCTTTATCACAGTGTGTACTGCATAGCATCTCCATTCTAGCCCTGCAGCATTCAACGTGAATAGACTTCTTTAGGGGATCATTAGACAGTAGGGAGTGTGTTTGTCTCTCAACCGTAATGGTCGCATCTCAGTGAAAAACACTTGACAGCCTACTCGCTGGGGAAGCATACGGCAGATTGCCCACTTCTCTGAAACCGTCGCAGTGCCGCAACATTGACATGCAACACACTGATCCACATGTAACACCCAAATGCACATGAACATGTAATCACACCCACACAGACTAATGACACTGAGCATGAGCCACTGCCTTGCTATCTCCTCCTCAACACACCATACACTAATCCTCATGTATTGTGTTATTCTAATAAGACAGGGGAGTTTGTGACAGAGACAGAAAAGAGTACGTGGCAGGATGGTGAGGACACAGGGCGATGACACATCGGCTGGGCAGAGATAGGGGCGATCCGGCCTGTCAGGGAAAGCTTTTGTCCTTCCAGTCCCGTGGAGCAGGAGGAGAGGAACTGACAGCGGCGCTTTTCTTCCTCCTCCTCCTCCTTTATTTTTTTCTTCTTCTCACTACTGGAGCCGAATGCCAACAGCCCAGAAGACTTGTCTCTATCTGTGATTAAGAGAGAAAGTGAGAGGAGAAAGAAAGAAAGAGAGATAGAGACAGGCAGAGACAGAGACACAGAAGAAAGCCAGTGGAAGGGGGGGAAAAAGAAAAGATAAACGTCTCATCCCTTCTACAAATCCGACGTCGACTCAAATCCTTAGCGTAATCCTCGGGGGAACCCAGTTTGGTTTGAAGGCTTGTTAGTGTAGCAAAGACTGGCAATGACTGTGTGGTTGGAGACCATTTCTTGGAAACTAACCTTAGTCCAAATGGCCTCCAAGCATATAGGGATCAGGTCTGTAATTTTCCCCTCGGTTGGTGAAGTTTAGGGTTTAGAGGTAAGCTGATGCCAAGACACTGATCAAGCTGGTTTTATCAAGCATCTCTAAATAGGAGCTCTGATTTAGGAATCTGCCCAGTAATCCCAGTTATCCACTGCCACTCACAGGTTGTGTTTCCACTGGTTCAATTGATCACGCTCAAAGACACTTGCTTCTGCTCGACATTTCTTTGTATTATCCACATCTGGATAGCATTTCAGAGCGGCTGATGCTTTAAAATGAGGGGGAACTTGGGCAAAGCAGGCCAATGATATAATCACCATCATAAATGCAGACAAATGTGGATAAAATGATGTGAGAGGCTTTTTTTTTTTACAATTTTCCATTTTATATAATGGTAGGATTTTGAACCTGAATGCTTTTTTTGGGACCTACCAAAATTTGCCAGTAGCACAAGAGCATCAAACGGTCAAAAACTGTAACTGGGCATCAAATGTCTGATCAGTTTATAAGATATGGTGAACAAGTTGTTACCAAACAGTAGCTTATTCACACACAGCAGGTAGTGCGGTATACCAGTTCAACTGGTATACCGCACTAATAGCAGGTATGGAGCAACATTATCATTCACTCTCATAATGAATCAAATGAATCTCCTCTGTGGGGGACTGAAAAAAAAGAAAAAGTAAAGTTGCAGGAGCTAAATGAAGCTATAACAATCGGTAGAGCGAAGGGGTACTGCAGAGTTCACTCAGTCATTTGATCCATTGTTGGTGTAAAAATACTGATTTGTGCAACCTTAAACCTAAAAGCGTGGTAAAAGAAAACGTAGGTAACGTTAGAAGTTGCTCTCCTGTCGGAATAACTTAATCACTGTAGTAGTCGGGTGGTGTTTGACCTAGAAGGTCATAGCTACATAATTACCTCATATTTCACCCATTACATACTCATGACACAGCTAGCGGTACATTGTGTGTGAGAGAAATGAGGTTTGGGTTTATGGTCGAGGTCATGTTGAATAATCACCCCCGTTGAGAGGTCAGTGGAGCGGCTGCCTTTGCCTCAGGGCAGCCACTGTTGGGAGGTATGTTTTCGGGTACAGGCACACTGGAGACAGCCAGGACGCACTAGTTGGATGTACACACCTGCAAACATCCACACAAATGCATACAAGTGGATACACACACCCACGCACTCTTCAACGTCCCCTCGGTGCTAAAGGCGCACACCTACAGAATGCATAAAATCAGAAAATACTCTTCCTTTCTGCATCACAAAAAACTCACCCACACAATCGCCCTCTCTCTCTCTCTCTCTCTCTCTCTCTCTCACACACACACACACATGCATTGCACGTACACCTCCGCCCCCCTTGGTTCATGCACAACACACACATACACACACACTTTGAGAGTAAATAAAATGATAAAACCACATGAATAGCTGCTCTTCAGTATTCATGTTAAAGCACCAGGACCAGCCGGAGAGCTCGTACTCATTACTGAACAGGTGTTTTCTCCACCAGCACTGCATTTACATCCTGTCTGTCCTTCCTGCTGGTCTCCACTCTGCTGAACGCCTCAAGGGCGGAGCTCACGAGGTCTTAACGCAGACGCACGCATCAACGCTGACACATTCGCATCCTTCTCTTTGACAACTTCCTCCCCCTCTTCTCCCTGCATGCTCCCACTCCTCATCTCCCCGGTCGTCCTCTCGTTTTCCTCTTCTCCCATCTCGAGTTGGGGCTGTCTCACCGCACCGCTGAGTCGCTCACTGGTCCTCCAGGCGCCGCAGGCCTCCCAAATCAGCTTCAATGAGGAGCCCTGCCGAGGCTGTCGCTGCCGGGGAGAAATTGCGCTGTAATTGAGCTGCGTGATAATAATACGTTCTTCTCTCTGATTCCTACCAGCGGTGAATCATCAACACCATCATCATCGTGCCATCACATCAGCAACGCTCGGCAGACGCTTCCACGCTGCCGCCACCGGAGTTGACCCTCTCTCTCTCTCTCTCTCTCTCTCTCTCTCTCTCTCTCTCGCTCTCGTCAATTGCACTCGTTACACTTATTTTATTCCCATTTCCTCTCTCTTTCACTTTCCTCTCGCTCCGTCCTTTGCCACTACTTGCTCCCCTCATCTGCCGCCAACCATCCTTCCCGTTTCTGTTCCATGTGATTGCACGACTTGCCTCGGAGGTATACAGAAATTACAATGTACGAAGAAAAAAAAAAGTGTGTGAGTTCGTAGATGGAGGGGAGGGGTGGGGGGGGGAGAAGATAATTAGGATGGGTGATTATGTGAGCACAATGTCAAATGGCTTTTTGCTACTTACTTAAGGCATTCATGCTTCTATGGCAGGAAACGGGAAAGCTTGTTCCTTTTTGAACATTGAACCCATGAGCGTTCTCTTTTTCTTAATGTCTCGAACAGATCCTCTTGTTCATGCATTCCCACATACACATACAACTTCCATAGGGCATAAAAGCGTCTGTTTCTCTCAATGCAGCCAGTTTGTTAAAAGTCAGGGAATATGTGTGCACATGTTCATGCAAAAGTGAGAAAGGATGAGAAAGTTAAATTGTAGTAATTTTTATTATTAGTTAAGTAATATAGGAAAGTTGGTAAAATTATGAGGAAAGGGGAAAACAAATTTGACAAAAAACTGAGACTGGGGATTAATTCAACAGACTGTAAAGAGAAAAGAGGTTAAAGGGAAGCAAGTGCTTGCCAAGACGGGTTATAGACTTATGTGTGTGTGTGTGTCTGTGTGTGTGTGTGTGTGTGTGTGTGTGTGTGTGTGTGTGTGTGTGTGTGCGTGAGAGAGCTACTAGTAGGAGGGGAGTTTACACATGGCTTTCAGTGCTTTAAACATCCTCATGAGAATTCCCTTTCCATAGAAGAAGAGGCCCATTAGGAAAATCATTGACTGCTTATTGGTGTCAGCACTCTACAGTATTTGTGTATGTGTGTATGTGTGCGTGAGCTCAAACAAAGAACAGTACTGCTCTTTTTCCTCACTCTCTCTACCCTCTCCGAAATAGCCAGTCTAACTTTAAGGAGGGGGTAAGGGCTTTTTTTGACTTCTCTCTTTGTCCTCAAGTTTCTCCACCGCTTTGAGTGAAATCCGTTTTTTACTCCGGTGAATTGGCCTACAACAATCTTTTTATGTAACTCTCAGTTTATCCACAGGATGAAATGATTACACCTTTTTTTTTTTTCAATGGAGGGCCAAGTAGGTCTCACTGCAGTCCTCCGGTAACTTTTCATAAATGGTTTTGTGAGATAAACTCTGGACAAGGCGTGGCTGCTTCTGTGGGGCTGAAATGGGAGCGCTCCAGCCACATACCATACATGTACATGCACAATTATAGCAATTAGCTGGTGTGCGGATGTGTGACTGAGTTAGTGTGTTTATTAATAATAGCCTCCTGCGCATATGCACATGTTCCAGAGGTATAAAGAGTATGCAGACATAATTGTCTTAACTGCTGAGAAAGAGATTTGGTCAAGGCAATTATAATTCAGCCAGGGCACATTTGCTTGCTTAGCACTCAGTCTATTTGCCTAAAAGACACAAATGACTGCAATTTAACAGCAATAGAGGAGCACTGTAATGAGTTGCTAACTATTTGCCTGATGTGAGCGTGTTGCTCTAAGGTGGGAAGAATAATCAAAGGAATAGGACTGTATTTTCACTGGCATTATGTCCAGTGGCAGCAATGGAGATTAATGAGAATGAGGTTTATTAGCTTCTCAAAACTATTGTGCTTTCTCTTTTCCTCGGAATATAGCTTATATTTGACTTCTGCTCAAATTATTCCATTTGAGACCCGATGGGGGAGGTTGGTGCCTGGCAACAGTAAGGAGAAAATGTACAGTGATTCATTATTACATTGTTACATTCACATAGTGTTCTCATTAAAGGAACAGTTTAACATTAGTTCATTAGTGCTGGGAGGCAGATTCTTTCTGCCCACCGGCTGCTCACAGCTGACGTTAACCAGCTCTCCTGCCGATTTCAACACAGATTTGTTGTTCACAATGTAGCGTTATCAGGGGAAAATAGGGTGCACGAGAGTGTTAAACCACAGGTGTGCAGCACTAGTTTGCACATGTTTGGCCCAGGTAGCATGTGACACGTGTTGTTGTTATTCCTGTGTAAATTAACTGATAAAGGAAACGTGATATCGGATCAGTGCATAGACTCACATACTTGCCAATACCCAATTCATCATTTGATGCCGTATCGGAAGCATTCCTGATACTAGTATCGAAAAATCCCTTCCCTATTTATTTATATATTTTTTGCATTTTCCTTCTATGTAGTAAAGCGAAAGTAGGTACAGCCTGTATGTGAGTGTCATGCTCTCTGTACGCGCACTGTCAAACTGATCCTGCTTTTTCTCTACCGTGTGTGTTGCTGTCACACACCACTGAAACCAAGGCAAATTCCTTTATATTTCTTTAAATGTATGAAATTGAGCAGGAACATCATCCCTGTGAGAAGCTACGCTGTATATACTAATTTATAAATGTATGTTGAGTGTCAGAGATGCTTGTCTCCAGCAGGGCTCGTGCTGTTGGTCATGTGCACTGCATACTATATGTACATGTGTTATATCGTGTACAGAATTCCAGAACTGTTACTTAGTTCAATTAATGTAAGGTTATGATTTTATGATAGCCGGTGGCTCTATACCCTCTGTATCTGTGTGTGTGTGTGTGTGTGTGTGTGTGTGTGTGTGTGTATAGAAATGGTGTGCGGGTGAGGAGATATGTGCACGCTGCATTGCACATCAAAGGTCAGGGAAGGTGATAGTTCTCCCTCGTTCTGTGTGTGTGTGTGTGTGTGTGTGTGTGTGTGTGTGTGTGTGTGTGTGTGTGTGTGTGTGTGTGTGTGTGTGTTGTGCTCCACATGGTGTCCCAGCCTGCAGCGGGCCTGATGATTCAGAGGACACAGGCAGCATGACGTGCACTGTCTTTGACCCTTCTCTACAGCAGCTGTTAATATAACGCTGCAGCTGTGTGGTTGTTTATGCTGTTGTGTTGTGCTGATGAGGGGAGAGGGCCGCGTAAGTGGGACTAAATATGTACGTTTGTCATACACTTGTCACTATTAGTGTGCACTCGCTGTGAATGATATGTACACCTTTGTGTGCTTTTCATATCAGTGTACAGCTGTGTGTATTTAGCTCCTGCTGGGTCACCGCGGGCCCTCTGCACTCTAGGCAGCGCCCTCCTTTGGCTCCCAGGGGCCCCCAGAGGATTTTTGTTGGGATATGCTGACAAAGTGATGCTGCTGGACTGGCTAACTGCTCCTTCTGTGGCTGGCACCGGCACCGCAAACGTAGTCAGAATACCAAGCGATGGCCGTGAGCACTTTCCTGTCTCTTTTGTTTCGCACAACCACGCACACATGCAAACATTATGACATCATCAGCGAACCCTGAATTTTTTGATGGGCCCAGCTTGAGGAAAAAGCCCCAAAATCCAGCCTGAAATCTGGATCGTAAACCTAATCCTCAACTCTGGGGGATCCGATCTGAGTCGCTGCGGGGTCTGGCTATTGGCCATTACTCCGTTCCTCATTGCCCTCTCGCTTTCTCTCCTTTTCCCCCCTTTTCCCTCTCTCTAGCCAGCTCTCTCAATTTTTGGACAGCTGTTTCACACTGTGAAAAGAGGGGAAAGTAGCTTTAATTTTGCTAGTAATGCCTCAGTCTGTGCATCTGCTCTGTCGGAGTGATTAGCGCAGCAGAAGCTGTCTTTGCTATGGTGACAAGCCCATATGGTTTCCGTATGTACAAGTAAGCAGTGGGCTTGATCTGTCACTTTGTATTAGAATTTGTTTTACTTGGTAACATACTCGTTAAACAGGAAGAGGTTGTGATCTTTGATTATTTGCTAGAAATGATTGTCCAGAGGATCAGTTAACTCCTAAACCAAGAGTCTGTGAGGTTTTGGAGGTCAAAGTGGTTTAGAAGAAGAAGTCAGACCTTAATGTAGAGAGCTCTGAGTTAATCCAAATGGAGTTTATGTGTGTGTGTGTGTGTGTGTGTGTGTGTGTGTGTGTGTGTGTGTGTGTGTGTGTGTGTGTGTGTGTGTGTGTGTGTGTGATGGTGTGTGTGTGTGTGTGTGTGTGTGTGTGTGTTTGGGGGAGGGACATTGGCTAGTGATTTGGTAAATGTTTGATGGATTAGATGTTGCAGTGTGGCACTCTTCAGTCACACTTCCCCACACATGTACACACACACACACACACACACAGAGGGGGCTCTGTGTATGGCTCTTTTCCTCTCAGACAGAGGGAGTTTAGCTCCAGCCTGGTTTCTGTTTGCCACACAGTGCACCACTGTAGCAGGCTAGCCGTGCCTGCAGCTTCCGGGCTTTTAGTTGCACCAATAATCAGCTAGCCTCCACCACTTGTGCCAAGGTTAACCACATAATTACTGCACTCATCTGGCCGAATCTCTTCGCAGTGCAGCGCAGAAGCATGATCCTGCAGTTGCAGAGAGACGCGTAACCCTCGAGCACACGAAACTACAAGGCTGGAGCTCAGCCGTCATAACCCTCACTGCAGTGTGGTGAAGATAGAGCCGACTTTCTCAGCTTATCTTTCTCAGGAGGTCATGGATTAGCAATCCTTGGGCCTTGTAGTTCTGACTCATTCTCAAGCATCGGACGCAGTCAACAAACCGGTATCGCAGTATGAACTGCTCGGAGTTGTGGCATGAAAGTGGTGGAACAGGACCTTACTGGCATTCCTCTGGATTACTGGAAAGTCACTCTGCTAGACTGGTGCAGAAGGAAGTTAGCGAAGGAATGAGATTTTGGGTTGCGTAGGACGAGCAGGTATATATGAATGTGTCTGCATTCCTGAGGGCATGTGCGGCCTTTTCATACCTTATTTGTTGATACAGTATGTGTATGAGTGGACATGAATTTCCCCTCTCTGCATTCTGTTCCCATAACAGGAAAAGAAGTCGACATACAGTAAACCAACCAGGAAATAATTTAATTGCAGTCATTCGTGAAACATGGGGACTTCCCAAACCTCATGTTTTTTGTTTCCTGCAAGTCAGGGAGGAACTGTCAAGAATCTGAGATCTAAAAGAACTGGATTAGTATGTCAACTAAATAATTTATTTGTTATTTTCTTCCAATTTCCTTCACCCTTTTTCATCTCCATCTGTCTGCTTGATGTCAGTGTCTCACCATCAGTTTACTCCAGAAAGACAAACCCCTCACAATGTTAAACAACGCCTGAGGGAAATCTTTTTCAAATCAAACGCAGTGATTGCCATCAGTCTGAAAGGGTCCTCGTTTGTTGTGTGACCCACAACCTTTCTCCCTACCTGATGCTGCTTGGCTTTGAAATGAAATGTTTCCATAGTAACAATAACTTTTTAAAAGGTTATATAATTATTATGGTTCATTTATCTCAGTTTCATTAACTTTTCAAAGGAAAGCAAATAAGGATACACATCCTGAAAGGTTACACCATCCATCAACTGCTGCAACTAACTGGATTATTTATTAATTAGTCTGGTGTATAAAATGTCAGTAAATAATGAAAAAATGGCCATCAATGTTTTCCAGAGCAGAAGTGAACCATTGCCTGTTATGTCCATTAGGGAGTATAAGAGAGTAAGAAGAAGAAGAGCTACTTTATTAATCCCCTTGGGGAAATTCAATTTGGCAACTCTCCAGCTTCCAGTTCACAGTCCTTACCCACTGGTCCGTGTTGGACTTCAGCCTCCAGTCCCCATGCCAAGTCTTGATGGCTCGAGCTGCTGCTGCCCAAGAAAAGGGTCAATATTTGCTGCCAAAGCCCACGACGGGAACCAGGGACCTTTAGATCTTCAGTCTAACACTCTCCCAACTGAGCCGTTTCGGCATGTTTACATTCACTAGAAGCAGCACATTTTTGGCAGTTTTGCTTAAAAGAAAGAATGAATCAGTTTCTGAAGAATATGTTCAAAAACAGTGTGAAAGTGTGTTTCTGTGACGGTTACACCCTTCACCTCTGTACTTTCTGGTCCAAATGAGTTTGAACGGTCGGCGATTACTGACATCCACGCCATGCATGTCAAGCTGACCTTAAGAAGAGCACGCAGAGTCATCACATGCTTTGAATCTCTTGCTTTAAGTCACACTTGAACACACAAAAAAAGGCACATAAGTAACATACGTGACAGTAGACCGTGTTCTTAATCCAGGCAAACGTCAACAACATGAATAATAAAGTGAAACTAGAGCCAATGCGGCAGTCCACACCACCAAAACTACAGTCGGTCAAAGACATTCAGAGACCGCCAACAGTCAGCTTGGTGTGCTGGGGCGCTTATACCTACTGACTGATCATAAAGGAGAATTAAAACCAGAAAGGTAGTACCTCAGTTGTGAGTTAAATCTAATGTGCACTTTCGTCAAACGTTTATATGATCCTTCGTACAGCAGGATGTCGCTTTTATGGTTCTGAACTTTCAGCAAAGCACTTAAGTCATAGTAAATGTCCCGCTGTGCCAATGGAAAACGTGTAAAAGATTTTGCTTTGTCAGACGCTTTGTAGAAAAGTAATTTCCTCTTGTTTCTATTGAGGCTGGAGATAAGCCAGGACGCCTGGCACACCCAGAAACAATTTACAGATTATACACACTTTCTGTTAGAGTAGAGGACAAACAACACACCCATAAGTGTGCGTGTTATATGCCGTAGGAACCTTGTGTTAGCTCTAACTTACACCTACATACTGTACACACTGACCTACATAAACATACATGTTTGTTAGCTGGCATCAGGCAGAACATCTAAAAGTTGACAGGATGCTTCACAGTTCCTTGTTACGAATCTCGTAATTTCCCCTCCACCACAGAGACACTGAAAACAGAGTTCTTTCCTTAAAGTGCCCATTTATTTAATTCCACAATACAATAATGTATTTACAACCGCAGTATTTACGTGTGGCAGCAGCAGGATTTGGTCGGGAAAATACTGCGCATCATTAGTAAGATAACCCGCTGAGCAAAACTGATAATTGCGAGAAAAAAAAAAAAAAAGAAAGGAAGGGAGAGAATGAGAGACGAAGGAGGCAAATGACAAACATGATGAAATAAAAGTTTTTCGGAATAACGCTGCGTGGGAGGAGATTTGGAGTGACCTAATTAAAATGTTGGAATCCTGAGAGGAATAAATTAAGAAAATGTCAGTTAGGCTGAGCCGGAGGAGGGGAGATTAAGAGGCGCAAGCTCAAATACTGTCTTATTTCTGCTCTCTTTTATCACTGCGGCATGGAACATTGGTCTGTAACAACAACATAGAGAGTTGGTGTTGCCCAGGTTATTAACCATATAAAGCATTTGCAATGACATAAGTAATATAAAAAAAAAAAAAAGGAATGATGTTTCAAGTTGAGAAAGTTTTGAGCTTTAGGTGTCATGTAAAAGAGAAAGTTGGATAGGCTGTAACTAGTCTGACACGGCTGATGTTCCATTCTGCAGAATTTCAGGGGAAACTTTGAAATGGAAATGGAAATCTGAGAATGACAAAAGAAAGAGAGAGACAGGAAGCTTCAGAGCTTCAACAAAATAGTCCCACCTTGCAATTTAAGCAGCTTAAGGTTTCTACATCATTACAGTACGGTAGCAGTATGAAAGCCACGTGTCTATTAGCGTCATCGCTGACTTTCACCAGCCGTCCCAGATACATTCCCCCTATGGGGAAGCTCCATATGGGGCCAACATGTTTGTGCTGTGCAGGACAAGACCATACGGATGCTGTCGGACTGCATGTAGGGTGTATTAGAGCAGATAACAGCAACGGCAATGTGTCGATTGTCACAGGATGGAAGAAGTGGGATGAACAATGAGGGGGAGGAGGGCGGGAGAAAAAGGGAAAGAAGGACAGCTGGTACCAAGACTGGTGTTAGTTAAGGATGACTAAGTGACATGTTGACAAGAGACAGATAAGAGGACTCCATGGAACAAAGATGAAAAAGTATCAGTGAGCCTCTGATGCCAGTGTGCTTTAGTATAGAACAAGATCTTTGATTCCACTTCCCTTTGAAGTGATCCATGGAAATAACACCATGTGGCAAGCATGAATTTCAGCACTGGATGAAAAAAAGGTGAAGATCCGGTCTGGTGCAGCATCCCTAATGCTGAGCCTTCACAGTCTGCATTGACTCGCTCAGCCACAGCGTTCTGTGCAATAAGCACTCACTTTACTTTCAATTGCAATCAATTCAGAAAGTTTGAACAATGAAAAACTTCTGCCCTGAAAAGGATGTTATCTCTAATCTATTGGACAATAACCGCTTGCAAATGAACAGCGGTTTCAGTTTATATTTTTAAGCGAGCTGAAATGAACGCTTGCGTGCGACACTCCAGCACCCAGAACCCACACTGTGCAGTCCAGGCGTGTAGTTTTCGTGCAGAAGGCATCCGTTTCAGCGCTGCACTCCATAACAACAGCGGGTCGTTTGTTTCAATCTGAAATGAGTTGGTCGCAACAAAGCAGGAGGAATTTATTTTCTTCTCTCAATTCTTCCCAAAACGTTGCATCAGCCAGGGGAGGCTTTACATAATTTGTGTCATCACTCCTTATCCCGACCTTAAATCTCCCGTGGACTCTCGCTGTAGGTGCGTGGTGCTCTGCTGTCTTGTGCAGTGCCATGCATCAGCATGTCTGTGTTGGTGGGTATTGGTGATCGTGTAACAATGGCTGTGGGGCTACACTCCACTTAAGCTGTCATGCCTGTAATGAACAGACGATTTTAGTGTGAAGCAGCTCATCTATTGGTGTGTGTGTGTGTGTGACTGAAAGAGGGAAAAAAAAGAGAGGGCAATCTTCAGCATAACAAGGCAGACCTTGTAGCTTACGGGAGAAGGTGTGATTGACGGCTTAACATCGTCTTTTAACATCTGCCTGTTGATATCAGCTTTGTAAATGTTACCATTTGAACAAAGTCGCTGACCGATTTAGCTACGATTGCGTCGTAGCTGTAGTGTTGTGTTTAGTGCTATTTAGCAAATGTTAACATGCTAACAAGATAAACAAAAACAAAAAAAGGAACTTAAACTTGAAAAAATTCTTACACGCTAGAAAGTGTTATAGGCCGCTGTAATCGTTTCTCTTGTCCAAACTGGCTGTGAAGTCCACAAATCCACATTCCAAAGTTGAGGCGAAGCTAAAATGAGGTTTCATCAGA
Organism: Pholis gunnellus; assembly: GCF_910591455.1. Lineage (NCBI taxonomy): Eukaryota > Metazoa > Chordata > Actinopteri > Perciformes > Pholidae > Pholis > Pholis gunnellus. The sequence continues at coordinate 17,362,301 of NC_136531.1, forward strand.
GTTTTGGCAAATGGAGTGGGCTTCTTTGTCCTGGCAGTTGGGTTTAGGTTAATGGCCCGTGTTGTATCCAGGCAACAAACCTACATACAGAAATATCCCTCCGCCACAGCTCAGCAAGGAAACACTGCCTGCATTAACGCAACGAGAGAAGTTCTTTCGAACACTAATCTAACTTTGACTGATCACCTGATTTGGTCAGACTGCTGAAGCGATTTACACTCGACGAGGACTTTGGATTCTGTAGGATGTTTGAGCTGTAAGGGATTGATTCAGCCATTACAGAACAAACCTTTAACTCTTGTTACGTACGTTAGGAAAGTGGGCGTTGTATTAAGATCAATCTGGACCTCTTAATCACAAAGAAATGCGGGGAAAAAACATGCAAAATATGATGACAGGTTGTTACGCTTGCTGATGGTTTTTGTGAAGCACCTTGACATTGCATTACCTGAATAAGAACTATGCGGTGTCGATTCAAAGGTGCACGCACTGAAACTGCAACTTGCCGGCTCTGAATCCAGACAGGGTCAAGTACATTCCCTTATCACCATGGCAACTGACGAAAATATCAAATTCATAAAAAAAACAAAAAAAACCCGCAAATGATCTCTTGGATTTGAAACAGAGATGAAATGTGATCATTTATCAAAGTAACTGGTGCTCAATTAAATATGTAATCCTGTGACGTCTGTTTAAATATATTCAATTCAACGTAGCTGACGGAAACATACACTCACACTTTATTTAGCAGAATGTCATTGTAATGAAAACAGCTAGTGAGGCTCAACGGGATGCTGTTTTGTTTCTTCCTGTTTTATCTCACTTGTGTTTTTGAATCATTTTTCCTCGTTTGTACAACACACCCTGTATCTTTTTTCTCTTTTGCTGTACATCTGTGTCTCATTTGTCTCTCTTTCCTCTTTCGGTTTCCCTCTTCTTTCTTTGTGCTTCCACTGACTTTCTCGCAGTAGATCTGTCGTCTCAGCACTTCTCCTACTGTGTGTGTCTGCTGCGTTCAGTCTGTCTGTGTGTGTGTGTGTGTGTGTGTGTGTGTGTGTGTGTGTGTGTGTGTGTGTGTGTGTGTGTGTTCCTTTTCCTACTGACATTTCCGTGCCAGGTGTGACAAATGGCAGGCAGAGAAGAAACATTTATTCCCTGTGGTGAGCTTAATTAGCCTATCAGCTAAGCCTTGGCACCAGCTTGTTTTGAAAACCTGGCACACACACACACTTGCAAGCACACACATTTATCCTCTAGTAAGAATCCACCAACAAGTGCACACACAAACAAGAGACAAATCACTTCATTACATGCACCGCATATATAATTGGACAGTACAATTAAATGATGTCTAAATCACAGTTCCAATCCTTATTTTTCTTCTCTGGCTTCACATCCAGAGGGACTGAACTGTAGCCAACCTCATCTTTTCTCTATTAAAAGGTTAAATCATTTACAAATTACTGCTCTCTTCCAGCAGTTAGCATATGGTGGGTGTGTAGAGGCCACACAAGGCCAGCAGCCAGGACTGGAGGAGAGACATTAAAGAGATTGCATGTGTGTCTCTTCCGTGTTTGATTTAGTGAGCAGGGTATCACATTCAGTGCCGTTTTACATCACATATCCATCTGCGTGTATCTTGTGTGTGCATGTGTGTTAACATCTGTCCGCTTCTGTGTCGGTCCATTGTTCTGCCAAATCCAACATCTGCAGCTGAGGGATGGATATTGGGGAGCGATGAAGGAGAAGGAGGAGGAGGAGGAGGAGGAGGAGGAGGAGGAGGAGGAGGAGGAGGAGGAGGAGGAGGAGCAGAAGGACTCCTAGTGTCCACTAACCTTGCAGCCAAGCAAGGGAGCTGTAACGCAGCGCTGCTAATTACAAACACACTCATAAATACAAAGTCACACACACAAGCGCATAAATGTGCTAAATGAGTGGTGACTGTGGGCCATTCTTTGTGTCCTCTCCCCTCAATCTGTGAACAAATTACAGACATTATGGGCTGCAAAAGAGACTCTTTGTCTACCTCCGTCTTTTTCTCTTTAACTCTGAGCCGGGGCCCGGCACGTCCCTGTGCACCCCCCACTGTGGAGAAGGAAATGAAAGCCAAAAATGTTGCTGATATGTCTCTCCCTGCTTAGCGCTGGGTTTCTGGGCTTTGATGCCAGCCAGGTGGTGGAGGGGTGGGGGTTAGGGTATTAAGAGAGGTATTATGGTGCCCTTTAAGGGTAGAAATGGGGGAGGTGAACATTGTAATTTGACCTCGACTTGTTTTGGGTGTGGCCTGGTCCGGCAGCCCCGCTGGCAACAAATGGCTTTTGATGTCAAGGTTAAAAGGTTTGGTGGGATTTTAGGGAGACTTCCCGCTGCTCTGAGGTGGGATTTGTGTTGGAAAGTCAACAGTGAGAACAGAAAACGCATGGTGCTTCATTTTCTCTCGCACACCAGCAGTTTGGCTGATTACCTGTAATTGCTGGAGAATTGGATGCAATGTTTGCTTGTAAAAGATTGAGGCATATTAATGTGTTATATTCACAAAGTTAGGGTGAAGTAGGTTTTTTGATACGTCTTTTCCTTGCCCTGTCTTTCTTTATCTTATACAACAGTACGTTCTAATACACGACAATATCCCCGTCTTTCATGATCTCTACTCCTTCAAATGCTCCTCCAAGATGTACTGTAGATACAGAAAGAGTGGGCTGGTAGTCCTGGTTAAGAAGACGTTAACAATGTGACCCACTGGTTAATGATGACAATCCACTTTGTCCCGTCATGGTCGGGCTTTTGTAAGCGTGGCGGCTGGTGTGATTGCAAGATGTTCTCTAGTTGTTCGAGCTCTACCCTCACTCCCTTAACATCTTATTGTACTCCAGTGGGAACATTGTAGCAATTATTTTTAATAAAATGGACAACTCTGGTCTGATGTAGTTTATTAGCTTCTCCGGTTCCCAAGCCAAGTTCCTACTGACTACCGTCTCCTGCTACTGGGTGAAATGTCTTAACTGCTGTTGAATGACTTGACATGGAATTTGCACACCACGTCGTAGCAGTTCATATTGCTTCACATGAAATCAAACTAACAAAAAAGGCAGCAAAAAGTGTGCAAATAAACAGAGACATCCATATATACATAAACACACACAGGGAGGTCTTTAGTTTGGATTTAAAAGAAAGTCTAAGATCAGCAGGCTAACTGCTCCATTCTTCAGGCGCATGAAAACTGAAAGCCATCTCATTGGACTTAGAAAGTGCTCTGAGCACATGGAGGAGGTTACCACCTGTCATCATGCTGAACTAAGATGGTGAGTTAACAGTGTACCTGCTAAACACCAGCATGTTAGCATTCTGACTTTAATCTAATCGCTACTGTACCTAAAGTCTCACAGCAGTGGATCTGAAAATCATTATTAATCTCATATTGACTTCAACATCAATTTGGCACAGCTAGCTACGGTTTCAGATAGACATCTGTGTTTGAATAAGAGCTTAACAGATTTAGAACAGTTCCACCTCTTCATCCCGTTCTCTCTCCGTCACTAATATCCACCTGGTTTACACTTGAATTATCACTCACCCGCAGTATTTTCATTAAATTTGATTGAGCGTTACATTCAATAACCAGTCAAATCAACAAAATCCTTTTTGCCCTGTCTTCTTTCAGACAAAAGATAAAGTAATGCAGTGGTTGGAAATCTCGCAGCACATTGTCAATGAGGAACCAGTGTCCAGATCATCTGCAAATAACGTGATCCACAGAAGTCTTTTGCTTTGATTGGACAACATTGATTTGGAGCAGTGCCTTAAACAAAACTGTTTGTAACTGGTGCCAACATTAATGCTGCGGTCAAGCACAGAAATCTCTGGCAGTGTTGTTCCAAACAGGATTAGAATGAATCAATAGCTCCTTTGATGAACACTGTAGTTATTGCAATAGAGGAACTCATTCTGCCACACACAAACTAAAGACTTGTTTTGTGGCAATTTGACCATCTAATATTTCCTGTAAATCTTATCTTTTGACTGTTGTTTCTTCTTTGGATCCATTTGTTCTCATAACTATGAAAATAGCTTAAAATCGGAAAAGTCTGAAACCTCCTTTTTGCCTGGGGGTGCTGGACGAGGGCCTTCAATCATTTAGATGTTTTAATGATCTGGGTGTCAGACCAAAAGATGGTATCAGCCGTACCTCCGCTCGTTACTGCTAGATTCGGTGCTGAACTCCTCACCCGCCTCCCCCTGTTTTCCCCATTTTCTTCAGATCTTTATCTCCCTGTCATTCGTTAACACAGATAACTCTGCAGACTTCGGCGACTTTAGAAAGTTGTCACATACATTCCTCTGAAACCATAGCTTTTTATACAAGTTTACCTTTTTCATTCTGAGGTGGCCAAGCACGACTGGCAGCGTGTCGCTCAATAAAACCTCACAGGATTCTCACAGATGTTTGGAGAAAAGCCATTAGTTGCTTGCGTTTGTTGTTTAAATGCAAATCTGACCACATGATGTGACTTTCAAATGAGCTGATTATAATCATTTGGAAAATTATATTCAAGACAAATGTTTCACTGCTCAGCATGCAAAATACATTAGGCAAATGTAAATGCAACAACCGGACCATTCACGCTTTTGAAATAGTAATTTTTTGCATGTTTCTGCTTCTGTAAACATTTGTGATGCACCCTGACAGATTTTCACCCCCATTTCTCCGGGCGGATACCCAACCAACAACTGTCTCCGATTCCTGCAACACAGCCTGAACAGTTTTTGTCTTGAGTACAAGAAGTGATCATAAGACTGTGACCAAATTCAAAAAATCCCCTCTAGAAATAATTGGCATCCTCAGTTACACTGTAATGCATCATGCATTTATGCATACACCACACCTCTGTATTTGTAGTTCTGGCCCTGTGCCTCTAAGTAAGCATAAGAATGCTACCACAGCATTCTACATGTGTTCGATACAAATGACAATATTGGTGAGGTATGTGACCAGAAAAGGTGAAAACACACAGACAGACATCTATGTCACTGTGTATTGCATAGAGGACAGCTTACCTTGTATATTATGGTCACAACTCACCATCATCTAAAACCTCCTCCACCAACACATTTCCAACATCAGAATTCGGGGCCTGCGGACGGCAGATTTTGTGGCTATTCCAAAACCAACACTCACTCAAGCACGACCACTGCGGTTTGTCAATTGGTCAACCGACCAGGTGTGCACCGGATAAAAAGTATGCAGGTCTTTTCACGTCTCTCTGAAACTAATTCTGCATTCGTTATCCCCATTTGTATGTTTGCCACATCTTGACTCTCTGTGTGACGGCAGGCTAATCTCCTCGCATGCACCTATAGCGTAGATGTAGACGTTTGGCTTTTCATATGAGCTAGTTCTTTCAAAGTTGTAATGCCTGACACACACACACACACATTGTGGTATAGGCTCACACAGAACTTGACAAATGTAGTTATAGTATTTTTTAAGCCTGTAGTGTACTCAACCGTCTCGACGATTCAGTCATCCACCCTGAACTCCCCACAGAAACTTTAATGTCTGGGCAAAACAGGAAGGAAGAGACATAGAGTTGGTTTACCCCAACTCTGAAAAGGGTAAACTCAAACTCTTTCTAGTCTGCAGCTCGCTAAGTAACCTGCTGCTGTCTTTGCCGTTGGGCTCATAGGTGAAGCTCAAGTCTGCACACACAAAGCCTCAGGTGATAAACACTGTGCTTCTTCACCGTCTTTTCATCTCGTTTTTCACCCCACCATCAGTGCACAGAAATAATTTCCTCTGCAGGTGTAAACAGAGCAGATAGGTTCCTAACCTCTGTGCACAGTGCGTGTGTTCTTTGTATTGTTAGAGTGACACAAGGCACTAACAATTTATGTAATTTGCAAAACTGTGTTCCCAGAAAAGTGCCTCTTGTTATTGCCTGGGCGTGCTGCATTCAGGTGTTCTTTTGCAGAGCTGAATTCTTCTTGACTCTGCATACAGATGAGAGAGAGGGAGAGCTGTAGTGTGTCGTGGAATGAGCTTCATTTCTACCCATGTTGAGGTGTATGTTGTGCATCTGAGTCTCCAGACCTACTAGGAAACCAGAACTTAATTAATAAATGTAATTAACAGGTGCCTTCTATTTCCATGAGGAAAGAGACCTAATAGGAAATACATCAAAACAAATTAAAGCAATCCCCTGGACTGTTTTACGACGGATAAGGAGGTAAAGTTTCTCTTTGTAAAGTTTCTGTTTGTCATTAAGCAGAAATCCTCAGAGAGCTTCAAAGCCCTTGGAAATAGCATTTGACCAAACAATCCCAACTCAAGGTCCACTTGCTTGTTCCTGAGCTGTTGGCCATATTGCACACACAGCAGATTGAATTGACTGATTGGGATTGTTCTGTCAAATTAGTTTACAGATTTAGTGCAGATTTGCATCCAGATGCTCAATCAGAAGTTGTGTAAAGGATTAAAATTGCATTAGAGCATTTTTAGCATGCGAACATGGTCATTAGAAGTAAACAATTCATTTTTTTGCCACGTTGTCATGAGCCTGAGGTGAAATGCTGAGTGAAACGCATCGCTCTTGTCAGTCCTAATAAAAGATAATTGATGATATTTTTACAAATTCAGTGTGCGGTCTTTGCCACAAACACTCTATGGGGGCTAACTAGTCCTATGTCATCCATTACCTAAACAATAATAGATGAAACTACTTAGACAATAGTAAAACATGTAAAATAGTTTTGTTTTCAGCCGAGCTGGTTATCATATCAGGGAATCTTTGTCCCCACTTCTCCATATTATTTGTGTTACACGGTAATGTGCTTTTGGAGGCTTTTCCTGACGGCAGAATTTGTGGTTGCATTGCGGAAGTGAAACCAAAAGCTCTCGTCGCTGTGATATATTTGCACATCATTAGCATGCTGTACTCAGACACGGACACATGAGAGGAACACACACACGTCCACCTCGTCCTATAAAAGAATGACACAGCGAACGGATGGATCTCGCATAAATCCACAGCTTGTCATTTTCTGTCTTGCCGTGACAGAAAGAAGCTGCTGACTCACTCTGACCTCTGCACCGCGGTCATGCTGTGTCACCGCTATGTCACACAGTGAACTGGAATCTCAGCTATGTTCCCTGACACGCTCGTCTCAGACCTTACATCACACATTCACATGTCGTTCCCACCAGTCCATTCATGCAGAACAAAGAGAGGGGACGGGGGCTTTTCCAGTCAGGGGTCTCTTCCCCCATCTCTTTCTTTCTCTCTTGTTCTCCTCCTCTTATCCACTTTTCTACTTTTTCTCTCAGGCGTTTCCCTCCTCCACTTGTAATCTCTCTCTCAAAACCCACTTTTTCTCCTCAAGTTCTGTTATTCTTGACCCATGGTCTTTTAGGGGGACTCTATAAAATCTTTATGTGAAAGGCTTTTTGTCTGTGGCACATCCCCCCCCCCCCACACACACATCGACACACACACACACACACACCTCCTTTGCACCCCTATAGATCAGCTGTAGGATCCCACTATGCAGCCTGACTATGTGGCCTCAATGCACAGAAGGGACCCTCTGTTGCGGTGCCACTGAACAGGGGCCCATGATGTCACAGGGAAATCACCTTCATCTCTCAAACACAAACACACACACACACACACACACAATGCACAGTGCGCAGCCCCTCCCCTGCTCTCTTTTCTTCTCATCGCCGTGGTGAATGGAATTGCATGGCTGTGCAGTTCAATCACTGTCAAGTGCAAAGAAAAGGGGTCTCTTGTGCAAAATTTCATGATTCACAATTGATTAAATAGGGGTGTCATTTCATGGCTGAGCAGGGAGGTGTGCGGAGAGGAGAGATGGGGATGAGGGGGTGAGGCTCTTTCATGCCCTTGTGAGATATGGCTCAGAAATCGCCTGATGGGCCCCATTCAAAGCTGGAGATGTAAAGTTCTTGGGTTTATTCACAGAGGAAAATAAGAGGCCGGTATACGAGAGAGGAGGGGTTACAGGGACACAGTAGGATAATTGCCAGTATCTTCTCATGGTTTGTTAAATGGCTTTCATGCCCTTAAGAGATACGGGCCTAATATACTGTATGTTAGCCGTATGATTTAGATTCCTGTTGTCATGTGGAAACTCCCAGGGTTCACCCAGCGGGGAGGCAGAGGACAGGGAATGGTTTTGAGAGTAGAAGACGAGCAAAGAGGGTGGTTTTTAAGGAGTATCGTTTCACTGTACTCCACAGAAGGACATTGACTATACAGTAGTAATGAGGTTAGAGAGAAATACTTCAGCACTATATTGTGGGAACTGTATTGAGTTGCAAACCTCAGACTGGAACTATTGAGGTTCCTGGATTTCTTAGTAGAATAGCAGCAGATCTATTCTAAAGTCCGACCTGTGTCAGACATTGATCAGAAACAGAGATTCAAAGGCCGGCACTCACGACCACAGCGAGACACAAAGGTCAACCCACTTTATCTCACAGGGGTTCTAATGTCGATTAAGACAATCTAACACTTTTAGGAGACTATTTAATAATTGCCAACTTACTTAAATCTATCGCAAATCTTGCCAAAGTAGACCTGCCAAATACCAAATATGCACTTCCGTTTACATCACTTTTTCGACTTTGTAACAGTGTTTGAGAGAAATGCGTTAATTTTCTATGTGATTGCATTAAATCTACGAAACAAATCAGTGCTGTTTTCTTTAGAAGGGTTTACATGATTAGACGAAGATTTCAGTTTACGTTTAATGGTAAAAACTTTCCACTGTTGCAGTTCAAGGAAAATTGTTTTTAACTAGATTGAAGATTTAAGGGAGAAAAAATAATAACACCAGCTATCATTTTTTTTTCTGTAAAAAAGGTATTACAGGGGCGCGCGTCTTGCTTAGCTCAACTAGCATTGTGTCAGGTTTGGTTAGCTGGGTAATGCTAGCTGTTGATAGTTCAGGAAGCATTGCTAACTGTGTCACCACTGAAGTGGATCACAAACTGTTAATGCATCTTTATTAGTGTCTCCCAAAGTGAGAAGATTTGAAATGAAATAATAATGAAATAATATCCATAGAGAGAGTATCCATTCATTGCTGAACGGCGGTGGATTGATACTGTGACCATAATTCAATACGTCCCCTAACGTACATAATGGACAAACAAGTGTACAACATTGTGAGCAGTAAATTGTGACTTTGAACACTTAAGTATCATGATCATTTTGCCACATCGCTGACAACTGTAGTGTTGCACAAGGGTCATTGTTGCATCTTATATACACATATAGCCCTTTCTTTTGTCTTTACTGCCTAACTAGCTATTACAGGACACAACGTAATAATACACACAGCTTTTAAACACAAAATAGAAACATTTCTATTTCTCCAGTACATGGATGGACTACCAAGTTGCAATAACATGGATGTAAATGCTCTGCTATTTTCTGTATGTCAGACACATGTATTGAATGGAGAAGATCTGGGTGAACAAATTGTACTTTTATATTTTATTTTGTACACTACAGCACTGTCTCTACTGTACATAATCCCTGAGGCACTAACCCTCAGATTCAATACACTCTTTTGGTTCTGGCTTCTGCTGCTTCCACATCAGAGAAATCATTTATTATTTCACATACACACACACACACACACACACACACACAGGATAAATGTGACTTGCATTAAACCAGTCTCACAAGGAACGAGCGTGTGTGTGTGTGTGTGTGTGTGTGAGAGGACAAGTGAGTCTGGAAATGCAGGTGTGTGTGTGTGTGTGTGTGTGTGTGTGTGTGTGTGTGTGTGTGTGTGTGTGTGTGTGTGTGTGTGTGCGTGCGTGTGTGTCTAGTAATCCATCTATGTAAGCTTCTGGGATGCCGAGTAAAGGTTTTTTTTAGTGGAGAAGGCGAACCGAACCGTGTGACACTCAGGCAGCTCGGCTTCACTTTTGCCACATGCTTTGGGGATTTTAGCTCTAACATTGTTCACAGTGTGAGTTTCCTTGTTGTTAATACACACTCAGAATAAATCTTTGAGGTTATTCGAGGTCGCCTCTCAACTCTGTTTCCTCTTAATCCAATTTAGGGGGGAAGTTCCGGAAGATATCAACGCATTTACCGTATTTTCTTATTTTTCCACAGTAGCGTTCTCCTCAGTTCATTTCCACAACAGTGAGCAGATTCTACAGTAGATCAAATTATGTCCCATTAAGTGACTCATTTACATTTCAAGCATTTATCCGATGCTCTCATGCAGAGTGACTTGTAGTGAGTGCAATAGATGATTACGATTGCATTCCTGGATTTACGATGCGCAAAACAAGAGAAAGAAACGTAATGGTCAAGAGAGTGAGCGTAGAATACTAGTGTGTGATCGTGAACTATTGGTGGCCAGGAAGAACAAAAGATTTTTTGCAATGTTACTGAAAACATTAAGGACATCGAGTGACCCAGTAAGCTGTGACAGTGTCACCGAGAGCCAGCATGCACAGTGCCAGGGCCCATGAAACTGTAGCAGCTAAATGGAATTCAGCCATCACACATTTTATCATTTACACCGTTGCTTATTATACTGTGATGTGTCAAAATGTGTGCAGTGAAAAAGGCTTATTAGCACTATAGCAGGCTGGCAATCTGGTATTTATCGTGAGCCCTGTATTGATTATAAATAGATTATCCAGGGTATGATGATCTGGTTTTATATTCCGATTGTTGAATTATGAAATTGCTTTGATATTATCCTTTGAGTGTAATGTTTAATAATTAGGAAAAGAGACTTTTGGATCTAGTTATCTTATCTTATGTCGACTATAGCTCAGGAGGTCGGGCGGGTCATTTGTTCGACAAGGTTGAAAATTTGATCTCTGGCAAGACAATGAAGTGCGTGACTTAAGTGTAGAGTAGCTCAACGATGGGCAGAGCTGCGGCTCGCATCAGTGTGTGAGTGATTTGAACTACACAGGTTCACATATGAACGGGTCATCAGAGAACATGCTTTGGACTGAGCGTAATCTGTACTCAAGCAGAGCTCAGGGGAAAAACTATTGCAAGAGATCACAAAAGTATTGCAATGGCATGCTGTGAGGGAAGCAGAAGTATTTTTTAATTCCACTCCTCAGAGAATCACCCACAGTTAATGCATTTCTTCATAACGTATCTTTGTGTGGAGCTTTTCATGCACAGCTTTGCTGTGTTTAACAATTTTGCTTGTTTGAGGAAGAGGAACTCCTTCTATCTTCTTCGTGTCTGTGGTTAGGATGGCAGAGGTCTGGTTTTTTTTTTGTCTCTTTGCCCAGCTGAAATCCATGCACGTCAGCAAAGCCATATAGTCATAATAGAAGAATATCCGAAAGAAGTGGAAATTCAACAGCAGCTTGTGAAGTCACCTCTGCCCTCTGGAATACCCATGAGTCTCAACCCTCGGATCATTGTCTCTGGAAGACTTTGATCTTTGTTCAGTGGTTTCAACCATAAGAAGCCGATTACAATCATTTGTTTGCTTAAGAAGATTCCCAGAGGAGAGGCATTTTTTTCCATACTTTTGCTTCTTTTTCAGATAATGCATCCTTTCTCCAAATTTCATCTCCCTTACGTGAAGCCGTTAAGTAGTTTTCAGAGGTTCTCGCTGTCAGTCTCCTCTGTATTTGTAGCACATTTGCAGACACACGCACAAAGACACACTCACTTTTCACCACTTTCGCCCCGGGGCTTGTTGCAGGGCACACAACAAGAGGCTTCTGTGCATACCAAACCCAGACTGTTCATTCAGAGCTGCCGCTAATCGTGCATTTGTGCGCACGCACACATACACACTTCCATTACATGTGACCAGCATTCCGCCAGTATTAGCCGTTGGGGGAGAAGGGATTTGAAGGAATTGATCAAAAAGGAGAAAAAGAAAGAGAGAAATATTCTCAGGAAATATTCATAAGATAGAATACAATGAAAGCTCTAGAAGGTGAATCTAAGCACACACCTCTTATGAAGTAAAAAATACCTCTCTCTGTATTTCTTACTCTCTGTTTCCAACCTGATCAATCTTATTGTTGGGTGCAGATTAGTACGGTGTCCCTGAGAGCTCAACGCCCCGCCATATGAGGAAACACATGCAAATAGATGCAACACAAGCAAATGAACACATGCTAAGCATTTAGAAAAGGATTGCAAGACGCTCACGACACAACGGAAACGATGACACAAAGCCGACTTTAATAACGTCATAAGCCACAAACTACGGCAAGTCGAAAAGTTCTTTTTTGCTTAGGAAGGTTCCTAACTGAGGGAAATGACCCGGGAGTATCTAACTTGCCGCCATGATGAGAGCTGTTTGAATTCTCTAAATGCTAAGGAAAGGTGCTTCAATGCTTCCTTTCTTAGCTCCTTTAGCAATACACTAGACCAGGGGTGTCAAACTCATTGTCGCTCTGGGGCCACATCAGCATCATGGTTGCCCCCAAAGGGCCGGTTGTCGGCGGGGGGGGTGCTGCTGCTCCTTCTTCGTCGGCGGGGAGGGTGGCTGCTGCTGCTGCTGCCACATACGCTGGTGGAGGTGTGCGCGGCGCGTGCGGATCGGGGAGGAGCTCCGCCTTGCGCGATACAACGGATATTTGTAAATTGTCCGACTTTTACATTTTTTTTTTTTGCTGGCGGATTCGCGGGCCACATAAAATGACGTGGCGGGCCGGATCCGGCCCGCGGGCCGTATGTTTGACACCCCTGCACTAGACCATTCTTTACCAAAGGAAAGGAGATAAAGTCCGCCCACAATTCTTTGTGGCGGCAACATTTAAAGTGACGCACCATTCGGCTGTCCATGAAAACAAATATGCCTATGTTGCACAGGTTTAACAATTATTTTCATACAGTCATAAAGTAATGGGATTCATGTTGATTTACATGAATAGACAGTAACAACCGTTTCATTTCATTTCATATGTATTTATTTACTTAACATCACATTTACATGTAACAAACAGTAAATATAGCAAACTGTCAATAAACAAATTCTCATTCTCAATAACAAGAATTAATCTACGTTATTGTACAAAATATTGAACAGTTTCATGGATGTTGCACGAGTGAATTGTGAGTTTCTACTGGAAGCAGTAGAAGTGTTGATTGTTACGTGTGAAAGCAAAAGGAAGGAAGGAGCTCCGGTTTCTCTCCTTCACACACCACGAGTGAAGCAGCCTGTCACTGGAGGAGCTGTTAATATAGCCTGCGTGCTATAGCGTAATAGATTTCATGCTGCGATATTTTAGTTGCACTTTTTGTTGTCCTTCTTCGTTGTAGTTTCACCATGGCAGTCCTACGTCAGTGACATCCACCATCGTATCACAATTAGTTGAGTGCATCACTTTCTACTGTGACCTGGATACATTTTCCATTGTGTTGTGTGGTTCTTGCAGCGCTTTTTCGAAATACTGTGCCGGTGTCATCAAATTGATGTTTTTGTGTGTCGTCAAGTTTCCTCATTTGCTCGTGTTGTATCTATTTGCATGTGTTTTCTTAATTTGCAGTGTGTTCAGCCTTTAGACCCTTTCAAACTTGCACTGTACGGCATTTGTCATTGACCTGCATTGAAGCTCAGTGTACTTTGCCATACTATGTATGTGTTTGATTCCTAAACTATGAATCTAAGAAAGTGCAAAAGAGCAGCTGCTCTCGCCCCCAAACTCTGATAAGCTACGATAAGTAAGACTTCTTAGAAGTCACTAAGCATTTAGGTCGTCCCAGCTCTACCCTGGCTCATTTCTCCGCAAAGTGTCCTGAGGTGCAAGAGCAGCTGTGAACAAAGTCTGTCAGTGTATCAGTCTCCCGTGTCATGCCAGACGCCACATCTTGCACAGAGTATTGCAGGGATTCAGTCCAGGTAATTAATCTGAGCTCGTTAGCCACATGGCAGGCAGGTCGTAGCAGAAGCTCGCCTGCATGCTGCAGGGGAGACTCAACGCTCACCCACTGCACTCGCATAGGAAGTACTCCATTTCTTAATAAACCTACATGTGCATAAACATATGTAGGTTTATGCACATGTTGGTTGTCTGCATGGCTGTCTGTACACCAGCTTGTGTTGACAGAGTACGCTGGCACATGCAGTGGATTATCTCAGCTTGGCCCCAAAGGAATGATGTCTTTTAAAGGAAGCTGGTGGGGTGAAACTGATATGTGCCGCTACCTTGCTCTCCCTCACATCTACCATGGGACTGCAACAGTAAATGATGGCATTAGGGAGGAGGGGAGGGGGCGGAGCAGATGAACTGCTTTCCTTCCTAGAGCGAGGGATGATTCGTGGGCCAGGGGAGGAGGAGGAGGAGGAGGAGGAGGAGAGGGATGAAGCTGGACAGGTGCTGAGAGAGAGATATGTGCTTCTTTTTTTTTCTCTCTGCTGCACAGGAGATTTGGGGGGGGGGCTGGAGAGAAAAGGATGAGAGGAAAAGAGAGAAAAAAAGACAGGTGAAATATTTCCCCCTGTGGCAGAGGAAATGGGGGAAAGTGGAAAGGGCCAGCTCTGCATTGAGAAATGGACTAAACCATTCCCGGAGGGGTTGCTGAAAGTCCCAACCCCAAAGGCCTCTCTCTAAATGTACCTACCAGTGATGGATGGTATTAACGTTTACCCCCTCTGCTTTTTCCTCACCCCTCAGCAGAGCTCAGGGAGGGCTGTTTGTGTGTGTGTGTGTGTGTGTGTGTGTGTGTGTGTGTGTGTGTGTGTGTGTGTGTGTGTGTGTGTGTGTGTGTGTGTGTGTGTGTGTGTGTGAGTCTGCACAACCAGCACACCGCATGCCAGGCAATCCCGGCATGGCCTCTTCGACACTCTCAGGGAGTAGAAAACACATCCCCTGTAACAATCGATAGCCACCCCCAGATCCCAGCCCCATCTGCTGTCCAACGCGGCTCCTATCTTCAATCGCCGCCACTGCTATTAATTGTGTGCCCCAGCGTTTCCTGTTTAGAGCCCGGGCCCTGAGATTAAAGAGCAGCACAGCTACTGGAGTCCTTTGCTCACAGGAGGAGGGAGGAGGGGAGCACAGTGTGAGGATTGTTTATCCAGAGGAATCTCCTCAGTGCCAGTTTACAAATACTACTCATTTCCATTTACAGAGCCACATGGGGCAAACCTCAACTCTTATCCGTGTCAATTAATTTGCACCGAATCAACATCTTTGTGATGCTTTTTATTTTTTTCCTCCCCAAACGAAAACAATTAAAGCCAACTGAGATGCATACAAAAAAGTAGTTTGCAACACAGCAATGTCAGCAATGTCATACGTTAGTTGATTACTCAGTCAATTGATCACATTATAGTAAAAATGTTGTAATTGATTAATGGTTGATGGCTCATTTATCAAGCAAAAATACCAACAGCTGCTGCTTCCAGCTTCTCAAATGGAACAATGTGCTGCTTTTTTCTGTCTTATACAGGATTGTGAATTAAATATTTGAAGGGTTGGAAGGGCAGCAGAGACATCGGCACCTGATTGTGACTTATTGGCCTTGTCTTTATTTGCAAAATGTTTCTCTGACTATAACTGCACATATGATGTGATCAATCAATCAATGTCACCTGCTGATCTGACTCAGATGTATCATAACTCCTTATCAGTTTAGTTACAAGATAAAAGCAATCGTCTCACTTACTCAATAAATGGCCTTTGACGTAGCACCACTGCTTGCTTGTTTTCCCTGAAGCTTGAAGAATTAGTTTGACATTTTAAGAAATAAGTGTATTTGTTTTCTTGCCGAGAGTTGGATGAGAAGATTAATAAGCCCGCAGTGGGCTTTTGCACAGGCAGTTTTACTGCCTTTGTGCTACAAACCACACTGAATAACTCTCTCATGTCTGTACGATAGCGTTAGCGTAGCTCAGCATCGCATAGCTTGACAGTCTCACAGCTGGTTACCAGAAATAGTCTGGCACAAAGCGTCACTTAACGCTTAGTTGTTGTAAGGTTTGAACAATTAAGACACATTGTGTTAATTAGTGAGCTTCAGAGGTGCTGGTTGGTGGACTTTGTCACTATTCCTTTGGACTGAGCCAGGCTAACGATTTCCCCGTTTATGTTAAGCTAAGCTAACCATCTCCTTGCTCCACCTTCACATTTACCGCACAGACACGAGAGTGATATCTTTCTTCTCATCTAATTCTCAGCATAACAGTGCAGAAGCATATTGCTCCTAATGTCAAACTATTCCTTACAGCAATCCTTTGCTAGATACATTACAGACTCAATAAGCCTCACGTATTCTCGCTGAGGAAATGAGCGTAAAAAGGGGCTTAGTATACTTTTGTAAATATTTTGTATACTTTGGATTGTATGACTTCAGTGATAACAGAATATGCAGAGTACTTCATCAACTTACATTTAATATATAGGTGCTGTAAATAAAGTACATTTGTTCCATCAAGATGGGTTGAGGGACGTTTGGGCATTGTTGTTTTTAACATTTGCTCACTTGGGCATTTTTTGTCCCTCATCTTCTCGTGTCTCTCACAGTAGGACTCAAAGTGAGAGTATCCGTTTCTTTAGGGCAAACACATGCTGCCTCTGCTTTACTTGCTCTCTCCCTCCCTCAAACACACACACAGTGAAGGGAAAAAAGCCACAAGAAGCATTCACTGTACGCACATAATCATGAATTCACACAGACTCATTTTACCTCTGCAAACATCCAGTGACTTACACTGCATGGATTAGCCCCCTCTTTGAAACTCGGCAAGTAGGGATTTCTTTTTAGGTGATCACTGGCCTAAGCAGTTGTTACACGCGGGATTAGCAGGTTCTGCCATTCAGACAACATGGTCTGTTTAAACTGGCAGGGTGAAGAAAGCGGAGAGAGACGATGAAGGGGGTGAGGAAGGGAGAGGTTATGACAGGCGGTAGCGGGGATGGAGTTGAGAATAAAGAGGAGAGAGACAGAGGAAGAGAAAAGGAGGTGTGAGAGACGTGAAATGGGGGACAGATGAGGAGGGAAGGGGAGCAAGATGCGGAGCAGAAGGGATGAGAGGTGAAAGGAGCGCAGCAGAATCGGGATGTGTGAAGAGAAGTGTGAAGGGAAGGAGAGGGGGAAAAGGCAAAGAGTCGAGAGAAGTCAGAGATGCATGGAAAGAGATGAGTGTAGAAGGAGGAGCGGTACGTAAACAAGAGGAGATCAGATGAGAGGAGAAGCATACGTAAAGGTACCTGGTGTTGTGAGAATGGTACCTCTGCCAAGGAAGCAGCTTAAAAGGACCTGACAATGACAATATTGTTTTGTGTCCTCCTCTGTTTTTCATCTTGTTTTTGTTCCTTGTTTCACTTCTATAATATCGCCCTCCCTGTCTCTCTGAGTGTGAAAGTGTGTCATCCAGCCACCTTTGTAATTGTGCCGGTACAAGGTGTTTGCAGAAAAGGAAGCTTGATGGGCTGATAACAGGCCTGGCTTTAGGGGTGGAAAGACATTTCCATGCTGCCGCGTCCGGCTCACTATAGCATCTCACTTGCTTCCCGTGTGTCTCTCACATAACTCCCATTGCACTTAGCTCTTTCTCCCCCTTCTCCTTCCTCTTCTCTGTGTCTTGTAAATGGATAAACACATCGGGGATCCCTGTTGTGAGCTCTACCTTTTCCCTTTTCCTCAGCTGCCGTTTGTCGTTCCGTTGCACCCCCCCCCCCCTCACTCCCCCTTTCCTTTTCTGTGTCTAGCAAGGTGTGCAACAGCGGTGTGGCAGCCAGGCAGCTTTCTTAGTTTTCCGTTTGATGCATCGCGGCACATTTCCCTGGAACAAGTCAGCGCTTCCTGGGAGCAGAACTCATGCCTTGTGTCAGCGCTCCGTCGCCTTACCCGCCCCACTTTCACTCATTACCCTTTTCCCTCTGTCTGGTCTCCCCTGTGCCCCTCCTTCGCTTTCAGCCAATTCTGCTGGAAAGATAGGGGAATGGTACATTCGCACACACGCGCACACACACACTCGCACACTATCTCACATATGCAGACGCAGGGCACTGACAAGTGCAGGCTTTCCAGTCACACGCCACACCACTACAATTTCCTCACATTCTCATGTGGCTCCACTGAAAAAGGAAAAATGTACGTATGCATTCACACACACGCATAAACACAAACACCCACACAGACTCACAGTCATATTCTGGCCCTTTATCCTGTCTTGGTAATCTGTTTACGGAGTGCTGGGCCCACTTGAGGGAGAATTAATTGAAACCGGGGCTAATCTGATGATGGCACGGAGCGGCAGAGCCCTCGGCCCCGCTTCACCTCCAGTTAGGTTGCACCTTGTAGTTCTCACACTCAATACCTTGCTACTTCATTTCATGCCTCATGGTTCAATGCAGCGCTGCCCACTCATACATGCCACATTGATTGTTAATCCGACATTTGATATGCACCGCGCTCACTCAATTCAGATGTTGTTTTTCTTGTTTGTGTTCTCACTGCCCACCACTTACCGAGCGCCTCCCTTGTCTCTCTCCTCTTGTTCCCTCTCTCCTCATCCAGGACGGATATTACTCCCACCGGCCAAAGGAGAAAAATAGAGTGGACAGCAACAACGAGAACTCTGTGCCCAAAGACTTTGAGAATATTGACAATAGTAACTTTGGCGCGCGCTCACAACCACACCGACAGTCTGTAGGCGCCACCAGCAGCAAGCAGCAGCGGGAGCATCTGCAGGAGAAAGCCCACGCCCAGCAGCAGACCTGGCGGGACAACTCCCCGAGTCTGGGCCGCGGCTCAAACGAAGTGTTGCCTGTAGGCCACCAGCCTCTGGTGGTCGGCAACAATGCCTCCTACCCAGGTGGTCAAGGTGGAGTGGGAGGGTCTCGGCAACACTACAGTGCCCCACAGACCCAGCAGGCCCAGTCACAGCACAGACATCAGCACCCGCACAGGAGGCAAGCGACTGCAGCGCCGCTGGCGGTGACCTACGACGATCCGCCGAAGTGCGAGATCAGTGGGAAAGAAGCCATTTCAGCTCTATCCAGAGCCAAGAGCAAAGAGTGCCGGCAACAGATTGCTGAGGTGTACTGCAGACACAAGGAAGGGCAACTAATGCCTGAGACTGTCACTCGTTACTGCCCCCTCGAGGGTAAGTCCATCATTGTAATTAATTAGATTGATTAGTTGATTTCAGTCAATACAAATGGTTGTCTGTGCGACTAGTGCAGTCACATTGTATTCTGCACGAATAATGTCTCACTGAATGGGTCGACATCTATCAAGCTTCCCATCGTAGGGACACCTGGATGTTGAGATCCAAATGGTTTTGTTATGTAAAACCATGATTTGTACATCTGGTGCCGCTTAAAGTATTTCTCTATAACATTACATTTTAATGACTAAATAACCAACAATCAGTGTTACAGTTTGGGGTAAAAACATCCTATGATACTATTTATTGAGTGTAACACTCACAAACTTAACTAGTCTAGATTTGATGGACAGTGCTGGTGACATAAGCGAATAACCCCACAACTGTCATCACATTTTTTTCGAAGAAATGTGAGGATAAATAATTCCTGCAAATGCAGCATTTATGTAAAAACAGTTACAATGTGTGAGACAGACTCTCACCACAGAACTCTTTACTGGAGCACTCCTTAAACAATGTTTCCTCTCTTAACCACTTTTAAGAAACTTCACAAATAGATTCAAAATCAGGAGATCAATAAGCTAAAAGACGTTTTTGGTTGAGTTGATTATTCTAGCAGATTCTAAAGTACAAGATACAAAGAAAAATGATTGGCCTTTCCTCGTATTGTTTGACATGTTATTGTTGTTTTGACGTTATTTACTATACTCTCTGCTGTACAAGCTTTCTTTTTCATTGCAAAAAAACAGAAAAGTAATATCCGCAAAGCTAAGTACACAGAGTGTGGTGTGACCATTCAGGCTTAAGTACATGGTAAAATATTTCCTGTTCTCATAATTGCAATTCTTGTCAAAGGCAAGAAATGTTGTTTTTTTGCTGATATATAATTGGTGAAGTAAATTGTTGGAGAAAATGGGGATGCTGCTTGTATTCTCTCTAAATTGGTTTCCAATTTTCATTTGTTTTCTCAAGCTGGCAACGGAACACAAGTTCTCCTTTCTTTTTGTCAAGCAGACGCACACAAACTCTGTGAATTTATGGACATCTGCAGTCTGGCTGTGGATTCTGTAAACATAATCTGTTGCGGCTGCCGCCATCGGTGGGGAGCATGCATCAGTAACCATGTTGAAATGAACAGCACACACACACACACCGATGCATTCACACACATAGGAGTGGACTGAATGCAGTGTGGACAGCAGGGGAGGAGGAGAAAGCCATTATACATCCTGCCTGTTCTAGTCAGATACCTTCCCGGACCTCGCTCACGTTCTTAGGACTCGAGGAGGCACCGGGAATTTGCAACTTTCGTACATTCGCCTCCCCAAGAAGAGGAGTATCGTTTGTCCGTGCCTAAGCTCCTGTCATCCCACACAGCAGCTCACCATCCCACTCAAACTGACAGTTTGATCAAAGGAGACAAAGAAATTGAAAAGGGCCTTCCCCTGGTGGCTGGGCTGTAACAACACGACAGCTAAATTAAATCACTTTTCTTTCTGACTCTCCGTCTGCCTGCCTGCTGCCTTTCAATGTGTTATCTCTCTCTCTCTCTCTCTTCCCTCCTCTGTTCCCCATCCCAATTCAAGTCCTAACCTTGTTAACAGAAAATTGGCCAATTTGATTTGATGGGTATGCTGTCCTTGAGGCCCTGGCTACATAAGCTACTGTGATAGCTCTGGCATTAGCATCATTGAATACAGGAGGAACATGTTCAATCTCTTTTCCTCCATATGCTAACTTCACTAATATAACTGGGCTGCGTGGCTCCAGCATGTAGCTTTAGTCGAATGGCCTCGTACTGAAAAGGATGTGTGTATAAATTATGCTTAACGGTGCTATAATCAATGTAGTTATAACAATCAATCAAATAATGATGTGAATGCAATTGCTCATAGTGACAAACCCAGACAAACGAAATAAAAACCCAGATCTGAAGTTCCCCTCAGCTCTATGAGTGTAGAGTTAGTTTCTTCTAGCTCATTGTTTTGGTTCACACACACCACTCTCATAGTAGAACTTCTATCCCGATATATAGTTAACTCTCTTGAGTGATAACAATAGTATATCGCATGTTTTCGTATAATTCCATAAATAGACTATATAATAGCAT
This sequence comes from Pholis gunnellus, assembly GCF_910591455.1. Lineage (NCBI taxonomy): Eukaryota > Metazoa > Chordata > Actinopteri > Perciformes > Pholidae > Pholis > Pholis gunnellus. Next base: position 17,383,506 of record NC_136531.1, read on the forward strand.
GGTAAAGACTATTTGTTATACTCCTGTGTGAATTAAATACTTGAAAATGAAAAGTACAAAGATGCACCGATACTGGCTTAAATCTTAATCCGGTATCGGTGACAATAAGCCGATCTGGTATCGGTTACCATTGTTTTATAAATAACCCCTTCAGTACATTTGTATATGTATTTATTTGTTATATTTAATTTTATAGTTTGTTTTACAGTTAAGAAAGCAATGTTTAAGCCAAGCCTGATGTTTCTTACACATAAAATAATAAACCCGGTCACTTCTATGAGGCGTGCAGTTTATTGATAAAACACTGGCTTTGGATTGGTACTTGGTATCGGCATATACCCAAAGTCCACGATTTGGTGTCGTATCGGCACTGAAAAAGGCAAACCGGTGCATGCTTAGATAAGTACTTTCTCATTAAATAAATAAATAAATATTTAAAGTAAAATGAACAGGAAAGTTATATTACGGGGAAGAAATAAATAAATGTTTCCAGCTCTACACTGACTAAAAAAAAGGAGAGTAATCAGACGAAGACAATAATTTGATTTCACCACACTGGGGTATTCCCTCAAGCAGAATTCTTGATGTAGGCACGCAGGAGTTGAACACTGAAGCTAAATGAATGTATGTATGAATGAAGAAAATACCACACACTGCTGTTGGGAAAAAACGACTCACAATTCATTTTAACCAACATTTGGGATCTAAATGGACCTTTACACATTATTCTGCACCATTATTAAGCAGAGAGAAGCCTGTCCTGAGCTGTATGCACTATTGTATTTATTACATTGAACTCAGTGGTAATGTAAAGCGTGATGTTTTCACGATCATAACGATATGATTCCATTGAAAGATGATAAATGATTGCGTTAAATATCACCTAGCCCTATCATCAGCTCACATGCTTCCTGCCCAGCACCAAACAGCAGGACAGAGTTAGTGATTGCTGGTGAACCTAGTGGAGCATTTTGCAAATAAAGAGATTTGAGAGAGTGATGTGTCACCCAGCAGGTTGTTGGAGACAGCTGATTGTCTTCGCTGGTGATGTGATTATTGCCTGCTAAGGTCAGGTAGCTGAGTATGCTTGTTTGATTGTTACTTGGTGGGTTGAGCAGCATGATTAAAACATGCTAGTTTGCTTAACTAGAACCAAATGCTATTGTCGCCATGTGTCTGCAGGTTGTGTTGATAGGCAACCGTTTGTTTGCTGTATCAAATTAACAGGTGATAATATGTCAGTGTTCTGTTCAGGGTTGTGTTTGCTTTGCCCCCTGAGTGGCCTGTCATTACAGGTTGAAAGAAAATGAAATGAAATTTGTTGTCGCATTCGTAGAAATCAAACCCATAGATATGATTTGTATGACAGCGAGCCTAGTTTTGTGGATGTTTTGTAGGAGCAAACAAAAATCCCCAGGACATTTTCAAACGCAATTTGGTACAATCCCTTTGGGATATACTGTAGCTCAGCTCTTGTTCTAACCTCTCACATGAGCCGTCAAGACGGGGGGCTGGGTAAGAGCCCGAAGTTACGCAAGACGATGGAGGAAGAGAGTAGGGTGATAGCAGATGAGGGAAAGGTAGTTTAAAAGATTGATGGCGATGGGAAGGATGATGAAGAGTAATGAGTACAAGAGGAGGGCTTCTATTTTTTTCAAAATAAGGTGCAAAAAAAAAAATCTACACATGAAGCTCATTTACAGATAAACACTCATGCTCGACAAAACTGACGGTTAAGTTCTCTCACACACACACACACACACACACACAGCAGTGCTCATTAGTTCAGCTAGCATAGCACACACTCTCGAAGTGCTTTGTGAAGTGACTGGCCAATTATCCGTGTGCAAAGCAAACTAGTGAACCTTCTTAGCTGGCCACCAATTACCGTTCAATCTGATACGGCCCACAGTAGATTTCCCCCCTGAGCTGTCACACGCACACACATGCAGAGAGAGAGAGACAGACAGACAGAGAGAGAGAGAGAGAAGTGAGAAATAAGTGACTGACAGAAGCCACAGCCAATTGGGGCCAAATGGAGCCAGGGGAGCGTGTCATTAACCCCAACCTTGTGGTCAACCTTAAATGTTGGACACCTGCCCTTAAATTTAAACGAATGAGTTAGTTGAACGGGAGGGACCAGGCCTTTTTAGCCCGTCCCCGTCTACTCAAAAAGAGACGACATGTCGGACACTTACCCTAAAATTTTGAGTGATTACAGGAGCCTTAGGGCCGGACGGGGCGAGGAGTCGGGAGGGGCATTTTTGACGAAACATAACCTCAGGGGAAGAAACAGCCCCCACCTCAGTATTCCCTCAGCTTCCTCTTCTTCTTCAGCACAGACAGGCTCTTGGGAACTACAGTCCCAAACTATAGTCGTTAATCTACATAAGGCACATTCTGTGAACAGATATGTCTCATGAGCTGCGTGTGCACATGTGTTGTTATAACCGAAGATTTAAAAACAAACAATGTCTGCGATAATGTTTTGGGACTTGATGGTGCACAACTGCTTCGAGGAAGGTTCTCTTCAGGTTTGAAGAGCAAGTGTTTGCGTTTGAGCGAAACCACACAATGGAGCAATGTGAGGTTGCCAATGGCTCTCCAGATATTGTTGGAATTGTTTAATTGTATAGTGGCTTGGCCGGCCGCGACCGGGGCGGTGTTTGCCTGCATGCTTATTGGTGTCATGCGTGTGAAAACCAAGGCATCTTCTGGGAATTTTGCCGAAGAGGAATGATGGCACATTGTCAAACCGTGCTCCACCCTGAAAGCCCCAGAGGAATCTCTTTTTGGATTCCCATCTGAATGAGGATAGTAGTCACAGTGTGTGTAGTGTCTGGTTGGAAATTGTCATAGTTCCAATTCAATCACATGAGAAAATGCACGAGTGAGTAATGGTTTTGTGGTTTTTTGTTCCACAGCAGAGGCTGAAGGAGCATTTTGACTTCTTTGTTCTCATTTATTCATCTTATTTAATAATATCTTAGCTGTAGCATGGCTTTCTTTACTTGTACGTAATCCTGACTAATTTGGCCGCCTAAGAACATCTAAAGTATTTTAATGACACGGTGGAGAGCAAAGGGAAGTTACTCATGGTAGAGTCAGAGTTCATCAAGGCATCATGGCTGTATTGTAGTCTCTGTACGTCTTCAGGAGAGCACATCGATTGGTCGTCATAAAACAGATTCCTCAATTCAGACAGTGGCACTTTTAGAGACAATGTGAAAAACCTACTGAATGTTCACTGGTGACATAGCAGTTAATTATTATTAATATGCTAATCATACCACTCCAACTGATACTTACCATGTTGCCTGGCAACCTTGTTGTTATCGCAATTTCCATTTATTATTTAACGAAATAATCATATTTCATTTTCATTAATAGCTGTATTCATAACGCATTTGCTTTCCCTCGGAGATATTTATAGGTGCTTCACCATCTAATAGTGCTGTTTGTGCCGCCTCTCATAGATTATCACATAAATAACAGATTTTATTTGGCAATCAAACCAAACCCTGATTATGTTGCTGATGAAGAATCCATGCGATGTTAATTAAATGCAAGATGTGTTTTCACAGGTATCGTCGCTAAAATGTTGTCTTCATACCTCACAGGTAAAGCCAATGCTAATGTCCAGTGGGATGAGGACTCTGCTGAGAGCTTTCCATCAAAACCAGTCAGAATAGCGTTTGTCTTGGTGGTCCATGGACGAGCCTCTCGCCAGTTTCATCGCCTCTTCAAAGCCATCTACCACACCTCGCACTACTACTACATACATGTTGATCAGGTGAGCCACAGAGAGCCTACAAACATCATGTACCTTCAATCCTTTGTTTTATCAATGAAAGATTGGTGTGATAATACGATCTTCTTCTTTTTTCAATAACATTAACTCGTACAATATAATTGCTTGGTATCAGACACAATAATAATCGTGATCATTTCCTTTGTTTCAGCGCTCTAACTACCTGCACAGACAGGTGCACTCCTTGGCTGCCCAGTATTCGAATGTGAGGGTGACACCGTGGCGCATGGCCACCATCTGGGGTGGTGCCAGTCTGCTGACCATGTATCTTCGCAGCATGGCTGACCTGCTGGCCATGAGGGACTGGAGCTGGGATTTCTTCATCAACCTCAGTGCTGCCGACTACCCCATCAGGTAACAAAGATTTGTCATACAGGAAGGCGGGTTCAGTAAAGGGCAGTAGGGGAGACCTGAGGGGAAGGCAGTCAGGTCATTTCTTTAAGAATTGTCCTGGAAGGAAATGAAGTGAGGTGAAGGTGCAACCATCTGCAGTAATAAAGGTGACAAAGGCAGTCACCGGGCATGCTCAACAATGGTAGACCGCTCTCAGCCAATATGGAAGAAATTCAATACACACTGGTCTGGGCTCCTGCGGTTAACTGTGAGCTTTAAATAAAGAGTCACTCCAAACCAAACAGATCAATGAAGTAGAACCTCTGCTTTTCTCAAACACTATTCGTTCACACCTTCTATTCCCTGCTTCCTGGCTTGCACTCCATTGAATGGGTTACAGGGTGAACTGATCACAATTGAATTGGCCAGGGTCAAAACCTATTGACTTTCCAGTCCAGTTATGTACTGTACAGTCCAAAAGTCATCTCTCCACTTCAAAACATCCCCTTTAAGTTAAGAGGCTGTAAAAGGTAATTAAAGCCACAAAGTCTACGTGGACATGAAGTCATGGAAATAGCCTACTGCAGGAGAATTTTTGTGATTTGTACTTTTTTATGTGAGTTTATAGTCCTCCTGGGAGCTCAGGGTCTGCTGGGTTTTTGATGTAGCTCTGCAGCAGCCAATTAAAATCCTCCTATTAAGGAAAGAGTTATCTCTTCTGCGCAGCCAGATGTCCACCAGTTGAATTTAGACAAGCTGTAATGGCCACTGGGTAAAAAGAAGCTGGATCTGATGTCTCCACAGCTGGAGCTAAGATGCCGGGGCAAAGATGGATTTTGTTCATAGACGGGCTCTATCTTGTTGTGTTTGCTTGTTTTTTCACCATATCGAACGCTGCTGACATGCCTTCTGTGTCTGTCTGTGTATGTGATTCTGTGTTTCTGCACCAGTGTGTGCACACCTGAGTTTATGTCTGCATACTTCGGTGTATCTCAGCACCTGCCTGTGTACATGTGTGCATATTTATCCTGTCTGTACGCCTGTCTGTATGTCTGTCATTGCATGATGAAAGGTATTTACGAGTGCATGCACTGAGACACTGTTTTCCTCCCGTCTTTTGCCTACTCATTTGCATGAGGGTGATGTTGTTGAGAAAAGGGCTGACAGTGGAGGTTTTAAGCCCCATCTGTTGGGAAACGAAACGATTGATGGAGCGAAAGAGGGAGCCGAGAGGCAGAAATGACAGGGAGTGGCGAGGGAGCGAGAATAAGCAGCTAGGGAAGGGGAACAAGAGGGAACTGCATGTTTTGGATCCATGCAATATGGAAATATGTAAATGGCAATCTTGTATCTCTGCTTAGCAAGTGCATTTGTAACCACAGCTTGCATTTTACAAAGTCAGCTCACTGCATATTTACTAAGTTGAACTTGCAAATGTGGTCCTTTTTAAGTGGCAGGCCTGGGCTCAGACCCCCGTGAGAGAGAGCATCCGTGCTACTCGAGTGTCCTCAAGCAAGAAACTGAAACCCATTCAGCTGTTTTGCCGCTGATAATCCTCTGATTTCTCTGGAAAAGGAATTGGCCGGAAAGAGACATTCTCCCTCAGAAATAAACACCTCAGCATTGCATTATCATTATGGACTTGTTACTATAGCACACTACGGCGCACACAAACATGTTGGCATAAGCAGATGTCTGCAGATGCAACCATGTGTTAAGCTGCCAGCGTGCTTCATCAGAACTGCGTGTCGGATGGTCGTATAACCACTGCTCTCACACCACACCTTTCTATGCAAAAGCTGCCATTCACAACCACTTCAGCTGACTTTTACTCCACTCAAAATATATGTTGTGAATCTGCACTAGTCTGTTCTTAATGTAGCTTTAAGTACAGTATTTTTGGTCACAGACTTTCCAAATGGCACTCGTTTTGCCTTGATGACCATACTGCGGCTTCCCTGCCCCACTGCCCTGACTACTGCTGTTGTTATCAGTGGGATTGGAGACAAGCATTATTTCCCCACTAATTCCCTGATAATGTCTGTCCTGTCGCGCATGGATGGCTCTGAAAGGCAAACCCAGAGCCCCTCACACCAGCAGAGGGGCTGTGAGTCCAGGGGGAGATATGCTCTGTGTGTGTGTGTGTGTGTGTGTGTGTGTGTGTGTGTGTGTGTGTGTGTGTGTGTGTGTGTGTGTGTGTGTGTGTGTGTGTGTGTAGGTGTGTGTGTGTGTGTGTGTGTGCCTGTCTGTGTGTCCAGAGGCCAGAGGATGAGTTACATGCTTGCTTTGTCAAAGTACAACCCTCTTTCCCAGCTTTTATCTACACAGCCTCCTTGCTTTTTCCTCTTTTTTTCTATAAAGGCCCTCTTTATAGACTTTACAGCTGCTTTTAAGAAGTCTGAGCTTTGTCCGACGATGGCTGGCTGCAGGCATCATATCGTCTTATCTCTTTCACTTTGTCATGTCTCTATGAATAAAATGTTGTATCTCATATTTTAGCATTGTTCCATAAGGGATAGGTGTCATTTCCTGTTGTGAAAAAAGCCATTTATTACCCATTAGAACAAAGCCAACGTGCTTGAAAATGTGTTTGAAAAATGTCTGAAAAAACGTATTGAAAAACAAGATTGTAAAATTAAATTGCAAAACTTTTTGAGGTTTTTTTGAGGACGAAGGTGATGAATGTATGATTCATCCCTTTCCTGTTTGAGTGTTGTCAGTGTGCGTTCATAACTTCTACTCCACTGGAGTTCCCTCTCGGAATTATGTACTTAAAGTCTGTGTTATAAAAAGGCACATTATTGATTTAACAGTAAGACCATGGAAGTGAAACAGTGACATAATGATGAAGTTTAAATGGCAACAATATTGAAAATGTGCACATTTTGTCAGTACTTCACAGCGGTTTATTGTGTGTGTGTGTGTGTGTGTGTGTGTTACAGTAATGTGTGCGTGTGAATACCACTGTGAGACAGAGCAGCCACAGGGCTGACAGTAAGCAAACTAGACCCAGTGGACGGGGTGACCACTCAGGTGGCAAATCTGGAGCTTGACATGAATTCCCCTTGCTCTGTGTGTGTGCGGGGCTGCGTGCCTACAAGCATGTGTGTGTCTCTGTGCATGTATTTCGCATTGTCTGTGTGCATAGATGTGTGTGTGTGTGTGTGGGGGAAGTAGAGACAGAGAGGACTGCATGTGTCTGTGTAGCACATCATCAGTTAGGCTTTATGGCTCAGGACCTCCTAAGATAAGCCCCCCAGGCTGTGAAATTGCTCCTTGAAGAGAAAATGATATTAATATGCGCTTGTCCCTCCCCCCAATGATCCTTGAGCTTTTCACCAGGGCCTCACAGCTCTTTTAGAAAGGCAAGCCAGGCCATCATGAAAAGCTCCACCACAGATGAGATGTTAGAGCCATTGACTGTGGCGTAGCCTGCAGAGCAAAGCTTTTAGCCTGTCTGGCCTGTGTATGAGGGAGTTGACTGCTCTATAATGTAGGAGCAGCATGAAGTCATTCATCAAAATCGTGGACAGCACAATCTTTTGTATAATCCTTAATAGTTTTAACGGCGTGAAAGGACTGAGGGGCCGACACAAAGAGCAGCCGAGGTCTTTTCAATGTGACTTAAAGCCCCAAATGTGAAGTATTTCTCGATAACATTGAAGTCCCCCTCAAGTCAAAAATGTGTTTTGCTTATTGTTATTTCACTTGTTCGTTTGAGATTCACTGTGCAGAATGATGTATGCAGCAGTTTGTTTTTATATGTATCTGTTTCTCTGTGCTCACCTGAAATCTGAGTTTAACACATTAAACATCACTACTAGTTTGGAGCCAATCCTGTTCCAGTATGCAACTTACACAACCAGTGCACATCTACTCAGAATCAACATTTCTGTGACATCTTGTGTCAGATAGTTATCTTTTCAAACTAAAAGCATTTGGATATTTCAATGAGGGAGACGGGGTAAATTGGTCTGGAGCCTCTCACTTCACTTTCGATTTCCAGGGAGCGTTATCAACAAGCAAAGACCAAAGGGTCTCTGGATGCAATTGGGTAGAATAACAACTCTTAAGAGATCTTATTAGAGATTTTATTGAACTTTGTTGTGGAAAAAACATATCAGACAGAAGTTATATTTCAAACAGAGTATTCTATATGTCTTCAATCATGCATAGGGAGGATCTTTAAATGTTGATGACAAAGTTTGGAACAATCCTTAGTTGTTATATAGTTATTCTATTCTTATAACTTAGCTTAACTGTTTTATCAGGACTCATTACATTTTGATTCAAGTGTTGCTTAATCCTGATTGGTGCAGGGAGGTATGTGACATTACATTTGCCTTCTGAGCTCCACTCGCTTCTAACCAGTGAGAAAAGCAAAGATACTGTGAAAAACACAATTACAGAACTTTCCTATTTGAAATAAGCAAAAACAGTTTGAACTTTGGAAGAACGTTGTGTCTTTGTGTAGGATCCCATCACTCATGGTCAGGAGCTAATTGAAAAATATATTTTCTGTGACTTAAAAGTCACAGTGAAATGAATCGTTTGCTTCTGTAAAATGACGAAGGACGAGGAAGAAATGAATGAATTAGAAAAAAGAGATTCAAACACACGCCTCTGATCCATGATATCGCTCTGTTAGCTACACGCCTCGAACTAATTGTCAAGTGTCGTATTATATGATGGGCAAGATTAGCTAGTAAACCCAAATCGCACTTGATTGGATACATTTTGTAAACGCTCTAAAGCTCTAGTCATTAAAAGTAGTTTAACGTTTTACAGAAAGATGAAAGAGGGATTTTGATATCATTTGACATATATTTAGCATATAACAAGAGCAAACTGAGCAATTAACACAGGGACACGGGAATAGAACTTGAAAAATGTATTTCTTATATCACTGTCTTTTTTATAGCAACCAGTAACAGATGGATTCATTTGCATAATTTCCCTCCAAAGCTTACATTGTACTTTTAACATGTACTGTACTGCAGAATCAATGTTCCAGCTAGGTCTCTCCATATGTTTCCCTCTCGACACTAAGCCATTTCCTTCCATTTCAGGACCAACAACCAGCTGGTGGCCTTCCTGTCCAAATACAGAGACATGAACTTCATCAAGTCCCATGGCAGGGACAACGCCAGGTGATATGCACGTTTTACTAACTTCATTTTAATCCGCCCCACAACACTCCAACCGTTCTCTTACTCTCTGGCTAACTCTCTGTGCTTGTCTCTCTTACTTACACACACCAGCACCTAAGTGCACACACAGCGCACTCCTGCCAGCACGGCGTGGTCACTGAATCATAATACAATTAGCTCCCATCTGTGGCTCCATTAATTAACCTCCTCGGTGGGGTGAGCTAGCGAGGTCGCCGCCAGAATGCCCTTTTCCTGCTGCCTCTACCCTGCTGCCCTCTACTTTCTGCCTCATCACACCCCCGCGAAAACACATTCAGCGCCCGACACAGTGGGAAATAATACCCCCGAAACACATGAAAATAATTTTAAAAAATCAGCCAGCATGGATGCATGAGCCAGCGTGACTCAACGGTGCCTTTTTATATTTGCGGCGCAGTATTTTATTCAGTGCTGTTTGATGAGAGTGAAGCTGTTTTGTTTCTGATTTAATTCAGTTTTCACCAACAATAAGGATCTTGGTAATCCACCGCATATGTGTGGATGGCTGAAACTAATGGAAAAAAAACGAAACTAATTGAAAAATGCATGAGTGCGTTTCTAAAATGTCAACTGCGCATATTTGCACGTGTGCGCCTGTGAGCCACAAGGTCAATACATCAACAGTGTTTGACACTGTTCAGGTAACAGAGGGAACAGTCCGACCTGCTTGACCTGAATTTGACTCCCACACTTGATACGTTCACAGGAGTAACACCATCCGTTATGTATGCAAGGTGTCACGCTTCTTGCTGCTGATAAAAGTGCGACTGAGACATTTCTCAAGTCATTTAGGGCCACGGATAGGAGACATGTTCTGCTTAAGGACAGAAATGTTTGGATACAAACTATTGTAATACTAAACTAATCACAATTAATTTTTCAAATTATGAATATTTTTTCTATTTAGTCAGCAGTTGAGTATATTTTTAGTGAGCACTCTTTTTTAGTTTTCCTTGACCTTGATAGAAAACGTCATGAGGTCTTAGGAAAAGACAACTGCGGTGGTCAGGTCAGGGAATCTGAATCACTTACATTAGGCTACAGATTCTGTTTTTAAAGCAACGTTATTTATAACACACAATAAAAAAGCAAAGCATTTAGAAGGAGCAGATCCCAATTTTCACCCAGATTTTATTACAAGCACTCAAATGTTTCTTTCTTACTGAAAGAGGACAACGTTCATTTAAGTCAACAAGGACAAGCTCAAAAGTCTTCTGTTTATAGAAAGTAAAGACAAGAGTTGGGAAATAATACAAATGAGCTGCTGATTATATGCAAGTGTCCCTCTAAAGATAAAACAACACCCACAGAGTGCTTGTTTTTATGTAAATTGTGTTTTTAAAAGTCTAATTTTCACCTCCATGTCTCACAGAAATAATTATCCCTCACAGTTTTTTATATTTAATTATATTAAAGTATTCCGTGCTATAACCATATGTTTCTGTGTGCTCACCAGGTTTATCCGTAAGCAGGGTCTAGATCGTCTGTTCTTTGAGTGTGACACCCACATGTGGAGGCTGGGTGACCGTAAAATCCCAGAAGGCATCTCGGTGGATGGCGGGTCCGACTGGTTCCTTCTCAACCGCTTGTTCATCGACTATGTCATCAACTCCAAGGACGACCTGGTCATCAACATGAAGCGTTTCTACGCATACACTCTGCTGCCAGCCGAGGTAACACACACACAAACAGCGCTTTCACACTTTCTTAACCTTTGACTGACAAGTGAGTTCTGCTTTGTACTTATACTGCATTCCGTTTAGAAACAGTATTCACTGTTTGCTTTTCATCGCTGCGTTAGATGTGCGTGGTAAAAAAAAACTCGGAGGCGGATATGAACTCATAAAGTGAAGGCAAGATGTAAAGGCTGACTTTCAATTGACAACCATATGCAAGGATTTGATGAGAATTGAATGGTCTCTGTTGGGAAATTGGATGTTTATCATGAGTTACTGTGATTCTCCAGTCTCTTACTCTCTGAGAATTGAGTGTTGTTAAAAATACCAGGCATATGATTTTCTAATTTAGTCTTTCTGTCTCTGTTTCCCCGCTCTCTCCCCCCCGCTCTCTCCCTCTCTCTGCCTCTCCTATTTCTCAATACCCAGTCGTTCTTCCACACGGTGCTGGAGAACAGCGCCTACTGTGAGAGCATGGTGGATAACAACCTGCGCATCACCAACTGGAACCGCAAACTGGGCTGTAAGTGCCAGTACAAGCACATCGTCGACTGGTGCGGATGCTCTCCGAATGACTTCAAGCCTGCAGACTTCCACCGCTTCCAGGTAATAATACTACATAATGTAGAGAAAACTACGAAGCCAAAAACAGAGCTAGAGGCACACTTTTTGTTTTCTCAAAAATAATTCTCCAAATTGAAATTTATACAGATGGGTTTGGAGGGACAAACGAATGCTGAGGCTACTACTGGCAATTTCCCCTTTTTTTTGTGTGTTCTTTATTTTTTCATGTTTAGAATCGGAAGTTAATTGCTCCTTCGTTGCATAATACTAGGGGCAAAGTCCCTGATAATCTTGTGGCGCAGGTTGAATATCTCTTTAAAATATTAGCAAGAAAGTCATCACACAGAAATAGCTGCAGGGAAACCATCCAACCAGGGACGATTGGACAGCAATGGCATGTGAAACTGTGTGAAGAAAGGAAAGGAACGCACATCTTAATATATATCATTTTTATACAAAGTGAAGGATTTTTATTATATACCTTTTAGTAGGCTGATAAATACAGACCCTGGCCTTTATTCAGATAACAGGCCATATCTTCCAGCTAAAGTCAATCAGAGAGATCAGATAAACCTTCAAAAATAAAACAAATTTGAATGAAAATCATGTTCGTGGGAAATCATTAGCAGTCAATCTGGAAATGATCTGGCCTCAAGGTTTGTCCTCCCAGCCTCAGCATCCAGCCCGTTCCCACAGCTTTCACAATCAATGTGTGCAAAATGATGTCTTGATTATTATGACCGTGAGAGGGAAAAAAAAAGGTATATTAATTAGATCCTCTTTGTCTGAGTATGAGGGGGAGAGGAGACTTAGTTAGCTTTTCAAAATGAAAGTGAATGAGTGGCAGTGACTCCAGGACCCCAGAGAAAGTCAGTATCACAGTTTGACTTTTAATGTGCTCCTAAAAAGTAAAAGCTGACAAACACTCTGCCACAGTTAAAAATCACTTTGAGTCTCATCCTTTAAGTGCTTTGACTCACTTTTTCTCTCCTGTCCTTCACTTACCAGTCAAAGCTGACCTCAGTTCTCTCTTTGCCAGACCCGTCTGCCGTCTGTCTCGCCTCAGTCTCTGGCAGTCCAGTGCCAACACATTACCCCAGGTCCTTGGCACTGCCGCTGGGTCTGGTTGGCACCCCGGTATCAGTGAAGTCCAACCTTGGGAACAAAGCAGCCCTTCCAAAAGCCAGCCAGGCCCCGGTATTAATAGGACTCAATATCCCATTGAGCACACGATCCGAGTTTACCTTTGAACCTTAACACTGGGGAAAATGCAGACAAGTTAAGTCGGCTTCCCTCTGTTTTGCAGATGAGAAGAATAATTCAAGTTAAAACTTTAGAGTTCCCCAGCATAGTGATTTTGAAGTGCTCACCAGTGGAGGGGTTGTTCTGGAGAAGGAGAGTGTTGATGTTCCTTTAGTCTCAGAGCATCATTGTTTAGTAATCTGTATCAGAGTGAGGTGTATTTGGGAAGCGTGTCGGAAAGACTGCACTGAGGGCGTGTCAGAACACACAAAATCTGGCAATGTGTGAAAACTAAAGCGTCCCTCCCTTCCTGTTTAATTTGATATCCATGGCAGATCACAGAGGGTTAATGCATCATCTGGTCCAGTGTACCACAGTCAAAAAGTGTACTTGATTAGGTCGGCCTTGTTTTAGCAGGTAGCACCGAGGTGTTTGGTGCTGGCTAACAGTATCGGCAAATAGTTTTGTGTCTGGGACTGAAAAGATGTCTTTGTGAAAAGGCCAAGCTGTTTAGGCGGCACATTTTATAATGCACAATCAACCACATAAGCAACAGTGTGGCAGGGACAGAGAGGGTGAGAAAGGCATGGGTGGAGTGTGGGAGGCCAGACAGGACCCACAAATAAAAGGAGCGGTTGAGAAAAGAGGTGATGAATGGATGGATAAATACAGAAAAGGGAAAGGGGCAGTACTGATGCTGCTGTCATTACGTCATTTTGTGCCTCCAAGGACATGTAAGACAGGCTTTCCTCTTTTCTTAAAGGTGAACTGACCAATATTACAGTTTACGGGTCTTGGAAGGTACAAAGTTACTTATTATGCAGAAAAAGTAAATGTATAAAACCTTTTGTGGCTCCAGAGGGAGCTGTGTGAAGTCTTATAAATTGCCTCAAGTGGTGTGGAGCTAGAAAGAAGCTAGCTTACCACACCTCTACCGCTACTAGCATCTCACTCCAGAGTCTCTGACCAAACTCTTGGCGACCGAGTTTTTGTTGTGGGTAATGTAGGCACCAGGTTTTGACAAGGAGGAAGAATGCGTGGAATAAAAAAGAAAACACCTCTGATAAGTGCTGCATCAATTCTGAACTTCTTTAAGTGAGTCTGACAATGTTATAGAATTAAAATGCTAAATCTGTGGAGTGCTTATTTAATCACCTCACGAACCCTCAAATGTGTCATGTAACCCTATGTGGGAACCACTGACAGAGAGAACACAAGATGTTATACATGTGGACCATTTGTTCTGCAAAAGAAGGGGGAAAAAAAGGACTGAGGAGAGAGTCATTCTGATTTAATTGATGTAATATTCAATTCACATATCCATATAGGAAAGATGTATCTCCATTTTATCCACTACCTTCTACCACCTCTACTCTACCTTCTTTTTTTCTTTCTGCCCACACATCAATACCACACACATCAAACACATATTCATTTCCCTGCCGTCCTGGCACACCACCATTTCCTAATCTTCTCCTTTTTGTCTCTTCTTTATCTCTTCCCTTCCTGCTTTGCTGTTATGTTCCCCTCCCTCCCTCCATCCTTCCTTCCCTCTACCTCTGCAGCAAACGGTGCGGCCCACCTTCTTTGCCAGGAAGTTTGAAGCCAGCGTGAACCAGGAGATAGTGAACCAGCTGGACGGCTACCTGTTTGGATCGTTTCCCCAGGGAACGCAGAGCCTAAACTCGTACTGGGAGAACATGTACGACGAGCCAGATGGCGTTGCCAGCCTTTCGGACACGCAGCTCACGTACTTCCACTCCTTCTCACGGCTGGGCCTGGCGAGGGCTGCCGCCTCGCTGCAGGGAAACCCAAATGATCACAGCTGCAGGTTAGTCTCATGAACACATTCACCTATGCAAATACTTTTCCGCTCATCACGGCATCATGACGCACCTGCACCGACATCGACAGGTGCACTTCAGTTTGTTTTCGCTCTCAAAAGCCCGCCACACCCATGTTCATGAGAAACCACAACTTACTGTACATACAAATCTTTTGTGTCGATGCATCGTCTCTGTCTGGGATCACATGTCTTGATAATAGATAACAATTAATTGCAGCTGGGAACTCCAGGGTAACGCTATTAATTTTGTAACATGATATGACTCTCTGTCAAATTATTATCCCAGAGATAATGAGGCTGCATGGGTCAAATAATTGAAAGCTGTCCTTTCAGGCCGGTTTAGTATGAGTGGAAATGTATGAATTCCAGTTCTGGTAACATACAGTGTGTAGTTAAAGTGAAAAGGGAAACCACACTATGTTTTATATTTAATAGCCAAATGGAACATTTATGCCTCATGTCCCTCAGTACGGGGTTTCCACAGCCTGTTTTCAGTAGCATCTGGTGTAGGAGCAATTTAGGTTAGCTTTCCTTTAGTTTGTTTGCGCAGCAATGAAACCCTGACGCAAAGTGAATAAAACTGACGAATTTGATATTCTGATTTGGAACAAAGGCTAATTTGTGTTCATGTGACAGAAAGCCCTGTGTATCTCATAAAAAAAGGATCCTACCACCAAACAAAAGATAAAACAACAAACACGACACCTACAATAGCAGCAAACATTAAGATGACATCTTTATGCTGATCTTAATGACATCAATAAACATTAAGCTGACTTTCCCCCCACATGAGACAGGATAATGTAAAATATACCGAGCCCAGCATGAAGGAACGTATATTGACACACGCTGTGATCGGGTCTGCTGTGGTTTTTGTTGGTAGTCATCCAAGCTGCCAATTCATATTGTTCAGAAGTCGTCAGGTAAACTGACTGATAGCGTATTCGAGTGCAGCTTCACTTGCTGTTGTAGAGTAAATCTAGGAGGCAACACAACAGCGATCGCCTCGTATCAGCTGAGAGGGTTTCCTTCTGTGATGTTTGCTTAACCCCCCCCCCCCCCCCTCTGCATTGTGGGTGTTCTGTAAAGTCCTGCAGAGAAAGGAAGCATGTTTCCATCTGTGAAACCTCAAAGCCATCTATTGGCTACAGCTGTTTCTACCCATACATCTGTTAAAATAGAAAAGGTGATTACATACATGCATGTGTATATGGGGGGGGGGGGGGGGGGGCACCAAATCTCTGTCATTGCCAAGCAATGGGCCTGTGAGTGAGAAACATTTCCTTAAGGCAAACAAGCAAAACCCCAGTCCTAAACATTTACACGTAAAAACACTTTAGCTGAGAGGCCAGAGGTCAAAAGGCAGGAAATAGAGAAAACATATGTAAATGTCTGCCTGTGTGTGTTTGTGTGTGTTTGTGTGTGTGTGTGTGTGTGTGTGTGTGTGTGTGTGTGTGTGTGTGTGTGTGTGTGTGTGTGCGTGCATGCTTGTGTGTAGTTTTGTATGTGTGTGAGTATGTATGCAAGCAACTCAAGAGTGATGCTGTGTATGTGTATGTGTATGCATGTGAATGTGTTGCTTCCAAACAAATTGAAGTACCTTATGTGTGTGGGTGTCGTTGCAGGTTTTTAGGTGTATATGGGCTCCTCTGTCTCAAGGTAGTGCATCCGTGTATACATATATTTAGCAAATGCACATGGATTGAAGTTTCACCTGTCACATTAAGCCTTTCGGGTTAAGTCTCAAGTCCTCATAGGCAAACTGCAAGTCAGAATGAGGTCTTTGAGGTGTCAGAAATTCAGCTTGCCAAGCAGTTTTAATTAATGGTGTTTTTACACAGCTGAGTCCGCATTCTTGCATTTTATTTGCAATGGAGCTAATTGAACACAGATGAGAAGGTGGGTTCATAATAAAAAGAATGATTTAGGTGGTATGTGCCCATTTTCCTGAGATGATCAATAGCACAGCAGGACTATAAAAATGTTTGTTTATTTAAAGTAACCTGCAACCGTCTGGATTCTAAAAATAAAAATCTGTCTGCTGCACAATAACAACGATTTTAAACCCGTTCCTGAAGTTGCAATCTCTTCTCAGTTTGTGCATGTGAATCAAAATTATCATCCGCAGTTTTTAATATAAAAGGGCAACTTTGGTATTTCCACCTATTTTCTCGTGTTTTTATGTCTAAGTGACTAATGGGGACAACAATTTTGAAATTGGTCCAGTATTGAACGAGAACGCTCTAGACGCCAGCAGCTAAACAGGCTGCAAGGCAACTCCTCAGCGACAATCTACATTCACTAAAAACACACTGACAGGCTGCTATTGTTATTATAAGTGTCTGACAACTTTATAGAGAGGGCCTTACAGAGAAATACAACCTTTGACCTCATCTATCGCTTGATCTCGTCTGTTTGTTATTCATCTCATTTATTTATTCATGTTTCCACAGTTGCCTTCTGGCAAAAAGTCAGATGACACAATAACAAACAGAAAGCGAAAGGTAAAGAAAAACCTTTTATGTTTTTGTTTTAGTTACTTAGACACACAAACATGAAGAATGGGGTCCAGGTTAAAAAATACCAAAGGTATCCTTCAATGCTTCTGTTTTAATACGAAATAAAGCATTTATATTTAGTTTTACAAAAAGAGCAGGGACATATGTCATCTCTGGCTATCTGGATAAGGAAATACAGTCGTAACTTAAGGAACAGGTTGAAAAAGAGTCCCAGCAAGTGTAGTTAAACGACCTTGTGACCTTTGCTTGATATTTGTTTTTCTGAGAGTCAGATGCTCTGTGACTTGAATGTAATGGTAACACATTAGAGTCCGAAACTGTGGCTCACTCAACATATCCATGTGATGTGTTACTTATGCTGCCATATAATATTGTAGTGCACATTTTTAAAGGCTTATACAGTCGGATGTGATAATTTAACACAAAGCGTGAGACAGCCTGCTTGGTCTATGACGCAATCTGTCATAAATGAATCACTGCAGCCATTACTTGGCGGAGGCCATGAACAATACACTATTCTCATAATGCTTGGCAAAAGGCATTGCTAATAATCCTCAATGTTTTGCAAGAGAAGTGAATGATACTAGATTATGAAGTATATGAGCAGAAATCTGGAACTCACTAATGTGAGCTACACTGAGTCACAGCTGCAACGAGGCATTGTCAAGATCAAGCTGAACAAAAAGGAGAAAGGAAACGTAAAATGAGCCTCGTGATTTTTTTTTTATTCAGCCACACTCTGGTTCATAGACCTAATAATTAAATACAATGCGTGTGTGTGTGTGTGTGTGTGTGTGTGTGTGTGTGTGTGTGTGTGTGTGTGTGTGTGTGTGTGTGTGTGTGTGTGTGTGTGTGTGTGTGTGTGTGTGTGTGTGTGTGTGTGTGTGTGTTTGTGTGTGGGGCATGGCGACACAAGGCCTGTCTGATGTCGAATTGTACTGATCAAGTCAGGTAATTCCAATCAAAGTCTGCTTTTGAAGTCCAAACGAAGTGACAGCAGATTAGTCCTCACTTGGGCAACATGTGGCCTGGTCTGAGGCCTCAAGTACATCCACAGATAGCATGTGTGTGGCCACATATTTTGCGTGCATATAGAATTCAGATGTGCTACCAACAGATAGATGGATCAGCCTCCGTGTGAGACTGGAGCAAGGAGGAGGAAAAGGCAGCAGAGAGGGATTTGTCTCTTTTAGCAGCCCGCTGTGACTCGATTGGAGAGACTGTGGGCTAAAAGCCTGAATGGAGCTTCTGTGCAGGCTACGCCCCGACCCCTTCTCACTGCCTCTAACACTGTCAGCCACGTCTCTTTTGGGAAAGACGGGGGGGTGGGGGGGACAGAAAGAAGGATAAGAGAGGAGAGGAGCAAAGAGGGAAAGGCACATGAGAAAATAGCGAAGTGGGGAAAAGGGAGACAGGCAGAGGGAAAGGGAGCAGGAGGGGAGGGAGTGTGCTCTGCGATCCTTGTGGGTGTAAATATTTGCTGTTCTGCTTGTCAGGGTAGCATTTACCGGGACGGGTTGACTCCTGGTCCTTTAGTGGAATACTGATGAGGCCGTGGGCACTGGGGAGCACGGAGGGACAGTGTGTGTGTGTGTGTGTGTTAATCCGAGCGTGTGTGTGTGTGTGTGCAAAAGAGGGAGAATAAAGACGAATTCAAGGAAGCAGAAGAAGCGAAGGATGAGAAATCTGGGCGTGAAGGAGTCAGGACGTGCGCAGAGAGCAGCTGCAGATTGTTCTCCAGCAGTGCGCACCCTGGCCCCTTTTTTGTTTTTCCAGAAGTCACTCGGGCTGGCTGCCCCGAGGGCCAACCCTCTGCCACGTATGGAGCGACACGCAAACAAACAACAGACTAATCAGAGGGGCAAGACCCTCATTCGGCTTCAGTTGACTGGATTGACCCAGTTCAACTTTGTTTCCGCAGACTTGTAATGTGTTCAGTTGGATTGTCTGTCTTTTCAGAACTCTGACTAATCTGAGTCTGCAGCCAACACAGCCCATGACTGTTCTGTAATTTCCTATAGCTTGCAGACCGCTGTGGTCTCAGCTGATGTCTTCGTTAACCATCATTTCCACTTCAGAACCAGAGCACATGTTGAAGCACGCAGCACACAGCATAGCAACGATTAGCACGAGAGAAGAAGTTTGTTATTTACATACTTGGCGGTACATGGGCCTCAACACACTTTTCACTCGACTATTACTTATCTCTACAAGTCATAGACCGTCCATAAGAAGTAGAAGTAGTCACTGTAACCTCATCGGTTTGTGGGCTACGGTTTTGAAGCCTCCAGTTCATCATTTTGGCCTTCGCCATCATGTTTTTTTGGCTGTTGCAAACAGAGCTGACACGAGTGGTTGGAGCTAAGTACAACCGAACGCTGAATAAGACATTTTAGGTGACCAAAATGGTTACAATTAACTTGAAAACTCACTGTGAAAGGGTTCAAGTTTTAAGACAAAAACACAATGACTCCCAGACTAGACAACACTGTTGTAGCAACCTTTTAATCGCAAGGTTGCACACCCTAAAGCATACCCTGCTTTATTGTCTTATTTCACTCTAAATGGGACCATCATTGACGTAACCAACAAAAACATGCTCAATATGAATTATCAGCATTGTCGACATATGTCTTTGACCAATCGGTTTCCTTGAATTAATTTCCACCATGTCACACAATCGCAGCGCACATTGACTCCCCACTAATCTCCACTGCGAGGCTACATTAGCACCGCTAACTAGCTCCTTCCAGACGCTATCCAGGTGACACTAGATATTCTCCTCCTCTTACACCATTGGCACTGAAAAGCGGCGCAGCAGGTAAGTCAGCATGTATCAGGTGTGCTCACGGATCCTTGCTCTCTCTCTCTCTTTACGTTGTGCCAGGTACTTCCCCATGGGCCACCCGGTGTCGGTGCATCTCTACTTTCAGTCAGACCAGTTCCAGGGCTACCTTGTGAAGCACCATGCCACCAACCTGGCAACTAGCAAGCTGGAAACCATGGAGACCTGGGTGGCACCCAAGAAGAACTTCAAGCTAACCGCCCCTCTCAGCAGCACATTCAGCCGGCTGCAGTTCGCAGAGGTGAGTCATTATGTTGGCATTCGCAGCACTTATTTTATTAATTTACATTGAAGTCATTTGTTTGGCATGAGTCACAAACCAGTCAGTTGTCCATTGCCCATGTCAGGAAATGAGTTCTATTAAAACCCTAAGCACCGCATAGGAAACACACACACACAGCTCTTCAGCATATGATTAGAGACGAGACGTACAGCTCATTGCCATGGTGGCCTTACAATCATTGCTATGGCGACCTTGCCAAGACTCATAGCGGCGCAACCCCGGCACAATTAAACGGGTGCCTGTAATGGCCTTGTAAAATGTAAATTGATTGAATTCATCCAAGTTTATAGGGATGAGCGCTTCATGTGCTGTTTATTTGTTGTTTCCTAATAGAACGTCTTCTCACCTTCACACTGGAATGCTTCCCTTGATTGTCTTGTTATGTTAATCTGTGTTCCTGTTTACCAAAACGCCTGTTTAGGATACAGCAGCTCGGCTGTGATGTGACAGCAGCACAGTGCCTTTTTAAAAAAGGGGACAAAATTAACTGAGTGAATGTAAATTGACCTTTTTCTCTGGTGTATCGCGCGCAGTTTTGTCGGAGGCAGAAATGCCAACAAACTTGTGACTGAATTTGTTTGCTGTGTTCGTGCTTGTGAATCATACTTGTACACCTGCACACACCGCGACCCGGTTTTACCTCCGCCAGCGGTCCCAACGGGAACTCAGAGGGATCCAGACAGCCAGTCGCCATGCGGGGCCCCTCTCACTGAGCCCTGTATATGTGTCTAGCCTATGAAACCGTGATTGACAGACCAGTGATGTGGGCTGTGGCTGTTATCTGGTTGCTCAGCCTGAGAAAAGCATTCACTGTCGGGCACTGTGCAGTGGCTGCCAGTCAGTCAGTTTGTCAATCTGTCATTCAAAACATGAGCAGAAAGAGCTTGAATAAGACAGCGCGGCGCAGCAGCGGTAACTCTGCGCTTTTTGTCAACTTAGCAGATATGACCCATTATAGTACAGCTATACGCTGGAGTTTGCTAGATAAACCATATGGTTGGCTTAACAATGTGTTCCCTGTCCTCCTTTAGATATAAAGGAAGACAGATATGTCTTTCTTTTCACTCCTCTACTGCCGCCTGCCAGCTGCCTTTATAGGTCTTTTTACAGCATGATTTAGTGGAGGACCACTTACAGCCCACACGGTTAAAATTAGTATTTCACCTCAAGTCAGACTGACATAGAGAGGTATATTACTCTTTGTTGGACAAATCTTTTACAGTAGAATGACTGACTTTGACTGATGGTTTTGTCCTTGTTCTACCACAGTGTATATACACGTACATATTGTGAAAGAGGAGGATATCAGGAACACACTATGAACAACCTACAGCCTCGAAAATTAGGAAGGAGTGGAATGTCTGACACAGTGACAGAAATATTTACATTACGAGCTTCAAAAAGGTGCAACACTATATTGTGCTGGATATTGCTACGTGTTCCTGTAAACCTTTTGAGTGGAAAGTACAAACGACTAAAGTCTTTCATTCAAGAGTGATTATTCAATTTACACATTTTTCTCAGACTGAGCCTCAATGTACAGTTTTATCATCTGACACCCAAATGTTTTCTTTTAAGCCTAAAACAGAGGTTTACCTAGAGCACAGACAGTTTGAGGACAATTATTTTTTTATTTTTTATTTCCTGGGCGTGGAATTAAATGTGACTGCTTCCTGTCTCGCCTGCAAGAAGAAAGTTGTTGTTCGGAATATCATTTCTAAGCCTAGGCCATGCTAGCTGTTTACCCATGTTTCCAGTATTTATGCTAAGCTAAGCTAACCAGCTGCTGGCTGTTCTGCTGCTTCATACTGTATCTATCGCGTAACAGACAGCATAGTGGTATTGATCTTCTTATCTAACTCTCTGCAAGAAAGCGAGTAACCACACTTGTGGTTAATGTCAAACTATTTATTTAAGTCAGTTTTGATGCATCACAGAAAATGTCCTGTTCTCTGTCTCGCACTCTCTGTTCTCCACTCTTCCTTCCTCATCCCTCATTGCTCCACAGTGTGTCTTTATTTGCAAGCTTCCAGCCATCTTGCCCATAGTCCCTCAGTATAGTGTAAACGTGTCCCAGGAGAGTCCTCTAGTGCTGCTGGTGAGCACCTGTGTTTGATTACCCTCACTAAAAGTGCCACTAATAACCTTCTGAATAAGGCCTCGAGGGGGATTGGTGCCCTATGGTTCTCAGCAGGGCCAGATGTAGACTGTGACTGTCCGTACCCCTGCCTGATTAAATTGACCTGTCTTATTTAATTGAGGTGTAGGCGCCGGCAAGGCGGCAGCGAAGGGGAAAGGTTTTCAGGGTTGCCGGGTCAGAAGGAAGAAATGGAAAAGAGGTGGATTATGAGATGGGAGCATTTTATGTTTTCTATTAAATCAGGGAGGGAATTTAGCAGAGCATGAAAGAAGTAATGTGGGTAATCGACAGAAATGATGAGGCATATGTGGAGAAAAGTTAATCTATGGGCCATTATCAGATATGAGTTTCTCTTTCCGTTTGTCAGGTCCACAGAAGACGAGAAAACGTGGGTCAAATCTGCTGAAATTAACAGCGGTTTTCAGTAATTACTTGTTATGAATGGAAAATATGGGTTATTGAGTCAAGTGAGTAAACACGAAAGTAGAGACACGGGGGGGGTAACTGAAAAAATGGGGTAGAGGTCGCAATGAAGTTGCCAGATTAGCATTACTCACACAAAATCATGTGTAGCTATCAGTGAGAGAAGGTCATAAGCCTCCAACTTGCTGAACGATCATGAGGCTTGGTTGGGTGTTGACCTTAAGCCAAAGCGTATTGGTTAGAAGAGGCACGGGACAGGTTGAGTGTGGAGGTCATTGTAACTGAAATGGGCCACAAGTTAATCCCTGTTTGACCTACTGTCATACTGGAAGAAAGGATTTCTTGCTGCTGGCGGGCTTCATCGATAACATGCAGATATTCCTTGTGTTTAATCACCGAGAGAGTGATACCTTAGACACAGAAAATAATTGCAACGTTCAAAGCAATACGCTCTGTGAATGTAGTTTCTACATACTTTTAGCTGATGTGAAAACAATGCTGTGCATTTGCGTGGGCATAAGGACCTCAAGCTCTTTGCATAGAAATACAATAGGTCAATGCAGTACAGAGTATTTGTATTTTACACTTTGTTTAGTAGGAAGTGCCTTCTTCTGCCCAGTATTTCTGTGGTAACTAGGGTAGGGGTTGAGCTAATGTTAACCTGTGTGTACATGCAGAGAGTGAAAAGCCTCTCATCTGCCCTTCAAATTCCCCAAAAAGTAGAACTTGAACTGCTGCACCAGTTGTGCATAATTATGTTGCACTTAACTGATGTTTGTCACTAAATACACTTTGGGCAAGAACCAGAAGCAAGGCTTCCTCTCCTACCAACAGCATGTGAATATTTTATACTTATCAAAATCTTCCTCTCACAACTCTTAACTTTAGTCGGCCTCCTGCAGGCTTTGCTCCCAGTGGATTATAGTGAGATTCCTCTATCAATACTTCCTTCATTTCTTTCTCAGCTCAGGACCAGAGTGCTACCAATCAATTGGGGATCTAGTGTGTGCCAGCGAGTCAACCTTGTATAAAGTAATGAGCTACAGAGGTGCCAGACAAGAGAGTTGATTAGTAATTTAAAAAGAAAAGAACCAAGGTCCAAGAGGCAAAAATGGCAGAGGTCAGTCCAATAATTGAGATGAAAGTAAGGTGTCTTTTGCAGATGGCCAACACACACACACACACACACACACACACACACTGTCTAATTTATCCATGTTATGTCTATTTACGTATACTGAACATCGCAATCTCAATTCTCAAAGGATGATGATGAGATGAGTCAGTTCCAGTCAGCCATTGATCGTCCAGCAGGGTGAGGCTGTGTTAATCAGCTACTATTGTAAGGATGAGCGCTTCCTAAAGCCGCTATCCCTCTCACATTTCTGCCAACACCCCAGACATCTTCCACTGTGTGTGTGTGTGTGTGTGTGTGTGTGTGTGTGTGTGTGTGTGTGTGTGTGTGTGTGTGTGTGTGTGTGTGTGTGTGTGTGTGTGTGTGTGTGTGTGTGTGTGTGTGTGTGTGTGTGTTACCTCCCTCGCTATCACCTTATCTCCCCCCCATCAATCTCGATCGCTCGATGTGTCTCATTTTGCATATTGCGCGGTTTTGCAATCTCTGCAATCCAACACACAGATCACACCTCTTCAGTTACAATCTTGACCGCAATGAAGACAATAAATGCAATTAGCTGTACTAATGTATTCATCCTGTTTGTCTTTTTTCCTTTTTTCTTTATTTCAGTTCAATTTGAGACTCTTTGTAGAGTGACAGAATCAAGTCCTCTATTGTCAAATTATGAGTTCAAAAGACATGACCTATAAATCTCAATTAAAAGTTAATTCAAACAAACGTAGTAGTGTATGCTAAATGTTAATTATGTAAGCTTACTGGACATAATCTTAAATTGGCTCAATGTTTCACTGGCAGTCCTCCAGTGTGCGGCAGGCTGGCAGCTATTTCCGTGTTCTGCAGCCAGAGGCACTGTGTGTCTCATAATTCACCAGAGATATATTTGACTTTGGTATTATCTCTCACATTTTTATATTGAGTTTATTTATCTCAAAATTGTCACAGAGAATGCCGCATTCTCTGTCTTTGTCGTAGCACTAGAACCTTACTTATAGAGAAGTTTGCGCCCGAGACACCTTTTTTTCTGTCAAAAGGCTGTGTCTGCATATAATATCAGTAGGTACAGTGTCTTCCTCTGTTTGGGTTTTTTTCACTGATGTCAGGTTGCAATCCTCCACACTTCAGTTTACTTTACGGACAAATGCTGCTCACACCAGATCCTGCTGTTCATTGCCTTTCTTCTCTCTTTCTGTCTCTCTAAAATGTGTTCAGAGTGCAAACAGGCATGCATTTGATCTTCACCCCAAGGGGATATGGTTGGGGTCTAGTCAAATGCCTCCCTCAGCCTCTCATGTTCCTTGTCAAAGATACACTCAGGCATCGAAAGATATACTCAGACGTTCAGTACCAGCGACGGTGGACAAATGGACTCACACGTGCAGGATGAAACAATCAGGCTTGTCAGCTTCTGCGCATTATAACATTATATAACAGCTGTGTGGAGGGTTGGTGGAGTGTGCTGCTGTTTGGTGAAGATTATTTCCCATGATAACTCAGTGCAGATATTGGTTTTGTTCATAGCAAAATAAAACGTGATGCATGCACAGAGGATGTTACTTATTTATGTTCACTTGGCATTACCGCACATGCAGCAGCAGGAGTGAATTTGTGTACCCTCATCTCTTGCACTTTTTTGCTGTTGCTCCTCTCCTTGTCTTTTTTCTTACCTCATTCTGTCACTCACTCTTGTCTTCCTGTTTTCTCTCCGTCTCATTTCCTTTTTGCTCCTTTTTTTTTTTTACGCCGGCAGATCGGTACTGAGTGGGACGCCAAAGAACGTTTGTTCAGAAACTTCGGCGGCCTGATGGGCCCCATGGAGGAGACAGTGGGCATGCAGAAGTGGAACAAGGGCCCTAACGTCACCGTCACTGTCGTGTGGATCGACCCCACCAACGTCATCGCGGCCACCTATGACATTCTGATCGACGCCGGCGCCGAGTTCACCCACTACCGCCCGCCGCTCAACCAGCCTCTGCGGCCCGGTGTATGGAGCGTCCGCATCCTGCACCACTGGAGCCCCGTGGCTGAGATGCACTTCCTTATTGCCCCGTTGGCCTATAACAAGCACCAGCCCATACGACAAGGTGAGAGAGCGATTCAAACAGCCTCTCGTGACGCTTGTTTGTAACTCGCCATTTGTTTCAGCTTTCATCACACAAAATGACTATTGATTGCGTCGACTTATTGCAGTGCTGTGCTGTTCCTCAACAGATAATCATTCATCAAAAAAAAAAGGACTTACACATTTCACTACATATTATCTAGATTTAGTGGAAGCCCTGCACTGCAAGGGTAAAGAAAAAAAGACCTACACGGTGCAATCCAATACAACAGTCCTGCAATAAAGCTTGTATTTGTGAAGCTTACGACACTTTGTTGACACCGAGTCACAGAGGAAAAAAACTGCTACAACAGTAAAATGCTGCTACGGATATCAGTAATAATAATCCAGTAACATACATGTATATGATAATATAACCTTTGGAGTGTTTCTATTTTACGTTACTACTTCTGCTCAAATGCATGTTAGAGAATATATAATGTTGTACTTTAGACTCCACTACATTCACCCGAGAGTTATAGTTGTTAGTTACTTTGGTTTAAGATTTAACATAATCCCCACAATGCAATATCTCCTTTCTCTACTAAGTACAGTTTCTTACTACGTGAACAAAAAGTGGAATCATTTCAGCCTGTTTTAATTTAACTTCTTTCATTATTTACTGGATTTTAGAGCGATGGGCTGTCATCAACATTCTCACATTTATTTCTAAACGTTTTTGAAACTAGCTGATTTATATAGGAAACAAGTTGAAAATAATCTAACAAGACTTGCTGATCTTTTCATTAATTTTATCATAAAACTTTGATCATAATTTTTTGGAAAGTTGTAAAATAACTCAATTTTACACAGGGGATAATAGTTCAATAATATCACCAATAACTGTATTTAAACGCTGTGAAATGGGCCGATCTGGAGAACGAGTACTTTACTTTTAATACTGAGTGTATTTTGGTCATACTTACTTTTACCGAGGTAACATTTTGAATACAGGACTTTCACTTGTAATGGAGTTTATCTAATATTTTGACTTCTTAGGGGCGACAGTGGTAGAGCAGGGTCGTCCTTCAATCAGAGGAGCAGCAGTTTGTTCCCCGGCTCCACTCGTCCATGTCGATGTGTCCTTGGGCAAGACACTTAATGTTAAAACGCTTTGAGTGGTTGGAAGTGTACAAAAGCGCGATACATGTACAGTCCATTTACCATTTATTTACTTCACAAATAGTTTGAGTTCAATCCACAACAGTGTGACAGCATGATAAGCCGTACAAAGGAAGTTATTGCATAGTGGAGTTCACTACATGGTAACTAGTACTTGTAGTACATATGTGATGGACAGGCTCATTTTAGCTTAGAACGTTTACAACAGATCAGCATTTCATATGCAGAATGTATTGAATGCACATAGTGGTTATGTTTGACAGACATTTTCAGAATTTTCTTTTCAGTCGACACCAGCACAGTTTCAAAGAGCGACTTTTCATTTACTGTGAAGTAACGAATGTCTGCAGCCACACACACACACACACACACACACAGAGAGAGCCTTGTATTTGCAGTGATGCCCTTTCTAATCAAGCCTCTGGGTCTCTGCAGACCTTGGTTGTTTGTCATCAAGTCACCCTTAATAACCTAGCGAGCTGCTCATACACAGTAAACAGAATGTTAAACAACAGTGCACTTAGCCCTCCAAAAGCAATGACACAATTAAATCAATCAGCCAGCATGGATAAGGGGCAAGACTGCGTTGTTGTAGTCAGTAAGCAGCCAGTTTTCTCTCAAATCCCATGAGAGTTGAGACGCAAGCTTTGGCATAATCGTGTCTTTCTCTGTTTAATAATCTCACTGAGCCGTTTTAATGATGAAGAAAAGCAACAAATAGAGAAACAGCTTTTGTCTTCGACCTGAGTCTCAGCGGGACATGGGGGGTTCTGTTGTTGTGTAGTGTGAGTGAAATATCTCTGGCTAATAATCTCTGGTTTTACGGCTGTATTAGGTTTATAACGCTGTGGCTTGCTTTATAGCTCAGTTATAAAGTAAAGGTATATAAGTATTATCAGCTAACCTTACTTAAAGTGTCAAAAGTAAAAGTGCTCATTATGCTTATGTCTCATTTCAAAATGTGATAATATTATACAATGTTGTTTGATAACTGATGCAATAAGTAAGGCATAATGAACAGTCATTATTGGAATGAACCCCGATATGAGCAGGAATCACCCTGAAGGGGGTTCATTTAACAATAATGACCCGCTCGCTGTACATTATCCCAATTAATACAAGGCTACTTTCTAAAGGGATCAATAATTTGACGCAAAAAAACATTGATTTAAAAATGATTTTAATGATTCCCTCAAAAACAATAGTCCATAGCAACAATCTGTTATTCATAGCAAATATCTGCTATACAGAAATAACAATTGAATCCCGTAATGGACCAATCAGAATTGAGTATTGAACAAAGCAGTGTAATAATGATGAGTATTATTTAACTGGTAGAGGAGGCTGATATGAAATACTTTTCACAGTGTCTCCTGGAGAGCAATAAGTCATAGTCGTTGATGTTTTCTTTGTAAAATCCTGATGTGAAAAGTAACAAGTAGCTCCAATCATCATACATGGAGTGGAGTAAAAAGTACAATCATACCATGTACAGCATCAGTGGTCTACAAATAACATAAAATGAAAAAGTACAAGTACCTCAAAGTGCTTGTAAATGACGTACTTACCACGTACTTCCACCACTGGCTGCCGTGTTAGACCACATTATATACATAGTTTTAGCGAGGTCTCCTGTAAATTGAGTGTTCTTAATATTTGCCAGCCAGCTAAGTGTATTGACATTAGAGATCTAACCTTTTTTTTATATAAAAAGCTATATTTTGTGTTTCTTTGCTGATCATAGTAAAAGAAAATATAGGCCTGTTTGACTCCGGTGATTGCATACTTAAAGCGAGAGTAAGTCACATAAATCTAAAAGTAACACAATCTCCCTCTTGCTAATGAAAAACTAAACCATGCATAATAAAATGCCCCTTATTCAATTCAGCACACTCAGGAGTATTCCTGCTCCAGTCTCACTTGGTCTGGTAGGATCAATGGCTTCATTTTAGCTAACTTTAGATAGATATTGATGTATAACTGACATCCCTATGTGCTACTGATACAATAAATTTTAGCATTTAACAGATATACAATTGACTTGTTTATCACAAAAGTAAAACATAGCAATCCTCAACAGAAATAAGTTCCAGTAAACTGTAACTGTTGCTTGTGGGCACCGTGGCCTCTGTTCAGCAAAAGTCAACAGTCTCACTTTCGCATCAGAAAATATTGAAAACTTCGCTGCCTTGCTGCCTTGTGATAGACTGTGTATTAAGAACACAACGGATTAGGGAGCGGTAGCAAACTCCAATCATATATATGGGTGCTTGCTCTTCCCATTGTTAACACTTGGATTGTGCCTTGAGTTTACACACCGCAGGAAATGGCAGACATTTATCATAAACCTATATTTCTCATATTTGACAGTATAAGGACACATAATAAGCTCTATAGAGTTTCCACTTTTGAAGTGGAGATTATAGTCACCATGTAATAATCTTGTGTATGCTTGGCTTATTGTGTGTGTGCTTTCGTCTTAGCTGTTTCATCCACCCGCCTTTAATTTACTGCCATGTCTGGCACCAGGTTTCCCACCTACATGCAGTGCCAGTAAAACTTTATGACGTGGCCTTCTACCCACATTGGCAGCAGCAGACGCATGCACACACACATGCACAACCACACGTCGTTTTTATACACAAAGCTAGCTGGCATGGTATGGACATTGCCTTGCCTTGTGGTGGAGCACCTCATGTCTTGACTGCATCTTTTCTGTCACCAGTGCATGAAAAGCACTGATGTCAGCTCAGCCATGCTTAGAAATGATGGCGAGCGCCCCAGTTAGAGTACCAGTGAGGAATTTACAGCTTCAGTGGCACTCAGGGTGGAGAAAGTGTTTTGAGGTGAAGTTGTGTCTACGTTTTCTGTCTTCCTGCCGGGCTTGACCGTCATAGGAAGAAAGAATTAGGGCGCGTCTGACCGTTTCCATAAAGTCAGCATTGCACTGGCTTGACATACCACATCAAACATTGGGATTTAAGTACTCCAGTCATAAAAATCAATCCAAGTAAATTAGCAGTTTAGACTTTTCAGATGATCATAAAATAAATCACGTTCTCTGCTTTGATATTTTACAAATCAAGTCTCCCTTTTTCCTTTTCTCCCCCTCCCTTCCCTACAATCCCATCTCCCTCCGTCTGACCACTAATTATCAACTCTTCACACATCCTCTATCTCCTTCTCTGTTCTCTCTTTCTTCCTTCCCACGTCTCTCCAGAGGATACTCTGAAGCACCACAACGGCCCAGCAAAGAACAGCTACATGGAGCAGAGTTTCCACGGCCTCAACCCAGTGCTCAACATCCCTGTCAGCCTGGGATATGTGGAGCAGGCCAAGAGGAACGCGGCCCTGACCGGCCCGGAGCTCGAGCGTTGGTTAGACAGCCTGGTGGGCGAGTTGTGGGAGGCGGCCGACGTCTGCGCCGTTGGCCCTACCGCCTGCCCTGTCATGCAGGCCTGCCCCAAGAACCCTTGGAGCTCCCTGAGCCCAGACCCAAAATCCCACCTGGGAACACCGCGCGCAGACGGGCGCATCAGGTAGCAGCGAGGCCTCCAGCTGGACGGGAGGCCACAGCACAGGAGATTCACTGTTGATTTTTATTTATTTAAGGCGTTTACTGCAGGTGGAGTAAGGAAAAGCGTTCTTCCTCCGTCTCGGGAGAAGAAGAAAACAAAAGAAGTGGATTTTTTGGGGAGGTTGGTGAGGGCGTCTGGACAGAAAGCGAGGAGAGCGATTTTTAGATCCTCCCACGGGGTTCCTCCTTTCAGGGGATTATGCTGGCTTTGCTATTTCAGTTTCTCAGTGTATTTATTTTTCTTCTCATGGCTGAGTTTTACTGTGATCAAACGTTGCAATTTTCGAGCATTTATTTTGCTGCTGAATGAAATATGAATTCAGCTTTCAAAGCCCTGCACGGGGCCCAGCGGTCATGTGACACTGGTAGCAGACAAAGTTCTGCTGCAAAAAAGCCTTAGCTGTAAGACCTACATGAGGAGGTAGCCTGGGACTGAATTAAATGTATGTATCAACATAAACAAAATGAGATGATATCCGAGTGTTCAGATATGCCAAACATTCGAAAAAGATTATTTTGATACGACTCAAATGCAGCTCCATCAAAAGCAAATTTCCAAATGTATGGAGAAACTTTGAATAACAAATATTTTAGCAGTATTAAAGCCAATTTCTTCAAAACTCTTACGATAGCTCAGTGACTCAGTTTGTCAATCAGTTGAATAAATCAGTAACAGCAGCACAACTTATTTCAGTTCAGTGCCTGATGTGGAACTGTTGAGGCCGGGCGAACCATCTGCTGCAGTCACGTTTCGTAAATATAGAAAAAGAGAAATGCAAATACTGAGGCCTTTTCAAAATAATTACCCCTATTTGGATTATAATCGCAATTTAATGTAGACAATTTAGTGTTCTAAATTGCTAAATGCTTCATTTGTGGTTGTTGTGCAAAAGTATTTGAAGACTTAACATTCACATAGTTTAGGTTTATTTTAATAAAACCCAGATGTTGCGACCGGCAGAGGACGTCTTGGGTTTTCTTACCAACCTGCCTCAAACTTGAAACACAGTTATCTCAAGCTGACCTTAACATTCTCATCCATGTTTTCAGTCTTTTACTTTATTCCAATCATTTCCGTGACACTTTATGTTTTACATGATTACACAAGAAGTCTAAAACATTGTGTGAATGAGGAGGAGGGGTGAGTCCATGAGTCGCTATTTATTTATACGTTTGTATTAATACTGATATTTTTAGTCAGTGACTAAATAACTGCGACGCTGCCTTGGCAGCATGATCAATATTTTTTTTGTAAAGAAAGCTGCCTTTATTTACAAAGGCCAACACCCCAAACTTATACTGTACCTTTATATGGCCCGCACCTGTGTGTTAGTCAGTGTTGTCCTGTCTGAATAGATCTTCTTGTCTTGGTTTCTTAACTGGCTGTTTGCCAAGTGCATCACAAGAGAACGTCACCCTGACCTGTGAGGTCAGAGGTCAGCTATACCTAACAACCTCACCAAACAGCGAAGGGGAACAAAAACACTCTTCATGACCGACCACATTGGACAACTTCTGGATCGAAGGAGAAACTGTCGTTCTTGTTGGTGTTGTATGATTCCTGTCAGTTTCAGAATGATAGTGAGTGGTAGTGATCTTCATGCTGTGACAATAATGTACAATTTCACGTGAATATTATAGTGTGTCTTGATTGCAAAATGCATAATTTATTAGATCAACTTTATCAACATCAAGTACCTTTTCTGCCATCAAGACAATCTCTGGATATTTGAGACAAGTTAACTACACTGAGAGCAGCTCTGTACCACAACACAACCTGAACAAGAGGTACGCTCAGATATTTGTTTTAATCCGAAATAAGTTTCATCTGGAGCCAATAAAGAGTTCAGTCTGTGGCTGTCAACATTGTTTAAGCCGCCACACAAACTAAGTGAGTGTTTCTGCACAAGCCGATTAAGAGACATTAATGCTCATTAATGTCAAGTTCACCTTGCCTCGCTGTCAGAGGTGTCCTTCCCTCTCAAATCTACACTGTTTCTGGGTTGGCTTGTAAAGGACAATTTTGTTTTTTTTCACTGGCCGGCGTCTGCCGCCACCTTTTAACTTATAGTGCCACCGTGCTCAGAACAATACTTCACACAATACATATTATTATGTAAGCTCAATGACGGTTTTGGAAAAAGGTGAATTAAATAAATGTAACTCAATGTGGAAGTCCTATTTTGTAACAAAATGATTAACAAATGAAGAAGATGTACATAGGTATTTTGTATTGAAATATTGTTTAAAGGGTATTGTACATGTAAATACAGATGTGGTAAAAATGACTTTGAATTATTATGAGTTTTTGAGGTGTCAATAACTGGGCACAAAGACTGAATTGATGGTGTTTATTGATCAAAGTACATAACCTGTTTCAGTGTTTTTGGACAGCTGTGACAACAACCTTGTCCTATTTGCCTCTCAGAGAAAATAACATGCCAGATTGTTGTTGTTCTTGCTGGAATGTATTGTTGAGCAACTGTTGCACAAATTTCTCTGAACTGATGTTTCCCCCATTATTTTGTTCTGGGGAGGCTCTGTGTGCCTTAGCTGACTTTTAGAACCTTCTCTGTCCATTAAAAGAAAAACAACAATTTTATTTAGTTATTTGTTTTGATCTCGTGTGAAGAATACCATGAGTTTGTCGAGTGATTCACTGGTAATGCAACACCAAAAAGATGTCTGCTGTTGTATATATCATCAGGCCTTCTGTCTTTATCAGCTTTTATTTTTTATTTTCTTCCCAATGGGGGATTTGTTTTGTTGTACTTGACTGGCTTGTCATACTTTTCTCTGACTTTTTTTTTGGAAATAAAATGATATGGAAAAACAGCTCATGTGGACTCAAAGCATTAAGCCTGCTGAGGCATCTTCCCACCATTACACTCTACTTTTGCTTTCCAAATATAGTCCCAAGTCCATTTAATGGGTAATAAAATATTTTAGCATTTTAATTTCCATGATATTCATTTATGTATTAATAGTGGAAGGAAATTAAGTTAATTTCCACTCAAAATATGTGGTTATAAACAAGACTGGCTTAGCGAAGATTTAAAAGATGTATTCCACTTAGGCTGCACAAATAAAAATGTTATTATTAACAATGGATTGCATGACTTGAGTAATGTGAAAGGGGTCGCTCATATAAACCGACAGAGATTTGTCATCTAACTCTGTAGTTCCTCAGCTTAGCATCTTTCAGCTCATTGTTTTGGTTTTCTGGCCGGCAACTTTTCTGTTTTTCTGTCCAGCTGTAGCAGGGGGGCCGTTTGCAGCAAAAAGAAAATAAAAGCTTTAATAAACTCACTGTACACTCCCTGCTCAGCACCAGACGACAGACACACCTTTAGCAACTATAGCTTGTGAACATAGCTTAGAGCTAGAGCCATTTTCTCAGGAGTAAACTCGTGCTATAATGTCAGGCGGTCAGAAACATGACTCTAATGTATTGTTTCTGATGGATGTGTAAGTAATCCCCTGTTTGCAAAGACGTTAACATAACAGATACTGCCCATGTATTCAGCAACCACAATAATGCATAAACTATATAAATGAAGAAAATAAGCAACACTCTGGAGATGTTTCCTGAAGTCCCATCTCTCTCTATGCCTCACAGTTGGAAATCATTTTGTGCTTTAACCATCACTTCATGCCTTAAGTATTTCCCTCAGTCAAACTGTTTTCAAAGTGTTAACTGTGGCTACAGCTAGTTGCTCCCATATGTTTTCCACTAAATTAGCTTGAATAATTGTCCTCTCGCAGAGATTCTCACCCAACACCCACTTCTAACACGGCTCTTTATTATGTGGCCACAGGGAACGTCAAACCAATGATGACTTCCTATAAACAAGACAACCCAAGTCATACTATTCACCCACAATTACAGCTATGAAGTGCAGCTAGACTTGCTTTTATTACGGCATCTGATAACTTTTTTGTTAACTGTGCGTGTTTGTGTGTCAGAGGCTCACCATCGCAACGTAGTGCTGTTGAATGTTTGACAGTCCTTAATCAGAGGAACACCACAGTGGCAGCAGATCCCATTTACTGTCCCACGACTTGGGACAGCCGGCCTAATTAGTCCTGGCTTACTCTGCTGCACGCTTGTTCCCTTGTGAGTGTAAATGTGAATGCATGCATTTCCTGAGTAAGCAAGTAAGCGAGTCACTCAGTGAGAAAGCAAAAAACATTGCGTGCGGGTTCACATGCGTGTGTGGTCGTTCCAGTTAAGGCGAATGTGAAGAGAAATGTGCGGCAGGATGAGCGGTGTTACGTTTGTTCGGCTGCAATGTGAATCAGCAAAAGCTATCCTGCTGATATTGGGAGGAAATTATTTGGATTTATGGTAGATAAACACTGTGATGATCATCTTCAGCTTTTAACTCGAGCTCAATGACACACAGACTGCTTGATTAATTAGCACCCCTTAAAAACGGAGAGATATTGCAATAAACAGTGATAATAGGCATCTCTCTCACTACAATGACATGGCCGCCTGCCCACAGAGAGCCTGGGATGTCACCACTGAATACATTTACAACTAGAAAGGTGCACACAGTAGAGCGCCGATCTCCATCAGGTGTGTCTGCAACGACCACTGATGTATTGTGTGATTGAAAGAATACAACCGGTGCTGTAAAATGTCGTCACACTGACTTTATTGAAACTCAAAAACAAGCTGCTATGTACATTATACAGGCAATGGGCTTAAAGCTGTCGCATAATAAACCTCATACAATTGTGCCAAAACAAAAAGTACACTGACAAAGCTGTCTACCCACTTAGCAGCGGCTGAGTGACGGCGGGGCTCAGCAATGTGAGCTCTGATAGTTCCGTTAGCCAAACACACTGACGGAAACAATAACAGAGTGCACATTTTTTCCGGCCCTCTGTGTTTCTGGCTGTAGAGCAGCAGCTGGGGGTCGGTGATGCCCTCAGCTGTGTCATCACTAGCGTCCCCTAGCGGCCGGGGGCCGGTTAAGAGCGGTGAATGAGGAATAAGCAGGCAGTCAATGGCAGGATAAACAGGTAGTGAAAGGTGTTTTGAGAGAGTGTGAGTAACTGCAGCTGCGAGACGTCCTTGAGCAGGCAGCCATAACTGGCCACCCAAAATATTATGCAGTTTGCTGCAGCTTAATAAGAGATTAGCCATTGAGAGGCACAGAGCTGCACACTCACTCAGTCGCAGATATTCACACACACGACCGATCACAAGACCTCTCCCCAGGCTTACGCCTGGCGGAGATAATGACAAAATTAAATAACCTGCACATTACACCTGTTTGAAAACCAATGTTAACTGACAATACAGATAATGCGTAAAATGTATGTTTTTTATTACCCTAATGGATTTCAGTGCGTAAATTGTAAATCTTGTGAATACAAAAATGTAACTTGATTTATATACACAACTTACAAAATAGGTAAATAAGATAGGAAGTACAATAAATAATAAACAAGATACTACAAAAAAAACGACAAATCGCACTGCAGCCGTCGATAGAAAGCTACAATGGTACAATGGTTTCTAGGACGCCAGATATATTCAACGGTTAGTATTGATCAGGAGATGTTGATGTCAGCTGGCTTGACCGCAGTATTTAAAGGGGACTGGGAACTTGAGCAGGTGCTGTTTGCGAGTGGTTATAGTGAGTGTAACATCTCTTGCTTTGTTTTTTAATTTAACGTTAGTTTTCGTATTATGAAAAGTGATGGGGTCCAATGCTGCTTTCTGAAAAAGTGGTTGGAGGGACATATTCCCTGTGTTCCCCTTACAATTCACGCTCTGGCTCTGTCTATGTAGCTTGCCGTTCTGAGATACTGAGCATGAAGATTTTCACATCCCAGCTGGCGAAACTGTTCTGCAGTCAAATGTATCTGAAAACCAAGCCAGCATCATCATGGTACACTGAATGCAAAATGTCAAACATTTATGAAAATTACAAATTGTATTTTAATGCCCAAACAAAGGCTATGTATGTAATATTTACTGTAAACAACTGTAACGGCGGAAAACTAGAGGAATGTCATTCAAAAAAGACAGCGTCTGAAACTGGAAATAATTGTGTTTTTTAAATATTGTTTTGCACATCAAAAAGAAGTTGAGTTTATTGTGACAGTAAAACTAACAAGCATGTACTTCATATCACAGAAACGTTTGCCGTGTTCCAATATTATTCTAACACTAGCACAGACATTGTGCTCTGCTTGATGTCCAGACTTCAAAAAGCCACTTTGCGTTTGAAAACAATGAAGACTTTATCAGTAAAACTTGTGGCCGTCTGACCATGAAGCTCGCAGCCAAGTCAAGTGTCAATCCAAGAAAGCATCAAGTATCCATCTGGACATTAGGGCCAGTCAGCCTGCCAACACGCAGATGGACGATTGTTGATGCTTTTCCATGTTTGAAGAGTCAATCAACTGCTAATCCAAACCCAGAACATAGATATCAAAGGCTGTATTCAAAACTGCATACTATACTAGCAGTACTGATGTAGCATGTAGGAAGCAAACAAAAGCAAAAATCGACAATATGCCAAAAATGCCCGGATGTCATACCGATTTGGAAAAGCTCTCCAGTATACATCGGACTAACTCGCCAACTGTATCTCACAATGCAAAGCGTTGGAACGTCACACTCTATGGTCACAACAACAGTGGTTAAAATTGGCACATTTTTTAATTTTTGTATGCTATTATCACTTAATTCACAAAAAAATCAACTGTTTAGATTTTGAATATTAACAGTTTAACAAAAATGTATGGCAAATGATTTGTGCAAAATTAGCGCAGCCTCTGACAGAGCAGAGAGCTACTTGTTGAGACAACATTACCACTTTTAACATTAGTTTCAAACTGACTAAAACTAGTAATAATAATGTAATGTTTTTTGTGTCTTCCTTTCTTGCGTTGTCCAAATCTTGAAGCCAACTTAATACAATCGCACATTATGTCTACCGTAACAATAGGCAGAGCCTCAAGTACACATGCATATCAGTCACAAACTAATCAAATTAATGATTTGATTAGTACTCTATAATGTATAGTCACAAGAAGTTCACATTTTTTAGAAAGTGTAAACTTTAAAAGAACTAAAGGGAATAAAACATTATGAAAACAAAAATGGCTTGCCAAAGCATCTGTCCATATAATAAGGATATGTCTGATTATGTATTAATCAGCTGCTATAGTATAGTGTCCAATAAATACAGTTTTTAATCCTAATAACAACTACAGTGCCTTATTTAGGACAAGAATGAAACTTTATATTTGAAGGACATTTTTTTAAGATTTAGTAGGAAAAGATATAGGTTAGGAGCTGAGCGCCACAGACAGGTATGGGGAAGTCAGAAAGTACTCAGAGACGGATGAACGCATTGTTGGTTGTTTTTTTTTCACTATGTCCCCTAACCCTATAGAACATCAGCATTCTTATCCTTTAACATGAAAAGTTTACCTAGATGCATTCCCTAATCCATCTACCGTCAGAATAAACAAAACACAAACAGTAAACGACACAGTTACAAGAAGTCCCATTTCTGTATACTACTACCCAACCAGGAAAGTATTTAACAATGATAAAACATGTACGCGTGTATTTTCTTGTATTTTCAAATACAATCAAAAATGCCATTTTATTTACTTCCTGAAAATGATCACAGTAAAGTCTTTAACAATCCCATTCAATCACAAACAAAAGTGCATTCTTCACTCTAGGATTCCTCTTCCTTAGACACTATTGATGAATCCGGGAGAATGAAATGTATTCAGTTTGAAGAATTTGTCACAGCTCAAGGGTATTGCATGTATTCTTTCATCAGCTACACTGAATATGCGATGAGCTTCACTGACTTTCTCCCTGCGTGTTTGTTATGGTCCAACCCCACTGTTATGCCTTTTTGAATAATTCCATCTCGCAACACTCAGCAGCGCCACTGAATATGTCGTTTCCTTGTGACTTTTAAAAATCCACACTGCCGCCAGTGAAACACTCAAGCTGAGATTAGAATCGATCTGAAACTGGGGGTTAGGAACTACCATTTGAAGCCACTATCACCAGCCACTAAAAGATTTAAACGAGATGGAAATGGTTGGACTTTGATCACCAGCTGGCTGGTAATGACACTTATTTCTCCTATCTTTTCTCTAGTGGACAGAATAATGACATCATTTTTCAGGGCCAACATGCTCTTGCTACTCCGCGGAGAGCAGCAGACTCTCAGCTGCACAGCCGCAGAACGCGAAGAAAAAGATCCTTAACAGTCAAATCCGATTTGAAGCACCTCCACGCTGCACAGTTTCCAACTTCTACTGCCGGGCCAATATATTTGCAGCCAGGCAGAAGAAAGGCAGTACACGCCTGTGAGCTGGAGTGGGTGCTAAATATTTCAATAACAGCTCACTGACAGCAAGAAAGAGAGCGAGCGGGCAGGAGATGCAGCGGGTGCTTGGTGCTAGACGCTGTGGGAGCAGCAGTGAGGGGTGACAGGTAGGTGCCAGTGTTACATGAGGAAGTGTCTGAAAACATCAGCAATCGGACGGATAACAACACCAGGAACGTGAAGAGCGAAGAAGTGGGCCCAGGCCACATGGCATATTGATCAGAGAGGCTCGGGGAAGGTGTCCGTCGAGTCTCCACTTACACACCTGCTGACGAAAAGGTGTGTGTGAGCAGCAGAGATGAGCTTTTACTCTCGCGGAAAAAATACATGACCTCAAGTGAGGAAACCCAACTGAGATGAATGTGAGTTCATACACAGTTTTCATAAATGTATGTATGAAGAAGAAGAATGGAAAGCATCCGCAGAGATACACCACCGTACATCAAGCGGACATGAAAAATAAAACAGAAAACAGAAAACAGTGGAGAAGCTTTATAGATGTTGGACAAAGAACCACATCTTCTTTGAAGAAATATAAGAAACTGTCTTTCATTATCATGCTGTCTGGTTCAGGGCTAGTCATACATTTCAAAGTCCGGACGCCAAATCATGAAAAACAGTGGTGGGAACCAGCATAGAAACACAAGTCTGGCAGTTTAATTCCCCCCTGTCTTCCAATCTTTCACCCAGAGTTTGTCCTGTGTATCCCAGAAAGTTCAACCGTGCTGGAAATTTGACCAACACGCACACTTTTAGATCACACATTGTCCCTAGATTATCTTCACAGTAGCCCAATGAGTCCAGTTCGTACCACCCTAAACCACAAGGGTAGCAAAAAGAGCAGTATCTTTCTTTCACATTGATTATCTACTTGTTTATTTTTTTCCAACCCAGGGGTTGTTAGCTAAACTGACAAGTCCCATAGTAATTTCGTGGAACCCATCGGCTATAAGCCTGTGGGTGCGAGGGGCTTTATTTCTGCGGCTCGGGTGTAGCCAGCTCATATCCGGGCCAAGACCTTCTTTTTTTTCCTGTGCGCTGATGTTGTTTACAGTCCGATTAGTAAATTGATATGCTAGACTGGAGTTGGAGTTGATAAACGACGTGTTCAACCGGAAGTTTACAAACTGATTTTCAAGGACATAGGTTTGCATCTGGATGTACCTACTGATATGTTGGGAGGACAGAATTGTCCCGACCAATACTTGTGCAAACTCTTTCACATTATCTCTGGAGTGAACAAACACAGACACAGAGAGAGAGAGAGAGAGAGAGAGAGAGAGAGAGAGAGAGAGAGAGAGAGAGAGAGAGAAGCAGAGGAGCAATGCGCTTCTGATGTGAACAGCGCGGCCATAGCCCGCTATGAGGTCAACGAAGTTCAAACCTCTATAATTATTTCCTAAAAAGCTCTCTGCATCTGAATGACGTGGAACTGCTGGAAAGTGACAGCTATCAATATGACATTTATCCGTGGTGGTGAGGTGACTGGAGAACAGTGTGTTGTTTTAAGTAGAGCTTTTATCCAATCAGATTTCACCCCTGTGTCTCTAGGTAAGAAGAGAGGCCCGAGGCCTGCAGACTCACAAGTGAATCCCTTTGCAGTTTAAGTGAATGGGGACGATGTTGACTGTCATAGTGTTCAACCAATCAGATCTTTAGTTTGACATGTTGGGCGTATTCTTTGACGCAGTCCACAATTTAAGCTTCTGCATTTTCCAAATGCACTAGTATTATTCAAATGTATTTTTCAGTTCGTAAGCCTCGTACCGAACGGTTTAATACCAATAGGTGTATTGTTAAACCCCTAGAAACAAATAACCGTAGCTGTGGCACCATCATGAGGTTATTAGGTGGTGTTTCAGCTGCAAGACAGCACTGAAGGCCCAGGTATAAAATGCACAGCCCGCCACTGATTTACAGGATGGCAAAAACTACATCATGCTGGAATATTTCCATATAAAACTGACACCCCATTAACACTTAAGTAACGACTTCACAGTTTTCAAGCATGTAAAACTGTTTGAGTTGATTGGGGAAGTCAGCTCGATTAGTGGCTATAGTCACATGCCAACTTAAAGCTACATCCGTCCCAAATCTTGAGACCCATTTGTGCTTTAAAGATGATGATTGACATGTTTTTTGATCATTTAGTTGTTTGTGTCATTCGTGAGCTAATAGTCCATTGTCAGTAAAAGCTATTCAGTATGGAGGGATGATGCTTTACTTGAAGGTTCACACAAACTGTTAGCAAATGTAATCACGCAATAATTTGTTATTGGTTTTGGGTAATAACAGAAAACTAATGAAGCAAGTAGTCTGTAATAGTATCAGGGAAGTAATTAAACAGCATTTGTTTGGTAGGTATTTTTCTTTTAGACACAATCTATTGTTAACATTAAAGTGAAACTATGTAACTTTTGATAGAATGATAAAACTTGTTTTAAATGTAAAGTGGAATGAAATCATTTGTGTACTTTAATGGGTGTGACCAGCTGCTTTTGGTAGCTAATGTTAGCAAACTTTATATTGCTGTGTAACTGACATTACTGAGCCCGTTGGCTGACTTTATGACTCTTCTCTAATTGTGCATTCACAATTGTGTTTTAGCATTTACCATTATCCCAAAATTGCCACTTGAGTCCACTGGGACTGCTGTTAGCAGAAGTTACACAGCCTCACTTAAACCAAGTAGCTTTAGTTGACTAAAGCAGAATAGAGGCTGCAGATCAGAAGGTTGTTGTGGTGGTCATTGAAACAGTTTTAGGAGGTAGGCCTGCAGACAAACAATCATCCTGTTTCATTGTTCAGGTTGGTGGACATTTTGTCCGTAACACAGTATGTAATTGTTCATTCTACATGTAATTAATCACATTCAACTATAGTCCTGGATTACTGAGGAACTACTTGTTGGGTGTTTATTAGTTGATTGATTTGATTTGATTGCATACAATCAGTACCTACCCAGGACTTCTTGTACATTATTGTAAAGGGTGACCCTGTCTGTCCAATGCCCAATTTGACCGAGACCTATATGTTCAAACTACAACCTGAGAAGGAGGTTGGGGTGTAAATAACACCAAACAATACAAATCAGTAATATACTATAAAAAAATAATAAATAAAACACATCTCTATAGTAAAAAGACAAGAGGATGCTGTGTTTTTTTTTTTAAAGGCTTCATCCTAAAACAAAGCTGACATTTTCCCCTCCGTTAAGTTAACACATTAGGATTATTCAGTCCAAGTCTAACTCAGCCATCGATTCACTTGAAGCAAAGAGCCTGGGGTCGATTTTAAAATGCTGATCAGCTGTGTGTTCGAATTAAGATGTACAGTGGAAATAAGTCAGGAGGGCGAACGGAGGGAGTCTGAGAAGGAAGCAGAGCGACGAAGACAGACAAAAACAGGGAAGAAGTGCGTGTGTGTGTGTGTGTGTGTGTGTGTGTGTGTGTGTGTGTGTGTGTGTGTGTGTGTGTGTGTGTGAGAGAGAGAGAGAGGAGGGTAAAGCAACTGAGAAAGAGACAGAGACAAGGAGACAGCTCCCAGCAGAACTCTAAAACAACAGTGTGTCTTGCTGACGGATGATACGCGGAGGCCTGCTGGCCAGCCATGCGAGCAACCCATTCCCTCCTGAACAACCCGTCACAGAACAGGATCCAAATCAGTAGTGCAAGAGGAGAGGAGACGAGAGATGTGAAAAGGAAAAGGAGGGGA
The DNA here is from genome assembly GCF_910591455.1 of Pholis gunnellus. Taxonomy (NCBI): domain Eukaryota; kingdom Metazoa; phylum Chordata; class Actinopteri; order Perciformes; family Pholidae; genus Pholis; species Pholis gunnellus. Next base: position 17,426,407 of record NC_136531.1, read on the forward strand.
AGGGAAGGTCAGAAGAGGAGGGAAAAGCGTGCAAGAGGAATAGGTGAGAAGGGAGGACACGGAATGATAAGGGGAAGACGTAGATCACGAGGGAAGAAAGATGAGAGGGAGGGAGGTGAAGTGAATCAAAGAGGAGGCCAGGGAGATTTGAAAAGGGCAGTTAAGCCGACTTTCTCAATTATTCATTTGGAAATCAATACAACCCCCATGCAGCAGCTAGGGAGGTTAATAAAAGAACGCCAGAGGAGATGATAGAATTTCATGTGATTTCGTTTTTAATTTGTGATCAATAATTTAGCTTTGGATGCTTGCTTTTTCCAAACAGCCTTAACTGTACTTTCTGACACGTTGGCTCCAGAGTTATGCAAAGAAGAATGATGAGAAAAAGGTACGTGAATGTTGTGGCCTGACAGGTCAGACTGTCCTCAGTGCTGTTTTGTTGCAGAGATAGAGTTAGGCTGACGATTGAAAGACAAAACAGCATGAGTGTTGTGTGAGGAATGTGCTTTTAAATGCCCTGCCTGGATGAAGGAGAGCAGAAAGAGAGAGAAAGAAAATAAATAAAATATGACGTCATGGATTTACCTACTAGAGCGCACTCTTCCTCTCGTTTTTAGCTGTAGCTGTTGTGTGACGCTGGACAAGCTGCCGACTGGTATAAAAGGAAACACTATGAATTGAGGGCAATAGCCTTTTGTTTGTGATCAGATCAACCTATTAAACCCCCTGACTCATCAGGTCCTTGCAGCTTTTTTTCTCCAAACTTTTCCTTTGTGCGCCGTGGCCACAGGGATCGAGGAATAGATCTCTTAAATGTCACGAAGACTGATGGCGGGTGTGTTAAAGTGTGGTGACATTACTGCCTCTACTCTCCCTCTTCCTAAGTCAGGCTTGTCTGCCTTCTGCACTGACATTTCGCTGGCCGTGTTTACGTGGGACTCGCCGGACAAAATGCCACTCCAAGATTTATAGCTGTGAACACTGGCTGGTGGAGCGTAGAGAAGGTGTGTGTGCAGCCAGGTAGAGAGAGGCAGAGAACAAATGAATTTCAGAATTCATTGGTTCTCCATCTCCTCGCTTTCCTTTTTTTTGTACTTTCATCTCCTCCTCCTTCCCTTGATATTCACTGTCATCTCCTCTGCACTGTGAAATTCTCCTCCGCTCCCATCTTGCTTCTTTTTGCTCGTCAAAAACAATTTTCTTCTCTTCTCCTCTTGCATGTGCATGTTTTTAATGCTTTGTTTGAATGAGAGAGAATTTGCATTTTATGTTTTACTTTTACCCCAACTGTTAAGGATGGCAATATTCTACATGTTTGTTAATTATCAATAAACCCCATAAAAACCCTTTGAAACCTCCTGCTGAAGATGTAAATCTTTAAACATATAGGTCACAAATATCTAGCTTAATTTCTTTGACAGGCTTAGTTATTTCCAAAAATAGCAGGACACTATTGTTTTTAGCAAATGTTACACAAACAGGAATAAATAGTACATTTGCTGGGGACTATTGTCAGGGCCGGATAAATCCATATTGTGTGCTCTAGTGAATATTTCCGACAGCAGGAAGGTGTATGTGGGATTGACTCAAAAGAAACTGCAGTGCCCATATTCATCACAATGAAGGAACATGTCAATGCAGCAGTGTGGCTCACTGATGTGCATTTGGTAGTTATTGGACAATAATAGAGCTCGATGGCACAGAGGAATAATATATATCAGGCTTTGGGAACATAAACAATACTTGTTAGCAGAATTAATTATTTGTATTAATTAATTAAACCAAAATGTTCCGGGCCATCACATTTTTTTATTTTATTCGACTTTTCTTTGAAGTTGCAATGACAGATTTTCAAATATCACAGATTCTCTGAGCCCCGTTTCATTCCCTGGAGAGAAACACAAACCATATGACAGGAAAAGTTCAGCCTGCAATGTGACTTGACTTCTGCTTCACGCACCATTTTCCCTCTCGTTAAAATACTTTTGTAACATTACTGGTTGGCAAAATGAGATTCAATGAGGACAGACTAGTCAGAGGGGAAAAGGTTACTGAATGCAGGGTAGAAAAGGAAGAAACTTTTTCCGTGGTTCAATGTCATGGACGTGTACCACATAACTCTGCGTGGTGATTTCCTTTGAGACAAGCAGTCGCATCTCAAGGGCATTGTTTTTCTTTCCGTCATGGGGTTGCATGAAAAAGGTCCTTTGTTCCCTGCTGCGCCCCAGCACACCGTGTGTGACCCACATAACACAGTCGAAAGGCCCCATCCTATATGTGCTTACCGTTTGTACACACATCATATGTCACGACGCACTGAGTGTCATCATCGCATGGTGGGGACATCAACTTCCTCTGTGGGAGCAGCTCTGCTGTATAATGTGTGGGATGCATCATCCTTCAGCCGCAGCACCAACCTCCAACCACCACAATCTCTCAGTGTGAAGAAGTGATCTGTCATGCCGGCAAGGTGGCATGCTGAGTCGCACTAAAACATGCACCGTTGAACTGTTTCTTTATGTAATGAACTACAGCTCACTGATGCCACGTGCGACTCTTTTCCTAAATATATTTATCATGTTTCAGCACATGTAACACCAATGTATCTCCACATCCCTTTTTCCGAGAACCACCTTTCAGGAACTAAGAATCAGGCTTGGTGTTACGTGGATGAAAAAGCAATTTTGACATTTTTAAATGAGATTCGGAAAGATTTTATGAGCACAGTGGGTCACATAAACGTCTTACATATAATAATATCGAAAAACCTGGAAACAATTACAGAAACTAGAAACACAAGGTTTCCAACAGAAAGCAACATCATTGTAGGATACTGTGAACAGATTAGACGACCATCATCCTTCCCCACAGCTGCAACCATACTCTGCTGAATGCACAAAGTAATCACATGTTAAAAGAGAGTAACGCGTATTGGCTACAAACGAATATTACTACTTGTAAAGTGTGTCCTTAAAAAGTAGGCATGTATACTTAAAAATGTTTATTGATTATAAAATTAGTCCAGAGAACTTTCTGTTTGTCAGTGGTGGAAAGTAATAAAGTACATTTACTCAGTTTTTGGATAATTCATTTATACATTTTATATTAATTTGGCTTTTTTCTTTTTGATGTACATTTGGCTGCACTGCATTTATTTTACAGCTATAGTTACTATTTACTTTTAGATTATATGAGTTTTATGAGATTATATGAGTTTTAGATTGTATTATATCATATGATACACTATTAAAATATAATTATTATTAAATATTCAACTGCATACATGTATATAAAGTAGTGGTTACCCCTCAACCAGCCACACCACAATGTGCAGTAGTATTAACAATGTCTTAATGTGATGTATGAGACTAAAACAAAGATATATCACAGTGACCATATTTCTGCAGAATGAATAATTTTATTCAATTTAATTTTAACGACAGTGTTAGTTTAGTCTTTGTTCTTAAGCACTTCTTGTCATGGAGTATTTTTCACATTGTTGTATTGGTGGCGTTTTATTTTGGCAATCCTTAAGATTTCAGTCCTTCTGATCAATAATTTATATTTGAGTGAAAACAATGGAGTTGAGTCTTTTTGTGGATACGCATGCTTGAACTTTTCAGAATTTAGTGCAGCGAATTTTTTTGTGCGTATAGAATCAAGAAAAACTGCAATACACCCTTTGTTCCTGAATGTCGCCATAGACACTCATTTCGTAATACAGCAAGTATAAATATTGCAACACTTTCATCAGGGGGCCAAAGGCTCAATCGCCATTGTGTTCTTCTGGCAATAGATAGTGACTTAAAAGACATTTATTCAAATGAAAATATTCGGATTGACATTTTAAGTAACGGAGTACTTCTATAGTCAGTATGCAGCAAGGAATTGTGATACATTTTAAGTTTCCGAAGGTTATGATAAGACTGTTTTATTAATCCTTTAATGCTGGAATACCTAAATTGCCCACTTCACAGTCACCCTATCTTCCTCTCATTTTTCTCATAAGCTTCATTACCAGGTCATCTCTTGTCCTTGCTCTAACACAGCACGGCCCACTGCAGAAGCCTTGTAAGTAAGACAGACCAGCATCATATCCTCTTCCATCTCTGTGAGGTTTCTTCTCCCTCTTGTCTTCCCTCCCTCCCTCCCTGCCTACCAGTCTTTCAGTCCTTCCTGCTCTCCAGGCTCACAGGTCCAGCCAGTCATGATGAATGTGGAACAGGGCCCAGCCCAGGCTCCTGCCATTACCCCTTGACAATTTATTACCCTTTATCTGTAGGCACAATTAACCCAGGCCCAGGAAATAGGGACTTATCAGTCCTTCATTAACAGGAACTGCCCATGTCCCCATCCCTCTCTGTCACCTGACATACACACACACACGCACACACACACACACACACACACACACACACGCACACACACACACACACACACTGTGTGGGCTTTCAGTTTCTCTTTTTGTATTATGGCTTGATGTTCTTACGACATTCGTAGACTCTCTTCCTGTCTCTCACACACACTTTATCTTTGTCCTTTTCACGTGCCCTTTTGTTCGCTGTCACACACTTTCTTAGAGATTGTATTTTTAAACTAAGATGATGAACACTCAGAGTGGCACCACAGTGCTTGTGTTCCGATCTGTGTTTTTCTGATCCATTACATTTACACATAACAGGCCCGCAAATAGTTTTCTATGGAATTGCTTTCTATCGAAGAAGTAGATCCTGCGAAATATGTTGATTGTATGTTCGGGGGATCAAAGTGATACTTGACAGTATTTGATACGGGTCATGAAAACTGCATATTTCATTTAGATAATCTAAATTAGGTTTTATTCTGAATGTAGCATTTTCAGCTTAAGACATAATGGAATATGCCGATGTTATCCAGGATATGTTTTAAGCAGACATGCAAGGTTAGGGTGGCGATTCGTGCCCACAAGAAAAGAACACACCTACTTTTAAACATTATGAAAGACTTGGATATCAAAAGGTTTTTGGGATAATGTGCAAACATTTCAAGACGGTGGTTGAAGGAATGAAAAAGGAAAACTGTGTTCGTTAAGTCGAACAAGTCCGCCACCAGTAGAACATTTTGGATGTGACTATATTCTTCATTTCTTTAGCTGGGACAATCTAATTATGGCCCCCAGTGTATCAAATTTGACAATAAACAATGTGACAATGTGAAAGGGGTGGCTTGTATTGATGAACCTGCTGAGAATTATCACCTGAATCTGTTGTCACCTAATCAACTGCTGTGTTCCCAAGTTGTTTTTGCTGCTTTCAAGAGGCCAAACAAAAATCAGTTATTGCAGGTTTAAGTATGTCTCTTAGAAATTAAATATTCACGACTAAAAAAGCAATAATTAGAGTTAACGTTTGGTTAAACCAACATTCTTAGGTGTAATTTACTATTTTAACAGTCAGCTAATATCCTTCATCAGGACTCTGTGCTTGTGGTTTGATCAGATTTGATTGATATTGGCCTGACAACATGAGCAAACAACCCTTCAACTGTCTACCATGGCTGTATTTAGACAGGTGGGTGCATTGTGGGTACATTTTCCCTTTTAAAACTATTGCCAGAGACTAGAAAAGTGGTTTATACGTGTGTTACGTCATCCCAATGTAATGTTTATGGAGTGAGCAGAAACGCCCTGGGCAGGGCGTGACGCAACACAGATGTAAACCCAGAAGCAAGAAAAATGTCTTGACTTATGCACTGGGCAAGCAATTTTCATTTAAAAGAATGTCCGCTATCTTGGAGTCCATGTATCCAGTTTTTATAATGCTGTCATCACATTTTGATTCAAGTCCTGATTGGTGTAGGAAAGTATGCATTCACTCCAACCCAGTGAGAAGAGCACAAAGATGCAGAAATGCAGAAAATTCTTACAGAAAAGACCAAAATGGTTCATACGGTGGCAGAAACATTTGTGTTTATGTAGAGCTCCATTGCTAATAGTAAGAAGCTGATTGAGAAAATTGGCGTACAGGGATGAGAAAATATCAGATTTAAGCTAGTCTACAGAATCCCAGATGATAGTCTCACACCACAGTATGGATAATATTCTGGTATATTGCCTTCAGCTTCACAGGTACATTGCAGGGTCATAATCTGTAGGAGTCCTTTTGTATGAATGAGATTAATCTGTCCACATTATCCACACATGTCAAGGGGATACCCTGCTAGCGTGCATCCAGGCACCAGACAATAGCCTACTATGTACACCACAGACCAGAATGCCATTCAGGCTCTTTCAAAGCTAATCAGTTCCAGCCTATGAGTGATTGCCATTGGCCACTGGTGACTGCTGACATTTTAGGCTGCGCTGCTCTACTGTAAAATGGAGGAACGGTATAAAAGCCAGAGTCAATCAGGTCTGAGGTGAGCCAGCTCTCCTGCAGTCAGCGCCCGGACCAGGTTTAACTGAAAGCACCGGGTCTCTGCGGTCAAATATAGCCTACTGCTGCTTGTAAATATTATATAAAAGTATGAGGTTGACTAATGAATGCAGGCTCTGTCCAGTTTGGCAGGAACAGGAGGATGATGAAGGCCAGGCGTAACAATAAGGACATTTAGGAGAGCTGTTATGTATTTGTGTGTGTGGGTGTGAGTTTGGGAGGTGTCCTTCATTTGCAGCCTCACACGCTTAGAAAGTGAACAAAACTAAATGACTTTGTTACATAAACCAGATATAGTGGATGATTTATACAATTCATCTGCCCTTAGCTCTCTGACTCTTTCTTTCTGTTGTGAACAACCAAAAGTTTCTCCTTATCCGTCTTGAAATCTCTAACAGCCCTCCTTCCTATAGAGAGCATCGCCCATGGATGTGTGTGTGCTTGTATATTTTGACATGCATCAGAGAGTCACATACAGTATCTAAATCTGTTTTGACAATGATAACTCACCCAGTTTAAGTTGGTTTGGGAGCAGATCGAAAAGCCACGGGGTTCACGTGGGCGCTGACTCTGGAGACGCAGAGTCGCTGGAAGCAAACAAGAATCCAAAAAGTCAAGTCTCCTGCTGCTAGCTGATAACAACGAAAACAAATAGTCCCAGTTATACATCCCTCTTGCCTTCCTGACTTCATCATATATTCCACTCTGTGTGGTTTACAAAATGAAAGAACTGTATTTCAACATTTTGAGAAGAATCCGCAGATACACTTGTAGCTTCAAATTGACCCGATTTGCTGCCTCAAAGGACTCTATTCAATAAAATACGTATTACAGAGTTTCATCCCCTTGTCATCTTCTCTCTGTAGACTGCAGACAGAGACTGATGAAAAGACAGCAAGGCAGTCATTTTGGCGAAATGGATGAATTCAGCAAGGAGCACATTCCACCCCAAAAGAACCCGGAGAACCCAGTTTGTTATTCTAACAGAGATGTTTCCTCAAAGACGCAGTTTGTGAGATGTAAGTTCAGAAAAAAAACCCCCATCAAATGTCATCATGAAATGAGCAGCATCAACACATGAAACTCCTCAGTGAAGACAGCCTTCACAATAGAACACTTCCCATCTACAGAGGCATAGAAATCTGGTGTCTTGACAAACACAAAAAGTGGATCTTAGAGCTCATAACTCTTTCTCCCAGAGGCACACCGCTAAAAATGCAACAGCTTGTGTGTCACTTGCCAGGAGAAGAGAAGAGAAGGTAAAGGGCATCAAGGCATGCTGGAGGCAACATGCCCAAACAAACGTCCACTGGCAGCCGGCGCTTTCTTTACAACTTACAAACTGCATCTTTAAGCAAAGATTAGTTTAAGGATTACAAGGCTGGATGCTTTTAGCTCCTTGAGAGTGCTCAATCTCTTTCCTCAGAGAGTTATCCTCCCTCCCTTTTCACTCATCCTTTATAGTCATTAAACAGAATGGAGATGTGTAATAGAGTAGGATGGGAGAGGGAGAGAAAGACAGAGGAAGAGGCTGAAAGAGAGAGAATTAGATTCTCTGACACCCCGCTAATTGAGCGATCTCCTTTGAGCCCGCCCAGCCTGCCAAGTTTTAATTAGCAACTAATCAAATCAATATGGGAGCTGCCAAGCGAAGAGGAAGGCACCTAGATCGTGGGATGGCTGCCTGGATCACAGCTGCCTCTGACCTTTGCACCTAGAGGTGTTTTTTTTTCAAGGCTGTAAATGATGAGGGCCAGTGGCCCCGATGGCCTGCAGATCTCTCTGCGAGTGAAGGATGGAGCGACTGCGAGGCAATTACTCAGCTGGTTCGACATTAAGACAATTGAACTGGAGGATAAAATCTGGGAGCTTATGTTCAAAATTGAGCGTTGTCTTTTAAAACGGCCATTTGCACGAGAAGGGGAGGGATTATTTTTCAAAGCAGAAATGTCCACCTTGTCACCTTTACACGCAAGCATAAATACTAATTTATATTTTTGTTCTGAATAAGACCTCAAAGTCTAAGGCTAACGATGCACATCTGCTCTGCATGCACACACTTTAACAATAACTTGGGACATTTTTACATTAACTGATGAAACGTGTCTACACACACACACACACACATATACACACACCCTCCCATCAGACACACCTGCCCTTCAACAAACCTTTGAAGTTTTAAAGTGTTAATTACAGATGAAACCTGATGTGATGTGTTGTGCCATCTTCAGAGACATCCACATAAGCTGGGGATGAGAGGAAGAGCCACTTCTGCCCTCTCATCTGCTTCAGGAAGCTGTCAACACATCCTGACCTTCCCTGGAGGCGTCCAGCTGGGTCTGACGTCTTATAAAGCCCGGGGCCCCCTGGCTCCTACAGCTGCTACCTCTCTCTCTCTCTCTCTCTCTCTCTCTCTCTCTCTCTCTCTCTCTCTGTCAAACACACACAAATACATAAACACTTCCATGAAATCACGTAAAAGCACAAGCATTCACATGCGCCCCAGAGCACTAATATCCTTCCAATGCTTGCTGCCGTGCGTGTACGTGTGCACATATGGTCACACGGGCCCTCGGACCATTAGTGTTCCTCACTCTCATCAAACACAAAGTCAAAGCATTCATCCGCTTTAATGGCCCGCGACATTTACGTGTTTCTTTTGCCTGCAAAAGACAGGATGACGTAATTGTGAGGTGATGTCATTTGAGTGTTGAGTGGGCATTGACAGCGGTGCAGAGGCCAAATTACACAAGCGTCCTAACTGAAAAACTCTTACCACAAATAGACTCGGCTGCAGCTCTATCCGGCTAAGTGGTTAGAGAAAGAGTCCGCTAACGTGAGGTTCTGCCAGTCTTTAGTCCTCGAACAAGACACCAGTCCCAAGCTCAATGTGAGTTGAATTTGAAGAAAAGCATCAACAAATCATATGCCAACAGCAACAAGTGAACCCATGGCAGGTTGTTCTAAAGCAAAGATAAGACAATATGGTAAAGTAAAGCAGGGATGCCAAGCTGAAATAAATGGGAGTTTTCCAATCATTGCCTTTCTAGATAAGATTGTATTTTATTCTCTAATGGCCCCAAATCCCCAGATTGCTTGGAGGGACGTTGAAACTATTAACACATTTTGTAAAAATCCTAGGCTTTCAGAAGACTGTGTTTTATTTCGAGGTATTTTTATAATCTTTGTAAACAAATTGCTTATGTTTGAGGGGCATAAAATAAAATAAAAAGTTTTGTACAGAGAATACACAACCTTAAAGAGGATGATTCACCACCTGTGAATAATAAAGCGACTCGTATATTGGCAGATGGGAGCCTGCAGCAGGAAACTGCACAGAAAATGTCCATTAAGTATATTTTGCAAGAGGAAGCTGAGGAGATGCAGCTTCCTGACACCTCGTTCAGCTTTTACAATAATCCTCCAGTGTAGTTTGATGACTCAAATATTTGATGGTGTAGTGAAATGTAGAGATGAGATGTGACGCAACGCTATACAATACGGTACTGTGGGTGTCGTTTGTTCAAATGCAGGAAACGACCTGTTAACATTTGTCTGACAGATGCCTCTTGTGGCTGTGTGAATTACAACCATTGTCTGTGAGGAGCTACGGTGGGAGTTGTGGGATGTGGTTCTAACACTGGATGAGCTTTTAAGGAGGTCAGGCTGGATGGTCGGGAGCACAAAGTGTATGACATTGACACGGGAGATACTTATAAAGATATTGACATTCCCATTGGCCTCAACTCTACTTGGTGTTTAGTGCTAAGTAACTAAACATTACATTAATCATTATCCACATGGTTTGTCCAAAGTGAAATGCATTTAATGTTAATAGCACCTAGAGCGAGACGTCAAACTGGAAGTGCAACCCTCCCAAAGAAACAACTAGAGAGTTCAGAAAGCTGCAGCGCAGTTATAGCTGATATTACTGAGTTATAATGCAGATCAGAAACCAGGAATATCAGGGACGTTTGTAATGGTGGTTTTCCAGAAAACGCCAGCTGAACATTAAAATGAAATGGAAAGCAACTTATTTTGTTTAGTTTGGAGTACTTGCTGGGTCCAGTAAATTGATATGAGATGGGGTATAATTGAGTAAAATTACATGCTTACTCATTTATTATTTAAGCCTTTACAGTAATCACTTCTTAGGCTGTACATTTTCTGCGGGGCATACTGTACATCATCCACATAAGAGGCCAAACTGGACCATAATGCTCAAGGTGATCTATAGCGGACAAATGAGAGGCCTAATTAATAACGGCAGCCTCCCACTGGCACCTCTTGGCCTCCATGTTATTATATGTGCATTAGCAGCTTGTGTTCATTGCCTGCTAATTAACCATTGCTTGACATGCATAGAGGGAAGCAGAGCAGGGGTGGCTGCTGGTAAACGACGTCTTCTCCGCAGCAGCAACTGCAGCACGAAGCAGTGGGATCCCAGCGATCCACCTAAGATGGGACCCGGAGGAGCATGATGCCCTTGAGGACAGCCAGGGACTGCAGGGCAGAATGGATGGCTGCATTCACAGCCATAAATTCTCTGCTTCCTAACTATCTCATTCATCATATGCACACCAGACTCCTCTGCACCATGAATACACCAACACATCACGCACACTTCCCACCCACCACTCCTACCTCCCTGGCTCGTCCTATAGTAAATAAGGCATACAGACAGAGATAGGGCAGAGAGTGAAAAACATGAGATAAGTGTATCAGTGAAATGACCATATGACAATGCACAGCCCTCTATTTCACCTTGGAATGTGTGAATTCATTCGTATTTGAAGATACAACAGTACTCCTCTCTCTCGCTCTCTACAAAAGATACATTTCCATATCTTATTCTCAGCTGGTCACCATTTATACCAGAATTTTCCTCCTGGTCTTTGTAGATACGGCGTCTGTCGGAGCTGTGTTGGGCGGTGGAATAAATCACATGGCTGGAAGTAGAAGTGCAATGCAAAGTATGATCTCATGCCACATCATATGGTAACATAAGCTGAGCTTGCTTTGGTACAGGAGCAGCCCTGCACAAGACTGTGTCACCTTACAGACTCAAATCCCTTTTATGTTGTCGTTTTCACTGAAGCAAAGGGTTTTGTCTGCTTTTGATTGTGGTCACTGATTCTACTTTTCTTTCCCCCATAAATGCAGATTTATTGCGACGGCGTTGATCGAAGTTGAGAAAAATCCTTGAATTTGATCACGTTTTTATTTGGAACAAAACGTGACTGAGCTGTGTTGTTTCCTGAACAACTCAGGATCTGTCAAGCAGTCAGATTTAATACCCAACCGACTTTGTTTCCCACCCTGAGTTTGAATATTGATATTAAAAATGTATCTAATGTATACATTTATAAGACAATTGCCTCAGTTCACTTTGCACATCCACTTTCACTTTTCAGATTGTCTTTGTTTTTCTCCCTCATTTCCCTGCGACCCACTAAGTGATTTATGGCGGCAGGAGACAATGTGGAGCGGAGTTAAAAGAAATGTCGGTCTTTTGACTGAATCCACATTTCAAACGCTTACTGCTATTCCAATATTAATTCTGTTATCTCTGAATCAATCATAATTAGTCTTGCTGCTTGCCAACCAGCCTGGCCTGAATGCAGGATGAGGAGGAATACTGAAGATAGGACATATTTCTACTGCCCTCAAGTGTTCAGTCGGGGGAACTTCAATGACAGTACAAATAGAGCTGCGGGTATTAGACCTTACTGACACCATCTATTATCCACAGTGCAGCTGGACAAGGGAGCTCTGTGAAAACTGATGAGATTATAGCAAGCAGCTAATACGTTTCCAGACTCCAATGGCCTGTCTCTCAGTTTTCCGTGGTAATGGATGTGATGTTTGCACAAGGACCTCGGTGTCAACTGTAAAATGCTTTCTTCCTGCAAGGAATTTACAGCAGTGAATTGCTTTGCTCGAGCTCCATCAACATCACGCTGGGAAAGAACACTGAGGGACCAAAACATCTCACAGTACTCTCATTTCTCAGCCCGAATCGCAACGAGAAATGACTTGAGGCAATGGAGATTGTGTCTACACAGGAATGGCAGAGGTTAGCAAGTAGAACAACAATCAATGTGGACAGAGCAGCGCTGTTTCAACACTGGAGAGACACAGCACCAAAAAGCTCCCATTTCCATTCACTCACAGAATGTATCCTGGAACTTTTGTCATTTTATTTTTAACAACAATAACAGAAAAGCATTTCAATTCAGCAATGAATTCATTCTGCAATACAATTGCAACTGTTGAGAGACATGTTGCAGGGAGAAGAAAGTGACTTTAAATGTTTTAAGAAGCAGGAACAAAACCTAGTGAGCATTGATTTGGGGATTTGTACGTCAAAAGACAAATAGACTTGAAGGCTGAAAGCAGGCTTAATATGTGTGAAGTATTTAAACGTAGTGGTTGCATTCAACAGTTGCGTCAACAGCCAATAACTTAATAACTTTATTTCAAATGTTTGTCTAAAACCTGCTTCAAATTGTAAATACGGTTATTTAAAAGTTGTTGAATTTGATCTGCAAATTGCCAAGTATGGTGATTTGCACAAATCTATTGGGTGGTTGGAACATAAAAATAGTGGCAACGAATTTAAAAATGATCTGCTGGGCTACATACCACAAAAGGTGGAGGTTTTTTTGTGATTTTGGCAAACTGCCCCTTTACATTTCTCATTAATTTTGCTTAACTCTATGCGTCCCGATGAAATTGATCGACCTTCTTCCTTAGAGTTCGTTACATAGGTTCCAAGCTAAATAAACTGTTTAACATATTAGCATGGTGTCAAGCACAATATATTCTGTCTTGCACGTTCTGCAAAGAGTTGCTCTCTCGCTCCCCCTGCCTCTGGCACTTTCTATCAAAGCAAGCCAAACAGCACACTTTTTCTTTCCGTATTAATGTATTCTATTTGTTTTGGGAGCTGCACGTCTCCCCCTCTCCTCCACAGCGGTGCTCTAAACCCTTCAGGGACATCTCAGGGCTCCAGCTGACATATGGTGCAGACTGGAGAAACATGTTGGAGGCTGCCAGGCGGTGGACCCTGATCCCCAGATGCATAGGTTGCACATTGTCTTCAAACAGACTGTCACTGTGGCAGAGACAGTGAGAGGTTTGCAGGAATGAGGGAGGCTTTCCAAAACGCGTCCCTTCTGACTTCACGTTTCCCTCCTCGAGCCGTTTTCAGTCTGAAAGAGCCTCGGGACTTTGGACTCTACTCGCTGATGCGGAGGTGCTACTTGAGGCTTTAGTTATCATGGGGAGCTAAAACAGGTCTGAAGTGTTCTCATACTGCAATGTCTACGCTTAATGTTGGCACCCAGAGGGTCCTAATTTGGGTCTTAGGACCCTCCGTTCGTCCATTAACTCTGTGACGTGTTGACCTGCTTTACAAAGAATTCCTTTCCGCCTAAAACACACAAACACGCCTCCCGGTCTTGTGGGAATTACATTTCATAGTAAAAAATGGCAACAAAAAGAAAGACATGGTGGATGTTTTGTAGGCTGATTAAAGTGTTTGAAGCTGATTACTTTTAGGTCCCCTTTCAGGTTAGTTGGACTCCTGATCTCAGTTTCTTTAAGACTCTGGCTCCGGCCGTGGCTCTGTCTGAACTACACACGAACACCTGAGATTCGCTTCATTCTGTGAAGCTGGTGACATTTAACTCCCTTTGGTCTCAGGCCTATGGGAGACAAATATTAGAGTACTGATAATATTTATTTAATAAAAACATTGACTTTCATTATCTAGGATAGAATAAAACACATGAAATAATGTTTAGAAAGTAATACTGAATTTGTATTCATTTCTGATATTAAGAATGTGATTTCTTAATTAGTTTTTTTTTTTTTAGCTCTCTATTCATTCACTCAGTTCAGCTGCTGGTTAAAATTGGAATTTGTGAATCAGAATTAGCTTTATTGGCCAAGTATGTGAATACGAACAAGGAAGTTGACTTTGGTTTCTGTTGCTCTCGGTGAACATACATAGAAACAGAAATGCAGCTAAAAACAACAAAGCTGGACAAAGTTTTAAAACAACAATGACATTTCTAAACAGTAACAGCAATAGTGCAGAGTGTAAGGGTGCTAGAATAAAGATGGATGAATGATTACTGTAACAGGTTGCTTTACATTTATTTGTATATCTGGACTGTTTTTGAATGACGTTGAATAAATTCTTATCTTTTCATACTTTCTGGAACTTACATTCCTATTTGAAAGTTCAAAGTTCTTTCATTTCATACCTGCATTTTAAGATAAGGTAACATACTACGCTTGATGAGCTGTAATAAATTAAAATACCTTTACCTTTTGAAAGGGTTTGTAAATGCCACTATCCCAAAGCTCACCAGAAGTGTGTTCTTAAAAGCACATTTTCACAAATCGTTCCCCTGGAGTCTGGCAGAATTTCTGGTGAAGTGCTCTCCTTTTACTAGAAAGTTCAGCATCAAGAAAAAGACAGCAGAAATGGGAGTGAGGGGGTGTTAGAGGCTTTCAAGGTTCCAGACTTTAAACTTACAAGATGGTCTGAGCCCCTTGACCAATCAGTCAATAAGTTGCTCCTCGGGAGAATTCGGCTCTGCTTCTTTTGTTCTGTGCTCTTTGATACTTTACAGAACCCCCCACACTTAAAAAACTGAAAGTACTATCAAACTGTTTACAAGCCATCTGATCGAGTGGTTTATTTGTTGCTGCCAAGACAGCTGACCCCAGATGTATTATTGTCAAAATGTCACTAACAGCATAAAAGCCGTACTTCTCTAGCTCTTCTGATTTCTCCAATTTTTTTCAAGCAGCAGCACAAGTTGTTTTTTTCTTCTTTCTTTTACAAGGCAGCGCTTGAGTGCTGTGAACCCATCAGGGAGGCAGGCAGCGTGTGCATGCTCTCAGCCCACGAGGAGCACTTGGACAGAGATGTTGCATTAGCAGGCTGTTACTTCTCCTCTTCAGAGTCCAATGTGAGGTCAGCAGCAAGACTCCGAAGAGGTTGGAGACGAGACAAAATACACAGAGGACCCCAGAAAAGGATCACAGTGGTGAGACGATTGCGGGAGCGAAGAGCCAGGGCTTTTTACAAGCTGGCAGTTGTAAAGCAAGGATGTGGCTTAATGGTTGCTGGGGCCAGAGACATGGATGTCCTTATTAGAGGTTCGTCTGGAGCCAGAGCAAAAGTCCTCTTCAGTCAGGTGTTTATGGAAGTAACTCTCTGAGGCATGTGCCCCAGAGTCATGTCACAAACGCCAACCACCTGCAGTAGAGTCTGTAATGGTAGCCGCATGCTTCTCATACACCTTTTACCTCAACAGCTGCTGTCAGTGGGTTGACCGATAAATGTTTTATCACTTTCTCAGTTCGTTGTGCAGCCACTTAAAGCCTTAGCCAAATAGTTTGTTGCTTTTCACTCTTGAATTAAGTGAGGAGCACCGACCAGATGAGACAAAGTTGATATTATGCTTTCACACTCTTGTCCATATGTTGCATAATTTGAGTCCAACAAATTCCATTTATTATTTTTCATGCACCTACAATATTTTGGACTATTGTCTCAAAGATAAGCATTTCATGTAATCTTGAAAACTGTTTGGTATTTGAGCTAGCTCATACCCGTTCTTTCCTCGTTTCTGACCAATGGCTGTTCAGTCCGGTCACCTGTTGCACATCAAAATGTTGTGATATGATTTTTTTTTTTTTATGTATATTATTTTTGGCTTTATATAGATGTGTTTGTTGGCGCAATGAAGATCTGACCAAGAACGTTTTAAAAATAAGATATTGTGGAGTCAACGGTAAGCAGATTCTACTTTTTACCATGTTTACCGTGTCAACCAACCTTTGTTCAAATGTTTTATCAATTATAATTTATTCATTTCTGTTTTCCATGACAACTTTACACGTCTAGTCTGTATTTCTGTGGTGTTTACGGACAAAGTCAAAAGCTGTTCCAGGTGTCAAGTTGCATTCTTATCAGAAAAAAACCCAAACATACCAGCAGTCTAGTGTGTTCAAGGATTTTGTCTCAACCAAAGGACTTTTATTGACCCTGTAACAAAAGCTGCACTCTTTTCAGAAGCCACCTCTCAACAGACACCTCTTTGTATGAAATAAGTCACAGCAGACTTCCAGCGTTCACCTGTCATTTCTTTTATTTGCAGTTCTTTACATTTTAGAAAAAGAATCCAAGGATTTTGCCTCCTGTGTGTTTCCGTCTGGCCTCTTCGTGGTCCATGATGCCAGCTGAGGTGGTCAGCACGATGTATCTGTGGAAACAAGTCAGCACGTCACCAATCCACTCCGATAAATCCATTACACTGCAGCAGGCTGCGTGAGATACATAACTCAAGATCTCTCACACAGATCACAATTATATAGTTAGCATATAGAAAGTGGTACAAAACTATAGGATCGCTAACACGTGTACCATCTATCCTAAAACAAGTATGATTTAAAACGTTTACTGTCTGGCCTCCAACTGTCAAGTTCATAGTTCGTTTAAAAAGGAGCAAAATAAAAAGCCTCCACACACACATCTATAATGCACCAGAAAGACATAAAAAAACTGAAAACCATCATTTTTAGCCATCTGATTAAACCCAATTCACAAATAATCTGCCAAAGCAATAACTGCTATGAAAACCTATTTTTCTGAACTGAACTTTCATAATTTGACTGTAAAGTTAAAGATGTGTACTGGTGGGGTGATTGCTGTCGGTATACTTTCCAAGTTTAACTGTGTTGAGTGCATCTCAGACTGCATCTGTCTGGCTCCTCGAGTAAATAACAGTTATCTCAAACCTACTCCCGGCAGATTTGTTGAATATTAAGCTTTTTCGAGTACGGTGGAACCAGACAACTGCAAGGTGACAGAAACATGCAACTCTGGAAATAAGGCAATATGTATCATGAAAACCATCACTGTCTTGTTGACCCATCTACAGAAGGAAACAACCCACTTTTAACAAGTACCAGCTGTTTACAATAGTTATTTTAGCTCCACAGCACCCAGCAAAGATAAAAGCTTCTGGAGGTCAGCTGTACAACATTTTATCTTCAGGTAACAAAACAGCAATTCAATGTGTTCAGAGTAAAAGGAACCCAGTCATCCAAATTAGTAAATGGGTTTAAGTTAACATACAAGACCTAAGTTACTGATAAGATTTTTCTATTTCAGTTTTATCAGTCACTCCTCATGATAAATAAAAAAAACACATTGCTTATTAGAGGCTTCATCTCACATTCTGCATCTACAGCGCAGTAAACAGAATGACATCACCGCTTCTGAGAAGTTCCTCCATCATACAGCCTCTTACTAGCACCGACTCATAATGAAGTACTGAACTAAATGACTTTTTACAGTGGTCAATGGCGTCTGGAACACACACACACAGAGATGTTGTGCTAAGCACTAACGGGCAGGCCCATTATTCTGGGTTCTCTGGCATAGAGAGAACAACTTGGTGGATTTCTGTCATTGCAGCATCGGTGCTTCTAAAACTTCCAAGAAGAAACGAGTCGCCTATGTTTTTGTCTGGACCACAGCAAAGAGGCCGCCACAATGTTTCTGCTGGTAATGTACCACCACAAAATAAATATATAAAGACAATAGGTACCAAAACTCCCTTTCCCTGCCATTTGCTGTTTCAATATATTTTTATATCCCCAGCTTTACAAAAGGCAGTCAGCGTTTGTGAAAGCCGCTCCATACGTCCTTCAACCACGACGTCAGTGTTTACACCAGTAACAGGTTAGGAAATGAAGTATTTCTTTATTAACTCTCACTTTAACAAATAACTAAGTTCGAACAGACTCTAAAATGTGATGTTACTTCATTCGTTAGCCTCTATAACAGGACCGACATTTACTGATAAAAGCTAATTATCTACATCAGGAAGTAAAATAGTTATTTTAAAAAAAAAACAGGTTGTCTTAAGAAAGTTTTGCATAAAAGTAAAATTGCTTCACAAAGGGAAGAGATCTACATGTATTTAAGGAACATTTTGCTGGCAGAATCAGTTTTTCCAGATATTTAGTCGATCACTATTTGTGTGCTGTTCTCAGTCTCTTATGTGCTACTTTAGGACACTAGTAGAACAATTAGTGGGACTGGGACCAAGAATTCAATATTATTATTATTATTGATACCATTGACTATCCACGTAACAATTGTCAATTCTTCAATCATAATTACTACAAATCCAAAAATACATTGCTTGTAAAAAAGTGATGCTTTTAAGTCATGCTGCATCAGTACACACGTATGTGGGTGCACATGATCAGGATGGCTTCACATTATTTAAATCAGAGTACTCACAGTTTTGGTCTAAATTAAAATGTTTTATCAAAATGCTATCTTCCCCACACCCGTCTAAATGTTTTTCTACCTGACGCAGGTTTCTGTACGATGACGCTACACAGTATAAACACAAACATCATTAAAGTCTGTGTAGTAATGTTACACAGTAACGGCATACTCCCAGCTTTGAGAAGCAGACAGGAGAACCTGCACGAAGTTAAGGGATGCACAGCTAAGTGAATGCCGAATTAATTTGACTTCAAAAGTCACAAGAACACAAACTAACAGATCAATCTAGCGGTAGACAAGCAACGTCCATGTTCTTCTAAGATAAAATGACTGCTTTTGCGAATTAAGTCAGAAGATATAACGCCATCAGTTTACAAACGGCCTACCCTCCAAGTGTAATTACATTAAAATCATTCTAATATACAGCAAATTGGGATTCTCAGCACAAAATCGTTAAATCTCTTGAGGGGAAACTAAATTAACCAAATTTTCCAAAGCAGCCACACAGGACCACCAAGCAGACAAGATGAGCATGAACACAAGCCAATGACTGGAGGACTTAAAGGGTCCAGTGGGGTCAGCACTACCACCATTCAGGTTGGGTTTATTTTGTGTGTGTATTTCATATAATATATAAAACAATATATACACACACACACACACACACACACACACGTTGGTGAATAGGATTCTTACCCAAACTGTCTTGATGGCAGCAGGTTGTTCTGCCACTTCTCCAGATCCTTGAGCTGGAGATCAAAACGTGGACTGATCACGCCGCACTGAAAGACACAAACACGCTGGTTAACACTTCAGATTCACGCGTGAAGGTTAAATACTGTAAAATGTATAATCTGCGACAGCTTCCGTATTCCCCAGTTGCATTTACCGCTTTCCCAAAAAGAAGCAATGAGTTTAATTAAAGTAGAAGCTTAGAAAACATTTTTATGTCTAGAGGCTTGCTTATATCCTTTGGAAGAGCAGACATGACGGAACAGTTTCAAACTGCTGCAACAGAGCTTTAAATGTTTTCATTTGTAGTGTAACTCAGGTGTAACGCAGACAGTTAATTCAACATTGCATTTAATTGAAATCTTCTTACAAGCAGTGTTATAGCGGGCTCAACTCAGACATTTTACCTTGTTCAGCCTGCCTGTGAGATTGACGACAATTTTTCCAGCTCTGTGGTCGTCAATGATCTCAAACTCACCAATGTAACCTGGAGGTATAAACGACAAAGAACATCATTATTAAGTAAAACGCTCAACGATTTCATTGAGACACTAAACTCTACAGCCATTATCACTCTTTAAAAAACCTTTTCTGCTGGATGTTGACCATCCATTCACCAACTATACACTCTGTTGTAACTTGCATCTCCTTCTAGCTTTACAACAGCAAATATAATGCACAGAACACATTGTGCCACTTTCACATGGCCAAATTATTAGCGTAGCGTTTCATAATACCAAAACACCCCTCACTCAAATCAGGGAACAACCCTCACTCACCGTGCTTCATCATGACGGTGAGGAAGCGCACAATAACCTTGGAGCAGGGCCTGAGGAGGACCTGGCGTTTCCCACGCTTCTCAGCATTGTTGATGCATTTCAGGGCATCCGCGAGAACGTTCATGCGCACCATGATGCCTGCAGACACAGGAAAGAGATCCATCAAGTTATTAGCATGTTGTGTGTGTGTGTGTGTGTGTGTGTGTGTGTGTGTGTGTGTGTGTGTGTGTGTGTGTGTGTGTGTGTGCCACAACCAACAGAAATGAAGCTATGCACAGCTTCACAAACTACTTCCTTTACAGTCAATGCTTCACATACTATGGAGAGGAGATCTAACCTGTATTTTATGTAGCTTGTTCATCTGAAGAGGCTTACACTTCAATGTAAGGGAGCATCATGCTACATACAATACGACTGGGAAACTAATGATAGATAACCTCGGACCTCGTCCTTAAATATTGGAATGTTTTGAATGTACAAGAAGTTAAGCCCACCACCCTTTAGTCCATGAAGCAAAGTCTGGCTAGCACTAATTATGTCACGACTAGAGCATTTCTGACACAGGTAGCCTTACTAGCAACAAGGCTAACACTGGTAAGTTAGGTAGGATAACTATTTAGCCAATACCCGCCGAATTTTACGCGCGGAAGCAGAAACTCATATATATAAATATATATATATATATATAATGTGCTTGAGTAACACTGAATACGCTAGACTCCCACACAGCATGGTCCATCATGAGCACCAAGAAGCTAACGGTACCTAGCTTAGCCGACTACGTTACACTAACAAAGTAGTAAAGCATCCCCCCCAACACCCAGATACAGTGTTCAACGACGTGTCGACCACGTACACAAGATGTTACACTCGCATATCAACGGAGAGCGTTTATATATATACGTCTTATTTGTTTGAAGTAAAACACTCGCGTGGTTTCGAAGCTAGCCGTTTCAGGCGCCGTGAACGCACCAATTCCCAGGGCCGGGCTGAGGTACTGCTAGGTGAAATTTGTAGTCCGGTTGTGTTTAACTTGTCCCACCAATCGAGGCGATAATCCTCCCAAATCAATAATATGAGTTTATGCTTCAAGATGACCACAGAAATGGGACATATAACATGCAGATGCTTAAGATACTTAGAAGATTGACAGTGGCAGTGAAAAAGGGCATCTTACCGGTTCTGCAATATGGCGGAAAGAGGAAGTGGAAGCGAACGGCAATGCATTATGGGGAAAAATCCAAGACCTTTTTAAGCTGGGATGAACCCCACCACTGTGAAATTACTGTCTTTATGTTTTTGATCAGAAACCCACCGCACACCCGCTGTGGCAATATAAAACGATACAGAGAGTATTTGCACATTTACAAGTTTCCCGGTAATGTGACTTCTAAAAGCAGCTTTAAGAAAAACAAAAAGACATTTGCAACCAGGTTTCACCGTCAGATGCGTGCAGAACTTTAGTCAAATTTAAAGCAGCGCCTCTTAGCAGTAAGGATGTAAAATTGCATCCATACATTTGTATCCGTTCCCTTGCATTTAGCTAGTGCGAAATATATGCATAATTTTCTTTTCTAGAGCAATATGGCCTGCTGAGTGCAATCAAATATTTATTTTCAGCATATTAAAAAACAAAGCAGATTTCCTGGTTCATGCTCAGTCGATTTCAGTAAAAGAAGGATGATATGACCATGGCATTGCAGCAAAGGAAGGTTGACAAGTTTAATTTTAGTTTTTTAGAATATTAATCGTAGATTGGGGTATCTTTGTTTTGAAATTTTCCAAAAGAACAATATCTGTACTGTCATGGTGGGTCATGCAACAGAAGAGGCCCAGCTACGTAGGTTCAAGGCAGTCTTTAATATGTGTCCTGTCATTTCTGCTGGTCTCACATTTGCGAGCAGGGTCCAGGGCAGAGGTCTTCAACAGGGGGTCCGCGGACCCCATAGGTAGGCTACTGCAGGGGGTTCGTGACATTTTTGGTTGATTAGATTTTTTTATTTTAAATTTTGTTAAACATGAATCTGTCCATTATTTTAATAGTTCAGTATTGTATGCAAGATAACAGGTATGTTTATGAATAGCAGTGGCACTAATAGGCCATCACTAATTTTCGATTCCACATTAATGTTTAAAATAAAAACCTAAATTTGATTGGTTTGTATGCATGATTATCATGCAATTGACAGACAATGTTGATATTGGTATCAGTTAACAAGGTATGTTTAGAAATGGCAGTGGCACGGCCACCCTACTCATTGTTTGCATACGTTTAAAATAAAAACTTTTTAATAGCTTAGTATTGAATGCACAATAAAGAAGTATGTTTATACATGGCACTCGGCCCATTTTAATATAAAACACAATTTTATACAATATATATAGAGTAGGGGATCCTTGGCCTGAAAAACGTTGAAGACCCCTGGTCCATGCAGAATTTGTGCAAAATCTTTTAAAAGGTGTTTCTGCTGAGCAGTGGAATTTACTGTACATACCCTTTGAAGAAACTGTGTGTTATTTACTGCAAACTGAGATTAGCATATAATCAAATCTAAGAATTTGATAAAATAAAATGCCAAGATAAAGCAAGAAACATGCTTGTTTCTTTCAAAAGGTTCATTGACACAAGCTAAGAAAAAACTTTTATTTTCTTATTTATACAGAGCAGTTGGTGTTGCGTAATTGAAATGTCCTCTTTTACATTAAATTACTCAAAATACATAAAGAGTATACGTTTTGAGATGTAAATGCTCCTCAGACTGATTGAGTATATAGGTCCCTGTATGGTTCAACAGATACTGATTAGTGCTTTATAAGAAACTCTGTGATGCTTTTTCAGTCTGAAAGAAAACTAGGCCGGAGGTCAGAGACATACCTTCTGCATCTTCTCATTTCACCTTTTTGCATATAGCTTATGATTGTGTTACGATAAAGACTTCAAGAGAATCAACAAACAGAATTTGATGAACCACAAACGAGTCCATGTTGTCAGATCAAATTAGAATCTTTATTCCCTGTTTTAACATGAGCAACAACTCAGTCTGATGCTTGTTAACAGCAGGTACGATTCTTGTCACATTAGTATCATTTGTCATTACAGTAGATGAAAATAAAACATACAGATACAGTAACATCTGAAAATGCCTTGCAAAACATGCACAACATTGTGAAAGAAGCATGAGTTGCAAATATTGACAACAATTAAGGATTGCAATACATAGTCTGTATTATGTCCATGCATGTCACTAGCTAGATGATCCTGACCACTGAGCGGTAAATAACCACAGCGTTGTTGTTTTTAAGGCAACTTTATCAATTTACTGCAGACGTCCCATGTTAAATAGTTGAACTCCTGCCGGCATATACAAAAGAGCATCATGCACATTCACCACCAGGAGCTAGAGACTAAAACTAAGTCACAGAAATCGCAATCAGTGTCTTTGTGAGAAAAAAAATGATCGGGTTAATGTGAATCCAAATCAGAATACTCAAAAGTTGGCACATCATGAATAACTGCTGTTGTATGACTGTTCGGTAGAAAGTGCTTACCGGTACATACATCTTTCTTTAAAGCTTATTAAAATGTTAACCTACCATAGTATATTGTGTGCAAATGTTTATTTTTACGAGTCTTGTCAAAGCAACATGTGCCGACATTTTGAAGGAGCTTCTATTCATTAAAAACTTTCAACTCTATTACTATACTCTAAAGTTTGAGTTTCCTGTATAGCGATCAGGATGAAAGTGTGTTAAATGAGGGAGCCTACAGTATGTCTGGCCATCTGCTGAAACTCAAAGCTATTTAACCAGTACAACTGAAACACCTTTGATTTAGACCCAAAGCTCTTTCCTCTAGTGTCCAGTAGAGGGACAGCCAAACCACTCAGACTCAGTGACATACCCACCAGTCAAGTCACCAATTTAACAGACGCATGAAGCATAATGGAATGCTGAGCAGCACAAGACCAAGTAACCAGATTTCTGTACTATTTCTATGGTTACATTACAATTTCAACACATTATTTCTTCTATTAAGCCGTTGCATGGCTCAAGCTTCTATCCACTTTTACATTTAGCCACCATTGCTGACCACGCTGGCCAGAGAATCTGCATCTTCCTGGGGATCCAGGCCCAGCTTCTGGAGGTCAAGGCCCATGGCGACCAGCATCTGGAGCAAAGTGAGCTCCTGCTGGGTGGCCTGGTCCACCAAGGCTGGGCAGGTGGGGTTGCACTGGGGCCACTGGCAGGTGTCCACCAGGTGGAAAGGACAGCCTTTGGCAGGGGTTCTGTTGTTGCGGGTGGCCTCCAGACTCCTTTCCCAGCAGTGCAGGGCCCGTGGCAGAGAGGTGCCTTTAACTTGAAAACTCATCCAGTTGCTGGAAGAACAACAAGACAGGGAAGTTAGGGATTAGAAATAAAAAGAGGCAATTTGCTTTTGGTCACTTTTGGCTCATCATTTTATTGCAGCAAGGGTTACCCAGCAGAACAGCAACCGCAAAATTACCTCCAATGACCTTGGACCTTCAGCTCCTCCCATAAAGAATCTTCTCCCTCATTAAATACACCTAACTTAGCCTGACTCTGTAAACCGAGCACTGACCCATCAATATCCATCTGTGCGGCAAAATAATGAGTGTGTTCAAGGGGTACCGAGGGGTTAAGGAAAGTGTGAAATGGCATTTGGTGACGGGAAGAATGTGGCGTGATGAACGAGCAAACAAAAACAGCAGCATGAGCTCACTAGGTAGAGATGACTACTGGTAGAGTCGAGAATAAAGTGAGGGGCGGAAGGCATGAAAGTGCCTTACCACCAAAGGAGTCATATATCCAGTCTTACCTTCTGGTAATCACTGTGTGGGAGAGGCAGGACGGAGCAAACACTGCCCTGAAAAACACAAACAGAAGAATACAGCCATCTCTCGGTGTTTGTCGATCTTTTAGTTTACCCACCCGGTTCTTATTAGATCTATTGATACCACTTTTCTTTCAAACAGGTTTTTGGGATCTTACGTGACATCTCTTAGTGAGATCTTGAGCTCCCTGCCCAGGTTCTGAATGTACTGCCACTGCTCCTCGGACAGACTCTGTCCTCCCATGTAGATGTTCTCCACTCTCAGCTGCTCCTCATCAAACAGCCACTGCACAACAAACAGAGGGGCTACAGGGAAAACAAATAGTTCAGTTTTAAAGATGCTCTAATCAATATATTCATATAAATATGTGCAATGGAAAATAGTGACGCTCATGGTGATGAACCTAGAGACAGAGAATTGTGACCTGACTGCAGCTCCCCTCAGCTCTATGGAGCTTTATTGCTTGTTTCAGCTCATTGTTTTAGTTTTACTACCAGTAAATTTACTGTTTTTGGTTCAATCTCACGGCTTTGTGAGTGCAGCAAGCAGCTGAAAAAAGATCTGATTAAGGTATTGTTGCCTTGACAAAAATGTTTCTTAAGTGAAGTTAATGGTTGAGCTTTCAATTCTAATATGAAATAATTCTAATATGTAAGGTCGGTCCCTAGTGTTTTTTTCCCCGTGTACCAGCATATTTCTGTCTCTGACTGAGAGTACGTGATGGCAGGTGTATTGCTCTGCAAGCAGCAACACCACAGGCCAAGCGTTCGACCCGCTCTGAGCAGGCATGTTTTCAAGGGGCACTGCACTAGTCATTATAAAGTTAGGAGGCCCCAGACAGCACTCACAGGTCAAGGTAGAGTACAGTTTGTGGCCAAAGAAGCACTGCCACTCCTCTCCTCTCTTATAGAGCTGCCGGCATCTGTCAGGTACAACCCCGTTCCACAACCTGAGAAAACACAACAAACACCTTTAATACACACAAATACGATAAAACCAAATATAAGAGCACTGTTATATTTGGGACGGCAAAGGAAAGATCATTTCTGTATCTGGCCTATGAATGTGCTGCTTTACATATATTCTATATAGGCTCACTGAAGAATGCATGACTTAACCTGAGTCCTATCTTGATAGCATCTTCAGGTGAGCAGGAAATAGTCTCGGGGCAGTTGGGTGATCTCTGCTGTTTACTCTCTAGAAACCATCCAGAGTCCACGAGGCCTCGGACCTGAGCCTCTGCACCGAGCTGCTCCAGCTGACTGGCCACCCTCTCGATGTTCAGCAAAACACCTGTTCCCCCAGCACTGCAGGAGAGCCAATAAAATAAAATAAATAAATAGCTTGGCTTTGAGAGTGCCACGTTTTTTAGGGGTATCATAATGACAGCGCATGCCAGCTGTTCCCATTCAGACAGTGGGTCTTGTTTTAGGTCTTGGGGGAGTCCAAACAACCATGCTGCTAACCTGGGAAGAATGTTCACCATTACAGGGCAAGGCCCTTTAATAGACATTATGTCTTTATTGTTGACAAGAGGAAGCACCCAAAATAGAGCTTCTCTTGTTTAATGTTGGGCATGGAGATGGTCCAGATGGTGCAGAGGATGTAGGCTCTTGTCCAAAAGCTGTGGTCAGCATCAGAGTGCAAGCGATAAATCAAACTCACCTCGTGCCAGACAGCATGACAACCTTGGCCTGCTTGATTCCTTTGGGGATGAGGTCTTTGATGACCTCGCGGATAATCAGGGATCCCATGAAGGTGTACTCAGCTGTTAACAAATACACACATCAAATAACTGGAAGCAGGATACTACACAGGACAAAAAAAACAACAGAAAAAAATCTTTAAGGATCTGGAGAAACTTACTTGCGTTTGTATTTCTATCCCCCTCTTTTTCCTTGCCTTGCCGTAGCCTTGGAGGAGGGGTCGGGGCAACCCCCGTGCCACTCCATACATCACTGGAGCAGTACGGGATGAATCTGCAGAAAAGGAGACAATCGCATTTGTTAGAAGAAAGCTTGAGGCCATCAAAACACCTCCACCTCTCCTCCATGAAGGTCATCTCTTCTGTCATTTATTAGAAATTGCCAAACCTCTACAAATCTCACTCAGCTGTTGGTCATACTAGTTGGTTATACACATTTTTTAAGTTGAAGATTGTGTTTTAAAATGTCTTTAAAAGGTAGTCTTATATATTCATATACTGGATCAAGTGACCATGCCAACTAGGACACTCATTCCCACAATGTTAATTCCCCTCAGTTCCCCTCAATTCTGTCGAGTGTTTAAACATTTTTAATCTCATTGTTGTGGTTTTGCAGTCTGCAACTTTACTGTTTTGGCTCACGCTCACCAATATTGCCAACCCCTTCCAGAAACAACAGGCCGTTTTCTTTTAATTAAAAAAGCATTACAAAAAAACATGGTGCACTACCTGCCCAGCACCAAGTGGCCAAAAAAACTAAACAATGAATGCAGCTTTAATTAAGAAAAAACAATGACAACAATAGGCACAAACAAAAGTGATTTATTGCTGTTTTAAATATAAGCCATGAGATCATATTTTGATATCTACAGAATTGTGGATGGGGAGATGTCTCTGTCAAACAAACATTAACAAACAAGGATTGTCTGCATGTGACCAGTAGTCACAGTAAGACACACAGTGAAGATATACAAGTACTTACACAATGTTTGCGTTATGCCAGTGTGGGTTTTCCTGCGCTTGAGAAGACAATATTCCAGTTCCTGTAAATGGAGCAATCAAAGACCACACAGATGTCCATTTGTCTCACAAAAGGTTACGTAAAACAAGCAACATCATGGGAACAATATGACATGCATTTTAAAACAAGGCCGGCTGACCTACCTCTTTTTGTTTGGGGCCACCCCAATGAGCTCATTAGTCTGGGTATATTTTGGTACCTGGAATCACAGGTATCTTTGCTGTGGCAGCACCAGCCACCTAAAAATAATAGAGACTAATATTAGACATTCACATCAGGCACAGAAGGGAGACCCTTGTTAGCTCATCACAGAGGCCTTTGAGGAATGGAGAGAGAAAGGAATGCACCTGTAGCCTGGTCTGCTAACGAGGCTATATGTTTGCTCAGAGTTGGAGAAAAAAGATGAATGATTCCTTTAGTTTGCAAACTGTCAGCAGCTGATTTGTGGGTTTGACATAAAAAGGGGGAGAGAATTTGACTTGATTGAATTTAGAAAAATGCATTACACTCTACCACTCATTATAATACACCAATAAATCATATATCCTGTTATAGAAAGTCCAGGTGAAATGCTTGTGTTCCGTAAAAGTGATGCACACCTCTCCTGTGCTCTCAGAATACGTAAGTCAAGCTGGAGGACAATCCACAGACATTTCCCCCATTCAAAGTCTATCAAAGTGACAGGCAGTAACCAAAAAAGGAGAATAACAGAGATGAAATCCCCATCAAAATTCCAATGGGGGCGTCACGCCAAAACAAGCTGACCTTTGGGGACCAATTTAACCAGTTGGCTTTTTAAAAACTCACCTTCCAGAAATAACAGCCATCGGCGGCTTCCTCTGAACTCCTTTAGGTAAAACCTGCAGAACCACAAATAAACAGGAATGAGGAGATGGTGGATATAAGGCAGCCATGTATGGACATACTGATGTCCTATGTAGCTTCTAAAATCACTGTATTATCTGCAAACAGACAGCAAATGGCAAAAATCGCATAAGTTCCTCTTCAGGAAAGAAAAAAGAAAAATCAAGAATGTCTCACCCAGCCGCTGTTCCATCATTACATGTAACTTGATTGTTCTTTAGGAAGTGCAGCCTCATATCATCTGTCTGTTGTTCAGCTGCACGAGCTCCTGCAGCACCCTCCCGCGCTGCTTCAGCTGTGCCTCCAGTGCCTCTAGAGCTCCCAGACCTTCCAGTGCCTCTAGTGCTTCCAGTGCTTCCAGAGGTCCCAGAGCTTCCAGTGCCTCTAGTGCTTCCAGTGCTTCCAGAGGTCCCAGAGCTTCCAGTGCCTCTAGTGCTTCCAGAGCTTCCAGAGGTCCCAGAGCTTCCAGTGCCTCTAGTGCTTCCAGAGCTTCCAGAGGTCCCAGAGCTTCCAGTGCCTCTAGTGCTTCCAGAGCTTCCAGTGCTTCCAGAGGTCCCAGAGCTTCCAGTGCCTCTAGTGCTTCCAGAGCTTCCAGTGCTTCCAGAGGTCCCAGAGCTTCCAGTGCCTCTAGTGCTTCCAGAGCTTCCAGTGCTTCCAGAGGTCCCAGAGCTTCCAGTGCCTCTAGTGCTTCCAGAGCTTCCAGAGCTTCCAGAGGTCCCAGAGCTTCCAGTGCCTCTAGTGCTTCCAGTGCTTCCAGAGCTTCCAGAGCTTTCAGTGCCTCTAGGGCTGCCAATGCTTCCAGCTGCTCCAGCAGTCAGATCAACCACGGGGGGAGACTGGTCAACATCACCTCCTTGGTTCCCCCCAGACTTCTTGGTGGACTTGCCACTAGCTTTAGCATTACGGTTGTTCTGACACCAGATTCCCCCGAGCAACAGCAGGAAAACAACCTTGCCTAGTACCTTCATATCTGAAGGCAACACAAGAAGAACAGATACATGCAATGCGTAATTACTCATTCATAATCTGGCTACATACATGCACATCTAATTGTCCATAACTTGTCTACATTAAATCCAACACTTTTCAACCGGGGAATTTACTTACTTCTCTAAGAAGAATCAGCTTTGAAGACGGTAGCTGAGGCACCCCAGGGGTCAGGCAGACCACCGGTGCTGCTGAGGACAAAGTGAGAATTTCAGAGCGCAGTGACCAGGTGTGAGAGGAGGATGCCAGTCAAGAGTAGAGATGAAGCCTTGACCAAGTTTTGATGAAGCCTGAAAATCAGCTGTGAGCTTTATAGTGCCACCATATGGATCAGATTTCCTCCCATTTTCACTTGCAGCTCCAGCCAGACCCTGAGATAAACTGCTGACGACACACCATGAGGGGAGGTACTGGACGGCCAGTGGCGAGGAGAAACGATAACACACGCGTCTCTCAACACATTTCAAGTCTTTGCACACACCCACCACTTAGCTCTCTCCCATCTGACCATGGCTCAAGAACGAGCTCTCCTTCCCCCTATTGTCTCTCTCCTTCTCCCTTCCATCGTCCATCTCTGATCGCCAGTGGTAAGCATAACTGCATAGCCCCTTTGTGTGGTATGTGACCCCGAGGTCATTGGAGTACACACTTCAAACACTTTCCGACATGGGAATGAATAGTACCTTAAGGGTTCCCGCATGGTCAACAATTTAGCGGACACTCTCAAGGCACAGGTGGTGGACACTCTAGTTGGCTGTAGTAACAAGCCCAAAACTTCTTTAAAGAGTGATATAGTTTCTTATTTTTAAACATCCGAAAAAAATGTAAAAAGTTATTGCCAGTGACATTTTTGATTTGTAAACAATGAGATGCAGGACCCATCGCATTTGATAATCTCCTTCAGCGGTTCAAATTGATTTTAATTGTGTAAATTACATGCAGCACACTTTTTGGGGCCCCTGGGCAGTTGCCCGCTTTGCCTAGTTTGTAATCCAGCCATGTGCCACTAGGATGGCTGAAGGGTGACGTACCACTGATCGCTGCAGGTTCATGAGGCCAAGGGCTCTAAAATTCTCAACAATGAAATGCACACCATCCTGACGTGTCAATCATGTCAAATAATGATTGCTTGGAAGGCCAGAGGCTGCTGAGGCTGCTGGGGCTGAGAGGAGTGCTGGGTGGCAGGAGAATGAGTAAAGCACGGAGGAAAATAAAAAAATAAAATAAACCTTCAGTTCACATGTAAATAAAAACATTAGGAATTGGTCAAAGGTAAAAAGTAAAGTGGGTAGCAGAATATTAGTCTTTGTTGTTGGTGTCTTCAAGATTTTCATTCTCCTTTGGCAAAAGAAGATCAAATGTCAACTGCAATAATGAGCTAACCATTTAAAGACGTGCTAACAAGGCAGACAGATTTATCATGGTTTGTCTCATTGCTTTGTCAGAAAAAAATGTATTTTTGTCTCATTTTCAAGCATTTCAAGCTATTCTATCTTCAACTATGTCCAGAAAGAAAACAAAGCTACTCAAAAATATGTCTGTGAGATCGTATGCACCTACGCGCAATAAAAATGTACCCTAAGGACATAACTATACTGAATTTGATCTACCGAGCTGAACAATTCTTCATTCCTTCAGTTGTCTTGAAGCATGCACACCACCATCTGTCTTCCCAGAAATCAATGCAACAATCTGTTTAACAGATACCTCAAATAGCTGAAAACCAAAAGAAGTTGCTGTAAATCTATCACCATTTCGCTAGAATGTCACGAACAGAGAGATGGCATTGCTGCTATTTTGTTTTTCTTTGATATGGGATTGGACAGAATGATGCGTTTTTCACAGCAGGCTTCAGATCAATGGATTTAAGTGAATTTGTGTGCTACCCCTCCAGTGATTCAACTCATCCAACTTGTCAAACATTGTCCCTCTTTGCATCGAGAACACACACACACACACACACACACACACACACACACACACACACACACACACACACACACACACACACACACACACACACATACACACACACACACACACACACACACCTACACACACACAAACATTTACAAAGTGAGACCTGACACACTTCAAGTCTATTACATTTGTCTCTTTACCTTTAGAAAAACAAATATTCTACATAACCTGTAAGGGGCTCATGAGACATGTTGAACTTCACCCTGACAGGGGCAACAGCTTGACCCCTTGTGCAGTACAGGAGGCATTCTTTCTCCCGTTGTGTTGTAATTTTTCACAGCCAACCTCCAAGGTCAGGACACCTAAAGCCAGGGTGGTCCGGGCACTTTGTCTGCTGAGCATGCGTGTCATCACCAACCTCAAGAGCTGAAGGCCCGGTCGCGAGCTAGAATATTTGTCGGCTGATAGCTTCAAAGAACGAGCGAACCAGAGACAGCAGTCATGTGCTGGATTCTTATGCCCGCACAACAGCACAGAATGGTTGCAACTCACAGGTAACAAGTCCAAAAGTCCAACGGTATGAACAACACATTCAAACCTTAGCGTGTTTCAATCAACAAGCTCTTGTTGTAAAATTAATCAAAACTCATATTTGTATAAAAATGTAACAATAAAACCTTCCATAAGGTTGTGAACCATACCACAATCATGCCCCGCAGCCTCCTCTGCCATGTTGGGTGTAATTTGACAATCTACAACAGCATCCCTCTGAATCTATGTTGTCACCAGCAGTGGAGAGCATAGCTTGGAAAAGAGGCCCATGATTAATAGGAGATAAGAGTGGCATGAAAACAAGCCTCAGGCGAGAGATATGAGACCTGGTTGGAGTAACACTCTCTATTCAATCAGTGAGGATGACAGGCAGATCTTAGCGGGATCAGTGCGAAGTGCTCGGCCATTGCAGGAGGCTAGCAGGTGGGGTGGGCAAAGCTATCCCTAAAACCAGGTGTTAAGAGGCCTTGCGTGGTAACCTTCTGCAGACTGCCAATGCATCAGTGTGATAGATGGAGGAGGGGTCGATGGCACGAATACAAGGTGTTGGATTTAGGAGGGTTGGGATGGTGATGTAACGGGCATAGCATCGGATAGCTGACAAGCAAATACGTTGTGTGTGCTGCGAAAAGCTGCAGCGCACTCTGCTGAACCTCTCACAACCCAACTATGCGTTCTGTCTACCTTATCGGCGTGCCAGACGCACCTTCATCCGGGCAAAATATGTTCCACCCCGAGTATGAATACCAAAACCACAATCCTAAACAGTCAAAGATGTGTTAAGGACAAATTGTGAGATTAGGGAACCGAAAGCATCACAATATATATATCAAGTCACGCAACTTGCTTATACCCTGTTTTTTCCCTCAAACAATTTCTGCCATGAAAATGTTATCGTCTCCATCAGGGTTCAATTCTTTTCCTGCCAAAGTGAGCCACTGGTTCTGAAAGGGGATGGGGTGGGTGCATACTGTGCTTGACTGATCAGCTTGTCTTTGGGACTTGTGACACAGTGGAGCAGTGACGTGGCCTTGGAGTAATGCTGGATGAACCACCAGGCCTGTCAGTGCAGTGATGGATACCAGCGGTGGGGTCACGCCGTGCTGGGCTTCAACAAGAAGTCTTCACACCTGATCAACAATTCCACTATCGCACAGCACAGGGTGGAAACAGCTGCACAAGCCCCATCTGATAAGAGAAGATTCAGATAAATATCACCTTGATGTCTGTTTTCTTGTCAACTTAATATCGTGGGTTCATTACATATACCTCAGAATCCACACCCTGAAAAAGGTTGGACATTCTGCATATACAAATCGGAAATCAGCTTGTAAACTTATGCTATGTGGCTGTGATTTGCGAGGAATATAAAGGCCTGCAGGACTTAATACACCACTAAGTGTCAACAGGACAACCATCCAAGCAGCTCTGTGAGGTTGTCCTTATGCACAGCTGTGCTTTGAGGTCAATTTTAATGAAAATGCTAACATACTGATGTTTGGCAAGTATACTGTTTACAATTTTAAGCTTACTTTAGCGTGCTAGTAGTGGTGCAACGGATCACAAAGCTCACTGTTCGAGTAGTATCACGGATCAGTCACGGATTGAATCATCACAAAAGAAAAAAGGGAACAAATATAACTTTTAGAGATCCCTGATCACTGTTTTTTGGTCATCCATATTGTTATTTGATTATAGCAGCTTTTTTTTTGCCACCGTCCCTAAAACAATTTCAACCACTCTGAAGTCTGTTAACCATCAAAAATTCTAAATGTTATCTTGTGACAACAGATTACTTTGTTATAGTCATCTATAGCGTCACACAATTAAAATAATAAGGAAATAAAAGATTGTATTTTTATGGATTAAAACAAATCTTATCATTAGTAGTTTAAATTATGTATTATAAGATCATAATTCATCTTTAATATCTATTTATGTTGTCAAAACATCTCTTTCAAACAACTGAAGTTTGTCACTGAACAAAACCATCGCTCTCCTCGTGTCTATTTAAACAAGTTTTAGTTGTTTACAATGTGATATTATCAGAGATCTGCGACTAGAAAAGCATAAATGCAGATGTCCTGATCGCATATTATACTGAAGATCGGCGAATAGCGATCGTCAGTAAAACTTTCACACTGTGATGATTATCGTTAAACTGTGTAATTAATCCGCCCGCGTGCCGAACCGCGAGGGGGGATCCGTACCGATCACGGATCAACACTGGTCCGTTACACCACTACGTGCTGGTATTTTTAGCATTTGCTAAATAGCATTAACAGTACAACTGAGGTGGATGGGAATGCCATTTTATAGGTATTAACCAAAGTACTGGACACATAACACTTTGACCTAGTAGCACTGATGTTAATGTTGCACAAAAGTTAAGGGAACACTGTGAAGGCAAAACAAAGTTTTGTGCCAATCCATCCAGTGCATGCGAGGTATTTCACTGGGTACCTCAACTTTGACCTGCTGATGTGGCAACACTCGCACGCTTGTTTGTTGTGATGATATGATGAAAATGGGGCAACATCACAAGATTCATTTTGAGAATTTTTGTACTGCTGAACCTTCCTCGAAGACTGACCTTGGTGCGCTTCTTCTTTCTCCAAAATGATTGGTAGATGGCACAGTGTGGCAGGCTGTAAATCAGACATTCCAGCTGAAGTGATGTCAGCCCGTTGCATGATGTGTTGTGGAGACATGTGGACACGTGGTTTACAGCTCTTTCAGGCCACACACACACCACTCAGTCACCCAAAAGATTTATCATGGGTCTAAGTATTTAGATGCACGTGGACATGCACACATGCATATTTCAGCAGAACAATTTGAAAATGCTCATTTATGTGTCACAAGCAAGAAACAAACTGTAAAACCATAAAACAAAGTTTCAATCTGCAACACAGTAATCTAAAGCATATAGTGACATCACACTACAGGTATTTATATGCATAGACATACCACAGAACAGTAAAATGTTTACTATTTATAGAGTTGCCTTTCTAAGTCGGGCTGTTTTTCAGCCCATGCTGCTGTAGTTGACCTAAATAACCAAAGGTATATGAAAAGCCTGACTGAGTCAGTTCGACTTAATGGCCCCTCATTTCTGTAAACCCCTTGTTAAAGGATCAATGCATGCTCTCAATAAGTATGCATGTGATTTGCATATAAAATGTATGATGACATGACAGTTAGCATCTGCGTTAACTTTATTCCCCAAGACAGTCAACTGGGCTGAGCTCATCAGATAAAACATGATATCATTATGTCCATGCTTAGCCACATCATGTCAGGATACCCACGGTTGACAGAGCTTTCAGCATAATGGACAAATAAAGAAAGTGAATGAGGACACTTATTATTATAGACAATTATTCTCTGTATTAAGGAGATTAGGGATTGGGGAATACAAGCAGATGTAGTAGCAGTACTTTAAAGCGTGAATATAAAGACATCTTGGAACATATGCTTATTTGCTTTCTAGCTGAGAGTTCGATGAGGAGATTGATATGACTCTCGATGTTTTCATCTCGGCAACAACACAAATAGGCGTAGCTCCCATAATGTCGAACTATTCCCTTCAATCGCGCCAGAGTGTCCAACAGCTTAAACCTCGATTGACCATGATGGTCCGACTTTAACAAACCTGTTTATGTTGGGGAGGACACTCTGCAATTGGACGATGCATATAAAGCGCATGGCTGGAGAAAGTTTAAATATATATTTCCCTGTGTGCTGTTTTTTTCTTCCAACCTGACTTCTCAAAAGGATATATACGCTTATATCTCAACACACACTAGGAGATGTTTGTTTGATGATTATTCTGTATATTCTATCATTTTAAATGAACTAATGGGAGATATGATTCATGTGTTTGTGCACTTTACAAAATGTGAAAGAATACTATGACTATGGGACTACCACAATACTGTTTTATGGTGATTCTAAAGTGAAACAATGTCGACTCAATCCCCAGAGGTTACTCAATGCTACAGATGGACCTTGGCTATCTGTTAGTTACCATAAACCCCAGAAAGGCCTGCTGACTGACAGTCTGCGTATAGCCAAGCCAAGAAGCAATACAATCTGTATCCGAAAGCTTTTATGACTTATAAGGATTTGTATTATTCGTGCTGCTCAAAATTTACAACCAACATTTTTCACGGGTAGCAAGACAGTCCCAGTTTAGTTTTATGGCCTTTCAAAATTCTTGTTGCCAATTTCTCAGTCAGTGTTTCAGCAGATTCCTTTTGAATTCTGAGAAATGAACCTAAACAGTTCACATGAACGCCTGATGGCCATAGACGGACACAGAACGTTAACTTTTCGCATTAAGTGAAATAAAAAATCAAAGTCGTATTAAAAAGTATTATATCTATAGCTAAACAATGACAGATAATTTAGATGTGAAGTTGATGGCTTGCGGTTATTAACACCTGAATGTTTACTGAGTCATCACTCCTGTTTTTATTTACCAGTAATTCCGTCACCCAAAATGGTGCTACAGATGGAGCTGTACTTTTGTTTCTTTATTTAAACAGTTACACCTTGCTATAAAACTGTCAGCACTATTAATCTGGGCAGAGATAATGTATGATCCTCTACCTCTGATTTGCAAGCTGCCCACTGTCTCATATTACTTAGTGAGGTGACCTCTTTGTTCTACTAACACAAGAAAAAACATTTCTTGTCCTATTTAGTGCAGGTGAGATAGTGAGTGTTTCTATAGCTTAGAAAATGTAGAAACAATTTTAGCAGAACACAGAGATCATAAAAGGACATCGTTGTGATCAGCAACTCTAACCAATCAATATATTGTCTATAAAACAGAACAAATGGAGGCATTACGGCACATTAACCCTTGAGGTCAGGTCTGATATGCAAACTCCTACCCCAGCTAAAATAACTCCTCTGACTTCATGCTAGGCAAAATATCAGAGCTGTGAACCTGGGTGATAACAGCTCATCTCAGTGAAACACTTTTAGTCCAGACACTGCTATACAGACAAGCGATGAAATAAAGTAAAGACCTGAATTATGTTAATACAATGATTATCCTAATAGCAGTGTTTGATCAATAAACTGTATGCCTCACTGTGTGGAAGAGACCGGGATCATTCTTTTATGTGTAAGGCAAGATTAGGCTTGAAGTAAACATTGCTTTCCTAACTTTCTAAAACAAAATTCAATAAATACATCAATATAAATTTACTGAATTGTGTATTTAAATAATGGTATTGGATACCCAATCCAGCTATCGGTATCAGGCATCGTTTTGCCTAATTTAAAATGTTTACTCTTGAATTTGAATCCCTGTTAAATTGCTGGTGCATGATTTATTATTTTAAAAATATAGAAAAATTAGCAATTTATGTTTTTGTATTTATTTGTTGCATTACGTTACGTAAAGATAGGAAATGAAATATTATCAGAACAGTTGCAGACTGAATGGAGACTTAGACAGGGTTCTGTACGTACTATCATCAAAACACAAAATAAGGGAATATCTTTTGGAGGAATGGCGTTTCCCTCCAGATATCCACAGACTTGTCCACTTGATACATTATGTTGTTATCTCCTCAAATTGTTCACCCATCTGTGTTCAAATATATTGTAAAGTATGAGGTTTTCAATTGAACCGCCCTTACTGCCTGCTAGAGCCAGGAGACACATTATAATCAAAAGATTTGAGTCCCATCAGCTGGCCATAAATCAATGCATCATCATGCTCCAAGTGCATGAAAAGGTTAAACTATGGGTAAAAAGGCCTGGGGTCAGTACTCGGTGTGCAGTGAGGACAAACAAATACTGACTCAGAGGGGAACGAAACCCTTTGCTTAACCTGTTGAAAGGCCTAATAGATTAGGGGTCCCTGGACAAGCCTCTTGTCAATCCCTCTTTCTCAGTGACCTAATGTACCCAGAACAGCTGTGTGAGGACGCTTAGCAGTTAGGCCAGGATGACAAGTCATTGCTCAGCTTGATATATGAACTATTACATGTGAAACAGGAGAGTTTGTTGAAGGCTATGATGGCTGTGTATGCTAGTAACAATACGTCCTCATTACATGTATTTTAGGTATTTATCTTTTGGTGAACAGCAAGTGTAAGATCTTTGTCTTTTGTCCAAGAGCACTCAGATATCTTAAGGAAGAAAAGGAACATTAATTAAACATTATTTTGGATAATTGCTGATATAAGCTTACTCTCAATAGTTGAATCAGTACTGCAAATGTGTTTTTCTAATGTTCTCACTAACATTACTTATCAGGCAAGCTGCATCTCAAAGGAAGCATTGTGACAAAAAAAAGAGCGACACATTATTTACATTGACACAACAGGGTAGAGATCTGCTATTTAATTCAGGAAGAGTTACCTCCTCCGACTTAAACAGTCTGTGTATTATACACTGTACAGAGAAGTACAATTTTGCTTCATGTAGGTAACGATGAATGTTTGTATACAATACTTTAAATCTTGAAATAGTATGACAAAGTGTTTCATTTACAAGGGAGCAGGATTCAAATTCAAATTCAAATAATTTCATACAAACCGAGTCAACAAATCAAACAAACAGCAGAGCAAATTTTCAATTATTCTAAATATAATGTTAGACACGCTGAGAAACAAGTATTGCAGCTTTGCAGCCAAGCTGTATTGCATTTTTTAGTAGCCAGTATCCAGGAACCTAAAACAAACAAACAAATACAACATACTTAGATTGTGGTACTTTAAATGACATTCATTAAATACTGCAAAGACAGTTCAATACTGGTGTAAATGACTACTCATATTTATATTTTGTAGTGTACTATGATTTCACAAAGCGTCTTCTAATCAAGTTTTTGTGGAAAGTAATTATGTGCATGGTGCAGTGAAAGAGAAGTAAATTATTACTTACTGTTTCAGCATCATGCTCCAATGCTGTATCGTGATGCTCCATCTCATCATCTCTGAATTCCTTTATAACCTATTCAAATGCAGCACAATACCATTCATTAGGCCAGAAACAGGAAGCTTATGTATTTTTTAGAGCGCCTCTTTCTTTTTTTTTTTAAATCGTCTTATTTACATGGTTCACATTCGTTGCTCCAAACTGCTGTTTAAATTGATGCTCTGGTCACAATTTCCTGCAACACATGTCAACCCTCTAAATATACAATCTCTAGAACCACTAAGGCATACTTTAAACTATCTTTTTTATGTTTTTCATAAGCGATCATGTGTTGCATTTAGACCTTCTCCCTCTATTTTGAATATTCATTTTCTTTTTATCCCTGTGTGACATTACTGCATTCTTTTGTTGCGATGCTTGTTTGTGTCTGTGTAACACTATAAAACTCTGTACCTAGAGTAAAATAACATTCCGTCACATCTTTTATGTATCACCACAATACCAATGGAAGTATCAAGAGTTACAGGGAAAACAGTGGCTGACTCACTTGTAACAGTTCGGTGTATCTCTCAGGGTCCTTCTCCATCAGAGCTCTTATCTGGGTGTTGTAGTGCTCGGATATACTCTCCTCCACCGCCACAGTGCAGGCCATGGCGCCCTCCTTTCCCAGTAGCGCGCTAGATGCACCTGGAGTAGATTTAAAACAAAGGAAATGCACATTTAAGATTTAACAATAACAGCAGCAACTGACTGCATATTGCCTTTCTAAGTTATAATATGATGGTGGACAAATGCACCATCAAGACAAAGGTATTTTAGTATTCTTCTACAGAAGATAGAGCTCTAACTTTATTCACATTAAATGAAGCATGATGATAACCCAATGCAAAACAAACTAAGCTACTTTACAAGGACTCCTTATCGGGTACGGTGTCAAACTGTTTTTTTCTTTGCATGTGTTTTGTTCTTCAAAGTAATTTATCTCATAACTGTATTATAAGCTCTTCAGTATGCTTATGACTGTTACCAACCTAATGCAAATCCAGCAATATTCCAGAGGGGTAACAGCGCTGTGGGGCGAACTCTGTTCTCAGCCAGAATCTCATTGAACTTCGCCAAGTGTTTCTTTTCTTGATCCCACATTTCCTAAAGTAAAACAAACATGGACATGGAGGATTACAAATGATGCAGATACACCTGTGCTGAATGCACACATATTGTATTTTCTATTGGTGGATCACAATACAGCAAACTAAAAAGGTACAGTTATCAATGTCAAATAATTATCATTTTGAATGAATTTTGTACTAGACAGCGGTCCCTCTCTCTGGAGATGGCAGAACTCATCCTTCAGCAGAAATCATCACAAACCAGCCATATTGGTAATATTGGTTATAGACCAGTTGTGCATTTTACACATCAAGTAAACATTGTTGCGAGTTTGCAGACTTCTGTGCTCCTTCAATGCCACGTGTCACACGCTGCACACACCTGTATGAGCGGTCCAGTACTAGATCGTCCCAACACTGCCATCTGGCCGGCATAGATGCGATTGGCCCCGTATTCACCAGCGTGGTCCACGCGCAGAATTTGGTCCAACATCTCCTTCTCCTCACTGTCGCGTGGGGGCGGCACTATACCGTAAGCACGTGAGCTCAGCTGCAGGGGAACTATTACATACAGGCTTTGGTTACAACACAATAACAAACACGTAACGACGTATACATGCGGGATATATTGTTCGCCTCTTTGAGGACGTGAAGGCTAAAAGTATGTCCGTACTCGGAGCTCAAACATTTGTTGCACATTAACTAAAATGTCAGCGTCGTCTGATTTGACCGCAGTGAATTAAATGTGTTAAGTTATAAGCTTAGATGCTTAAAAATAATAGTCTCGCAGGTATTTGTAGTCTTATGGAACAAACAATATCTCACTTTGAAATAACTTAACGTTATAAGTATGCCCAGTAACGCTGCTGTTACCCCGTGACTCCTAACTTTATATTCACCCACTAATAACGAGAAGAACAGCAGTTATGAAACACATGCAAAACAAAGCTAACGTTATAGCTACATACAAATCCCGACCAGGTGAGTCGTGCTTTAGCATGTGTAGCACTTTAGCTCTTAGCTGTCGCAGCTGAAGTGAACGCTACTGCTTACCTCTGCATTTTAAACACCGGCGAATCATTGTCAAGCCCACCGGATTAGACCAGTCGTGCACAGCTGTGCGTGCGGCTCTGTACATGGTAGTCGCTTTACGGTTTAACTACCCGTCTTATCAAAGAAACGTACAAGAAATGTGTGCAAACTGTCATTGAAATTCGCTAAAGGTGGACGTGTCGCAGGCGTATGACGCAACCGCATCACGACTTGCACAACACTGTCCCCGCTGACCCCTGCACACTGTATTTGACCTAATAATAAGCAGCTACTTACTGCAATGAACACTAAAAACAGTCACAACCGATATGTGCTACAGCACGGCAAACCTAAATGGATTTATATGAATATATATATATATATAACATTGTAATGATTGTAGTCTGTAAAAGAACTGTCTCAGTTCTGTTTGTCAGTGAATTATTATGTGACTCTGAAAGCATTCATGGATTTTTGTGTGTATTATCATTTTTAAATATTACATTAAATTGTGTCCATGTGAATGGAGGTATTACAGCTGTGAGTACATGAATGTGCTTTCATGTAGTCATCCTGTGCAGATCCAGGGTTCGTCACTAGATGGCATTAGCTTTCTTTAATGTTCATCTCGATTTAAGATTTGCTCAAAGGCCCATGCAGTTCTATGGGTGCAAAAACTACTCTTAATTAAATTAAGCATTCAAGGTTAAAGAAAACTGGGACAATAACTCACTAAGATACATTTTAAAAGTTAAGGCGTCAGTTAGTGAAGTGAAATTGGTATAAGGTAAGCAATATCTATTTTTGTAGCTCACAGATAATTCTTAATGGGTTTTTTTCTTATGGACTGCACAAATTAGATGGACACAGTGGGATCTACAGTATAATCATCCATCTAGTATAGCTGCATGTTGCTGTGCATTGTCACAGGATCAACATCCTGGACTAGTCAGTAGTCTGTCACAGGGCTATACACATACAGTACACACTTAGCAGGCAATTTAGAGTTCACATAGTTCACCTGGCCCACATAGCTTTGCCCAGTGGGAGGAAACCAAGCATTTAAAAAAATAAAGTAAATACAGAAAATTACCCTTTGGCCAGACACTTTCTCTTGCTTTTCTATGTCAAACAAATCATGAGTGCATCTTTTGTTTATTCTTGTTATGTAAGACCAAACCTGAAAATAACGCAAAAGAAAATGAGGGCGTGTGTTGAGCAATCAGAGCAGCGTTGCAGAGATAAAGGCTTTCTGAGGCAAGTTATGTAAACTCTAGTTGGTCCCAGTTTCATTATCATGTCATATTCAATCAAATATGTGTCACTGCAGTGTGGCCCTCCAAACAAGACAGCACGCAGAACAATTAGATCATTCTACTTAATGCAAATAGTTTGCTCT
Organism: Pholis gunnellus; assembly: GCF_910591455.1. Classification (NCBI taxonomy): domain Eukaryota; kingdom Metazoa; phylum Chordata; class Actinopteri; order Perciformes; family Pholidae; genus Pholis; species Pholis gunnellus. The sequence goes on from NC_136531.1 coordinate 17,469,007, forward strand.
GAGCCTCAACATTAACTGTCACTGTCATTCACAAAGCACAAGTCTTTTTGCAAAGCACATGAAATGGTGCTGGGACTCAGGAATCTGTGGAATGACGGGGTTGAGTGCTGCAGAGCTGTGATGGTCATGAGTAAACAAGGCCACGACAGTGAATGGCGGGGTGTGTCAGTGTTGTCTGTGTGTGTGTTTGTGGTGAGACACTGGTTAAGTGTTTCCCTATCTGTCTGTCTGACTGTGGGTGGCTACGCATGTGTGGCAGCACATCGGTACGTGTGGGTTGCTTTTGTATGTGTGTGCAGGTCACAGGTGTGATGCAGGCTGGATTAACAACAGGTCCCCAAAGCCCCGGGTATACTGTCTGCCATTTGGTACTAAGCAGGTAGCACACAGTGTGTTTTAAGACTCTTTTTTTCCCGCTAAAAACAGCTGCCTGCTGCGCCTGAAAGCGACGCTATAAGAGCAGTGAGAGTAAACCAAAGCAGTAAAGTTGCGGGACAGCTAAACTTGTTATAAACCTGCATGGAGACGAGACAACGCTGGAGATGTCGGTGACTATTCGTCGTATGATCATTGCTACAAGCAACCCCTGTCACATTGTTTTTCACATTGTTCTTGGATCTATTGATTATAGCTGCTTTAATGTGTCTTCTTTCATTATTATTTTTTACTTTATGCCGTGTTCACATGGTGCACTTTTCCAAATTTGCACAAAAAAAACCCTGGGTCCAGGTGGTATTATTCCAGCACAGGAGTAGTGGTTGTTTTCTGCGTCCTCTGGCTCATAATGAAGCTGCCATTTATAGTCTGCTGTGTGCACCATAATTAGTAGAGGAGTACACAGTGCACGAGAGGGGGGGCAAAAGCTTATTTTTGCGTGGGGCCCTGTAACAGGTTAATCCAGGCGGGTGTGAGGAGTCAGGGGATGAATACCTTTCAGAAAGCATTTGCAGAAGTGTCTGACAGGTGTAATGTCCATCAACAAAGAGTAAACACTCCCTTTCAGATTACTGTATTATAAGGAATATATGAAGTATACGGTCAGGTCTTGACGGTAGAATTGAAGGATGGAGAGACCAAAAGAAAGTGCATGTTGTCTTGTTGTTGAGTGTGTTGCGATTTAGTCGATTATAGAGAAAACCGCAGAGCTGGAGAAAAAGTGGGACTGACATATGTATGTGTCTATGTACCTGTATGTATGTGTGTCTGACTGTGTTTGTGTAATGTTTGCATGCATCCATAAAAGTGTGTGAGTCTGCACACCCTTGCTCCGAGGCTCTGGTCAGACAGTGCATAGCTGTGGTGGGATGCAGGCTGAGCGCTTCTAGACTACAGTGAGTCAACAATGTCTGCTCTCACTGAGAGGAGACATGATAGGTCTTGTCTCGTTTGGTCCCTGACTGGTGTGGTGGGACATGAAAAGCTTGAATGTGTGAATGTGTGAGTGTATGATTTTAAGTAAAATTTGTTATTTACCCAAGTGTAGAATATAAGACAGCGACATGCGTCAGTGTCTGAGCTTACGCACGTAATATTGCTCTTGACATCCCTCTCCTCGAATAAAATTGAAGAAAAGTATGATTTTGGTTGAAAGCTTTATGAGCCTCTTTGAGTCTTGAATGATATTGTCCTTTGGGTTTAGCATCTCCACCATCTTTCTGGAAATGTGTATGTGTGTATTTGGGGACATTTCTCCCTCACGGCTATGTAAAGGCCCACAGCAAATAAAACAATGTAAGTTTTTATTGTCATGATGGCTAAACGTGTTTAAAAAAAGGAGTAAGAATAACATGAATAAAAGTGGCACTCAAGCGATTTAACATTGCACTTCCATAAAGAGGCTACAAGAGTGTTCAAATTTAAAGGAGCAGCGGCTAAGATATCCTGACTTTCAGGCTACATCCACACTAATACATTTACATTTCCAACAGGGTTTTAAAAAGAAAACGATCTACGTCCACATTTCAGCATCGTTTTTAGAAATGATTTTCATCCATACAAACAAGCCTCAAAAAGAAACATCACATGACTATTCACATACACTGAGCATGCGAGTGCCGGCACAAACAGGAAGTAGATTGGTTGCTTTGTTACAGAAAATACAACAGAGTATTATTGTACTCTTTAATAATTAAAGGTTGTGCTTGATACTTAAGCTCTCCCTCTATAATCTTCCTCTATATACTCAAACGGACACATTTCGTGGGGAAAAAAACTGTTCTCCAACCTAATAATCTAACTCTAATCTTGGTACATTGATATTTTATAAGTAAGTCATTCGTGCCACGTGTGTGTGGAAAAAACCTTTTAATTCAACAAATAATAAGGACTTGGAAGGGTTCTCAAATTTAAACTGGTGCTGTATCTGTATCTGGTACTGAAAGCAAAACATTTGACCTGATTCTATTTATTTAATTATGTCTTAATTTACTTCATTTCTTTATTCCATTTTTTTTTTATGTTGAATCAAAAACTCAAAGCTTATCTCATGGTTTCCTCAACACTGAATGCAATTGCATGTCATGCTTTTTTGTAAAACATAATCAACTAATATTGTAGGAAACCTTTACAGACACTTACTGTTTCACTTACTGACATTATTTTATCACAAGTGTAAGAGAAAAACTGTGTTTTTAAAATAATGCCAGTTTATCTTTGAGAACAAATAATATGGTTACCTCAGTGACCTGAATTCACTAATATGAAAGGCATGAACTAGAGTTTGGACCGAGAAATAGATTAAAAAAGAAATTCACTACCTAATAACTTACTTACCTTTAGTCTTTATCTATGTAAAAGTACATTTATCAATAGTTACCAAAACACTTATCTAGCATTTCTGCCTTTCTGTGCCATCTTAATTCTTTTGCATTATTGTATCTGTAGACTATTGATTGGTGTAGTCTGTTGACCTCTGATTCACATTTATTTGAAAGGATGTCACCAAAGATGCCATTGAAGGGGATTATGCTCAACATGTCATGAACATCCTTGTCATCCATGGAAAAAATTCAACACAGGAAGGCTTTGAGAGGTCAAAGTGAGAGATCAGCTACAGGAAAGTGTCTTAGATGGCCCGGAGAGTCTGGGCTGTCACAACCAGAGTTGCGGGTCACTTTTATTTATGACGCTGGAGGAGCGTTGTTGATATTCACAAATGCTGGTGAGGCTGCTCCTGACAATATAAATTCTTTAACTGCATGGTATTTCCCTTGAAAACAGCAGTTAGTCAACCCAAATTGTTACAAAACAGAAAGAAAGTTATGCAACATTGTGTAAAAAGCCAACCATTTAATGGTTTGGTGGTATCCCTCTGGAAAAGGCAAGATGTCTCATAAAATAGCACAAAAAAAGAGATTCATTTTCTGATTTAAATTCACCAAGTCTCCTAAAAAGAACACCACCTAACCCTTTTTATAGATGGCTTTACAGGATTAAAACCAGAGGAAAGTGATTTCTCTTCCATTATTGAATTGTTTACACATGAAAATCTATCTTGTACAGACCTAGTTAAATCACACTCTAAACCGCCTGTTTTCATGGACACCGAAGAGTGTATTTAGCTCCGTCTGGTACAAGTAAATTGGCCCTTGTCTGTCTGGCACTATTCCTTTAGTCCTATTTTTTTTTTTTACAGCAAAGGGATGGGAGATAGTGTTAAAATCTGTTCCTTAATTCTTTTGAAACTTATGCATGTTCAGGCAATCCTCATCAAAGCAGAGATTTCTGAATGAACCAGTTTGATAATAACTGCTAGTTTAGATAGGAAGAATTGAGAAAACACATTAATGGCCAAAACATGAGACAAACATGTAAACGAGCTTGGGAAAGTGAGTCAAAAGTACAGCCTCGTCAACAGGAATTTGATTTACCTCAATGGCAAGCTCAGACATATCAGCTAGTTTATAAAAAGAAGGTGCGCTCAGTATGAGAATTAACCATGAAATGTGATGCACTTGAGGACAAACAGTGTTTCGTTTTGACTAAAAGAGTCAGTGTTATAGAGCTTAGGATAGAGGCATCACTGTTTTCACATTTGCACTCATTTTGAACACAGAGTCAGATACATTTAGGGAAACAATCCATTTAAAGGGTGTGATGGCAAGCTGAGCAGCCCTTCATTTATGCAAACCTGTCATTTAACCAGCATTTCCTGTTAGCCACAGGATGTGGCTCCCTTTACTTTGCCTTTTCTGTCCTAAATGGTTTTCCGGAAGTCGTGTTTGTACTCTCTGATTTACAGACTGCAAACTGTGGGTTACCAGTGTATGACTACATACTGTACAAATGGCCCTGCAATAGGAAGTTGAGTGACAAGTGCTACTGTTGAATTTTGGGTGCGCCGTGTGGGCAGATACATGATTTACTACAGTGTATGGTGCTCATTTTTCCAGCATTTTTTATAACTGAATGTAAATGGAGGACATTAGTGACGGATAGCATGAATGCATGGAAATAATGGCATGAGTTTTTGAATGTATATGCATGATGTTAACTAGTGCAGATGGAGTCCAAGTTCAGGCAGAAAGATGAAAACAATTAGTATATTTCAGGGTCATTTTGCCACTTTGGTGCCACTGGGTGACTAGCAAGCGCATGTTAACTTTATTTGATGCTGTTATTGTGAAACTGCCATGACTCAAATGAGTGCTAAACAGCTGGCAGCAATCCAAAAGACATAAAATAAGAAGTGCAACAGACCAGAATTAAGGCTGTGGCTGAATCCTGAGGTAGGCAGGACATAGACATATGATACTATAACAACATCAGCCGGTGGTAGAAACTCTGCTGGTCATGATGTTTACCACATTGTACTCGTCCCATTGGCTTTCCACTCTGACAAAGACGGCGTTTTTGAAGTGCGCAGGGAGTGGATGATGCCCTAATAAATGTCACTACCGCAATCCAGGCCTCCCCCTCAGCTTTTCTTGGTGGTATTTTTAGAGGGTTTTCGGCCCACAATCCGCAGGGGAAAGGCGAGGCATTGTTTTTGTTGATGGTCGTCTTACCACTTCAGTGTGGTGACTCGTGATGAGCTGGTGTCTCCATACGTCACAAGAGGCCAGAGTGAGTGGGAGCCAGGCTCCGGGCTCTATTAAGGGGGAGCCAGTCACCCAGGTTATTGGGCAACTGTGACGGGGGACTGTCCCGTGGATTTCTACTTGCTACTATTTTAGGCGAGCAGTAGGTCTGTTTTGAGTTTAGAGAAAAGCCACAATATCCTATTAAGCATTGTTAAAGTAATTGGGCAGTGTTTTCTCTGAGGGCCTGCCTGTTTAAACTGAGGCTCCTGAGTCTCTGCAGATGTTACGCAAGACAAAGGCTGTAGATGGATGGATGGATATAAGTGAAAATGACTCTCCAACTGAAGTTTGGGTGACAAGGGTGACAAATAAATCTGCAACTTCAATTGATAATATATTTTAAAATTCTATTCAGAACATGTCAAATTCAGAAATATACTATATATGCAGATATTTAAGATTAAATCTTACAATTTAACATGATTCATGGAGATAAGACAAAATAAATATGTTACAGAAACATTCAATGCAAAGTGTGTACATTTAAAACCATGTTTTCAACCTTGGAAAAGGAATATGTATCAAGTGACGCAAATACAGCTTAAACTAATCATGAAATAATTTAACTCCGCATTCTCTAAAAGTTAAGCAACTTGTTCAAAAATATTGGATAAAGTTACTAATAATGCTTGGTTTAATGCTGGCTTGCAAAATTCATCCAATATTGAAAACCAACTCTATATTCTACGTCCGACACCCCTAAATCTGGCAAATGAATAAAAAACATCCTCGTTTTTCAGATCACAAATCCCTTTGATAGGCTTGCAAGTTCAGTGAATTCTTTGTGAATGCGGGAGTTTCCATTTCTAAAAAAACTGCTTTCCATCCGTGTGCTATTTTGATCCTCCTGATGACAAAGAGATACATAATATCATAATTGAGCTTTTTTTGCAGTGTTAACTGCATGGTAACTGGTATTGGTCTCTCTGATCTCAGATATATAAGGTGAGTTTCTTTTTTCAGATAAGCCTGTCGTGCATAGTACATCTCTGTCTGACCTTTACTTTTAAAAATGTGCAAATAAAACATCAACATGGATGGATGGATTGGGTGTATGGATAGAAGACAGATACATAGATACATGGATAAATATATGGATTATGGAAGGATAGAATATAAATGGGTGGCTGGATTGGCTATATTTGTTCTATCTGTAGTCCCAGTATTGCACCAGACATGAAGCAGGATGAGAGTAAACTTTGCCTGCAGATGCAAGAGTCCAGCCAAGCTGTGGCCTCCTGGCTTACCTCCAGCGTCTTTACTTTGTTTAAAGGCTGTGTAAATCCGGTTGGACCGTGGCGGAGTCATCTGTGAGGCACAGCCAGGTCAGACCTAACCGAACCTCACCACTGACTGACACATAAAGCACAGCTACCAAATGGTGTGCCTGTGGCTTGAATTTAGTCAAAAAATAGGCCCTCCGAATTATTCTAAAAGAGCAAACAAGTTTTGATGCGTCATTCATTTTGTTCACTGTAAATGCTGATTAGAAACCATATTACTTGTTTTTGAAATTCCTTTGGGGAGTAGAATAAAAGCAATATGTCCCAATCTTGTACAGTTATGTTGAGGCCATGTGAGATGTGTCATATTACTTTTTGACATTATTTGGGGAGCTGATGTATCACTGGAATCCTGGCTGCCAACCTCATGGACATGATTAGTCATTACATTGAGAAATAAATAGCTAATATCACTTCATAGTTTTTGGGATGATTTATTTTCATCTTGTCATTAAATTGTCATTTAATTTATATATTTTTAACTAGATTAGCCATTAAACTAACAAAACAAGTGACTTTAAGTTTGGCTAGAAGAATATACGTAAGATAAACTCACAGTTTTAAACTTTCAGTCTTTTATCATCATCATGCAACTTTGTAGACTTTATAAGCAAAAACAACCCACGCTGTCAACCACTGTCGTTGCTGTATAAGAAGGAATATAATAGAATAGATAGGTCTTTAGAACTGCAAAAGAAACTCTTCACTAACATATTCAACACACATAACACACATAACATATTGTGCACTCTAAATGGTCAGTTTAGGAAACTGTGATTAAACTCAAGAGGAAGTGGAAAGCAAATTATTTTTGGGAAACTGATGAAATTGTCTCTTTGAATTTCCTCTTTTTTTCAGTGATAATGTCATAAAAGGTCATTGGACTTATAACCAAGCAGCCACCACAGTGTCTCACATGTCTCACCCAGTCATCCTATAAGCATGCAAAAATAAAAAAAAACTGACATTGACATGTTTATTTACATTGTTTGTGAGAGTGCTCCAAACTAATCCTGAGCCACTTCTGCCTTCCCTCTGGCTGGCCGTCATCCCGCACGGTTTTCCTCTGAAGGGTAATCACAGCACAGTCTCAGTCAGACACCTTCTGGTTCCGGGCCAGTTGAGAAAATGATGGCAAGACATCTGCCGTCTGAGAAGAAAAAGAGCATCTTTACTGTGTCTGAGGTTTGGAGATGTTGCGCTGAGATTAGATTCACCAACGAAAAAAACAACCGGGGCCCAGCAATTACCTTACTAATTCTGAATTGGCTCTGCAACCGAAGGATCCCCTAGTATTGCATGAAATGGCTTAGCTTTGGAGTATAATTTGCCCAGCGACAAAGCTGGTGAAGTCCATTTTCTGATGAGCTTGTGTGGCATTAGCAATATTTTGGGAAACAGAGTTAGATGAGAAAATTTCACGTCTATCCGCTAAACACTCAGCTACAGACAGCAGCCTGTTAGCAGAGCTTAGCTTAAAGACTGGAAACAGCTAGCTAGCAAGCTCTGTCCGTAGGGACCATCATTATTTTCCTCTCGTCTCGTGCACATTAATGAAGCAGATTCATCATTTTTCACTCAACTTAAAACATTTTCCACTCCGACACACAATTTAGTGCCCACACGTGTCTTTCCATTGACATAATATGCCTCCTCTAAAATGTGCCATCATTCTGTCTGAACACAGTTAGAGGTGCTGGTAGATAGATTTACTTGTTTCCAGTCTTAATGCTAAGCTAAGCTAACCGTCTGCTGGACGTATACCGTCATATTCACAGGGAAGATATGCGAGTGGTATCAATGTTCTCATCTAAATCTAAAGAAAGTAAATAAGTGTATTTTCCAAAACTTTATCGTGATTGTGTCTGTAACTGTTTCTTGAACAGTATGTGAATAATCAAGCTGTGTGTATTTGGACTTCTTATGAATGACTCCTCAGCAGGTTCCTAGGCAGTAAGGTGATAAATACTGGAAGCCTCGTATCACTCGCAGAGGCATGTGAGACGGGTCCGGAGTCGACACACGGAGGAAGCAGGTCTGACACACACATTCACACACATACAGTGCTCACACTGTGACTTCCTCGTCATATCAAGCGTACTTTCTGCTGACAGACAGATCAAAGGTCTGTCTCAGCTACAGAGCGAAGCAGTAAGGACAGATTAAGATGGCACTGTGGGTAAAAACGGGAGGGAGAGAAGCGGAAGACCCAATTAAAATTGCTTGCGTAGGCTGACACATCTGAATTTACAGGCTCCACTGGAGCTGCGCCACTCATCTAAACTTGCTTATTTAAGAGTCAACAGAGAAGCAAAGGCAGCAGATATTTTGTCACCTTAATCTGTTTTAGTCCCCTCCCTTTGTTTTGCTGTTGCTAAATTTGTCTCCCCTTGCTCCGACGTAAGAAGCCAAAATGACACAATTATTTTGACTAGACTGTTTTTCCTCCCAGGAAGAGAGGCCAGAGGAAGTGTAGGTGACCTAGACTGGTTAACCACCGCTGCACCACGAGTTGGCTGGGGCCCTGCCACCCCCGCAGCCACCCTCCGCATCCACCGCCTGCCAGGTCCACATTACAACTACTACACGCCATGACCACAAGTGCCCTTGCTCCAGTGCCAGTCTCCCATCGGGTCCATGCTGGGTGTTTTTCTCTCTCCCCCACTGGTGTAAACAGTCTGCCGTCTGGCCATCGGCTGGCCTAGAGCTCATTTCGGTCGTATTTGTGTGTATCTTTATGTATGTTAACCCATCTTGGGCCCGTACCAGCAGTTTGCACGGCTCTTGCTCTTCTTTGCATCTGCACGACTCTGTGTTGTTTTTGTGCTACTTTTCCTCCATGAATTGCAACACCCTCAACCTCAAGCTGCTGTCTGGGACCAATCAGCTGAGGAGTCTTGGCTCCGATGCTGCAAAGAAGTTTATTCTGGACGCAACAGGGGGGGTATTAAACTATCTCACCTCCAAACAGAAAACCATAGAATATATATATATATATATATGCACATTTACTAACAACCAGGGAGACAACAGGTTCACACAGGGCCCCTTTCGAGGGAAGTTCTCACACACCCCTAGAAACGTCCTCACGCAGCCAAGCACCAGATGTTGTCATCTGTCTACCGTTAAGTAGAAAACACAAACACTCCCTGCCACAGTGATTCAAGCATGTCACCTACGTGAGTTAAAACAGAAAGGGAAGACATGCTACGTCTCTTTCTCAGTCTCAGTGTTTGGACCCCGGGTGTTATTTGGGACAAAGCGGTGTACTGTAAACACTTCAGCCTGTGATACAGTCACACACAGAAATACACACATAACCGCCCGCCCCACTTTTTGTGGTACACTGCCTGAGGTGTTTCGGACCATTTCTTGGTGGTAGCAACACTCCACTCATGCTGTAGGACTGAGACATAACACAACAGTCAGGTCGGGCCATGGATATCTTGTTTGTTTTCATCTGTCTGACAGCTACAATAGGCTTTGTCCGACTAATTCATGTTAACGCTCCATCAGTTAGTTGAAAGCAGGATAAACGTTGCGGAGAACTTTCTTTCCTTCTGACCACACCTCATAACAAAGCACACCCAACACACATCGGTTCAACATATTTATTTCAAAATTTGACCACAATTATAGTTCCAGTTCCCTGTCAAATCCAACTTTTAAAAGAATTTCACATTCAAATGAATCCACGTGTCGTGTTACACAATCCCCATTATTTTGCACCAGGAGCTGAAGTGCTGAATAAAAAACACTCGCCAGCCTGAAGGAGAAACATAAAGTGATGACTCATTTTTAAAAGAATAATAATCTTGTATTTGCACATGGCGAGACACAGGACCTGGTGGTGGTCTGCCTCTCTGCCGAACTTTCCATGTTTCTTCTCTGCGGTGATGATGGCCGTGGCGGTGTTAGTCCCAGTGGAGACGCTGTCATACTTTCCTGCGCAGCTGCTGTGCTGAAGTTTTCCCTTGTGTCTTGACCAGCGTGACCATCGTCACGCCATTCGATGATGCTTTTCAGCAGACTACAAAGAGCTTTAAGGACACACACACACGTTTTCCCCTTAAACCGTGTATAAACATGTATAGGATGGATTTTCTTGTGTGTTTTTTTTGTATTTAATAATGCAACTACATCCCTTTAAACTCTTGCATTTCAGTATTTCAGACTTGCACATGTGCCCTTGCGTACATAAACGGCATCGATAATCAAGTATATTCTTTTTCCTTAAGTGTTCCTTTATTGGCAAATTGGTCACAGACATGCCACTTTGTGAGAGAGTTGTGCGATCATTTTACATTTTCCACTTACATTGCAAGTTTCAGTACAATACGATGACTTATTAACACACACATTACCTTTTCTTGCATATCAGCAATTTTGTTTTGCAATACATGGAAGTGCTTGTGATGCTTGCGCCATTGAGGTGGCTCTGCATTTTCCATTGAATGTCTGGACTGAAAAACACAATTTTGTGACTCATGCAGGATATTACATATTAGTGCTATTGTCCACTTGCGAAGGGGTTCCCACACATACATGCTAATATGTTAAGCTTTGCACCACGCTGGCAATACATAGTTGTCTCAAAACATTAACTAAGGTTGCTAATATCCTGGATATGAGTGCTGTGAATGTTTTAAATCATGGTGTTTGTCTGAGTGTTGCTGGTCTCAGTTTGAAAGGTAAGTGGGTGCACAAACAGACACTGGGGAGACGACTGGTTTGGGACGTGGGGAAATAAGGAGCAAGAAAAGAGGTAAGGGGCAGTGAGTGAAAGTGGGAGGGAGAGTGACTGGCTGTGAGGCTGTCATCCCATTGAGGGGAGTAGCTGTGGTGTTTTGATCGAAATCCAGCAGATGTGGGAAAGGAGAGAAGGGTGTGAGTGAGTGAGAGAGAGAGAGAGAGAGAGAGGGATTTCCACCCACCCAACAAGGAGACACACTCATAAACAGAAGGCACACAGAGGGAGAGTCAGATAGACACAGGATCTCAGGACAGCAGCAGTTCAAACAGCAAGGCAGACAGAAACAGAGTTTCATTGAGAGAAGCTGTTTCATTAAAGAGGAGGAAAAGTCACGCAGACACATTCAAACACACACGAATAAGCATAGCAAATGCTAGCCAAACAGTCAGACAGGAACCAGCTAACCCCAAGTTTTACCACCATTAGCCAGAGAGGAAAAGTCTAAACTTTTTCTCCACACATCACACACACACACACACACACACACACACTGGTGCTGAGAGTGTGCTACACAGCGTGAGGAGCAGGGCTGATCGACCCCAACAAGTGGAGCCGCAGGAGGGAAGGAGCAAGCGAGTGGATGGATGCATTTTGCAGACTCAGCGGCCTGGACCCTCTGTGGGTGAGTTTGTGATGTGTTCACCTGTAATACTTGCGTCAAGCAAGTTTATTTTTTTCACTAAATTCAAGCTCATTTGTAATAGGCCAATATTGATGCGTGAAAATGTATGTAAAAGTTTGTTTTTGTCTTTCGGAGCCTTATGAGCGCCAACTGTTGTTTATGTAAGTTTAGATGCATAACACAAAATAACACTTACTCCTGGTTACTGATTGCTGATGTTGGGCTGATTTGTAATTTTGGGCTATACAAAATAAATTGAATGGAATTGAACTTGCCTAATCTTCACCATTGATGCGATTTAGTGATTAAAGCAATTAGCATTAGCCACATTAGCATGTTGTTCATTCGACAGGTTTTTACTGTCCATTACTAAACAATAGAATGAAAAATAATAAGCCTGTATGTAGCAGAGAAATGGGGGTGGGGGGGGCTTCTCAATTTGCAGTTTGTACGTAGATATGCAAGTGCATTAGAAATCTAAACTAAAGCAAGTCTGAATGGGAGAATTTCCTTTACTGCGTGCCAAAATTGCATTTACCGTCACTCTAATGTGATTCAGCACAACCGTCACTGCAATGTGATTCAGCACAATGAGATGCTGAGAGCTGGAGTTGCATCACAACGAGTGAGCTGCTGTTGTTGGAAAGGCTTTTTAGTCTTATACATTCTGAATCCCAGCTCGAAAAAAGAAAGATGGAGCTGTCAGCCATCCAGCTGGAATGCCAAAATTATTTAATGCGCTCGCTCCCAACTTGCCTCTTTCCCCCTCTTCCTCTCTCTCCCTCTGTGTTTCTGTTTCTCATTACGGCTCTTTCTCGGTTTTTGCTCTTGGCCATCAAACTATGCTGAAAGACAAGCGAAAGTAACTATTGTCTTGTGCAGCTCTCTTTGCCACGAGAGTTCAGAGCACAGATGTGATGTTCTCGGCCACACTACATCAATTACAATGCATAGAAGATGTTTAAACAGATGTTTTGTCTCATGTTGACTGCAAAGTACTTTCAGTTATTAACTAGTAATCATCCTTTCACATACTTGTGGACACAGCCTCAGGGTAGTGATGGGGATTTATATAGCTTTAATACTGAACTGAACATTCACAATCCAGCTCAACAGAAGAGGTGTGATCCAGAAAACCCCTATGCATGTGAGCTTTTTAGGCTGGAGCTAGAAGTGTATTTAGTTTCTTTCTTTTTAAATCAAGCCGTCTTGTAACTTGAGAAACGGGTTCAAGTCTAGGTGAGACTGTTAGGGAGGTGATCAATGCTGTCTGAAATTCCAGTGTCCTCAATTCATACACCGCATACTCACCTTAGGTGCTTAATGATGTTTTGCACAAGACAGAGCACGATTTCATTTATTCAACTCATTATTAGCCACTCAATGTGTGAGGATGTGAAAAGTGGCATTCAGCAGGTTTGCAGCACAGATAAAGTCTCGACTACTTTCACATCACTGTGCTTGTCAGGTAAAAATAGTCACTTAAAAGCTAGTGGCATCTACTGCACCCACCGCAGAAATAGGCTGAGTACTGAGCAAAATGCACAAGAAAGTGCTTGGAGAGGGTTTGACAAGTTGAATTTCTTACATAAAAGTGTTCTGTTCATCGCCTGCCACTGACCGCAGGAGTCAGAAGGTTCTGCGAAAGTAGCCTCCCACACACTGCCTCTCAAGAGATTTATCACTTGAACGGATTTGGTACATCAGTCCTCACAGAGACCACTGGGATACAAATGGTGTGTTCATTACATAACCTAAACCACCTCCGTTATAAAGATTTAGCTGCATGTGTGGGAATTTGTGTAACCCTGATGGAGGCAAAGAGTGCCACCTCTGATTTTCACAGGCTTCCTAAAATCAGGTCATGAGTCAGACTCTTGAGGCTCCAAAAGTGGGAAATGGTGGCTATTGATGGTAAACTTGAATTAATCACTATTCACGATGAGACACGCCGCTCTCCCAGAGCAGCAGCAACTACCAAAGTGCGTCTCACCTGACGCGGTTCACCAGCATGGGCTGCGTTACATATTGAAGCTGCAGCTGCCACCAATTGTGGCCTCTCTTCCTTATCCCAGTTGGGAGTCTACCAGCAGGGCCAGACTACTCTGCCAGGCTAGAAGCTGTAAACCACTTCCTGTGGTGACTCCGCAGGGCAGCCTCGTTAGCACAGCCAGACACCCTGCCCCTCATCAGGCCAGTGAAGTGATAAACAAGGGAAGCAAGACAACAACAGGCCACTTAGCCCCTGGTACTTTCTTTTGTTAAAGACAACACATCTTGCTTCTTGCTGCTGTTACACAATCTCAAACCTTTGGCAGCATTTGCCCAACACACCTCATCTGCATGGACTTTTACTATTTATAGGCTTCATTATTAGTACAATCCTTGACATCACATTGTAATGTGTTGACAGCTTATATTGTCCTCCTGGAATTAGGAAACATGCCAGAGACGTGGTCAGAAAAAAAAGCCACAAACTGACTCAGCTTTTTAGCAAAGGAAGGCCCCTTCCAACTCACACATTGTCAGGATTGGGCAAAGACACATCTTTTTGTTGACTTGCTGTGGTTTCACTCTGCGCTGCCCTGATGGATGAGGTCTGAAGTCTGAATTCTCTGGACTTGGCTCTCATAAATTCTATCTGTCAGACGATGGATATCATCTCACAGTTTGACTTATATTCTGTTGATCTAAACCTCTGGCTTTATTACTTTCTCTTTGTTGTAGGACTGGAACCGTACGTGGTACACAGCCAACCCAGACCTGACCCAGTGTTTCCAGAACACAGTACTGGTGTGGGTGCCCTGTATCTATCTGTGGTTGTTGGCGCCTTTCTACTGCCTTCACCTCTACTGCCATGACTCCGGACGCATTCGAATGTCCTGCCTCTGCACCGCCAAGATGGTGAGACTTCACACAGACTTTGGCCAGTCGATAGTTTATTGTCCATGGGTTTTCACTTGATTGCAAATAGATACAAAAGCAAAATTCCATTAATTGTTCTCAACATAAAACCCAATACAAATTTGACAAGAACGTTTTTTCATTCGGTTTTTTGTTACTCTCCTGTCCTGCCCAGGTGTTGGGTTTCCTGCTGGCCTCCTTTGGCTTTGTGGAGTTCTTCTACATCCTGCTGGAGAGGAGCCAGGAGATCCATCAGCACATGGTCTTCCTACTCAGCCCCATCATACGCAGCATGACTGTGGTAAATACTGTGGCTCTTTCCCGATTCTACTCTTGTGTTTACCCACACGTTTATAAATGTCCAAACAGGGAATTATCTGACTGAAGTCATTTAAATGTTGTGATTTTTTTGTGCGGTAAAAGCGAAGGGCCTTCTTCTAACATTGCATGCATTGCATCAGTGCATCAAGGGTGGATTTCACACATACCTCTGGCACCTAATTGTGTGTGAATTGTTGAACTTATAAACATTTCAAAACTGTTGACAGGTCCTGAAATAATTGAAATAGCCTCTTATTTTAAAGCCATTTCACAAGTCTCTAGAGATAAGCAAATGGGAATGCCCTGTTATTTATCTTTGATCGAGTTATAAATTGGTACTGAAATGAGAGACCCACAGAGAATAAAAAAGAATCATAACAGTATAATCAATCAAACAGAATACGAGTGCACGCATGATGTGTGTGCATGGAAAATGCTTTAACTATTGAGCAACTGATTTGTAGCTCATATCGCACATCTCACATCCCTCCAGTGTTGCTCTGGGTAACAGAAGTTTTGGGAATATTTTAGCTTGTGTCCTGCTGGCTCGCATGTCGATGTGCAGTAAATGAAAGAATATATAGCCTATGTACAGTATGTTGGCCAGGCACTGAGGTGCAAAGATGCATGACCAGGGTTAGATTTATAGTGTTGCAGGCAATGCAAACATTACAGTACCATGTAAACGCCGCCAGTATTTGACCACCACTCATCAGGGTGCAGAGTACATGTGTAGTGACATCAGCTACTATTTGATGTGGAATTAAAGTATGTACGTATGTGCAAAGTTTCAATACAATGACAAATGTGCTTGGTAGGTGCTGTGCCAAGCACCCATGATGCTCTCCGGTTCCGTATCTAAAAGTATTTTTCCTGCTTCTGAGTTGCACTTTGATATGTTATACGGAAAAAGTTCTCCTTTAAATCAGACACACTTTTAAATCACACAAGGCCCATACAAGGTCTCATGTGTGTCTCTTTGTGTCTTACTTTTCTTTTATTTGTGGCTGTATTTTGTCATACAAATATGTATACAAACCCAAAATGCTACAGTTTTTAGAGACTATTCCCCACACCACTGCTATTGCAGGACGAACTTAGTCATAAACCGTTACGATTGACTCACTTGTGAACTCCAAGTGGACAGTCAGCCCTTGTCCACTCAAAGGAATTGAATCACGTTTTTCGTTGATGCTCTTCTAATCATGTAGTTTTCATATAAATGTGAGCCAGTGCTTTGACTCATCATGCACGTTGAATCAAGCTCATTCGAATCTCTTCCAACCTTTTTGTTCATCTTTAAAAAACACAAAACCACCGAATACAGCGGTGATGAAACACAATTGTAGCCTTTGTTAAACCTAATTACATAGAAAGGTTCAGTCTTTATATAGGCTGGGCTACAGGTGTGCTGTTGGACTGGAAGTTTTGACGCCAGTTCCTTCTTTGAGCGCCATTGTTCTGACCAAGACTGTATTTAAGGTGCAACGTGTTTGTTGCAATGCAGAAAAAAGAAAAGATAAAGCACAACATTCATTCATCTTACCTTGGAACAAGAACCTGAGGTTTTGAATAAACAAAACCATACCCAAAATCTATAGTGCACATTCATTTGCTCAGGTCTAAGGAGAAACAGCGCTAGCAACTCAAATGTTTAGATCCAAATCAGTGCATCTAGATGAGAGCTTTAATCTTTACAAATGTTGTTTGTCTTCTCTCCTTTCAAACATCTTGAATCAAACTATAACCCCAAGAACAGTATTTATAGAAGATACGGGCTGGTGTGCAATCAGAGAAATGTTTTCAGTGGCGTTTGTTGATGGAAACGACCCTGAATGTTTCTCAGAACACTGATCCCACTCATTTTCTGCAGATTTTTAATGATACTACACTGATGAGTAGGCGCAAAAAGAAGAGGGGTGCAGCTGACAACATGGGTGGCATGGATTTAAAATGCTGTTTGTCCCGAATAGGAGTGATGTAACATTTACAACAGTAAGGGTGCTAGAGTCCAGAAAGGATGGGTTGCTGTAGCCCAGTGAGCTGTCTAGGTTTACTCACAAAGCATCCTCTCTCTGCAGCCTAATACAGGTCCTGCATAGTCTCCAAGTCAGACAGCCTTGCCCACCTGTGGTCTTTTCAGACTCCTGAGTCAATAGCAGCACGTGTTTGGGTAAAAATACACTGAGATGTGTCTTGTATCGAGGGATCTAGTTAAAAAAAGATAATTTATTTAGAGAATATAATTTATCAGGCCAAGGGGACTGACAACAAACATCTACTAAATCTAATGAAGAGCTTGTCACGAATCTGTAAATCTACTTGCCAGTCCTATCGTTATTACAGGATATTATTTTCTTGATGCTGATTGTAGCCACCCACCACCACCCGTTCCCCGGGTGCAGGCCTGGAACACTGTGCTCTTGTTGCTCGGACCAGCTCGTTCCCTGTATGGTAACATTTCTCAGCCCACGCATCGTGGTCACTATTGATGAAAAGCACTCACATGACACTGACTATAATCAGCAATACCATGACGTAAAGGTCCTACTCCTTCCCGAGCGCTGCGCACTTCCCATGTAATTATAAGGTAGGGTTTTGACTCGAGGCTCAGTGATGGACTTAGTTCCACCCACTTACTTCTACAAACAGATGGCTGATGGTTTTGAGCAATATGGCAAGTCAGAGCGGAAGGCTAGGAATAGCAGGGTCCTTGCCTTCAGATGCTGACCCAAGGTCAGCTTTATGATTCCCCCACTTATGCTAAGGTTTGGATTTAGGCTGATGCAGCCTCAACCTCTTCAGGACTTAAAGTACCAGCAGTCAAGGACATAAAGTTCTTACCATGGGGCTTGGTGCTGCTCACCGACATACTGGGAGATGTAGATATACAGTACCATAGAAAACTTCAACACTTCAACACGTTTGGAAATATATTTAGCTTGTAAAAACTGTATTTTAATCATCATGAATTGTTGTTTATTGATGTAAATACTACTTTCAGCTGCAGCAATTAATATTTTAATAGATCAAATTACTATGTGTATATCTTAGAGTGATGAAAACACAGAAAATGATCACAGACTGCAGTTCCCCTCAGCTCTTGTGGACTTTTTTTAAACATCTTTCAGCTAATTGTGTTGGTTTTTACGGCCTCAACCTTGTTTCCAGATGAGGAGGCAGCTGTTTTTAGAAAAAAAAAACGTGGAGCTGTTGAACATAGCAGAGCATTTAGCTGCTAGAGAGCCACATTTTCCTTCAGGAGTTAGTGGAGACCAAATTAGAGCTAAAAGGAGAGTGATTATTAGACCCATGTTCATCAGGTGGAGACAAACACGACAAAAGCTCCTCATTTATCATTAGAATAATTGTAATCGGTACATTTTCCCCTCCAAGCACATCGACGTTCTTAGAGGTCTTGGACGTTCACGTGTTTTGAGTTGGCCGGTTGTCTCTGTGTTTGCATTCCCTCTTTAGTTGTGCTTTCGGCTCCAACATGCAGTCAGGTGGACTGGAGACTCTAAATTCCCCATAGGTATGATTGTTGTCTCTCTGTATTCCTCCTTCAATAGACTGGCAAGTATCGAGTGTGCAGGGGAAGTGAATGAACACAAGAATAAAGAATCAGTGTGTCACCACAGCAAGTTAATGAAAACCCTGTATGTTGTTTATATCTACCAGAGCACATGAGGATCTTCACCCTCTCACGATCACCACTCAGAAATCTGTGCACCTCTCCTCACGAAATGTATAGGGTTGTTGATGTGAAAAACGTAGATAATTACCAAGCTGCTATGGTTTATAACAGGACAGTTCTGTGGCTCATCCCAAAGTAACCAATGCGCTACCCATCATGAAACCTGAACCCGCTTTCTCCCCACTTGGTGATGAGCTGGCATGACAAAGTGACGTCTCACTTGGCCAGCCACTCAGAGAGGAACACATTACTGTGGTTCAACAGCAGATGGGTGACTCCTCTGAGGACATACAACACTGAACCTGGCTTATTTTTGAGAAAACACAACGGTATAGAGCTTTTTTTATTTTTTTTTAAAGGAAAGTGTGTGCAGGGCATGTAGCATGCCATGGATTCATTTCTTTGTAGGTGGAAGTCAGCCAGAAACCATCTGTGGCTGCGACCAGGGAAATCCCAGAATCCTAAGTTCTTTCTCAAAACCACCATCGGCTGCATTAGATCAGAGTGAATCTAATTTTACCTTCCCTGTTG
Source organism: Pholis gunnellus (assembly GCF_910591455.1). NCBI lineage: Eukaryota > Metazoa > Chordata > Actinopteri > Perciformes > Pholidae > Pholis > Pholis gunnellus. Next base: position 17,488,199 of record NC_136531.1, read on the forward strand.
AGAAGGTTGGCAGTGACATCGGCACCTAATACGGGAGAGATAGGGCTTTATTTTCTTCAACTGAATTAAAGTGGCGTAGCACTGACTAGCAGCTCAGAAAGAGGTTTTACCCAGAGCAACTTAGAAAATAGTTTGGTTTGAAGTAGAACTAGCAGGTGACTTAATTTAAAAAGAATGATAATTGGTTGGTAAATAAGATTTATTTTTGTACTTCCAAAAAGGTATTTCATCATGTTTTCTTGACCTTGTTGAGTGGCTCCAGGCTGTTTTTTGAGATTTGAGTGTTCTCCAAGCTCGGGGATGTTTCCTCTCCTGTGCTGTGAAACCCCCACATGTGAATTCTTAGCTAAAGTCTCTCTGTCTCTCTTTGTCTCTCTCTAGATCTTGGCCTTATGCATCATCCAGTTGGAAAGAATAAGAGGCTGTCGCTCCTCTGTATTCCTCTTCCTGTTCTGGGTCTTGGCTGTGGTCTGTTCCCTGGTGCCTCTAAGAGCGAAGATCCAGCTGGCCATGGACGAGGTATTTCTTTAGACAATTGATTAATACACAATAACATATCATTTCATTAAAAAAAATATCATCACAGTGTCCTAACACATGATGCTGCATCCAAAATGCTCTATATTGAAAATGAGGAATAATTCAGAGCCAAAGTAAGTGTGTTTGTCAGGTTCAAACTCAGTGAACTTGCAGTGTGAAAACACCATGCAGGGATATCTAATCAGGTCCACTCCTACCCATAGTCTAGACACAAGACTCCAGCAGCGTAGCTTGAGATATACCCTGTGTCAGCAAAGAGTTTCTGTTTCATCCCTCAATTTCAACCAAGGTAGCCGAAGTTAACCAAGTGTTGGAGGATGACACTGCCAATTCTGGTCAAGCCTGTGTGTGTTTAAGTTTTCCTTTTCTTCCTGTGCCTCGCGTAGACACTGCAATCATTGTTGTATGGGGTAAGTTTCTATTTAAGCGCACACAGCCGTAGGGCAGTCGCATTTGCATTTCTATAAAAAACACACAAACACACACACATCCATATTTCTGTTTTATCGTCCTCAGTGTGACATTCCCACACTGCTTGGGGGAGAGTAATGATGGCCCTTGGATAAATGCTGGTGAGACATGGCAGTCCAGGGTCAGACTAGAGGAACGTCAGCGCTGTGTTTATGGGCCTACACTGCTGTAAACACAGCCAGATGGAAATCTATGCATCCGCACATAATGCGATGCCAATTAGAATTCAGACACAGATGTTTTCATTTCATTCAACCACACGCGTGCACATAGGATGCGGATGTGACCATCTAAATATTTCTCCCTCATATCGTATATCGCTACTTCTTGAATAGCCAAATTCACATGGGTGCTGTCATATGGGTGCCATGAATTTCTCTAAAGGTCTTGATACCATCCAGAGTCTTTTGCTTGGTCATGAGAGTGAACGGTAGGTAGCCTGTGTAACTATGATGCTGATAACGTTACTGTTGCAGGACAATTCAAAGTACTTTAATCTTGTTAACAAATGGAACAACGATAAAAGTTGTGTCGCACAGCTTAGCAGTTTTTCCCTGTCTACTGTGTCAACTCACATTAAATATTGTACTGACACATTTTGTGAATATTTATGAAGACAGTGACTAATTCACTCTGCAGCGTTGATGGCCCGAGTTGACTGAGTTCTTGTTTGTCGACCCTTGGCCATTCTTAGTCGCCTGACCTACATTTTTCCCACCCACTCTCCGACCATCCTGACCCTGTTTTTCACTGTGTGGCCGGAACCATTTGGACTCTTCATATCTCCTTTCTGGGCACAGCACCACACTTTTCAGAGAAAGCCGTTTTTACTGTTTACCATGGCTCTGACTTTCATGCATAGCCATTGCATGCACATTGCACAGACTGGCTGTGGCAGTGGCCTTGACCCAGTAGTAAGCAATGCATCTGCCAAACCCCACAATTTCTTTACATCAAGAATAACAAGTGAGTCCTACATTTCACAAAAATCTCTGAGCGGTTAATATCGCAGCTGCTCCCTTGATTGACTGTAAGGGTGCTGGTTTGTGAAACCACAATCTCCCTATTTACAGATACGGGCTCTTAGCGTGACTGAGAAGCAGCTTTAACTATCACTTCATTTATATAAAGTACACCATTAAAGACTGGGTCTAAGGTCCAAAATACTCTTTATTGTGTCTGTGATCTTGGTGTGTAAACCATCCCGCTGCTATACAATATGTTAGCAAGGGAAAAGCAACGTATTGTCAAGCCACAGTGGACATAAATGATGCTGTATACCACAGGATGTTGTGTGATATGTTATTAAGCAATGTTGCTTAATGATGAAACCCGTATGTCTTGATTTAAAAGAAATGTTATTTTTCTTTGGCATGTGCACCCATAAAGCCAATTAATTGTTTCCTTAGCTTGAAATAGAAGTCTAACTTACAAAACGTGTCTGGAATAGCTTAACACAAATAAACTGAAGGAACTCTGGCTAAAAGACTGGTATTTTTCAGCCCTGTAGCAGCCTCCTTAATCTGTGCTTTCTTATTCCACAGGGCATTGCCTCAGACATTGTACGATACCTCGCCTTCTTCTCCTACTTCACAATCCAATTGGCCCAGCTCTTCCTGTGCTGTTTTGCTGACCAGCCCCCAGAGGGAAAAACTGTCTTGGAAAAGGTAGGCAGAGAAGAATGTATCCCACTTCCGTCAAAAACGTCCACTCCGATCCAAAACACAGGAAAGAAAACGCCTGAGCATCTATCTTGTGGTTTTCAACTTTTGTTGTCAAGACATTTTTCCCTTTTGGAGGAAATGATGTGATTCACCTCCCTCCCTCCCTCCCTCCTTCCACTCTCACTTCACCCCTTTGGCTTTCTATGAGGAGAGTGTTAATATGTGTGTGTGTTTGTCGTTGTTCTCCTGCATACCATCACCGCGACTCACTCACTCCAGCGTTGGATAACATCAGGACCGCTGCTTAGAGCTTGTGACCACACAACAGCACAGGCATTACTTAATACAGATCTCACTATCCCATCAAACATGAGCCTGATGACACTAAAGCTCCAAATAGCAAGTGGATTTCGGACAGCTGACAGGTTAATGAAAATGAACTTCTAATCAATCAAACAGACGTGCGACGTAACATTTCCCCGGTGACAAACAATCAAAATAGCTGGAAAAGTCCCTCAGAAGCCCTCGGCCGGTGGTGGAGGCTGAGGGGGCAGAAGCCGCAGTCTGGCGTGGTGGACACACCCATCGGTCGCTCCTTGGTGTGTCCTCCTCTTCTTCCTCCACCTTCTCCTCCTCTCCGCCCCACGCTCTGGTTAGAGTTACTCACAGGAAGAGAGGAAGAGCGGGAGCGCTGGTAACGAAGTGAGAAAACACCCTGGTGCGGGGGTGGCAGGGTGGAGGGATGCCATAAAGAATGCGTGAGAGGACAAACTTTCTGTGTTTCTGCGTGTGTGTGTGTGTGTGTGTGTGTGTATCCACTTGTTGGAAAGTTTGTTATTAGACATTTCCGTTCTGTCTGAGCTAGACCTCAAAACGTCATCTCCCACCCATAACACTGAACTATTTATTGGGAGTTCATGGCCCCACAGTGGACCACCTGACTGTACACATGTTAGCGTTCTTAAATACACTCCTCACAAGTGCACCATTCAACCATCAACCGACGGCCTCTGTGAAGCTGTGTGTGTCTCGAAAGCCTTAAAGTGGTGAGAGCTTTACTGCGACAACAAGATTGAGTCCGGTCTTTAATCTGTTGCAGAATCCCTGTCCCGTGAAAGACGCCTCTTTCCTGTCAAAGATTCTCTTCTGGTGGTTCACTGGGTAAGATGGTTCTTCAAAACCCCTAATTTTTGGGCTTTAGCTGAGTCACTACAGCGACAGTTTGTACTTGTTTACAATAATATGTGTTCTGTTGACGATTATATGCGTGAATCATCCTCCTCAGGCTTGTTGTGAAAGGATATCGCACCCCACTGGCAGCAGAGGACTTGTGGACCCTGAGGGAGGAAGACACGTCGCGCAAGATAATCTCTGAGCTGGAGGAGGACTGGACAGATGAATGTGCCAAACTTCAAAAGTGAGAACGCCTTCTAATTTGAGTCTGATGGTTTGAAGGGATACCCCGGCAATTTGGTATTGAACTTTCATAAAGTTGACAGACTCTAAAAAGACAGAATAAACAAAATTACGAGTCTACAACTGTTTAAACTGCTCTGTGAGGCCCTGTGTACAACAGGGTCAGCTGTGCTTTGGGCTTAATGCTAACATGCTCATAGTGACAATGCTAACATATGAACTAGTTAGCATGCTAACATTTCCTTATTAGTGCAAAACACAAAGTAAAACTGAAGCTGATGGGAATGTCAACAGTTTTGCAGATATTTGGTCATACACTCAAGTTCCAAAAACACTACATTTCCCATAATGCAACAGATAGCATCCTTCCCCCATGCCAACTTTATGTTATGAATTGTCTCCAACATGATGAAATCCTAACCCTAATGAAATCACCTGGGTTATCTGATTAGACCTTAGAAAGCTCCATCTAGAACCACAGTAGACATTATATGGAGTGCTGCACATCTTGTTTTCAAATGGCATGTAGTACTCCTCATGATGACTACATTGTCTTTCATGCATACAATCTGCCCCTTTAATGAGTGCTGTGATTGACTGCCTAATCTTCTCTGTGCATTAGCTAGTAGTTGTAGAATGAAGACAACGTACAGCAGAAGACCAATCTTCACAGAGAAAAAAACATGTACAAGACATGCACGTTTCCTGCACAAAGAATCAATTCCATTTTATTGCAATGTGGCCAAACGTCAGCATGGTGCCGGTTGAGTTAATGACCCAAGCAGAGCATGACTTAGCCATGATTGCGGTAAATGTGAATTCAGGATGTCTCATCACCCGAGGCATTTTGGGCCAAAAATGGGTCCAAAGCGGTCCCTTGAGGACACAGAGCACCATCATGTCAAGGCAAGAAGTTTGTGTCAAAGCGTTTTAACACGATCTAGTGCTTTGAAGATCCCTCGTTAAATCCAATAATTATGTCAGTGAATAATGCTTTTTACTGCTGGCAAATTCTTGAGTCCATCAGTGATGGTACGAATAACAACATTTTTTTTTTACAGTCAGTTTTACATTAAAGACTTGAAAGGCACCAGCATCAAGTTGGGGCATCTCTGTCACAGATGGCTCGTCTGTAACTGCGTGCGTTCTCTCGCTCTGGCAGGCAGGAGAAGGCCTTAGCGTCGGGTGTGGCACTGGGGAGCAGACTGCAAGACCAGGCCCAGCTCCTCAGGAAGCTGCAGAAGGAGCAGAGCTCCGGCTTCTTCCTGCTCAGGACGATGGCGCGCAAGTTCGGCCCATACTTTCTGACTGGTACTCTGTGTATCATATTCCACGATGCCTTCATGTTCGCCATCCCCCAGGTGCTCAGGTAAGACTTCCAGGAAGAGTTTCCTGAAACCTAAATCTGCTCTCACAATGAGTGCAATCTGGCAACAAAAAAGAACAGCTGTTGTGTGATTTGCCAATGTTTGTAGATATTAGCTTTCTCTCAACCCAGTACCATGAAGCTCAGGGTTATTTAGTTTATAGTGCAAAGAGTACCAAAAATAACAAGATAATCCACAAATGTTTGTGTTATTCTGCATGAAGATGATTGCATTGAAGACCAAGACGTTCTCAATGAAATTGCTCATAAGAAAGTTACTATCACAAGTGACCATGTCGTTATATTTGGAAAAAGATGTTGTTGTTATTGAGTTTGTCAAATATAGCTTTCTCAGTCCCGCAAACCAAATGGCATTGCGTTCACTGTATTAAGGAAAGCTGCAGCCAATATTTCCAAACCTCAGTTCAGACTCAAATTACCTGGATGGACTGCAGTACAGGCGAGAGTAAAAATAGGCTTTATTGTGGTTTTGGGGGTTAACTGACCAATTTAGGGATTTAAGTGGAAGGGATTACATTTTCCTGGTATAATTTAAATAAACATTGGTTAAGCGGATACTGCAGTCTACATATATGGATATACTTTACTGTAGAAAAAAACTCCTTAGTTAACACCTCAGCTATCAACTTCATTGTCCTGTTTTCAATGATTTGTGACTGAAACAACAATAGAAGTTGGCAGCAATGAAAACAGGTTACGGCTGACCCACCACCCCGCCGCACAATCCCACTAGCCAGACTGGAATGTTGTTGTTGATGCACAGCAGAGAATCAGTGGAAGTGTTAATTATGGTCACAGAGCTGTGAGCAGATAAAGTAGACGAGACCACAGCCCTCTGTTCTCCAGTGAGGACGACAGGCCGAGAGGGAGAGGAGGCTCTAAATGGCAGCAATGCTCTCGGACCACAATAAGGGAACCGCTGGCCAAGTGTGAGGGCAGCCCGGCCACAAGCTGAGCACTGTTGTGCAACCCGAGCTACTTTGTGCAGACCAGTCAGCCAGCAGCCACAGCAACACTAACGGCCACTGGTTTAAGGCACACAATGAAAGTCACATAATACCACATTGAATAAAATAAAAAAAGGGATGTTGACTGGGTAAAAACCTGTCTGTGTCTGCTTTGATTGTTTTTCATTCACTGTGTTCCAGGGAAAACCATACATAGAAACAGAGTTTTTGATTTGACTTACATGCACTTAAAAACTGAACATCCTGATTAATCTCCTCCTCCACAGTCTTCTGCTGGATTTCATGAGAGACGAAGATGCTCCGCTGTGGAAAGGCTACTTCTACGCCACGCTAATGTTCCTGCTGTCCTGTCTCCAGTCCCTCTTCAGCCATCAGTACATGTACACATGCTTCACAGTGGGAATGAGGGTGAAGACGGCTGTTATGGGATTGGTTTACAGGAAGGTGGGTATCTGCATCCACGGACATTTAACCTCTAGACACCACATAAATTACGTTTTAAATGGCAAAAACAACAGCCGTCTCTCCTTCCAGACAGGAAAACAGAGTGAGATTAATTAACAGCGTTTATCTAAAATGAATGATTGTCTGAAATCTTTACGGGGGTGTTAATTTATATTGGACGACTGAGGGCTAAAATGTCTTTGTCTCTTTTGTCGTCAATCCAGTCTTTGGTGATAAACAGCTCAGCCAGGAGGACTTGCACCGTGGGCGAGATTGTGAATCTGGTTTCGGCAGACACTCAGAAGCTCATGGACTTTGTGGTGTACTTCAACGCTGTCTGGCTGGCTCCTATTGAAATTTCTCTTTGTCTCTTCTTCCTCTGGCAGGTATGTCCAAATGTTTTCATAATGCCACTCATTCATGCACAACTGCATTTCAACTGAAAGGCCCTTGACACCATTTCATTCTTTGTTTTATTTAGCATCTCGGCCCATCGGCTTTGGCAGGAATCGCCACTGTCATTCTCATTTTCCCCCTCAACGGATTCATAGCAAAGAAACGAAGCAAGCTACAGGTAAAAGCAGTAACGGGAATCCTGCACACTTTCGCTCCAGTAGCCCTGACATCTGGCATGTTAGGTCAGGGATGCCACAGCTGGTTTAGATAGTGGCTGAAGAGCCCGTGGGTGGTTGGCCTGGATGGTACATTCTCTCTTGTCCTTTTGATGTCTGCCCCATATAACGTGCTTGAAAAACAATGAAAGGAAAGGGTGGGCAGTAAGAGGAAATCATTTTTCATTTCTTTGGAAAAACAACAGACGGTTTCTTTATATTTGGTTGCCAATTTAATCGAACTTAGTCTTGAATGCAGTGACCACATTCCAGGCCCTTTGTTGTTTCCTCGTCATGAAAATCACGAAAATGTAACAAGCAATAAATTCTTACTGAATTTAACAAGTTATATGATGTTCAGGAAAACTACCACAGTTGTAACGAGCGCAGACAAACCCATGTTCACAAATGCATGTATTTGCTTCGGTCTGGTAATTGTCTTTCCGCTGTGCCGCAGCTTTGGATAGTTTAATTTTTTTCATGACAAAACGTAAAAAGCTCTTTGTCTGGTCAACAGGAGGTCCAAATGAAGTTCATGGACGGACGCATCAGACTGATGAATGAGATCCTGAATGGAATAAAGATCTTGAAGTTTTATGCCTGGGAGAAGGCCTTCCTGGAGCAGGTTTTGGGCCACAGAGAAAAAGAGCTCAAAGCCCTGAAGAAATCTCAGATCCTTTATTCCATCTCCATTGCATCCTTCAACTCCTCTTCTTTCCTGGTAAGAGCACGGAACTAAAAGGAGCTACTAATAAAAAGGGTACATACAGGCCTCAAACTGACCATGTTTGGTGCACTGAGCTTTGTACAAGGTCAGTTAGCAATGTAGAATAGAAAAAAGTATTCGACTAATTTAAGAGCCATATGCTGCAAGCGTGACAAAAAATAAAACATGAAAATACATATTTGTGACATGTTTTAAAAGATTAATATCTTCAGTAGGAACAACTGGAGCTTGGGGCTCAGAGAGTACTGAGAGACACACTAATGTATTGTTTTTGGTCTTTTCATGGGATACATTCACAATTGAAGACATTTAGAACAACACCAGCCTTATCCTATAAATTGTGTCTCTAAAGATCCCCCATCACACAAGTCTTTGCCTGTGTATGTAATATTTAATCTCTTTTTCCCCAAGATTGCCTTCGCCATGTTTGGAGTCTACGTGACGCTCGATGACAGGAACGTCCTGGATGCACAGAAAGTTTTTGTCTCAATGGCACTGATCAACATCCTGAAGACCCCACTCAGCCAGCTTCCATTCGCTATAAGCACGACTATGCAGGTAGGTGACATTGTAAGGTCGTACCTGTGATTGTTTTGAGATGGGTTTTTTCCATCCACGGTGCCTGATAAGGTATATTTGTATGGTACCATGTGATGGATATAGCTCAGTTAACTAACCACTGTTTCTGTTTCAGGCTATGGTTTCACTGAGACGTCTGGGGAAATACCTGTGCTCAGAGGAGCTGAAAGGGGACAATGTCTCGAAGGCTCCATTGAGTTCTGGTAAGAACCCCACCCATATATCGACTTTAACATTAAATGAATAAATTACTGTTCTGCGCGGTTTAATTTCACCAATTTCCATAATTCGTGCCCTATACTACCTTAAATCATAGACTGTCATAATCAATATGAACAGCCCGCAAGATTTTGTTGTTTATATCTGTGGAGTACCACAACCTTGTATGGATCATGTGCACTGTCACTTCCTGGGTCCCTGGCTAACTGGTAGACAGGGTAATGATAGGATGTTCCCATTTAGCGGTTGAACGTAAATCACAGCATGAATTCAGACATATGATTCATAGAGAAAGAAAAAAGAGAAACACTGCAGCCCTGTCTGTAATCTGTCAACACTTCCTAAAACAGCTTGTGAAAAAGCAACAGCTCTATAATTTGTATGATGAAGCTAATTCACTTGTAATTACGCCCAGGCTGCGCTCTGACGAAAAGACTTCAAGGGGGATTTTTGTTTTGAAAGTTTGTTTGTGGCTCAGGTTGAAGGAACATGAAGACAGGCTTCAGCGTTTATTGCAGGTTTTATTCATTTTACTCAACCTTTCTTTCTTGTTTAGATGGGGAAGACGTGGTGATAGAAAACGGGACTTTCAGCTGGTCTGCTGAGGGCCCTCCATGTCTTAAAAGGTATGAGTTGTGAAAATAATTAAAATAAAATGTACTAAATCTACATTAAAAACAAAGAGACTTACAGAACAATTTGTTTCTTTGTTGACAGGATCAGTATCCATGTGCCACGAGGTTCCCTCGTCGCTGTGGTCGGACATGTGGGCAGTGGAAAGTCCTCTTTGTTGTCCGCCTTGCTCGGTGACACAGAGAAAAGAAGCGGCTGTGTCACTGTTAAGGTATTGAGCTTGTGTTCCACATGAACGTTTTTTTCTTATTTGTGGGTTTCATTTAATTAATACTGACAGTCTCTCTTTTGACATGTGTCTTCACAGGGCTCGGTGGCGTATGTGCCCCAGCAGGCCTGGATCCAGAACGCCACAGTCCAAGACAACATCTTATTTGGCTGTGAGAAACTGAAGACATGGTACCACCGAGTGCTGGAGGCCTGTGCACTGCTGCCTGACCTGGAAATCCTACCTGCTGGAGATGCTACAGAAATTGGAGAAAAGGTATTGAAATGGAGACATGGAAATTATATGTTTCGGGGCTTTTATTTATCTCCAAATCCTTTGAGTTTATCTAAACTTTGGATCGTTGTGTCCCTGCAGGGTTTGAACCTCTCAGGTGGGCAGAAGCAGAGGGTGAGCCTGGCCAGGGCTGTCTACAGAAAGGCTGACGTGTACTTCATGGATGATCCTCTGTCTGCTGTTGATGCACATGTGGGCCAACACATCTTTGACAAAGTCATTGGACCAAAAGGAGTCCTTAGAGACAAGGTAATATATGTAACAAAACCAAAATGCAATTCAGCTGCAAAGAGCTAAGACATGCGCCATTGTTCATCATAATATGGAAACCACCACTTTGCTGACACTTTTGTTTTGACGAAAGCCTCAATGAAGTATTGGATTGTGCTTACATGCTATTTTTCTCTCTTGTGTGGCTTGCTATACAGACCCGCATCCTAGTGACCCACGGGATGAGCTTCCTGCCACAGGCTGACCTCATCCTCGTCCTAGGAGATGGAGAAATCACAGAGAGTGGCTCCTACCAGGAGCTCCTAAGCCGCCATGGCGCCTTTGCTGAGTTCATTCACACATTTGCCAGCACGGAGCGAAAAGAGAGTGCCATACAGAGAGGTGAGAAACATTCTGTTAAAAGATGACCATACAAATAAAAGTCAGCGTGTGCAGAAAGGAGGACTTCTGTGTTATAGACATCAGTCAAAAGATGAATAATCCCAATTTAAAACCCCCAAAAATGTCCCTTTCTTGAAGCTGGTTCCAGGAGGTCCAATGCTCGTCTCAGCATGGTGGACTTCATGCCGTTCTCCAGAGACCTGTCACAGGAGCAGCTCATTGGGTGTGTAAACAAACGTGTAAACTGCAAATTTGTGATAAAGATGTTTGGCATCCCAAGCCTGACCTCTGGCCTCTCCATATCCTGCAGGGGTGACACCACGAATACCAACCTGCAGAATATGGAGCCCGTGTCTGAAACAGACCAGGAACAGGTACCAGAGGACTTGGGCAAGCTAACTGAGGCTGACAAGGCCCGCACTGGAAGGGTAAGTCTGAAAACGGCTTTTGACTCCACCTCCATTGGTGTGGAATTAGGCATAAGTGGCCCAGAAATAAGTTATTGCAAGTTTAATGAACATAAAACATAAAATAGTTTGATATAATGATCATCTAATTCCTTGAGATTGACGGTACATTTTGTGTTGTTCTACATCAGGTGCGGTTGGCGATGTACAAGAAGTACTTCAAGACCATCGGCTTGGCCATCATCATTCCCATCGTCTTCCTGTACGCTTTTCAGCAGGGCGCCTCATTGGCCTACAACTACTGGCTGAGCGTGTGGGCTGACGACCCGATTGTTAATGGCACCCAGATCGACACAGACCTGAAATTGACCGTGTTTGGTGCGCTTGGCTTTGTGCAAGGTCAGTTAGAGAGCTTTAGGAATCCTCACGGCTCAAACAAATGAAGAGTCGACACCGGTTTGTTGATGTTCGACTCTGACGTGATCAAACATCTTTCCCCTCTCTTCAGGTATTGCCATCTTTGGTACGACTGTCGCCATCTCCCTCTGCGGAATCATCGCCTCTCGCCACTTGCACATGGACCTGCTGATCAACGTGCTGCGTTCTCCGATGTCTTTCTTTGAGTGCACGCCCAGCGGCAACCTACTCAACCGCTTTGCCAAAGAGATCGACGCCATCGACTGCATGGTCCCCGACGGCTTGAAGATGATGCTGAGCTACGTCTTCAAACTCATGGAGGTCTGCATCATTGTGCTGATCGCGATGCCATTTGCAGCCGTGATCATCCTGCCACTCGCTTTCCTTTACGCCTTTGTCCAGGTACATTTTCCCCCCAACATTTCAACTCACCACAAATTATTTTTGAGAGTTTTATGTTCAAGGCGGCTCAGCAAGAGCTGGGTTCCATTACAGTGTGTTACTGGAAGGCTCCAAAACCAACCCTGCTGATTTTGCCATTCACTTGTGTTTTGTTCCCCCACGTGCTGACATAGATGTTACACACATTCACTATGAATTATGGGAAAGCCCTCAGTACTCCCTCTTGTTTTCACTCATTAAACTTGTGTTTTACTTTTCCACTGTGGGCTACAGAGCTTCTACGTCGCCACATCCTGTCAGCTGCGGAGGCTGGAAGCTGTGAGCCGCTCGCCCATCTACACCCACTTCAACGAGACGGTGCAGGGCGCCAGCGTGATCCGGGCCTTTGGCGAGCAGTCCAGGTTCATTCTGCAGGCTAATAAGAGGGTCGACTTCAATCAGACCGCCTACTTCCCTAGATTTGTGGCCACCCGGTGAGATTATGTGATGATTATAATGTGCATTCATTTCATTTATGCATCGCTCAGTTACAGTTCATGAGGGTTAGTGTTGATTCAAAGCAGCAACAGTTGCTGCGATTGCTTTATGTTACATGGTTACACAAAATGACTTCTGGCTTTAGCAATAAGGACACATTTTGGTAGTTGACTGCCCACAGCTGAGCTAAATCAATATTACATCCACAGGTGGCTGGCAGTCAATCTGGAGTTTGTCGGTAATGGTGTGGTCTTAGCTGCTGCCATTCTCTCTGTGATGGGAAAAGGCACCCTGAGCCCAGGCATAGTTGGTTTGGCTGTGTCACACTCCCTCCAGGTAAGAAGCTCTGCCAACAGACACGCTAACACACATTCTCACACAGCAGTTCTGGAGGTTTCCCAATACCCGACGTATTAACGTCAAAGACAGACAACTTCACACACACAGCATTGTGGGACTGCAATTGGAGGTTAAACTGGAGAAAGTGGAATATAAATGCATTGCTTTGCTCAATCAGCAAATGCATTTTTCAGCACAGGAAAGAATAAGATTTAAAGTAAACCTCAGTGTGTTGGATATTTTGCAGGTGACTGGAATCCTGAGTTGGATTGTGAGGGCCTGGACTGATGTGGAAAACAACATTGTGTCTGTGGAGAGGGTCAACGAGTATGCTGATACTGCTAAAGAGGTTAGTGTTCCCTCCACACCCACATAAACAAATCACAGCTCCAAACACTAAATCCAACACTGTACAACAACAAAGGCTTTTTTTCTTCTCTACTCACCCTTTCTTATTGTCTCATTCAGGCGAGTTGGAGTATTGAAGGCAGCTCCTTGCCCCTGGCCTGGCCCCAGAGAGGCACTATTGAGTTCCAGGACTACGGGCTGCAGTACCGTAAAGGACTTGAGTTGGCTCTGAAGGGCATCACCTTACAAATTCACGAAAGAGAGAGGGTGAGTCATCTTGTGGGATAAAAATATTTGTACCCGTCTTAAGCCTGGATGGTTTAAATTGCTTGAATTATGTTATACATACATTCTGACTAAAAACCTGTTTTTCAGGTTGGAATTGTGGGTCGGACAGGAGCGGGGAAGTCCTCTCTTGCCCTGGGAATCTTCAGGATCTTGGAGGCAGCAAAGGGAAAGATCTTTATAGATGGAGTCAACATCGCCGACATCGGACTCCATGACCTCAGATCACGCATTACTATCATTCCTCAGGTGCGACAGTAGTAATAACAGAATCTGAGCCTTGGCTTTCATCATATAAACTGTTTGCAATAGCTGCAATCCGTATCCAATGGAGAATAAGACATTCTAAATTATAATAATTGTGTTACCAGTCTGGACCGTGTGTTTCGATGAATAACATCTGCTGTCCTCTCTCCCAGGACCCTGTGCTGTTCTCAGGCTCCCTCCGAATGAACCTCGACCCATTTGACATCTACACAGATGAGGAGGTGTGGAGGTCACTGGAGCTCTCTCACCTCAAAAACTTTATCTCTAATCTGCCTGACAAACTCAACCATGAATGCTCAGAGGGAGGAGAAAACCTCAGGTATACAGATACGACTCATTGTACTGTATATAAACCACTACCCATTGTCCCCATTGTCAGTAAACCAACTTTATTACAGAGATATCCGCACAAAGTTTCATGATACAGGACAGAATCTGATATGTGATTCGATCCCTCTCCTTTGTCTGTGTAGTCTGGGTCAGCGTCAGCTGGTGTGTCTGGCCAGGGCCTTGCTGAGAAAAACCAAGATCCTGGTTTTGGACGAGGCGACAGCTGCGGTGGACCTGGAGACAGACACGCTCATCCAGTCCACAATTCGCACACAGTTTGCAGACTGCACCGTCCTGACCGTTGCTCATCGCCTGAACACCATCATGGACTACACCAGGTACATTATAATCTACTAAGTGGTCGATATTTTGGGGTATTTAGTGGACTGACATAAAACTAATCAATGATTAGTTGGATTATTAATCAGTCATTTTAAGAAGTTTTCAAGTAAAATACCAAATATTTGATGGTTACAGCTTCTCCAACGTGGGGATTTGCTGCTTTAATGTTTTTCATATCACTGTAACTTAAATACCTTTGGACTATTTTTACTGTTGGTCAGACAAAATAAGCAATGTACGGCATTACTTTGGACTCTGGGAACCTGTAATGGGCACATGTCATTATATGACAGTTTATAAACAAAATAATGAATGAAAGTTAAGTTAAATTAAGACATTCATTCTTAATTGCAGCCCTACAACCCACATTAACCGTATACTAATCACAGTTATAGGCCTAGACAACCAAAAATCCACAGCTTTACTACACATATAAATGTTAGATCAGGTGTATAAAAATAAATGCTATAACTAAAAGCCATCTTCCTCCTTTTTTGCCGCTTCACAGAGTGATCGTCATGGACAGAGGCCAAATTTCAGAGATGGACTCTCCAGCCAACCTGATCGCACAGCGGGGACAGTTCTACCGAATGTGCCGGGAAGCTGGGCTGGTCTAAGTCTTCAATGGGCTTCGTACTACGGAGCCGGTGTCCAGGTGTACAGACGTGGCATCTTATTTGTGTGGCTCTGCAAGCACACGTAAAATCGTGCCATTCCATCCAAGCTTTGTGGCAGCTCGAAGCTCCTCTCCATGAGGGCATTGTCAATGAATCTCAAGAGCAGCTGCTGACGCAGTCCTTATATGTTGGTTTTTAACACACAGACATGCTGTCCAAAAGACATTATTAACCTCCGATGATGAACATTCAGAAGAAAGCTACAGTGGATTGTTGAGAGTCTCCAAGCTTTAAATATTGTACATAGAGTAGTGGAGTCAGTTCATTCAATGTAGAGATTAAACCCAGAGCTACAAACTAAGACTATATCAAATCTTAAGGATTTATATTCTCTTTTTGAATGGGAGCTATAGTATTTTTGTAGTTTTGTAAGTGTTATAAAGCACGTGATATATTTTCTGATGTTGTCTCAGGCTTAAACGATGTTTACTCGTTTGTTTGTTTTTTAGCCTTGTATACCAAGAAAGAGGCAATTTTGTAATTGTAAACTGATAGAAGGTTATTTCGTCTTCTTGCCCCAGAAACTGGGACAGGAAATACTCTGACACACTAACCTTCAAAAGGTTCACCATGGCAAACGCAGAGGAAGCGAGCTTTTAACTGCCTTCAAAATCTGAGCTGGAAGCAGCCAATGTGGAGTTTTTATATGTCAGGGAAAAGAGGAAAACATTGAAGTGAGCCAAGACATAAGCAATCTACCAACTATGTTGTGGCTGTTGTTTATTTCTGTCAAAGTCAACACATAAAAAGAGTCAATAGAGACCTTGCTGGTCGGATTCAACCTGACGCCGGTAGTGAAAACCACCATGAATGAAGAGAATGCCTCTTCAAAACAATGGTGATGGATCTCTGTGTGATTGTCACTCTGCCTCCACCACACAACTCCGGCCATATGCAGAGAAGTATTGTGCTTATGGTGCTGACATGACAGACTGTAAATAGTCCACGTTGACCGTTAGTCTCGATTCAAAGAAAGAACCCTATGAACTTTTTAAAGAGGCATTCACTGTTTTTGTCTTACTGGTTTAGACAATATATTGTAAGAGGAATCCTATTTATGTCATATGACAAAATGTATTAAGTGTCCTTAAGATTTTGGATTATATTATATTTATACTTTTTATAACAAGTTTGTTCATTTTTTTCACTTTTACTGTTAATATACTGTCTCGTTCCATAAATCATGCTGAATAATAAAATGTTATTTGAGTCTACAATGTCTTCATGCTTGAATTCATGTCCCTGCAAATGAGTGTTTGGGGAAAATATCAATAAACGGGGGACGTAAATCTTTTTTTACAATCTTATTACACTGATGAGGAGCACGCATGGCAGATTGGATGTAATGTTTGGGGGTCTCATTGAGTTGAAGTTACACATCCCCGTCACTAGATGGCAGAAGTGTATGTTGTGAACAGTGGCAGACAAGACGGTTGTTTACACTTGTTGCAATGGCGACCATCACTGAACTGAAGTGTGGTAAGCGCTCACTATCATTTGTCTAACGTTACTTATTATATCCTTAAAATCAAACTGGAATAGATACACGACACGTGATTTTGCTGCGCGTGCTAGTCAAATTGTTGTTAACACCGGTAAGCTAACGTTAGCTCGTTTGTATCAGTCTCCATTCAAAAACCCAACAGCGGTGATAGCTAAGCGAGCAGTTTGTCCGCAGTTTGACACCATAAAGTGACCCAATGTTAAATCTACTAGTATGTAAATACAACCTATGTGCCACGCAAGTCTTGTTTTTTATGGATTTTACACACAAGCTCGCCAACTTCTAACACGTAACGTTAACCATGTTTACGGTACGTTTGTCCTGGCAGAGGACGTTCGTAGGAACACATGATAAAGTAATCCCGTAATGTCTTAGCCGTGAGGGACACGCTGGAGTCCCGTGGTGTGCTGGGCCAGCTGAAGGCTCGTATCCGGGCAGAGGTGTTCAGCGCCCTGGATGACCAGCGTGAAGCTCGTCCGCCGCTGTGCCACGAAAACCTGCTCATCAACGAGCTCATCCGGGAGTACCTGGAGTTCAACCAGTACAGACACACCGCATCCGTGCTGACAGCAGGTGGGTGGAGAAGATTAAAGTTGCAGCACAACTAGTGTCTTCTTTACAAACGGTGGGGGAACAGTAGAGGAAGGCTTTATGCAAAAGCAGCAGATTAAAGTCTCTTATTTAGATTGTTTAACTTGAAACATAATCAGTGACTATTGTAGAGCAAAGTGCACAACTTCTAAACTCAGCTGTGTTTGTTTTCTCAGAATCAGGTCAACCTGATGTTCCTTTGGACAGACAGTTCTTGGCGAATGAGCTGAAAGTCACAGAGGATGCAAGCTCCAAGTCTGTGTAAGTGCTGAACCGTCTGCTGTCCAACAAGCACTTTCTGGTGCAATTATGTTATAACCAACATGTTCCAATTTGAAATTCCTCGAGCGCTTCCATAATTTCAGTATGTCACTGCTTTGGAAAGCTTAGAATATTTGCAGTCTGGCTTATGTCGCTTATATGTTTCTTTTCACTTCTCTCTGTCTGCCATCAGGGAAAACTGAAAAATACATAATTGTAATAATTACTGGTAAGTCTTTTGGATAGAGAGTGTACCAATGTAACCAAAATGACCTGGGTTTTATGGCCCCGGGGTCAACCCATTTTCTCTCACTCTGCCTTTGCTAAAAAATAAAAAATGTTTACTACAAGTTACATTTCTTTACATTTACTTTTCCAGACCTCTCCTCTACGGCTTGATGTGCCACTTCGTGAACAGCAGTGATACTGGTGGAAAGGTGTTTCTGCGGGGGGCCTCTCTGCCTGCTGCTGCTACTGCCAGCAACACTGGACCTGGACCTGAGGCCTAAAAGGAGGGACTAAAAAGAAGCCTTTACAGACTCTTTAAGTGACCGAATCTTCTTGTTCATAGTGTTTCACTGTATTTCCACCTGAGTGTATTCTACAGGCATTACAGCGTGGACTATAGGAATTCTGCTGATACAAATGCTGAAATTCTTTGTGTTGATTCGTGCCAATGATCCCAGATGGCCTTTTTTGTTTGGCTTTGAATATCTGGTCATGGTGGTACTGCTTGCATTAATCCACGTTTCTCACTTTCTTAATAGTTCAAGCTAAAAAGTTGAGATAGCGTTCCTTGATGTCTTCTCTATTTTAATTCACAAATGTTTTATACTTTCATATTGTCTTTCTGTTGTCTAAAATTAAATGTTTTATATGTATTTGCTTCGTTGAATCAAAACATTTGTGTGAGTGCTATTTAATTGGCTACCACATGGTGGCAGCCTCTCCTTAAACAAGGATGAAGACTGCTGTTGCTGAAGCCTCATAGCCTCTATCTATGTGGCATTGTGCATAAAGACGAGTACTCTAACATTAATATGGTGGTTAGAGGGATTTTACTACATAATGTTAGTTCAACATTATGAAGATATGTAATTAACTCTTTATTTTAAACTTTTGTAAAGTGTATCGCTTGTAATCACAACTGTATTTGCAGGTACAGTTGGTACTTTTGAGCATTAGCTTTCTGCAGTGCAGTTCATCACAGCACAGTTTAAATGGAGGTTTCTAAATTCACACTAAGCTACTTTCCTGTTATTGTCTTCACATTGTGGCACTCATTGTGTCGGTCTGTGCAGCCAAACCCACGTTGCCCCAGCTCCAGTACTACTCCTCCAAAATATGCTCCAAATATGTTTTATATAGCTACGCTCCTGCTCGTTCACCTCTTTTGCTGTGTCTGCAGCTTATAGTGAGTGGGACAGTGAAGTCGTCATGGCCTCCTTTCAGCCACTCATAAAATATAAATCAACAAAAGTACGTATACAATAAAGGAACAAGACGTACAAAGAACAACCACCGTAATGTGGCCCGTGCTGGACACACAAACATCTCCCGCAACAAGCCAATACTCTTTGCATCTCACTTCCTCTCTCGCCATTTATGGGAACTTGATGCTCTTATCTCACACGACTTAAAGCCCTGAGTTTCTGGAACTGATTATCTGCGGAGGCCAGCCGTCTATTTCCCAGCCTCATTACTGAAGCTGGGCACTTAGTTGAATATAATCCATGTCTAAATTATTTTTAGGTTTTGGAAGTCAACTTTTCCTGTCTCCTCGACCATATCTGCGTCTCACAGTCTTGATTGTAGAGGCTTTGATAGATGAGATCACATAGCTCTCAAATAAGCTCATTGACAGAATCAGGTCATAATGTCCCGCACACTGTGTATTTTACTGAATTTACCCGTGCCTCTGATAAGTGTGAGTTGCTCGCTGTAATGACGAAATGTAACCATCAGCGAAGCTTTTTGCAACAAGATGTAATGCGCACTTAACTTTATACAGTGTCCTAGTTTATTGCTTCTTAGTCCAATTAGAAACCATGTGTTGTTGAGTGCATGTGCAGTCACAGCGAGCCTCATCTGGGACATTTGATTTCACATTGCTCCCTTGGAGCAAACATTTATTTGCCCTTAAAGGCTTGTTGCCCTGAGGCGCCTAGTTTATTGGCACCGCATATCAGCGTTCCCTTGAAAATGGCTATATAAGCGGAGGAAGTTGAACAATGGCACATGATTATTCAATTGGCAGGTTGCCCTATAATAGGTAGCATTTCTGCTGCACTGTATAAATTAGTGGTGTGTAAAAGAGACAGCTGTATAAATACTACTGAATGCAGCGGTCTTTTGACTGCAGCAGAGTGAACCGATGTTTGCCCCTGTGCTCAAATTAGAAAGCAACTGCATTCCACGAGGGTCAAACATATCCATAAACATATTTTCTCTCCAATAGATGGCCATCTATGGACATGAAGGTGAAGAAAAAACATTAAACGTACTGTATGTAAGAGATCTCTGCAAGTCCACGTTGCTTTTATTGCTTATTTATTCTATCACATTGTGTTGAAGAACAGTCCACATATACGCTGTCAACTGTTGCCATTGTGGCTGGTTTAGCTGTGAGTGGTGAACCGCATTAATGGGAGTCATGGAACTTCAGTCATTTGTTGCATAAGTTTACTTGCAATCGTGCACAACAGATAAAATCAATATTTCATTTAGATTTAGTCTAATGAGTCTAATTTTGATTCACTGACTACTGAGTTAACCACTCTTCGCCCAGTCTTTTTATCCATGTCCTCTCCCACCCACTTTTCATAGGCTTACACATTGCTCTGAGGGATTGTTTAGAGACTATTCTTTGTCTCAGACAACTAGGGGAAGAGAAATGTACTGGCCGAAGTTTAGGACGGACTCATTTTGTCAGCACACAGTGCCCCCATACTTTCACATGAACCCTTCCTTGCATGGATCCCCGTACATCACATTAAAGAGAAATTTAGAAGTGATCTTTGTAATGATCCTACAATGTACCTGTGGGGATTAGAGAGACAAGCGTTTCATACCACAACCGGAGAAATCTACACTAGTCTTCCCCTTAGACGGAGAGAATGTTGCCTTAATGTACGATATTGATAAGCCATAAACCATTTGTGTGTCACAGGTAAAGAAACAACTTTGTTTGTTTGAACAATGCAGTTGCTGCTGGACCATATTTAGTCACTGGGGCTCGGGGTGCTTGCCTGTGCTAGACTTTGAAAGTAACACAGAAAGCTGCCGAGATTCCACACAGACCCCACTGTCCTTATATGGCACAGACTGCAACCTCTCTGTTCAGTGTATCTGCTGCTTTGTCTCCTCCTCGGCTCGTTCTTCAGCCCTCCCTCTGCCTTGCCTCTCAGCCTGTCTCTCTCTGAGTTTTTTAACTCTTGTTTCTCCTTCGTTAACGCCACCCCACCTCCTTGATGTTGGCCAGAGGGAGTCGGAGTTCCTCCATGTTGCTTCTTTGGTCTGTCACTAGGTTTCACACACACACACATGCATACACACACACACCTACACACATACACACACCACTAGCACAGTACCGTGTGTCTGGCATAAAACAGGCCCTAGGCTATCAACCAGCAGCTTGATTTATTGGAGCAAATAGATCGGTGTCCTTATATAGGAAGTTCCATTGGAAAGAAGCTGGAAACAGGAGGGATGCGACGGGAGAGGGAAGGAGGGAGGTCGAGCGGTTTGTGATAGTGGAATGCATTGTGCGTAATGATAGAAGACATGCGTGGGCTGTACACACACATTCATCTGGTAAATTATGAGTTATTTTACGGAGGGGGACCTCTCTGGAGTGGTTACAGCAAAGGGGGATTCCTGTGCTGGGGACAGCTTGCCTTATGAGGAGTGGGAACAGATTGCACAATCTATAAACCCTACAGGGAGCTTGCAGCCACTCCGTTTTAGTTGTTGTGTCTCCATCACATTGTTGTGATGCCTTTTAGTTATTTTTTTTTAACCCATTACTTCACCTGAGATGTTATACTTTCCTGAGCACAGCAAAAGACTGTGCTAAAACGCAATATTGATGTTTTGATGGGGTTTACAAAACTTTCATGTGGAATCTATGAGGAAAAAAAAATACTCATTAGACCTTTTTCACACAAGAAACGTTAACATGTCACAGTAGCACAGGTGCAATTAGCGACAGTAACGATGACTGAACTCCACAGTGCATCCATCGTTAATGTAATTAGTAACACCTGTGCTTCTCCTACTATGAAACTGTTACTATTACAAGTTACAAGTATACATTCAAAATGTTAACAGAGCTGAAGTACAAAGGTGTTACCAGCTAAATGTACGTAAGTACAAAAAGTACCCATTAAGCAGCACGCTGAACCTAGCTGTGATATATTATCACATGTTCTATTAACTGATGATTATTACTGATGCATTCTCATGTAAGCAGCATTCTAAACTAATTTAATCACAATAATCCGTCATTTATGACACACTTTGCGAATCTAATATTAATCTGGAAAGAAGTAGCTCGTTAAATAAATGTAGTGGGAGTAAAAGATGTTAAATAAAGTGCAACTATACCTTACATGTAAACACACAGACAAACATGATGTCCTTATGGAAGTGCCACTCCATTAAAAGCAGTGAGAAGGAAGCATTTACATCGTTTCCCGTTCAATTATGTTTACTTTTTTTTTTTGGTTGTCAACATTTTATCAGCAGGACTCTACTCCATTCAACACTTCTTCATTCACATCCTTCCTGCCGGGGTCCGCAGTGCGCATGTCCTCTGCCTCCTCCTGCCCCGCTAGTGGATGCTGTCTGCCGCTGGACGATGCTGGAGGGAGGAGGTTCAGCTCGTGCAGCTCCACCCTCGCGCAACTGTGCGCAGTTTAAATGGTAAGGCTCTGAATTTGACGGGTGTCATTTGGACTGTTCGCTTTTTGGAGTACCTCGTCAACGCCTGCCGCTCCAGACGCTAACTTTCCAAACCCAAAGCTCCCCTGAACACACATTTCTTCTCGTTATGTGAGTATATACGTTTCTGTAGAGTGTCGTTTTACAGGTGGTGATGCTGCAGTGCACTTGTCCAACCGCACCCCTCTACACCTTGCTAACTTAAACTGCCTTTGAAGAAGAGGAATTCAAGTTTTTTATTTTTTTTTAATGTGTTTTAAAATGATTTAAACATTGAACATGGTGCAAAGATAATTTAATAGGAATTTGACGTAGAGGTATAAAATATGTTTTAGAACAGTATCAGCTTTAGCTTATTAGCTTACATTTTTGACAGCTTGTCTATGTTTGCGATTTGCATCACTTCTTTGAAGTTACTAACTGAATAAAATGAGACCATTTGGGTCCCAAGCTGGTGCTCAGGTCTACAGTACATTATGCATTTACTTTAGTAACACTTTTAATTCATACAGAGCAACATTTGTGTATTTAATCAAGTATATAAGATAACTGGTTGTGAACACTCTCAAAAGGTCATGCTGCATTCACTGCACCACGCTGCAGTTTATAGTAAGGAAGGAAGGGGAAGTTATGTTTGAATATCTCAGTAAAGAAATGGGTACGACTCTAACCATGGAGTTTCCTGTTTTCCAAATATGGTTGTATAAAGCTGCCTGTCTGTCAAACAGCTGAAACTGTTGTGGCTGAAGATGCAGACATTGTAGTGAGAACTGACAGTTTTCACACGTCACCATTGAAACCTATCAGTGGTGGTTTGCACGGAGTGTATTTAACATTTCTTAAAAATCTGGTTTCATTTTATTCTCAATTCTCTTTATATAGTTGTGTACATTAATGGCAGTGATGTCCAGATTCCCCTCCCTTTGTCAGTCTACATGTGTAATGTTCATCAGCTCAAAAAGACCTCCCCCTGTTTTAACTTCATTACACTGACGAGGGCGTTCACTCCCCAGACAGCAGACTTCCAGGATTGCTCTCCAGAACATGATAAACTGGTTCAGACACAGATGCCCACATTGTGAAAATGCCAAGACAAGGAATGTTTGTGCTGTACGCTTCAACTAATTCTTTTTTAACATCAAGGCATCTCTGAAAAAGAAGGAAGTTGTGTGTTGAGAGTTTGTTTGGCTGCCATATTTGTATTTAAATGGACAGTTTTGCAGTCCCTGGTATATATCTGAGGACCTTTTCTCTAATGGGACAAACCAAGTCATGTCGTCATTTGTCTATTTTAGTCTTCATGAGTTAATTATTTTCATGCTGTAATCCTAACCATCATGAATGCATTATTAAGAAGATGATAACAGGGAGAATGTTTGTGGAACAGCCAAGAGAGGAAATGAGTAAAGTCCTTCACAGGCCCCGCTGGTCAACCTCGTTCACACACAAATAGAAATAGGTCACTTAGTCTCCTGGGTGACATCTCCACTTGTTTATTATCATTTTAAATAAATATTCTAAAATAAAGTCATTGTTTTTGGACACATAGATTTGTATCATGTTCTACTTCTCTGTGTTTGAGGGATTAGTTTGTCTTAACAGAAGAGTGAAACTGCTTTGCGTTGATGGTTTGCGCTGAACTAAGCAGATCAGTGGCTTTTGTGCCAAATATTGTGAGTTAAAATGGACATTTCCAGTAATTTATGGTATGACTGTGAACACCGTAGTTATAATGGAGTATTGGTAGTATAGTCTCATGGCAAATGATGCATGTGATGACATTTCAGTCTGTATCAACCTGTTATCTTGTCAACTCCACTTCAGACTGCTGTCTTCAAGATACACTGGCTGAGTACAAAGCTGTGTTGACACAACAGAGAGCGCGAGAGAGAGAGAGGAGGCTTTACAAACGCAGTAAGCCACAGTGGTGAGGAAAGTTAAAGGGGTGAAGGAGGAAGGCTTTGATTGGCTGCACATACTCATCGGGTGGAGAGACAGGAAAAGTCTGTTTACTTTTATCTGCAGAAAAAGCTAATCATCAAAGCATCAGCTGGTCGTTTCCTCAGAACCATGCTCAGCTCACTGGACTTATCCGCCAGCGCTGCATTTTTTCGACAAATAGGAAGTCCGTCTGTGTCTCCAGTTAATATTCATGCAATACATTTCAGTAGTTTCTGGGTGGTTTGGTTTTGGGTACATTTATAGGCTTTCTCAGGAGGCTCGGCAGCTTTTTTACATAGTTCCCACTCAATTAAAGTGTATGCCAGTCGCTTAGGGATGGAGAGGGTGAAGTAACAGCCTGTGGACATGAGTGACTCATTGTCTGTAATCCAGAAACCATTCAGCTTTCTCCTCAGTAGTTCAAACGTAGTATTAGTCTCACTGAACCAACTTTGTTTGGTTGCACATTCAGACGAATGGTGCAGAATATGCTGATATATTTAAAATAGCTACCATGCTGTCTTTTTTACTTCAATAGAGTTTGGTTGATGTGCAATTCCTACACCGTTGCATTTTACCGTACTTCCCACTACAGGTACTTCTCCCAGACACTTGTTCATAGTTTAGACGCTGCCTGTCGCTAGGGACCCATAAACATGATTGTTAAAGTCCCGTCCCCCCTCATGTGCTCTGCCTCGCTGTTATCATTTTGAAGTAAACGACGTGGCCAGCAAGAGACATACTATTCCCTATATGGGCTTTGTTTGGGAGTTCACTTGCCTTGCTGTTTAGGTCCGCAGAAAAAGAGTCCTGCTCCAGAGAAGGGGCCCATATATGGTCATCACAGCACGAGACTGAAGCCTCCTAGCAGAGAGACAGGGGGAGAGAGAGAGAGATGGAGGGGGATAGACATGGAAAGCATGGATGTTGTCAATTAAGCACTGACTTCATGATTGAGTATGAGTAAATACCAGTGAGCATTAATGGTTTCGGGTTATTTCAGATAAGTCTGTTGTTTCTTTGGAGAATGTTTTGTTACTGACTTAATTAAAATCTAAATTAGGGAAGGGGAATTGTTTGTGCATCTCCCTAGTGGCGTATGTGAATGTGTTGGGTTGTATGGGGGTGGAGGTCTGTGAGAATGACTGCACTCTGGAACTCCCCGATGGATGAGAAATTTTAACTCCTTCAGTCACGATCACAGGCAGGAGGGAACTTTAGCATCATGTCTCCGATAACAGTTGAATGTTAGCCTCATTTTTATGCCCGCTCATCTTTTTTGAATTCCTTCCTTCCTGCCTTGCTTGCTTTGTTCCCTCTTGCGTCTATTACATTACAGTCATTTAGCTGACGCTTTTATCCAAAGTGACTTACAATTCAGATGCTATCATACCGTAGGCACAGCTACGGGAGCAATTTTGGGGTTAAGTGTCTTGCTCAAGGATACATCGACATGCAACCAGTGGCACCGGAGCCGGGGTTTGAACTGCCAACCCTCTGATTGAAAGACGGCCCTGCTCTCCACACAGACACAGTCGCCCTAATTCTTCTTATGTTAGTTCCATCCTCACTTACTTTCCACCTCCCTCCCTTTCTAACGTCCAATTCATTTTCAAACATTTTTTCTCCAACAGTTGGCCCTCGACCACAAGGCAAAATGTCTAAGAAGGCCCCAACCGAGGACGAGAAGTTCCTCTTTGTTGACAAAGACTTCCTGAACAGCCCCATGGCTCAGGCGGACTGGTCGGCCAAGAAGCTGGTGTGGATCCCATCGGAGAAGCACGGCTTCGAGGCGGCCAGTATCAAGGAGGAGCATGGCGACGAGGTTCTGGTGGAGCTGGCTGACAACAACAAGAAGGCGACAGTCAACAAGGATGACATCCAGAAGATGAACCCGCCCAAATTCAGCAAGGTGGAGGACATGGCTGAGCTCACCTGCCTGAACGAAGCCTCCGTGTTGCACAACATCCGCGAGAGGTACTTCTCTGGCCTTATATATGTAAGTATACAGCGAAAACATGTAAATGCTCCCACAATCATTCACTCACACCCTAACGCTGTGCAACTACACACAGATGTTTGTATCTATATATTTATGAGCATTTATATTGACTTCATTGATTCCCTAATCCTAATTTCAACCTCATCTTCTAATGTTAACTCTAATATAAAGATACATTTTTATGCAAATACTGATCCTAAACAAGCTTTGTGGCGCAGCCATTTTTTGTGGATTTGTACAGTAATTCAATCTTTATCATTGCCTTCTCTCCCTGACTTGTTTAAATCCTCCACCAACACTCACACACGCTCATCTTCCTCGTGGTCTTTTTCTCTCAGACGTACTCCGGCCTGTTCTGTGTGGTGGTGAACCCCTATAAAATGCTGCCCATTTACTCAGAGAAGATCATTGACATGTACAAAGGGAAGAAACGACATGAAGTCCCCCCTCATATCTACTCCATCGCTGATAATGCCTACAGGAACATGATGCAAGGTAGGGTGTTTCCACCGCTTCCCTCTCTTTGTTATGTCTACCTCACTCATTTCCCTCTGATGGAGCAGCAATATCATTTCTTTTGTAGAATTTTACGGTTGTCCAAGTGTTTGTGATGTAAGGTTTCTACCACATTGCACAGACACACAAACAACATAAACTAGAAACATGTCTTTCAGAGTTTTGTGTTTTCATCTTTGTTTTCTGTATAAGCATGGATGTATAAAGAGAGCTGGAGACAGCGTTGAAGGCAGTGCCCCGTTCATTCCTATAAAAGCTGCTTAGTTGTGCATGAATCAAAAAAAAAAAGGCGACTTCTGAGTATAAAATTACCCGAATCTTTCGGCTTTCTTCCTTATTATGAGGTCCAGAGAGCAAGAGTGCTAGCGTTACCTTTACCTCTCCTCCCAGCCCTCGGTCCAGCCTTTTCTCAGGTTCATTCACATCAACGGAGGAGTGAAAATAATAACAATTAGTGCATTTTACAACTTTTAGGACCTAATGATTTAAATAAGGGTTACTTGAGTGTTCATACTGGGAAGTTGATTCACCTCAAAAAAACAGAAGTCTCTTCTCAACATAAGTCTATGGGAAAAAGTCTTTTTGGGCCCCATGGCATCATGGGACAGACCCGGAAATTGTAATCCCACCGTTTGGCCACAATGTAAAATTTGTTTCACAGCCCAACCCTCTTCTTGTGGGCTTGGTCCAGAGTTATTTTCTGCCCAGCTTATCCGGTGATATCAGCTTCCAAAAACTCTCACACACAACCAGTTTGCAGTTGCAGCATGCTTTCAGCCTCACATTTTTTCAGGTGATTTCTGTCAGATTGAAGTGTTTGCCGCTATATCTTTAAAAAGCTCTGTGTGGGTGAGCTGTGGTATCAGCTGCAAAAAGTCTCGCTTCTGTCTGAGTGATGACAGCTGGCAGCGTTTAGCTCTGTGACGATGACAAAGCTGTTAGTGAAAACCACAAACAGACCAACACTGTCAGGCTGATAGCAGAGCGGTTTTTATTATTATGCAGTTCAAAATGAACCTTGTTACTCCACCTGCAAGTTCACTTCAATGTATGTTGTAAGAGTGTGAAAAAAATAGTATTTGATGGCCTATTTGAGAGTCAGTGTCTTGCAGACGTGACGATAGTGGCCTTGGCCGAGTCGTGCTTACAGTAAATGGCTCCTGGATGAGCCTGCAGCGGTTTAGAGCAGCTGGTTTCCCACAGAAGCTGTTTCTTGTGCTTCCAGGGGGTCATGCCCACTGGACTTCATGTTGATGTCCTCTCAGAGGAGTTGACATCTGGATTGGGAGATGGGTGGAGGGCTGTAAAACATTTCCTGTTTCAGCCGCATCCCTGTCCTCATTCAAATATGCTAACTGTATTTATTTTTTGTGCAAGAAATGAGAGTTTAAAATTCCCATTAAATGGGTTTTAGATTGTACTTTTCTGCATTGGTTTGATGAGTTTCCCAATGAAACAGGATGTTTGGACGGGACTTACACTAAAGTTAGGAAGTAATTGTTTAGAGAGCTCCAAAGAAGGTGGGATTATCCCAAATCTTCTACAGCCACACTATTTAATCTCTCTGGCTGCAAAGAGAGATTCAGGATGATATGGAGGATTTGACCCAAAACAAGCATAACAGTACAGTATCAATATACTTCATGTTTTAGATAGCTCAGTTTCCATTTAACTGTTCCTTCATGTGAATGTACATTCCCGGTTTGAGAAAAATACACAAGTATGCACTCTATATCGATCATTGATCCAAAACATTGGAATATGTTGTTGTTACCTGCTGCACTGGTGTTAAGCATTTAGCTACAACACACACAAGCTAAGTAAGTGCATTCAGACATTGTATGAAGACTAACTTTTGAGCTTCAAGTTCCATCTCTTAGGTGGTCTCTTTAAGTTTGTGTCTCTGTATTTTAAGGGTATTGATACCTTAACTGGTGCTGAAATTACATGTGAGTCTGGAGGCTCCTAGAAATGATTGATCATCTGAAAAGAAGTGAGAAGAAATACAGCTGGAACAATATCCTGCCCTAATCTGTGGATAGACATACTGTAACATCAGATTCAATGTTTGCCTGATTCTTTCAGCATTGTCATTATTAGTCTCCTAAATCGGTTTTGAAAATGTGGATTTGTGATTTCTCTTACTTTGAGAGCAACTGACACCAATACGTGTACATTGGAGGATTTCAAATTGTCCCGGCCGGTACACAGGAAATGTGTGTATGTAGCTAGTGTGTGTAAACACGGTGTCGCCAGTAAACAAGAAGGGGGAGGATTGATTGGTGTTTGTGTGGGTGTTTGGATTACACTTCTTCAGCTCATCCCTTTTTTGAAGATCCCATACAGCTGAAACTTGTGAGTTACAAATTTTCACGTGTGAGTTACCACCCAGAACACGGTGTTAACATGAAAAAGAGAGTTTTGATTTGCTGCATTTATTTCAGTCTAAACACGTCAGCTTGGGCTCATGATGTATGAAATGATAATTGATGTTCAAGATTGTGGACCGCCCGTTCAGTTTTAGAACTTAAAACATGCCTTTGAACTGATTTTTATGACAAAGTACTAAGACAATGAAGTCAGCAGCAAAAGCAACAACAGCATCGTTAGTTAATACATTTGAAAGAAAAGATTAAGGCAGACTATAAAAGGGAGGTAATAAACACACAATTTATCAAACATGACTTTTAAAATGTGAGAATATGCCTGAGATGTTTGACAAGTTGTTTCAGTTGAAAATCACTTCTTGTTTTTAATCCAGGCAGAGTAAAATAGACCATAAAGTAGGGTATGCTTTAGGGTGTGGCTACTGTGAATGACAGGTCGCTACCAGTCTGAGAGTTGTCCGTGTTCTTCGTCTTACAGCTTTAACCCTTTCATTGTGTGTTTTTACTTCTTCAAAGTTAATTGTAACCATTTAAGTCGGCTAAAAATGTCTTATTCAGCGTTCGGTTGTACTTGTACTTAACTTTCTCGTGTCACTTCTGGTTTAAAAAAAACAAAATGCAGACGGCCAAAATGCCGAACTCGAGGCTTCAAAACGGTAGCCGGTAGTCAAATCAATGGGAGACGTCAGGGTGGCTACGTCCTCTTCTTATATACAGTCTATGGTACAGTCCCACACATTATGAAGAACGTACATCCAAGAAAGAACCATAAAGCTTCAGGATGGTCTCAGTATAAATTATTTCAATACGCCTTTGCACAAAAGAGTCCTCGACTACCAAAAGGTTAAGACTAAATCTACACATCTATGAACCCTTTTGAGCCTTTGTTGTGTAACACTGTGGCTGGCAGAGAGTTGTTATTGTTGATGCATTAGTGGGATTTCCCATGAAGTAGTGACTGATGATGCAGGATGTCGACACTGAGAGTTATAGTATGAGCAGTTCACATGTTAGAGTGGAAGTGGTGCATAACAACAGCAAATCCAGATAACTCGCCTAAGCTTTGAGACATTCTTCCTGCAATCTTGGCCGAGATCCCATTCTTCCCAAATCGTGCCTCAGTCTTTGATGTCCAGGAGAAAAAAATTGGAAAATTCCCGCATAGAGTTTTCTGTCCACTCAAACGTTTCACTGCATCAGGTGACTGATGTGCCTTTCTTTGTGTTTGCCAGACAGGTGGAGAGACATCGACACTCCCCTGTATTCAGATTTTGGGTTTTATACTTAATCCGAACAATCAGTGTCACAAAAATATTCGTAATATTTTTGCAGTGTCTCTCCTCTCTGATTCTCTGGCGCAAGACTGAGTGTTGTTTTTGGATGTTTTACAAAAGCTCACGACTCTGGCCACCTCTCTCTCTCTCTCTCTCTCTCTCTCTCTCTCTCTCTCTCTCTCTCTCTCTCTCTCTCTCTCTCTCTCTCTCTCTCTCTCTCTCTCTCTCCCCTCTGCCTTAATTAGGAAGTGCTGCATTTTGTGTGTGTTTGTAAGGAATGGATCCAGTAGAACAGCAGCCAAAGTCAAGTTTACAGTTCAGGGCCAGCTGCACACTGTAACACAACATAATAAATTACCGTGTAAAAATGATGACGCTGCACATTAATGGTGCTCTTCAATGTTTGAGGATGAGGAGTCGTTAGCGGCGAAGCTTTCAGGTGTCACTCGCGAAGAGGTTTCATGTTGAAAACTGGGAGCAAAGTGATCTTTTCTCTCAGCGGTACTCCCTGTACTCCCCCAGGAGCACTTTGTATTGAAGGATACAGTTACAAAAAAGCCTTACATGGACTCACTGTATTCTCCCAGGAGTATTTCTGCAGCCGATGTAATGACTCATTGCTAAGCACATTCAGAATTGATTTTCATGGTTAAAAATCAAAGTATTTGTGGGAGTTGCATGTTTCTTTAGGCACAGGGGAGCCTTTTGCAAATCACTGAGCCTCCTCTAAGCTTTGAACCAAGTCCCAGCTGGTGTCTTAAATTTAACACGAGATTGATCTTTATTTCTGGAGAGAGGATTGTGGTTTCACAAGTGACCAAACATTGGGGAATAAGAAATAAAATCCATGTACTTGTATTACATAATATGAAATTGCATATTTTTACTGGTCATTGCAGATTCTTTTGGTTTACCACATGACTTGTATGCCTTTACAAGTGATCTGGACACTCACTCACCGTGTATTTGTCAATGAGTTGTCATAAAACCTGTCTAACGCTATAAACTTTCTTTGTGTCTGCAGATCGTGAGGACCAGGCCATTCTCTGCACGTAAGTAAAACATCTGTCACCTCCAAACTCACCCTCTCTCCTTAACCTTTTTCCTGGTCGTCACATCATCAATGGTAGAAGAAAGACCTGCGTGTTTATCTGTGTGTTTGTGTGGAAGAACAGTTACATAATGCTTGTGTAAACACCGAGTGGAACAAATCAGATACCTCTCTGGTCTCTCAGCAGCCAGTCTCAATCAGCAAGAAATAAGTTTGTTAGATAATGTTGCAGTAAATTGTGTTGTATTCAAATGGAGCCAAACGTAATGAGCGTGAATGCGTCCCAGAGGGCTGTGGCCTCGCTCTCTTCTCAGACCCTCGGTCAGGAAGTATGCCCTGCCTGCTGATGGGAGAACCAGATTAGCTCTCCAAATGTTTGGGCTCCATTTTGTTTGTTTATTTTTTATTTTTTCAAACCAATTGTTGAGACCTTTGACATCCATCGGACATCCAGGGATAAAGGATGTCATTTTGTGCAGCAGCAACTGCTTAATCTTTGGACTGGCCTGAACTTCACTTTAATTCATAGAAAACAACGTTACGTACTAATCGATTTGTTTTAGTGGACTAATAGACTTTAAGTTGTGTGTGTGCCCATGTTTCATGACTCAGATTTGCATCTTACAGTGTAATGTGTTTATGAGTCCACTACCGACAATCAAATTGACGGATTAGTATCGAGGAGCTGAGCAGTTTAACATCCAGATCACGGTATCTCCCGTATTAGTTGCGAGTGAACAGTTGCACCTTTGCTGCTGAGCATCCAGTTGTCCCAGTAAAGGGGATGAAAGGAAAGGGCTTTTCCCCCTCAAGGCTCTCTCTACTCCACATTTTACAAATGCCAGGATGCTGCAAATTCTTTGATCTCATCGGACCATTTCCTCAACTATCAGGCTCTCTTTGCAAGTATTTATCCCGGTCTCTGTGTGCGGGGAGGTATTTGTTTACATCTCTGGTGAACATGAAGATGTTTGATACGAAGCACTATTTAAAACAAGTCTAAAGTTATAAACTGTAAGTCCTATGATACAACAGAGCTGAAACACAAACTCTGTCTTCTCTGTGGAACGTTAGTCAGGTCCACACAGTCACTTACATATTTTAGTTTGAGCTACAGCTGGTCTCATTCTCAGCAGGCCTCTGGAGCCATATATGGGAGAAATGTTTCTGGTGCGATATGTGGAATGTCATGTATGACATGCTCCTCCTGCATGTGTGTTTACATGTGTCTCATTGCACCGTATGTTCTTCTTTGGTATTGTTTTTACAGTAATCCTTCATCTTGACCTGACCTCTTTAAAAGCATGAGGTTTATAAGTGTTTGTTAATATGTTGTCATGGGAGACTTGTGAAACTTTAAATATATGGATTTCCTGTTTTATCTTTCATTTACACAACACAAGGTTGTGCAAAGAAATGGAGTTTGTGGTCCCATGCTTTGCAGCAAATGAAGTGACACCTCGCTTGCTTTTACATGCATCTGTGTGTATTCTAGTAATTCTAGCAGTGATTGTATTCCTCAAATTCCTCCACACCAGTAGCAAGAATTTGTCATGGGAAATAGCTGGGAGCCTGCTGCTAAATCCATGTTTGAGATGTTGACATTTCATCTCAGCAGGGTCACCAGTTTCCTTGGTCAAGTATCCATTGCGCGTGTGTGACGGAATAGACATATTGGCCGTAAAGTTGCAGGATGTTGACGATGAGGGCTCCCCTTCATTTAGCTGCACTGTAGGGATTTCCTTTCCTCAGATGACTGAGGACACTGAGGACACTGAGGACACTGCTGGTGTTGTCTGCTACTGTTGTTCTCAACCTTGTGTTTAACTCTTTCAAATAAAATATTGCCTCCACAGATCCCATCACAGGATGCACACTCAACTCACTCTTTTATTTGTTCATAAAGTCTTTAAATAGTCAATATTCTACAAGAAGAAGAGCTAACATTTTCCAAAATCAAGATAAAACATAGTTACACATCTGAATATTAGCAATATGGTACTTCTGATGGAATTGTAATCCATTCAATTCTTTCAAATAATCTTATGAGTGTCAGTGAATACTGTACTGATGGTAAGCAGGACTTACAGGAAGAGACAGTTTGATGGAGCATCTGGAGGAAAAACTCCCATCAGAATTTATTCTGCATTAACAGCTCCCTACAGTAGGAGCCTGGATGTCACATGTCCTTACAAACCTGAACAGGACAGAGGAATCTATCTCAGGGCTGCCAAGCCCTAACACATGGCGCATTGCATGCCTTTTATGGAAGGATGTTTCTGTGTGTTGGACTGCTGGCTGATGGCTCTGGTATCATTCAACTTTGTCTTTCTAAGTATCCAGCATCATTGTCTGGAAACAATGTGCTCTTGCTTCTGTTTAAAAATGTTTGCGTTATAAAATGCCTCTTAAAAAGGTAGTACATCTTTAACTTTTAGGTTTCTGACTAGTCTGAGAGTATTTGTCATATAACTCTTAATAACGTAGTATATGTCATAAGGTTTTATTCCAGCTATATACACACTGATTATGTTTCCATGAAGTGTCCGGCCATTATTTCA
The DNA here is from genome assembly GCF_910591455.1 of Pholis gunnellus. NCBI lineage: Eukaryota > Metazoa > Chordata > Actinopteri > Perciformes > Pholidae > Pholis > Pholis gunnellus. Next base: position 17,522,295 of record NC_136531.1, read on the forward strand.
AGGAATGTATCGGCATTGTTTACGATACATTTATTCGCTTTCTTGCATAGAGAGTACCTACTACAAGAGCAGCCTGTTAGCTTAGCATGAAGACTAATTTAAGACTTAAGGCACATACCACCTGTGTAACATATCTATGCTTTCTGTTTTCCCCCTTGTTTTCAAATGATTTCTTTAAAGCTCGAAAATAAGAGGAAAGGGTTCATTTAGACATTTTAAAAACATGAAATGACCTCACTAGATAGGTATGGATGATGAACATGATAGTTGGTAAGAGGATCTGTGTAGTAGGCAGACTGAACAATAACATTATGCTTTGAGTCAGACATTGGACAGACATTTCCATTCAATTAAACTGGGTTATTGAACTGTGAACAGAGTACCTGTCAGTGCTGCTTATCGTCTTGCTCTTTCTGTATCTTTTAATCCCTCTCTCACTTTTTCTTCTCCAGTGGAGAGTCTGGTGCTGGCAAGACGGAGAACACCAAGAAGGTCATCCAGTATCTGGCTGTTGTGGCCTCCTCGCATAAAGGCAAGAAGGACAGCAGTGCTGTAAGTACCTGTGTGAAGAGGTCATGTTGTAATTAAAAGTTTGGATGTGTCAGCCAGTTCCCTCACTCTTCAACATATGCAGGGAACTGCCCGCTTTAATCCTTTAATATCGCCATTTCCTCCAAATAGCAACAATCAGGAACACAGTTTGCCTACGTGAGTAAAGGGGAATGCCTGGAGTGTGTTTTTGTGTGTAGTGTTTGTGTGTGTCTCTTCCTTAGGTTAGAAAAGTGCATGAAGACAGCGTCACTGAGTTACCCAAATATAATGTTTCTGTTTGTAATGATTTGTCTACACCAAGGGTCGAGATCCCAAATCTTACCGCTCTTGAGTTAGAAGGTGTTTACCCTAACATTCGTCGTGTCTGTAACTTACCCAACAACAGCTGATTTAGACTGCATGACCATCGTCCTAGTACTGACTCGCAGTCACTTTTCAAACCTGCCGAATGTTCAGTGAAGGACGTGTAGTGTTTTTCATCCTCCTGAACTGGTTTATCATGTTGAGTTTTGTGTCATCCATCCTCTTATGAACACCCTTTCACTGCCAGCGGAGGTGGGATTGGAGCCTCGCTGGCAGTGACAGGGTCTCTCACGGATCAACGAGCACAGTGTGAGCATGCCCATGTCCTGTTCTGATCTATTAAACACCGACCTCCCCACCCTTCCTCTCCGTTCCCCCCTCCTCCTCCTCCTCCTCCTCCTCCTCCTCCTCCTCTTACCTGACATTCGCCCTGCGGTGCGACGTTCAAGTCAGGATGAGTAAAATGGGTCGTCTGTCGTCTGATGAGGCGTTGATGGTTTGTGGTGTTGCTCTGGGGTTGGTGACAGTACCGGAGGGATTCATTTGTGGGTCAAAGCGATGCTTCCACTCGCTATTGGCTCCAGTCCCCCTCCGGGTGTTTACCACAGAGGAAACTAGAACAGATTGCTGTAAGACTCAAAGGTTCCTCCGTACCTCGCCTAAAAAGAAACAGCATTGGGCCTATCTCCTTTTCTCTACTCTCACTTTCTCTCTTCCTCAGGCACTATTTTGACTCAGCCAACTTGCTCATTAGTTATCTGCTTGAGCGTTTTATTTACAGTGTTTTAAGAACAATCCTTCCCATCAGCTTTCTTTTGCTTTCTTGCCATTTTGCTGCACTCTGTTTCTCTTTTTTCTCCCAGTGATTTAATGAACAAGACCCTCCTCTCTGCTCTGCCAACTCTGAACTGCTCTGCCAACTCTTCAGCTGGTCTGTATCTTTCCAGTTTTTCCTTAAACATAAAAAAGATTGACTTTTAATGACTCGAAAAGACTTTGCAGAGAAATGACTGCCTTGTTTTAAAAAATAGAACCACCTCAAGTAAGAACTCACGATCAACCTCGATGAAGTTAGCAAATGTCTGAACATGTCCATCATTAATCTTCATCATTGTTCTCGTCACACCGTTGCCATTTTTGATTACAATGTTAACACAACACTCGTGCCCCTCTCCTCTTCGTGGCTTTAGCTCGTTTACAGGGTAGCTGAAGGGAGTGTTTTTAAGGTAGAGATCTCCAGCACCTGACCTTGATGCTAGGCTGACACAGACCCCTTTGATCAGGTGGATTAGCTCGATGCAGAGTGAAGGAGTGTCTGCCTCATTTACTGACCATCACCCAGCTCCACCTACCAGTCACGCTGGAAGCAAATCACATCTCCAGAAGGCTGTTTGTGAATCCGAATCATTTCGATTTTCCAACACATTGAATGCAAATACTTTGGCCGGAATCATCAAAGGTTTTGTAATGTTAAAAAGGTTTAGATGCCGCGTCTCTCCTAACATAACCTCACTTGTTCATCTCTTTCTCTTTGTTTCCACACAAGCAACAGCAGCTTCTCCTCGTTTTAACTCTGTGTCTTTCAACGCTGATGGAAAGGTCTTCAGGCCACGTGTCTGTGTTACGTAATATACTGAAGAAAGTCAAAGAAGATTAGGAAGGAGTTATACTGTCATATTAAAGCAACTTCTAGATTTACCTCTCAGGAAGTTTATGGATTAACTCCTTCATATTGTCGTTAACACATCAGTGATAATACTCTGATCATCCTTCCCCTGCCCATATCCACCCTGAACCACTTCATCCCCACTGTACTCCGCCTCCAGAAACCCATCAGTGTGTCATTGTGATGTTTCTGTATACCACTGTTGTCACTAGGGGGAGCTGGAGAAGCAGCTCCTGCAGGCCAATCCCATCCTGGAGGCCTTCGGAAATGCCAAGACCATCAAAAATGACAACTCCTCCCGATTTGTGAGTTTGCTATTTTCAGAAGGAGAAGTCATTTTGTATCTGATGTGATTCTTTTAGAGCCTGTTTTGTTAATCAGAGCATTAATTGTAACATCTTCTGTCTCACAGGGTAAATTCATCCGCATCAACTTTGATGTGACCGGCTACATCGTTGGAGCCAACATTGAGACTTGTATCCTGTCTGTGGGGGTTTATCACGCTCTGGAAAACAGCTTTTGTTTGAGCAAAAAGGCACCTTTTGTTAGGGAAAGGCCTTAAGAAGTATATCTCATAGTTAGTATCAACTCAGTAGCAGTTCTAATCCAAGAGGTGGATTTTTGGGGGCTCTAAGCATTTTCTTTAGCTTAAGTTAGCATATAGTATACATACTTATCTATAAGGCCCTTATAAAATGTGTTTTATATGTATGATATGTAATTCAAAGTTTTAAAATAGGCAGACTAGACATGAAATAGCACTGAACATCTTCGCATGGGGCCTGAACAGAGTTTGATTTGGTCTATGAAACCTTCCTCAGTGTCCGTGTGTATTCTCTAACAGCTAAAACTCTCAGACCTGCTGGAGAAGTCTCGCTGTATCAGACAAGCAAAGACAGAAAGAGCTTTTCACATCTTCTACTACATGATTGCCGGTGCCCAGGAGAAACGTGGTGAGTTGAAGCATAGTCAGTAATATTACATCCTGCTGAACAGTTACTGCAGGTTAACCTACCATGTGTTGTGCATCGTCACTGTCAGATTCACAGAAAGTGAATCAGTCATTCATGAAATGTTTGACATTGTGTGCTGTATTTTTCAGAGGAGCTTCTTCTGGAGTCCTTCACCAATTACCGCTTCCTCAGTTCGGGTCACGTTCGAGTCACCGGCCAGGAGGACGATGAGATGTATGAAGAGACCATGGAGGCAATGAAGATCATGGGCTTCACCGACGAGGAGAGAATTGGTATCAGCGATCTTGACTCTACTTGGCGAGAGTATGATGGGCTGCTTGGGGGTGCCATTGCTTTCTCTCTTTGATGCTGACTCTCATGTCCCTGTGTTTCAGATATCCTGAAGGTGTGCTCCACAGTCATGCAGTTGGGAAACATTGAGTTCAAGAAAGAGAGGAACCAGGAGCAGGCCACTATGCCAGACAACACCGGTCAGACACAACAACTTCTCACATTTCTTGCTACCAATATAAAATTCACTCCAAATCGTATCTACAGCAGTACATGTACAAAAAAAGAAACAGCATTCTTGTGTTAAATGTACCTGCATATTTCTTCTCTCTCTAGCGGCCCAGAAGGTGTGTCACTTGCAGGGCATCAATGTGACAGACTTTACCCGTGCCATCCTCACCCCTCGGATCAAAGTGGGCAGAGAGGTGGTGCAGAAGGCACAGACCAAAGAGCAGGTACTACAGGAAGTGCACTGTGTGAAACACTAAGAACAATAATACAAATATTTCATTCAATTAACACATCCCAACCCTGTCATTTAGAAATGTACTGTTTATGGGTATTTGTTAGGCTGACTTTGCTACTGAAGCCCTGGCTAAAGCTGTGTTTGAGCGACTCTTCCGCTGGATCCTGGGCCGAGTCAACAAGGCCCTGGACAAGACCAAACGCCAGGGAGCCTCCTTCCTGGGAATCCTCGACATCGCCGGCTTTGAGATCTTTGAGGTTTGGGACACGTTGTTGAATCAGACATTAATAAACTGAGAAGGATTACTTTTGTAGTCTATACGCTGTTTTTTGGAAAATTCCTGCATATTATACCTGTAATAAACACAAAAGACACAAACATGTTCATGTATTATATGTATGTTGAGTTCTGTTTTTTGTTTTTTGCAGGACAATTCCTTTGAGCAGATGTGTATCAACTACACCAATGAGAAGCTGCAGCAGCTCTTCAACCACACCATGTTCATCTTGGAGCAGGAGGAGTACCAGAGGGAGGGCATCGAGTGGAACTTCATCGACTTCGGCCTCGACCTGCAGCCCTGCATTGAGCTCATCGAGAGACCGGTGAGTGGCCTTGAGACAAGAAGCACAATGTCATTTAAATCCACTTCATCGATAGGTCAAACCAAGTATGTTCTCCTGCCTGGTGCACATATGTGATTCAGGATGATGTGTCTTAATTTACATGTTAGTTAGTAATGACTACATTCTCTGCAGAACAACCCTCCAGGCATCCTGGCTCTGCTGGATGAGGAGTGCTGGTTTCCCAAAGCCACAGATGTCTCCTTTGTGGAGAAACTCATGAACACACAAGGGAACCATGTGAAATTTGCCAAACCTAAACAGCTCAAAGACAAGACAGAGTTTTCTCTTTTCCATTATGCAGGGAGGGTGAGTATGATTGGATGTGTGTATAATATGATAAAGCATGCTATGGCGTCCTCATACGCTCCTGTTGCGTTGTAATTTGGGTAAAATGATTGAAAACAATATTGCTGCGATGATTGCTGACATGTAAGATAATATTTTTAAGTGAAGCTCAATTGACATTGATGTTGTAGGTGGACTATAACGCCACAAACTGGTTGACAAAGAACATGGACCCTCTCAATGACAACGTCACATCGCTGCTCAACAACTCCTCCAGCCAGTTTGTGCAGGACCTCTGGAAAGATGGTGAGATGTCTGGCTGTGCTGCTGGATTTAGCCAAACATGACTTACTGTCGACTTGCACAGAAAAAACGTTAACGTACTAAATTAATAAATGTAATATTTCAGTGCAGTGACACTGATGAAATTAGATTTTGCTGCATGTCATCCCCTCGCTCTTTCCCCTCTCTGTGCAAGATGTCACTATCATTAAAACAGAAATGCTAAAAGAGATCTTCAGAAAAAAAATATATAAAGTGAAACACACTGCTATAGCAACATTATAGTCGGTATTCAAATGTATTGATATGTTAAAGCCTCCATCTGTAGAATTTGAAAATGTCAGTCACACAGTGGCAGACAGCTATGCATGCCGGCACACTGCCACAGATCTGACATTGAGATGAATGGACTAGAGGCAACATAAAAACACTGTACCCAGTTCCACCTGGATTCTCAAATTTTCCTAGAAATAAAACACCGCGCCAACAGATTCATTTTTAACATTGGCATGAAAACTGTACCCATAGGGACTTTAAATAGGAACCAAACACTTTTTTTTAAGCTGAGTGAACAAACTTTCTTTCACATGAATATAATGATGTGTTGTCTATTTCAGGGGACAGAGTGGTGGGTCTTGACACAATAGCCAAGATGACAGACAGCTCCATGCCGAGCGCCTCAAAGACCAAGAAGGGAATGTTCCGCACGGTGGGACAGCTCTACAAGGAGTCTCTGGCCAAACTCATGACCACACTGCACAACACCCAGCCCAACTTCGTCAGGTGCATCATCCCCAACCACGAGAAGAGGGTAAAGAAACACTATTTACTATATTAACACTAGTAACTTGGCAAGGCGTGCAGTCTATGAAATAACTTGTTTGCCCAGTCATCATGTTTAACAGGAGGCCGCTGTCACCTGTCTTTATGTGTTGGCATCAGTGATAGACCGGTGATCTGTCCAGTGGTGCACTTTCTGGCTCCCTGTTGGATAATTAGTTTAGATATGGATGTTTTGAAAGAAATAAAAGGAAATCTAGCACTTTCTTGTGTAGCCTTATGGAACAATCAAACATGATTCATACAACATGAAAACAAATGTGCACATAAAGCAGTAACCATGCAGTATTTTGTGATATGTGTGATTCCTTCATAAAACCCAGTGTATTAAGAGTTAAATCCTGTTCCTCTCAGTCCGGGAAGCTGGATGCTTACCTGGTCCTGGAGCAGCTGAGGTGCAACGGTGTGTTGGAGGGGATCAGAATCTGCAGACAAGGATTTCCCAACAGAATCGTCTTCCAGGAGTTTCGCCAGCGGTGAGTTGGATTTGAGGAGACTCACTAACTTATAAAGTGTCACTAAAGATTATATTTGTAAACCTTACTAAGCATATCTGTGTCTCTTTCCCGTCTTATAGTTATGAGATCCTGGCTGCTAGTGCTATCCCCAAAGGTTTCATGGATGGCAAACAAGCCTGCTGCCTCATGGTAAACACATAGGTTCACAAAATGTTCATTTAAAGTTTTCATACAATGTGTGAGCCTCCTTTTTCTCACTGATCTCCTGTCTGTGTAGATCAAGCATCTGGACTTGGACCCCAACCTGTACAGGATCGGACTGAGTAAGATCTTCTTCCGCACAGGAGTGCTGGCCCAGCTGGAGGAGGAGAGAGATCTGAAGATCACTGTGGTCATCATTGCTTTCCAGTCCCAGGCTAGAGGGTTCCTGGCCAGAAGGTATGAATACACAAGCCTCCTCTCACTTATCTAATAAAACTGTCTTTTAGACAGTATTTTGTAACAGTAGAGGCGGCTTTCATAACTTCTGTTGTACTTTTTTACTGTTTTTATCACTATAAATTGGAAACACATTGCTTTGTATCATACATGGTATATTGGTTTCATTGTATTTCTAAAGGGCATTTGCCAAGAGGCAACAGCAACTCACAGCCATGAAAGTGATCCAGAGGAACTGTGCTGCCTATCTCAAACTAAGGAACTGGCAGTGGTGGAGGCTCTTCACAAAGGTTAGCTAATCATTCTGCAGAATAATGCAACAAAATCACAGCACAACCCAGTTTTTGAGGCTTTTCTAATGTGTTTAATGTAGTAGTAGAATGAGTTCTTCATGTACTCAGCCTTATATCGCCTTTACCCCATTTTTTAAATGTGATGATGCCCATCCTCCTGAACCACAGGTCAAGCCTCTGCTGCAAGTGACCCGCCAGGAGGAGGAGATGGGTCTGAAGGATGAAGAGCTGCTGAAAGCCAAAGAAATTGCTATGAAGTCTGAATCTGAGCTGAAGGAGATCACCTCGAAACACACATCGGTAAAGGATGAAATCTTGAAATCGTTTTAGTGTTTCATTTAATACATGAGTGAAACCAAGCTAGTAAGAATAAGCTCCTTTTAAAGGTCTACCAATGAAGCTGAGCCCAAGTTTATCTGATCTGTTTGCTCCAGGTTCTGGAGGAGAGAAACGCACTGCAGGAGCAGCTTCAAGCAGAGACAGAGCTGTATGCTGAGGCTGAGGAGATGAGGATTCGCCTGGCGTCTAAGAAACAGGAGTTGGAGGAGATCCTCCATGAGATGGAGGCGAGACTGGATGAAGAGGAAGAACGTGCTCAGGCGCTGTTAGTGGATAAGAAGAAGATGCAACAGCAGATGCAGGTCTACACATCTGCTTCTTGTTCTTAACTTAGTGTTTCTTGGAGCTGTTATATAGAAGCTCAGCTATGTATGCTGTGATAATGGGAGGAAATAGCAGCAGAAGGTGAATGCTGCCATATTGTTCTTGTAGGAATTGGAAGAACATTTGGAGGAGGAGGAAGATGCCCGTCAAAAGCTGCAGCTGGAGAAGGTTACCAGTGAGGGGAAGGTCAAAAAGCTGGAGGACGACGTCTTGGTGATAGAGGACCAGAACAACAAGCTGCTGAAGGTAAGTGTGGACAAAGAGAGTTTATCTGAGACATTTATATTGGTCAGTCATTTATTAAGAGAGTTACTATGTCAAAAGGAGAAAGTGGACTTCGGCAAATAGATTACCTACTTTGTGTTTTGTAGGAGAGGAAGCTGATGGAGGAGAGGATTGCAGACTTCAGTTCCAACCTGGCAGAGGAAGAGGAGAAGTCAAAGAACCTCACCAAGCTCAAAAATAAACACGAGTCCATGATCTCTGAACTAGAGGGTAATCACCTGTTCTGGATCACCATGTATTAACACCTTCAAAACCATATTGTCACAACCGGAGCTATAATAAATATGTATTCTTAATTGTTATCTCTCTGCTGTTCTTATAGTCCGTTTGAAAAAGGAAGAGAAGGGTCGACAGGAGCTGGATAAGGCTAAGCGTAAGTTAGAAGCAGAGTCGAATGACATGCAAGAGCAGATAGCCGACCTGCAGGCCCAGATCGCTGACCTCAAGGCCCAGCTCGCAAAGAAGGAGGAGGAGTTACAGAACGCCTTGGCCAGGTAAAGTCCAGAGAAGTGACAAAAGTAGAACCCATTTACAGCTTTCATCTACAATACGCCTGAATCTACAAAGCCCAGTAACTCAATTCATTGGAGGCAGAGTAGCACTTCAACGTTTAACTTCTTGGATGCAATTCTATCATGTTAACAAATATCCTCCTCGATGCACTCTTCTTCCTCCTCAGGTTAGAAGATGAGACAGCTCAGAAGAACAATGCTCTGAAGAAGATCAGAGAGCTGGAGGGACACATCTCCGACCTGCAGGAGGACCTCGACTCTGAGCGGGCGGCTAGGAACAAAGCAGAGAAGATCAAACGGGACCTCGGGGAGGAGCTGGAGGCCCTCAAGTCTGAGCTAGAAGACACTTTGGACACCACTGCCACACAGCAGGAACTTAGGTCGGTCATACGATACTGACATATACAAACATAATGATATAAAAGAATTACTTATTAAGAATGTATGGCAATGTTAGAGGTTTTTAGAGAAAATGAATATTACATTGATAAACATAAATATTGCCTTGTTCTTAGAACGTTCCTGTAGAAGAAAGGTGTAAAACAGAAGCGATAGCTTTGCCATATGTGTAAAACAAACAAACATCTGCATGGTCCATCCATCCAGGGCAAAACGTGAGCAGGAGGTGAACTTGCTGAAGAAAGCCATCGATGACGAGAACCGGACCCACGAGTCCCAAGTACAGGAGATGAGGCAGAAACAAACCCAGGCTGTGGAGGAGCTCACAGACCAGCTGGAGCAGTCCAAACGAGTACGCCTGCATCATTAATACAGTGTCATTTAGCTTGTTTATATAAAGTTCATAGTGTTTCTGAAAGGCAATCGTCCCCCTTTTTTTTTATCTATGCAATACACAGGATATTGATCTTGTTTTTTCTCTCTCCTGCTCAGGTGAAGTCAAACCTGGAGAAGGCCAAACAAGCTCTGGAGAAGGAGACATCAGATTTAACCATAGAGGTGCACTCACTCAACCAGGCCAAACAAGACGGGGAGCACAAGAGGAAGAAGTTAGAAGGTCAGGTGACAGATCTACAGTCACGCTTCACCGACAGCGAGAAGCAGAAGGCCGAGCTGGGAGAGCGCTGCTCGAAGATCACTGTAAATTACTTTCAGTAGCTATATCAGTACTGCACATACAAAAACATGAATTTTTAAAAGCTACCAGACTGATGTGTTGAAAATGAAAGTCCCAGAAACCTCATCTTTGTCTTGATACAGATTGAACTGGAGAGTGTGACAAACCTTCTGAATGAAGCAGAGGGCAAGAACATCAAACTGAGCAAAGATGTTTCCAGCCTTACCTCCCAACTCCAAGACTCACAGGTAACTGGACTTTTAGCAGAACTTTTAGAGCTGAAACAGCACATGATATAATCCCCATACAGTCTACATGTTACCTTTACTGTGACGATTAAATACACTACATAATGCTTCCTGACAAAAAGTCAGAATCAAAGCATTGATCTTTGACATGGTGTGCTGCCACAGGAGCTGCTGGCTGAGGAGACACGTCAGAAACTGCAGTTCTCTACAAAACTGCGGCAAGCGGAAGACGACAAGAATAACTTGCAGGAGCAGCTTGAAGAGGAGATGGAGGCCAAGAGGAACGTGGAGAGACACGTGTCCACCCTCAACATCCAGGTCAGAGTTCAAACTAGGGGTTGCTTACTTACATTCGGGAGAAGTTTCAGTGACATTTTACTGTAGGTGAGATCTAAGTGGGAGGATGAGTAAAAACCTTAGAGGACGAACAAACCTCAAAATAAAATGCATTTATCGTCTTCACAATCAGTGCCTTAAAGTCTTCTTCCGTCCACAGTTGTCAGATTCGAAGAAGAAGCTAGACGAAATGACGGGAAACACCGAGCTGCTGGAAGAAGGTAAGAAACGTCTGCAAAGAGATCTGGAAGCAGCAAACACCCAGTTTGAGGAGAAGGCCTCTGCCTATGATAAGTTGGAGAAGACCAAGAACCGCCTGCAGCAGGAGCTCGAGGACACTCTGATGGACCTGGACAACCAGAGACAGAATGTGTCCAACCTGGAAAAGAAGCAGAAGAAGTTTGACCAGGTCAGATAAATCACAAAACTGGTAACACTAAGAGATAACTGTCATAACAATACTACTTATATAATAAGACTAATTAATTACACCTTACAACCTTAAAATTACTATTACCTAAATAAAACTCATCTGTGGCACTACAAGTTACATTACTTTAGCATTACACCGCAAAAACTGTATCCATGGTTTTCCCTGTTCTCTGGTCTCCAGATGCTGGCTGAGGAGAAGAGTATCTCCAGTAAATATGCAGATGAGAGAGACAGAGCTGAAGCCGAGGCCAGAGAGAAGGAGACCAAGGCTCTGTCCCTGGCGAGAGCTCTGGATGAGGCCCAGGGTTCAAAAGAAGAGCTGGACAGAGCCAACAAGAGCCTGCGGATGGAGATGGAGGACCTGATCAGCTCCAAGGATGACGTGGGGAAAAATGTTAGTGCTGGAACATTTTCTCATTAAAAACATCACTGACTGACAAGACGTTTTTGAGACTGAAAGTCCATGGTTTGACTGCTCTCATTACTTGATGCTATTTACACCAAAATATAGTAGTTAATGTGACTATATATTGATGGCAGGTCCATGAGCTGGAGAAGTCCAAACGAGGTCTGGAGGCCCAGGTGGAAGAGATGAAGACCCAGCTGGAGGAGCTAGAGGACGAGCTGCAGGCGGCTGAGGACGCCAAGCTGCGTCTGGAGGTCAACATGCAGGCCCTGAAAGCCCAGTTTGACAGAGACCTCCAGGGACGAGATGAGATGGGAGAGGAGAAGAAGAGACAGCTTGTCAAGCAGGTAATGGGGTCGGGGGACCCTAGGGGTCCTTGAGTGGGATCCCCAGCAAAAAAGGGAAATCATTTATTTTCACCATAATTCCATCCATAAGACAGTGTATGACTTTGCTCATTGGGCTTCAAACACTCTGTAATAAAACAAAAGTCATATCAGATCAGGTACCCTGGGACAAAATCGTATCAATGGGGGTCCGTGCTCTAGTTTGTGTCAGTCTTTGATGTGAAGACATTTGGGAACCACTGATCTAAGCAATGATGAATACCTACTGCAGGTCCGTGAGTTGGAGACAGAGCTGGAGGATGAACGTAAGCAGAGGGCCCTGGCGACCGCAGCCAAGAAGAAATTGGAGACAGACATGAAAGATCTGGAGGGACAAATTGAGACGACCAGTAAGGGACGGGATGAGGCCATCAAACAGCTCCGCAAGCTCCAGGTGAGAGTGAAGGGACGGATGGAATGCAGCAGCAGCATTTTATTTTTTATTTTATCTGATTTTTAGATGCAGATATCATTTCCTTCTTTTTGTTATTTAGTAGTCTTCAAGTCCATGTAGGACGTGTGTACTTAACGCATCTAACGTACCATCTTCCAACTAAACTAAATATTGGGTAACTAATAAATGGGATTTTTACACGGAGCGTTGCGTCCACTATCAGGTCAACGCTCTGGTTAGCGCTGTACTGTAAATACACCTGGTGAATAAATCCCATTCTGATGCACTCCTTATTTCTGTTTCTCTTCCCCCCACCAGGCACAGATGAAGGACTACCAGAGGGAGTTGGAAGATGCCCACGCTGCCAGAGAAGAGGTGTTAACCACCGCAAAGGAGAGTGAGAAGAAAGCCAAGGGTCTGGAAGCTGAGCTCATGCAGATACAGGAGGTAACACATCAGATACCAAACAAGCAAATTGTTTGAGATTAGAGGCTTGAAATAAAGATTTAATCTCTAGCATGTTTCTAGGATCTGGCTGCAGCTGAGAGGGCACGGAAGCAGGCGGAGGCCGAAAGAGACGAGCTATCTGATGAGCTGGCCAGCAACTCCTCTGGAAAGTGGGTGAAGATTTCACTGTTGCTTTTGTCTGTGAAATGAACGCCGCAGACAAAGTGATGGTCACACTTGTTTCTGTGAACAGGTCCGTCTTGGCAGATGAGAAACGTCGCCTGGAAGCTAAGATCTCCCAGCTAGAGGAGGAGCTGGAGGAAGAGCAGAGCAACATGGAGATCCTCAACGACAGGCTGAGGAAGAGCACGCAGCAGGTGACCAGACAGTAGCAGCTACTTGAGTCATAAAGGGCTCAAAATATGCAGAGGCCTCACCCTATTTTCCTTGCATGCATACAGACGGATCAGCTGAACAACGAGCTGCAGACAGAGCGCAGCACCTCCCAGAAGAACGAGAGCGCCCGGCAGCAGATGGAGCGCCAGAACAAGGAGCTGAAGGCAAAGCTCCAGGAGATGGAGAACCAGGTCAAGTCCAAGTTCAAGTCCTCAATCTCTTCCTTGGAGGCTAAAGTGGCACAAATGGAGGAGCAGCTGGAGCAGGAGAACAGGTCGGGAACAGAGAAAGTCTGATCAAATTCCATCTAAAACCTAATTGACAAGGAATTGTTTTGCATCTTCCAGCAATAACCGTAGCATCAATGTTATTGTGTCCTAAACACACATGAAACTTCATGGTTCACTTCAAACAAACAGAGCCGTTTTCTACAGCTCGTGTTAACCTCTGAACTCTTTTGTCCTCTCTCAGGGAGAAGCAGGCGTCGGCTAAGACTGTGCGCCAGAAGGACAAGAAGCTCAAGGAACTGCTGATGCAGGTGGAAGATGAGCGGAAACAGGCGGAGCAGTACAAAGACCAGGTACGATCAATCTACACAGCCAACAAACGTTATCCATGTTTTTGAAGGGATGGCGATTTGGAGTCCAGTGCACAGGGACAGTTAGTTTGGACGAAAGTCTACTAAGTCTGTATATTTCCTCTGTTCGCTCACCAGGCGGAAAAGTCAAGTACCCGCATGAAGCAGCTGAAGCGGCAGCTGGAGGAGTCAGAGGAGGAGTCTCAGCGCGCTACAGCCGCCCGCAGGAAGCTGCAGCGGGAGCTGGATGAAGCCACCGAGGCCAGCGACGCCATGAGCCGCGAGGTCAACACTCTCAAGAGCAAACTCAGGTACAACAAAGGGCCAAAGAGTCGGAGTGTTGTTTTGTTTCTCTCGTGTCGTTCACCTTTGTAAACCTGTGACGCTCCAAGAGGACACAGATACTGCAGTAGGAAAAGTAACAGAATGTTAAATAGTCACAATCAGGAGGGTGTCTGTGTATTTCTGTATCGTTTCACACAAAATAATTCAATTTAAGTAGTGATATCTGTTCTCGGGTCACATACATTTTAGTGCTAGAGTACGTTGTCACTACAGTCGTATTCACAGGGTTGTAAACACATTCAAAGCAGTAGAATGTTAGTAGAATTTAGTTTGGTGGCCTTCACTGAGCACAAGCAAAACAATGGTGTCCATCTCTATTCCAGAGGCAACCCTGAACCCAAGGAGTAACACAGCAGGTACCTCTGCGCCTAAAAGTTGCCCCATCACCATTTCTTATTAACTTACCATAACTTTTCATCCCCCCGTGCACTCTCATTGCTATCATTTCTTTCTATGAGCCTAACTGAGAGAAATATGGCTCATCAGCCTACCATGATTTCCTTGGAAAAACTAAAATGTTGGGTAGCAAGTGAGCTTTCCATTACACCAATTTCTGACTGGTGGCCATATTTTCCTCAGAGCTTGGTTTAATTGCCATAAACCGAACTCATTTTCCTGAGTCAGGAGTCAAATGAGTTACAAAGATAACCAGCGTGCTTAATCTGTAACCAAAGCACAGCTGTACATTCTGTATTTCATCAACACAAGAGTGGTTTTCAAACTTTAACCAGCTCAAAAGCTGTCAGATAACCGCTCTCACTGTTGGGGTATGTGTCTGTTTGTATCCGTATCCCGTGTCTATGTCTGTGGCACTTCTAGGCGTGGAAATGAGCCCTCCTTTGGCAGCACAACTCGGCGTATGGGCGGCGGCCGACGGGTGGTCGAAGACGCCTCCGAGGAGGAGGCCGACTCCCAAAGCGACTTCAATGGAACCAAGTCTGTGGAGTGAGGGACGTCAAATAACCAGATATAACTACCACAGTCTGCCACTTTAACAGAGAATAACTTCAAAGCCCATTAAGCCATCTTGTTCTTCCATATAACTTCAAAATATATATTTTCTCAAACTTCCAATAGTGTACTGATCTATCGTCTTGTTTCAGAGCACCTTTTCTTGATACACAATAATCAGAAGGACTCGATATCATCTAGAGGAGTTGTTTCGGTGGCTATGCTGATGTGTGATTTGCTGTTCCTTTTATTTTTTTTAAGTTACACCGTTTTGTACTGCACTGAATGACCGATTCCTTTTTATGCTAATTTTGTACACAAACAGGTGCCTCTAATTACCACGCTTACCTGCCAGCAAAGCCTCGAGTCTCCATAATAAGTCCCCACAACTTAAAGCAGACATCATCATGTAAATCTATGGATATGGATCTGTATCTATTATGAGCGACTGTCGTCCTGTTGCCTGTGACTGCTGTTAGGAGCAGCACTGACAGATTGGATATGTAGTGAAGTATTTCTATACTCTAGTCTGCATCCAGTCAGTGCTGCTGTTTGTATCCCAACAAACAAATATTTAGCTGTTAAACATTTTAAGTCACAGTTTTATATCATTTGCACCCTTCTTGTGCCCAGACATGTTATGATTACTTATCCTTAAGCTCAGTAAGAATGTTTTAGGTTAGACAAGGTTTAGGGTAGCCTCAACTATAAGCTCACCAGCCAGATTTCAATATTGAGCGTCATTTTATATTTTATTTCCCCTTTTGTCCTGATTTACTGTACATGTTGAAAAAAGCCCCTCAATTACCCAGAAACCAACTCTTTGTCATTTGATCATGTTCTATGTAATCAACTGATGTTTACATGACACCAATCGTATTTACTGTTGAACCACCTGCACAAGAAATAAAGATCTTTAAACAAAACATTGATTTTCTCCTTTTAATATTTCCATCTTGGTCAGTAACTTCAAAGATCCTCAGAACATTCTCATCTGTTCAGTTCAATAGAAAAACAACTGCAAACCAACAGGATAACAGTTGGGTATAGTACCTCAGGCACATACAGGTTACAGTCCAAATACAGAAGCAGTTGCAGAGGTGCTGCTGTATACAAACACCCAGCACACAGTGGTCGTGGATTACAGTTATCTCGTGTTAGTTCAAGGGAGGTTAAACAGCACAGAGGAGCAGGAAATCCAGTTCTCATATGTATTAACCAACAAGTTCAATGTACACACAGACTACACCGCAATGTGGTATTCCAATAGGTCCTGTACTATGTGATAAATAATCTGCTGGATGGCAGTAGCGACAGCTCCAGATTAACCAGAAACATTTTAGGGACAGTTTCACAAATTTCACATTAAATCACTTTATTTCCCCCGTTCACAATATCTCTTGCTAAAAGGCAGGAAGAGGGAATTCAATATACGCTCTATATACCGACACAAATATACTGTGAACTGTGCTCATCTTTGACCTGTTAAAATCTATTATTGCTTGGCATCACTCCTCATTCGCCCACCATATAGCTCTCGGTGGCAGACAGGGGGGTCTCACACCTTTTTAGGGAATTATTACTATACATTCAGTAGTGAACAATGTGCCGATCTAACTTCTACAATCAACCTCAATCATTATAAAAGTTATTGGTAACACTAGATCATAAATCTGCAGCATGACAAATTAACATCTCATCTCCGAGGCAGAAAACATTTTCCCGTCCTTAACGTTCATCAGCTTTGACTAACGGATAATAATGAGTCAGCTAAAAAAAAAAAAAAGTCTGTGCAATGGTAAGAAGGAGGCGAGAGAAGGAACCTGGGTCAAATTGAAAACCATGTGATGTTAAACTAGCGGGAGGGGAAGTGACGTTATCGCATACCTAGACGCCTGGTAGCATGAGTTCAAGTATTTGAACTATTACAGCAAAGCAAGGCCGACAAACTGAGGAGGTAACGACATTGGTGAAGGCAGCGATGGCTAAAATACGATGACGAACGTTTGTGTAGCAGTGGAAAATATTGAGTCTCTTCTAGGAAACATATATTGGGGGCTCGGCGAGGTACAGTGATTTCAATATCTAGCTCTCAAAACAGAGGTAAATTCATGGTGGTGTTGTTCAGTGCTACATCATTCGAGCCCTTAGCTCACAGAATAAAAAACTAAAATAATTAAGTTTCACCGTGTTTTTCTTTCATATCAGATTCATTATTTATTAATCATTCATTACTTTTATCTTTGATCATTTTTTTCCATTTTTCAAAGCTTTGGTTTTGACTTCGTCATAAACAGTATTTGTACAATCTACACCTGTTTTATAAATGATACTTCAGGTTCTCAGTCCCTTTATCAGGGTCATGTCCAGTGGCTCTTATTCCTACTTCGTGATCACTGGACAAGAACAGCAAACACCCGAAATGTGTTCCCTGGGAGGAGTAATGTTTCGTCAGCCCTGTTGATCCACCACAGAGAAAATCGGTGGATAGAGAACATTTTTAAATGCTACCCACCACCGTTTCAATGATACAGCAAAAGATAGTGTGAGCAGTAGGTTCTCTGTTCCTCCCTTTGATAGATATGGTGTGATACTAGCCTGAGGCAGCAGAAGTCCATGCGCTGATTATGTGGGGCAAGAAGAGTGGCTTTCTTGTTCAAAATAGTTCAGCAGGGCACGTGTGCGACATGGGAAGACAGCTCAGCTCAAAGTCCCCATTGCTGTAGTTCATTAAGGATGGAGAGGTGACAGGGAGTTGGTGTCAGGTTATTGAATGAGGGGAGGGTGTTCGTCGTCTTTCCCCCCCCCCCTCTCATAGCAGAATCTTGACCCCACCCTGAGGAGACTGGGCACCCTGGGAGACGCCTCTCGGAGGAGCCGGTCCAAACTCTAACCGCTTCACTAAACTGCAAGACAAGATGTAGCACACACACAATCATGAGCAAACCTCAGATAAAACTAAGAACGCCCTTATTGTTCCCAATCTTTGTTGGCTTTACAGACAAAATAAAACGGTAAGTTTGAACAAAGCTGATTTTGCAGTTTACATCATGAAATCGAACAATGCAGCTTTCTTTAGGTAGAAGTAAGATGATCCGTGACGAGGAAAAGCTGACTTGTAATATGTGACATGTAATAATTGACAGACCCACAGGAGCAGGAGTATTTCCTGATGTTGTTTTCCTCACCTGTCGTACTGAGGAGGGGGGCTCATGCTGCTAGCTTGGACATCAGAGCCTCTTTCTAAACCAGAAGGACTACCAGGGCCAGCCGGGAGTGCTGGTCTGCTGACGGGCGCGTCGTACACAAAGTCTCTACAGGACGCCAACTTTGACTCCAGATTCTGGCAGGGATATTAAAAAGATCTTTAGTCAGCTCATGCATGTAGTGATTCTGTTCAGAGATAACAGTTCTGTACAACATGTATCCACTGGGTGCTGTAGCGGTATCATCATTAAATCTCTTACTCCAACTTTTCTCAGCAGCTCCCCTACAATGTTGAGTGCAGATATTCTAGCAGACGTTGTGAGGGGAGTCCCTGTTAGACCATCACCTAAAACAAAACAGATGCGAGCAGGTGAACACGTAATATGTTAATATTAAGTCGGTACAGTCACTATTACTGTGGTTAATACTGTAGTCAAAGTTGTTCTATTTCACCTCGTCGGATACTGGAAGGGGGGGGCGTGGCAAATGAGGTGATGGGTTTGGAGGGTGTCACGGGGATGGATGGGTTCCCGGCCGAGGGGCACGGCAGATCTGCTCTATCCGTGTCTTTGCCCAGGCTGCTGGACGGACGTCTTTCCTTGTGACGCACAGCCAGCTCCTGGCGAAGGTCTGACACAAAACAGGACACAGGGAAACTGTGAGTCCGCTTTTTGGAAAATGACAAAGATCCCAGCGCCACGTGTTTGAAGAAAAACATCAGTTTCCGTTGCGTTCCATAAAGTACAAAAAAAATTAATATCATGAGACTTGGAACTACATTAAACAGATAATACATAAAAGATGGAACCAAATGTCAGTTGTCTGGTAATCATGGTCATCATTCAAATGTCTTATAGGCAACACAAAACCTAGCAGACAAACATCAAGTCTACTGTTAAAGACAATAAAAAATGAGTTTACCCTCGCGTGAATCCGATTCTCCTCAAATGCTCAAAATACATTGGCTATCAAATTTCCCTGAGTTAAGCATATATATATATATATATATATATATATATATATATATATATGTCAGTGTGCAGAGAGATCAGCAGTTCTTGCAAACTAGAGACGCTACAGTGTATGTGTGTGTGTGTGTGTGTGTGTGTACCTCTGGCTTCATCCTTCAGCCTCTGAACAGACTCAAGCAGGGTCTCTTTCTCATCCAACTCGCTTTCCAGAAAGGCATTCCTCTCAATGACATGGTTCATTCGCTGCTCAAAGTCCTCCAGAGACATGATGGTAGCCCTGGGAATAAGAGGACGGGCCATTAAAGTCAACACTGGCTCTATTGTGCACACTGGTTCTGCGTGCATGTGTATTAAAGACCATCAGTGCCATTTGATGATGAAGCCCATTGGTGAGATAATGACATAAGACTGACCTTTTGGTCCTCTCCAGGTCATCATTGGACTGCTCCAGCTCTCGGATGTATTTCTGCAGGTGATCTCTCACTGCTGTTGTTTGTGCCAGATCTTCCTCCAGGGTTGAGATGTGCCTAAACGCTTCGGAATGCTGAGCCTCGAATTTCTCCTGCAAAACAGCACACAGAACTCAAATTGATTCACATGCTTCGCAGTGTCATGGCGGTTTAATCATTGCAACTGCGGGAATCTTTTAATAAAAGGATCTGTGTATTTTTTAGCTTTATTAGCTGAGGCAAAAAATCCCCTTGAACGTTCCTTCTCCTCCTTGTCCCCGACAACCTGTGGTGAGCAATCAGGGCTTTTTGGGAAATCCTGCATATTCACGTCCCTCATTAATGTTTTCCTCCCCATGGATGACTGAAAAAAAATAGCAGTCAGCTGCCTATCAGCAAGGCAGTTCTTCCCTAGTGGCAGTAGCAACTATATGCTGAATTTGGGTCAGCTAAAGGCTGTCCGTAGATGTCTTCATCACTTGTCCGTAACTGGAGCACCAGAGCTTGTCAAGCTCTGTAGGGGCCAGGGGCCCTATTTATAATCAAAAAAGCTCTACCTTTATGTTTTCCAGTTCAAAGCGTAGTCGGTTGTTGTCTAAAACCAGCTCTTTGTTTCGACCCTCGCACTGCTTCAGCTCAGCTTCCAGTTCTGCTTCATAGTCTCGGCTCATCTGCTGAAACTCCTGCAGCTCCTCATGAGCCTCATCAGCCCTGATGACGAAACAATGTTTACTACCACCAACAACTCACTCCCCCGTGCTGTATGACACGAATGCTTGCTATTTCAGATGCCTATTAAAAACCTCTTGTCTCGATGTTAATGTCTGGTATTGTTACCTTTGCTGGTGTGCCTCTGCCTGCTCCTTCCAGAAGCCCAGCTCCTCTGCTAGGGATGTAAACTTGTGTGACGTTGGCTCCACCATGTCTGCAGCTCTGTGTCAGGATGATGGGGACCGGAGACCTAACTGTAAACCACAGCAACGTTACAGCTTCTGCTACTGTCTACATCTGCCACGAGAGCACATCTTAAACATTCAAAACAAGATAACTGTTGCGATGATGCTAACGTGGTTAGCTAGCGTTAGTCTACAGCGCTATGTCTTTAGGTGTACTAAAACTACAGAATCATGTTTTAGCATTTATTTGTATCAAGTGCGAAAAAGTAAATATATGAACTGAACGCGTTAGCAACTTTTAACAGGCAACCGCGTATATATATATATATATACACACCATGGCTAAGCTTTCCAACTGAGCTAATATAGCTAAGTCAGCTAAGCGACTTAAAGCTAACGTTAGCCAGAATGTGTCTAAACACAGTAAAAACACGGAAGCTACGCAGACTCACCCGCATGTAATGGACCGATTAAAATAGCTAAGGGGACGTTTTACGAGTTAAAACTAAATGTTCCAGACTTGTGCAACAGACGTATTGTGACTGCACAAACTAATCTCTCGTTACGTTAAGACGGTGCTCGATTCACCAACCAAATATAAACGAAGCTTCACTTCTCGGACGCCATTGGACAATAGAGATGACGCTGTGAACATGTCAACCAATCATATCATTGAACGCACTTAAAGTTGCGGTAGGCGGAGCTCCCAACACGACACAATACGCTGAGCTGTAAAGTTATCCTACCCCCCCCCCCCCCCCCCCCCCCCCCCCTGTTGACATGCGATGGTGCAATAACAACAAAGAAGTGATGTCTGTCCTCTGGAAGTTAAAAGTGAAATTAAATGTTTGACTATTATCAGTTTGTATGGCGTTTCCAATATTTACCCCCGCAATCCAATACGACACTACCACAAGGTAAAGCCTCAATGCCCCATAGACCAGGATCAATTCACAACTACTTTTTAGGTATCATATTTATTGCAGGGCAATTATTTGCATTGTATTGTAATGTACAGATGTTTCTAGTTTGCTGGTCACAACTATTCTGGAAATCAATATATTTTACATGGAATTTACTCACGTTTGACTCGTCTGTGGGCAATAATGATATAATGGAGAACAACATAACTTAATTGTATAAAGCCCCTTAAGGCCTGCATGATTTTACATCTGACAACAACTGTTATTGACATTTTACTCCCCCAAAGAATATTCATTCATATTGCAGAGCTGACATCAGTCCATCTGTCTGGACAACCCAGGGTCTTGTTCTTCTTTCAACATGCACATACAGTATACCACCTGTTGTTAACAGCACATTTATGCATGAATAAACACATGTTTTACAGTCCAGACATAGCTGCTCTAGTGGTTCTTACATTACCAAACAATTCATGTTTATATTATGCTTACATTGAATAGACAATCACAACATCTTCTTATTACCCCACCACTCTAAATACCTCTAAACCCTGTGTTATTCTAACATAAAGGGCAGGAAGTGGACTCTTGCAACTGGAAGTTATACAGATGTACAGATTTCAGGCCAAGGAACATAGATTATGTTATAAATAATGATTGGAAGGCATTTGAGATCCTGAGAAAAGTTTGCCTGGGTCCAGACTTTTGAGTCTGCCCACTCCGCAGAGTTTGAGTGTAACGAGTTGACAATTCTGTCTGATATCAGGCAAGAGAAAAGTAGCATGTTCCATAGAAAAAGATTGCATATCGCCTCAGACTTGAGACTTGCAATATTCACATTTACTAAAAATAAGACTTCTGAGAAGTAAACTGCCTGTTGGCCGAACTACAGACTGTTTGCATGTATAGAGGCCTCTGTTTTTGATATGGATTACACTAAGGCATTACATCACCAGCAATTCAGATAAATGTAAGTGCACAGGTGACAGCAGCAGCCATGCAGAAGCTCCGCGCTCACGGCTGCACTGTAGAACATATACTCACTACTGATGATGAAGCGCTGGGGAAACTCATCTACCCTGTCGGCTTCTGGAGGGTAATGCAGAAGTCTTTTTATGTGCTTCCACATTCTCACCCTCCTTCTTTGTTTTCGTTTTTTTGCACCTTATTGAACGGTGTTCCCTACATTTCTTCTCTAGACTAAGGTGAAGTATCTGAAGCTGACATCGGCCATGCTGCAGAAAGAGTTCGCAGGGGACATCCCAGACAGCGTGGAGGAGCTGGTCCGCCTGCCAGGAGTTGGACCCAAGATGGCTCACTTGGCTATGGACATCGCCTGGGACCAGGTGTCGGGCATTGGTGGGGACACACTCCTGAAACATGCACGCTCACTTAAAAATCAAATGTAATAAAAGAGGTCTAATGGAACAGCTTCAATTCACATAGTTGTAACCTGAACTACAAGCTTCAGTATGAAATCTGAGGTTGATAAAACAGACTATGTGTGGACTAGGTGTGTTTAACATTTACTGTTTTCTAGAAAGGCAAACTCTATATGTCTGCGTGCCCTCATTCATAGTGTTGATTTTCTTTTGTTTAGGCGTGAACACACATGTGCATCGTATCTCCAATCGTCTGGGCTGGCTCAAGAAACCCTCCAAGAACCCAGAGGCAACACGCAAGGCCCTGGAGGAGTGGCTGCCCAGGTACTGGCATGATTACTGCTGACCCGTACAATCTGATTAACACGAACCAACAAATCTATAAAGACCAGGTTGGATGAGACTGACCTATAGGTACATATACAGCACATCATTGACTGGTGTTTGATAGGAACTCTTCACCACTTAAGTGTTGACTGATCAATCAATGCAGGTTTATTGTTAGCTTGTGATGTTCCTCTCTCACTCTGTCGTAGGGAGCTGTGGAGTGAGATCAACTGGCTGCTCGTGGGTTTTGGTCAGCAGGTTTGTCTCCCCGTCAACCCTCTCTGCTCCGTGTGTCTGAACCAGTACAGCTGTCCATCCGCCCACAAGACCTCTCCTACGAAGAGGCCTAAAGCCGGAGCCACTGCCCACACCCGTTTCCCCCACAGCACAGAGAAGGAGGCTAAAAAATAGGGTTAATCATTGATGTAGTTCTCCCATAAGTTTTGGTCTGATCCAAGACCGAATGTATATATGTACAATCAAAGTTAAATATATTCGCACACACTGAAAACATGCATCTAAGCAAAATATCACTGTGAATTAAGGTTCAGAATATACATGTTAAGTATTGTATTTTGAGGTTTTTTTTACACTATAACTTCACCGTTTACACTTTATGAGAGAATGTATTTTTGTACTGCTGGTGTTTCATTTTTTATTACCAAATAAAACAATATATGTACTGAGGTCATGTTTAAAGTTTGTCCTTTAGTCCAGCAGAGCAAGTTTGCCTGGTGCAACAACAGTCCCCCATAAATACTGTACCTGGAACAAACAATGTACTTGGTAATAAGACATAAACTAAATATACAACAGATATACTAAAAGACAGTAAGTTGTCTAAATTCCTTGTTCATAAAAGCTGGAGTTGAAGCTGGTTGTATTTATCAATTTAGTAACTTGGCTGCTCACATCTTGTCCTAAACTATGCAACGTGTTAGTCCAAATGAAATCCCCTTAATCAGAACTGGCCAAATACTAACTTTAAGAATTTTGAAAGTGCCGTTATGAACATTTTAAAGGCAGGGTGAGTCGGAAAAAATATTCATAAAAACATGATTGAATTCGTGCAGCCAGCCTTCTTGGTTCCTGCTTAAAATGTAAAACAACATGAATATACCTAATAAATGACAAGTTAAATGCATATTCACATCGTTTTCTGCAGATGTTATGTTACTCAGCAGCACTGCTTAAACTAAAAGTAATTAGAACATTCATACAAACCCTTGTATACTAAGAACACCAATTATCACAGAGACTTTAAGTACTACATAGTGCCAGTACTTGTTTGGGATACTTACTTAGAGTAATAGGTGTGTTACAGCAGGAAAACCACAGGTGTAATTAATAATAACATTTGCATCTCGTTAGGTGTGTCATTGCGGCTGACTGCCGTGGCTTACTGGGTGTTTGTGTTTGTCTTGCTACAAGTCAAACTAACTGATGTGGAAAAGGGCAGACATTAAAACACAAGACGGAGGTCCCTGCAAAATGTTCATCAGTGCACATGTTAAATGTGTTTAAGGATTTTTCCCACAGCTAACATGAAGTGCAAAAAAAAACAGCTGTATCCAGTGGTAGAAAGTAATTAAGTGCATTTACTCAAGTACTCTTTGTACAATCATGTAAATATATCTCTTCACTATGCTATAGTTACTAATTACTTTTTACTAATACTTGTCTATGTGTAACCAGAATAATAATTTAATCTGGATCTTAATTATTATGTTTTGGAACTATGTTACTGTCCCTATAAGTGAGGTCGACAGGTGGTCCAATAGCCGTTTTTTTCCTCTGTACACAGAAGAATGCTAGGAGAGGCAATCTTATCCTTAATAAACGATCTTTGTTTCTCCATACACAGAGATCGATAGAAGTGATAATCCGTTTTTTATTAGAGGATCTTTGTTTTTTCCGTCTGTGCTTTAGTATAGTAGAAGTTGTGAGGAGGGAAAAAAGATTAGTTAGATTCTGAGAGAATAAAGTTAACAACTTTATATTGAATGTTAGACGACGAGTCACTGAAGAGCTGCAGTTTCGCCTGGAGATTCTTAGAACGTTTGATATCCTGGTGAGTGAATTGAAGTTCAATGCTTTTACTGCTGCATGTTAGCTTTCTTAGCATGAATGCTCGACGATATTTAGGAGTAAGTTTGTATGTAAGTTGTATTTTACGAAAAGAAAAAACCAGTCAGGATAAATCTGAAGAGGATAGGGAAAAAAAAACATTCATGAAGATGTAATGATTGTAATTGAATGCCTTGAGTTATGTATGTTCGCTAATTAGTTGTTATATTGTGTGTGATGTTTACAGCCATGCGGGTTGCAGGCCCAGTTGAGTAAATGTAGTAATGAACTATTGTCCTGCATATGTGCATAGGCTGGGTTTTTTTTTGTATCGCTTCTTCGCTGGAACCGGAGGTGTCGTCCATCCACCGTCCTGCCTGTCACCACTCTCTCCAATCATCTTACCATCTACCTTCACCTGAGGGAATCTCCATCTCAATCGGACATCACAGTTCACCTGGAGTCCATTTCACTGGACATTGTGCACAGGGGGGGCGGTAGGACATTTGAGAACTGAACTCTTTCTTTTATCATTTTTTTTTCAATTTAATTTTATTCCTGAGATCTCAGAGGTTTGTGTTGATTTTCATCTACATGCGTGGACACCCTTTGATGTTTGGAAATGTGAAATTGTTGTACTATTGATTATTATATTATGTCCTAATTAAACCTTTGTAAAAAAAAACGTTGCTTCGTGTAATTCGGGGTGGATATTTCTTGTCTGTGTAGCAGTCAAACTAGTGACATATTCACCAATCTCCTCATTGAACCTAGATTAGATTTGATAATTCCCCTAATTTCTGTCTATTCTGCACTGTCTCTAAAGCGACAGCTGCAGGGGGGTTACATATGCTTTTACTAAAGGACATTTTTGAATGCATGACTTTTACTTGTAGCTGAGTATTTTTACTGCAGTACTTTTACTGAAGTACATGATTTCAGCTAAATTGCAGTCCTCACTATCATTTGGTGTCTCATCTTCCCAGATAAATGTCAACAACACCCTCAAACTTGGCTGTCCTGAATTACTTTGTGACACGTTGATACTGTAACTGTAATTTAGCCGGGTGAAATGACGGTGAAAATAGGTCTAAGACGTTCAGACCCGATTTCAACGCAATTTCAACCAGATATCAACATTGAAATCCGGGTTAGAGCTCACTGGGTTCACTCATCAACGCAGTAGGAGCTGCTCAAATCGTGGCATGTCTGCAGCCTTCGTCTGTAACTTAGAAAAACTTTAAAGTCTGTGCGCATGCGTGTTGCAGCCGAAAACACAGACTCATATTTTACGTGAACATACAGACAGAATGTGCTCTGCTCTCATTACGATGTCCTGGGAGCTTCTTGTTGACAGCACAGAGTTTATAGTTCCATAATGATGACGTTTTATATGAAATATTTAATGCGTTGAAATCACGTCTTCGTGTAGACCACATATCAACGGCCATCATAATATAATTTTGGAGAAATACGTTTAAAGTAACCAAAATCGCGTCTCTTTCAACCTACGACTGAACAAACCATCAATATTTTAAAAGAAATTGATGTTTTGTGACACGTTGATATTGTAACCGTAATTTAGCCGGGTGAAATGACGGTGAAAATAGGTCTAAGACGTTCAGACCCGATTTCAACGCAATTTCAACCAGATATCAACGTTGAAATCCGGGTTAGTGCTCACTGGGTAACGTTAAGTCTGAAAAATAAAACTTCTTAAACTTTCCACTAAATGTGTCTGTTTGAGTTAATAGAGGAAGATTTTAGAAAAGATCTTAAGTATCAAACGACCTTTCATTATTAAAGACTTTATTACTCTGTCGTATTTTGTTTAGCTAAGCAACCAATCTACTTCCTGTTTACACGGAACCCACGCGCATGCCCAGTGTACGTGAATAGTCAAATGATATTCATTTTCAGGCGTTTTAATCTGGAGGGAGATCATTTCTAAAACGATGCTGAAACGCTGTGTGGACGTGTGTGAACAGACGTTCAGCGTGATGAACATCAACAAATCAAGTTACAGATCCCACTTAACTGATGAACAACTCAGATCTGTCCTGAGAATTGCGGCAACCAAACTGACACCAAACTTTGATGCACTGGCAAAAAAGGGTGACCAACAACACTGTTCCCACTGAAATTAAATGCAAGTTTTCTTTACTTGTTAGGTAATGGCTTTTATTTGTAATTTATATTAGTTCACACAAATCCATCTGCTACTGGCCCGGCCCATCTGTCAAATTTTAAAACTCAATGTGGCCCCTGAGCCAAAAAGTTTGCCCACCCCTGGGCTAGACGTACAGTATTATCTCAGGGGGAGTTCCTTCCTGTTACAAAGAACAGGGAAGTTGACAAAGTTAAGGACAAAGGTAGAGGGAAGTGTGCTGCAACAGGGTAGCTCATGTTTTTGCATCTTATCTTCCGTAGTATTTGCAACAAGGGCACGAAATAATATAAATAACGCCTCTTGTGGTGCAAGAGATAAAACTTAACGTGGACTTTCCTACCTTAATGGGGTACTGCTGCATTGTGCAGGAGCTTTATGTCTGTACAAACATCACTTCAAATGGTTCTTGTATAGAAACTGTCCTCTTGCATGTATAGAGAATGATGGTGGCCGTAGATAACGAACATGGCCACCAGCGGCACCACGAGACAGCAGAAGAAGTTGAAGTACACCATGTAATTCATGTCCAAAATTGAAATTTGTAACATGAGCTAATGGGGCAGAGGCAGCAGCTCCCTTCATGTTTTCCTCTTCATTCAGTTATTAGATTATTAGAACATCAGATAATTTCTACCATCACAGTAGAAGTTATTAGATTATTATAACATCAGATAATTTCTACCATCACAGTAGAAGTTATTAGATTATTAGAACATCAGATCATTTCTACCATCACAGTAGAAGTTATTAGATTATTAGAACATCAGATCATTTCTACCATCACAGTAGAAGTTAATAGATTTTGCCTACCATCACAGTAGAAGTTATTAGATTATTAGTGTTGGGGAAAATCTAAATGACTAATGATAAGGTGTGCTTAAAAAGCTTGGTTTCCTTAATTTCCTCTTGACATTAAGCGCCACAGTTCTTTAGTCTAGCCGAAAGAACACTCAGCACTGATTTCAATGGTAAATAAAGTTGCAGACGGAGTCAATCTAATGAGTGACCCTTGATATGGCGTCCTGCTAGACTTAGCATCCTTTTGTCACACGGGGAGACACTGCCTATTCTTCTTAAGTGTCGGGGCCTGCTGAGAGAGACCTCTCGGCAGCATATTCTGAGGTAGGGGGATAGCAAGGAACTGGACCTTCATTGAAGACCAAATGCTCTAGTAAAGTTGCAGACCCTTTGTTCTTTTGAGGCCATATGTATGTGTATTGTGTAGGTGTCATCTCCTGTGAAACAAGTATATGTACCAGTGTCTCAGAGCCAGATCTCTGAGCAGTCTTGGCACGTTGATGTATGTGTTCGACCCTGTCTCCTTCTTTGCAAAGAATAAATGTTAACAGATGAATGATTTTCCATCGGCCTTGAGTGAATTTTTCTAACAATTAGAACATCTGATAATGTATACTATCACAGTAGAAGTTATCAGATGTTGCCTACCATCACAGTAGAAGTTATTAGATTATTAGAACATCTGATAATTTATACCATCACAGTAGAAGTTATCAGATGTTGCCTACCATCACAGTAGAAGTTATTAGATTAGAACATCTGATAATTTATACTATCACAGTAGAAGTTATCAGATGTTGCCTACCATCACAGTAGAAGTTATTAGATTATTAGAACATCTGATAATTTATACCATCACAGTACAAGTTATCAGATGTTGCCTACCATCACAGTAGAAGTTATTCCTGTGCTGTTGCACCTGGCCAAGGTTCATCAAGTGCGTCCTCATATACTGTGGCAGGAATTGAATGTTTGTTATTGAACGATGAGCCTTCATCAGTTGAACACTCCCCCTCTGTCTGTAGTGGTTCTTGAGGGGAAGTTGGACTCCTGTGAGGACTGGACTTCACCTGGTTCTCATTGCTTCCCCTGAGAGGGCTGACATAACTCTCCATGGAGATTTCCTGAAGCTCCTTTCCACATATAAAGATGTTGGAGATGCCTTCGCCCACAGACGAGAAGGACTTGCTGATGATGCTGGGCGTTTTGGGTCGTCGTGTCAGTTTCCATTCGACACGGGAGGCAATGCAGTTCCCAAGTTCTCGTTGCTCTAATTTCATGGCCAACAGCACCTTTTTTAAACCGCCCCACTTCACACACAGGTCATTGAAAATGGCCTTGTCAAGTTTTTCTAATGTTTTGGGATCAAAATCTACATCCTTGACTTCGATCCACGTTCTTTCAAACAGACGCATAGTGATGGGCTTGATGTCTGCAGTCGTCCAGGTCAGATCTGTTTTTTTGAATATCCGCGAAACCAGCGCCTCCACGAATAGTGCAGGGCCGAGATCCTTTTTGCGGCACTGGCACCCAGTGGCAGGTGTCGGAACTGTGTCAGTCAGGTGCCACAGCTGTGGCAGTCGAGCGGCACTGAGCGGCACTGTTCGGCACCTGAGTGGCACTGTTCGGCAGCTGCCGAGCAGAGTGGGCGGAGCCACATTTCTAGAGAACACACATTGTTGTTACGACAGGTCAGCTGCCATAAATCAGTTTTATGATTTTAGTTGAGTCACCGGAGCCATCCGTTCTCTGTATACATCCTGTGAGTAACCATGTTGTACTTTTTTGTTTGTTATTCATTTTATTTAAGTATGATTTTGCTGGTTTTGCAACAAAAGGAAACATAATACACTCCTTCCAAATTATTACTTTTATAGTCATTTACAACAATCGGCAAAAATAATGAAACTAAATCATCCGTTTTATTATCATTTAAAAGTATATATATAAAAACGTTTTTAAATGAAAACCCATAAAATCTCCAATCCAAAAATACATGTCTGAAAATATCTGAAATGTCTGAAAACAAGCTGCCAGTGACAATAGTTGTCACAGGAGTTCCGCCAGCAGTCAGAGGGGTGTCGGAGGGTGCCAGAGAGTGCCGCCAGCAGTCAGAGAGTGCCGGAGGGTGCCAGAGAGTGCCGGAGGGTGCCAGAGAGTGCCGGAGGGTGCCGCGAGCAGTCAGAGGGTGCCAGAGAGTGCCGCGAGCAGTCAGAGGGTGCCAGAGAGTGCCAGAGAGTGCCAGAGAGTGCCGGAGGGTGCCAGAGAGTGCCAGAGAGTGCCGCGAGCAGTCAGAGGGTGTCGGAGGGCAGAGGGGTGTGCCCCCCCTGGTCCGTGTATGTTTTGATAGTCTGTTTTATGGTTTATTTGTTTTTCTTTTCAAGAGCGACGCAAAGTCAGACAGGTAGTTCGGAAGTAAGAATATGTCAAAAAAGGTAATAGAATGACCATATACAAGAAAATGGTTCGTCTATGATGCAAGCACATACCAGGATAACATTAGGAGACAAATAAATAAATATAAATGAATAAATGTGGGCTGATGGGAGTGTGTTAGCAACAATAGTTGACTACATGCGATTTAATATTAATTTATCCATGTACACAGCAAGAATGAAGTTTTCGATTAATCTGTGGATTGTTTGATGCAATACAGTTTTTAATATAGTTTAATCAAGGTCATTTTTGTGTGTGCAGAGCTGTTGCTATTTATTCTTCCACCGTATTGCTTTGCTGCTTGAGTGAACGCAGAGCATAGCCTGTAATAGCCTGAATAAGAGTGTTTACCATTTCTACCACTAGATGGCAGTATACGTGTATTTCAACCATAGATTTGTCATATTTACTTGTGTCTTTGTTAATTGTCTAGGTTATTGATACAGATGGATTTAATGCTGATTATTTCATCTGATATTTGATGTTGATGGTTAATTTGCAACCTAGTTGTATAAATCATGTATTTACTTGTTATTTGTATGTAATAGAAAAGTGAGCATGTGTTCATGAAGCAATACATAATGACAATTGGAAAATAAAGAGACGTTTGGTTCATTCTTTTCAAACACTTCGCCTAATTTACCTACTTCATTGATTTAATTGTCACACTTAAATCCTGAATTGACCGGTGAAACAGAAGAAGTTAAAATGCCAAGATGAGAAGATATAATGTTGGTCAAATACTGTGGTCCAAATTAAATTACTTCAGTTATATTGCCATCGAGATATAGAAAGTTTGATTCTAGAATATTCGAAAAATTCCTAATCTCACAAGACAAGAGCAAAAACAAGATTAAGTTGTTCTCCTTTCTTCATTGCTACCATGTTAACTGTCTTGTGACCCCTTAGATTAATCTCTGGAGCTGTAGGCGGATGGAGACCGTCAGAAGTGTTACTATTTTGAAAATGTATCACTGATTGTGGTCATTTTAGTTCCACCTTGAATCCAGGTTTTAGGTCAGCTTCTCGAAAGCACAAAGGGCCTACAGAATTAGAATAATTATATTTCAAAGAGAAAACTATTGTTAAACGTCCAATTGTCATTATAGGGGATCCCTAGTTACTTGGCCAGAGAGGGATGCCCAAAAAAGCTGTCCACAGACCTTTTGCCGGATGCATCAGTGGCTGCAGACTGGTATGAGGAAGAGGTGGGCTAACTGACCCAAGTGTCACACTTTGGCAGCAACCCCTTTCACAGTGAAAAGGACCAGGAAGCTGCAGAGAGAGAATTTGCTCTGCAGTGCCCAGATGCGGTGTACTGCTGGCTGGACAATGCTGTCAATAATCTGCCACAACCTTTTAGAGATGGACTCAAATGTCTGATTGATATTATAAGAAAACATTGTCAGCACTGATGTGTTTTTTTAATTGTCTCTTGCCTCACCATCTACTTGTTAATTGGTCAAATATATATATAATGTGGAATGAACAGTTAGCGGTATTGTTACACAAGAGACAACAGTATTAACAGTGGTATGAATAATCAAGCTATATAATTCACCTCATTCTAGTAATGGCTTCTTAGTTCTTCTTATATGTGCTGTTGGTAAGTGTAGGATTATTGGTTCAATTGACAAATGTCTTGTCTGGTGTTTATGTTGCAGATGGGATGGAGTTGTGTTTTTTTACATTTTGGGGATAGAAAGGGAAGTATATATATATACTATATATATATATATATATATATATATATATATATATATATATATATATATATATAGTATATATCTGTCACGCCATTACGTTTGAATATAGTGTGTTCATTTGACTAAGTTTTATTTCAAAGAAGATAATGAACATGAATTTCATTTTTATATGTTTGAGTCTTAAATAATAGGTCATATAGTCAACTCCTACAACAGTGTTCACACACAAGCACTGTGCTAAATCATTCTTTAGACCAAATTGCCTACATAATGATGTGATTTTGTGAGAGGTGCTAAGACGCTGACAGCAGAGTTACAACAGAACAGGTTAGAGGTTGATGATGATGGTGCAGTGATGATATAGTAATGAAGGTCAAAATGGGAAGCACAAGTGGTGCTATGACTAGGTGCTAACTGAGGCAAGGTCCACTGAAGGCTGTTTACCTATAGAGTGCAGTGATGAGATTAACGTGTTATACATTTACAATATTAGCAATTTCCTGCCACGTTTTTAATATTTTGTAATACTATATTGAACGTAATTTTCTTTTCTTTCTCGGAACTCAATCACGCTGCAAGCAATCGGTCCATTTTGTAGTCTCAGATGGCTTAAGTGTTGCTGAAAGAGCACCCTTCTAACGTGCATTTAGCTTGTTAATATAGCTGTATAGTAGTAGTGTGATGCCAATAACATAACGAAAATAACAATGTGGCCTTCTGTATATGTGGCTAGAAATATATTTAAATATATATTTATATATCTCTTTTTAATTTATGCCTGTTGAAGTATAGATGTGACCAGGCGATGTGAGGAGAGCGGGTGAATTCACTCAGAGACACAGTCCTAGTATAGGGTCAAAATGATGCTTTTTATTTTCAAATTAAGACAAAAAATTGGGGCTAAATGAAAAAAATGTAAAGTCTTACAAAAGGAAATAGAATTGGATTGTCAGTAACAATAAAAGCAAATAATAATAAGCAATGTCAACAGTTGTTTCAATTAAGGAGGCTACTGCAGGCTACATTTAGAGACAGACTATTTGTGGTGTGGTTATTTGATGAGTGTGAAATTAATGAATGTTTGTGTGAATAAAGTAAGGTTTAAGGAAATGTTTGAACTCACAGTACTGCGATACTCTCCTGGTGCAGTTGTTTAAATAGAGGTGCTATGGAAGTGGTGTGTGTTAAATGAAGATGTTATGGATTTGAATGACAACAATGAACAAAATACAGACACAGCAAAGACACAAACAAGTTGCGTGATGAAGGGCAAAGTCATCTCGGGACAATGCAATTGATATAAATCAAAACATTTTCAAGGTTAATGATAAATAAATGAAGAACTGTGTTTCTATGGCTAACTGTATGCCTATGCTCAGTTTGCCTTAAGAATCCAGCATTCTCTGTAAAGTGTGAACTTTTCATCTTTTAGAGAAAAGTAAATCCTGAAAGTAATGTCACAATTTATTCTCTTTCTGTTAATTTCAAGTGGAGCAGATAAAAAAACCCAGCAGCATTGCAGCCCAAGACCCGACAGACCAACAGGTAATTATTGTGCAAGTCTGATATAGCATGTCTGAACACATCATTACACAGTTAAACAAAAGGGTTTATCATTTTCCACCCGAATTGGATGGTGAATTCCAAATTGGGGTTCCACTACATTATTCACACTCCAGTGAAATCCTGCTTATGATCCCCCGCCACCATTACAAAAAAGTTTGGTTATTGTCTCCTATAACACCGACCCGATCCAACGTTTGTTTGGTTTGACACAACATACATGGTGCTCAAGGACCTCCAGTCTGGTACACAAGCAATATGTGCACATCACTTTTAGACGTTTGGAAAAAGTATTACTGTGCTGATGTAGCATTACGATGTATCACTTCTTTCTTGTTGAAATTAAATGTGCTATTTAGTTATTGTTTCATATTTTATAGTCAAAGTGACTTCAAAAATTAAATATACTTCAAATGAATGGTGTTTTTTATAATGCTCCTTTTCTTCAAATGCAGAACAATGGCAAATTAAGACGACTGGAACACACTTTGTGGGCAGCCAAGTGGTGCCAGACCAAGGTGTTCAAGGGAACAGTCACTTTGCCAGAAGTGACAAATATGGACAAACAAAACCAGCTGAAAGCGCTAGACGACCGTGCAAATATGGATGAAGACGAAGACTCACCACAAAGTGTCTTCGTCTTTGAATTCCAGTATCAGAGCGATTATGACATGTTTTGTGAGGAGTTCATGGACAAGGGCTACATGGCGCATTTAAGGAGTGCGATTAGTTTTCAGTGAAGAAGGGACAAATGTTTGGGTCGCCTAACATAGTCTTGTTCATTTGTTGATAAATTCTCATGTTGTTTTTATATGTTTAATTGGAGTGGATTTCATTTTTTTACTTGTTCAGTTTTATTTTGATTCTAATTAAGATATATAAAAATGTCCTGACAGTCTCTGCGTCTGGTTCTATTCCTTGTGTGTTCCCACCCATGACAACTGCAGCTTTATTGATTCAGCAAATACTAATGCTTTCATGTGTAACAGAATTTTGACTATTATTGAATTGTTCACCATCACATTAATTACATCTAACAAGTTTCAACAGCACTTTTCATCGAAAACAGAACAAAACAGAACCTAAATCGAGCAAAACCGAACCGCACACTCTGACTACTGTCGGCACCCTTCTGACTGCTGGCGGCACTCTCTGGCACCCTCCGACACCCTCTGACTGCTCGTGGCACTCTCTGGCACTCTCTGGCACCCTCCGGCACTCTCTGACTGCTCGTGGCACTCTCTGGCACTCTCCGGCACTCTCTGACTGCTCGTGGCACTCTCTGGCACTCTCTGGCACTCTCCGGCACTCTCCGGCACTCTCTGACTGCTCGTGGCACTCTCTGGCACTCTCTGGCACTCTCTGGCACCCTCCGGCACTCTCTGACTGCTCGTGGCACTCTCTGGCACCCTCCGACACAGAACAACTTAATCTTGTTTTTGCTCTTGTCTTGTGAGATTAGGAATTTTTTCAATATTCTAGAATCAAAATCAATGGCAATAAAACTGAAGTACTTTAATTTGGACCACAGTATTTGACCAACATTATATCTTCTCATCTTGGCGTTTTAACTTCTTCTGTTTCACTCGTCAATTCAGGATTTAAGTGTGACAATTAAATCAATGAAGTAGGTAAATTAGGCGAAGTGTTTGAAAAGAATGAACCAAACGTCTCTTTATTTTCCAATTGTCATTATGTATTGCTTCATGAACACATGCTCACTTTTCTATTACATACAAATAACAAGTAAATACATGATTTATACAACTAGGTTGCAAATTAACCATCAACATCAAATATCAGATGAAATAATCAGCATTAAATCCATCTGTATCAATAACCTAGACAATTAACAAAGACACAAGTAAATATGACAAATCTATGGTTGAAATACACGTATACTGCCATCTAGTGGTAGAAATGGTAAACACTCTTATTCAGGCTATTACAGGCTATGCTCTGCGTTCACTCAAGCAGCAAAGCAATACGGTGGAAGAATAAATAGCAACAGCTCTGCACACACAAAAATGACCTTGATTAAACTATATTAAAAACTGTATTGCATCAAACAATCCACAGATTAATCGAAAACTTCATTCTTGCTGTGTACATGGATAAATTAATATTAAATCGCATGTAGTCAACTATTGTTGCTAACACACTCCCATCAGC
Organism: Pholis gunnellus; assembly: GCF_910591455.1. Classification (NCBI taxonomy): domain Eukaryota; kingdom Metazoa; phylum Chordata; class Actinopteri; order Perciformes; family Pholidae; genus Pholis; species Pholis gunnellus. The sequence continues at coordinate 17,558,265 of NC_136531.1, forward strand.
CCACATTTATTCATTTATATTTATTTATTTGTCTCCTAATGTTACCCTGGTATGTGCTTGCATCATAGACGAACCATTTTCTTGTATATGGTCATTCTATTACCTTTTTTGACATATTCTTACTTCCGAACTACCTGTCTGACTTTGCGTCGCTCTTGAAAAGAAAAACAAATAAACCATAAAACAGACTATCAAAACATACACGGACCAGGGGGGGCACACCCCTCTGCCCTCCGACACCCTCTGACTGCTCGCGGCACTCTCTGGCACTCTCTGGCACCCTCCGGCACTCTCTGGCACTCTCTGGCACTCTCTGGCACCCTCTGACTGCTCGCGGCACTCTCTGGCACCCTCTGACTGCTCGCGGCACCCTCCGGCACTCTCTGGCACTCTCTGGCACCCTCCGGCACTCTCTGGCACCCTCCGGCACTCTCTGACTGCTGGCGGCACTCTCTGGCACCCTCCGACACCCCTCTGACTGCTGGCGGAACTCCTGTGACAACTATTGTCACTGGCAGCTTGTTTTCAGACATTTCAGATATTTTCAGACATGTATTTTTGGATTGGAGATTTTATGGGTTTTCATTTAAAAACGTTTTTATATATATACTTTTAAATGATAATAAAACGGATGATTTAGTTTCATTATTTTTGCCGATTGTTGTAAATGACTATAAAAGTAATAATTTGGAAGGAGTGTATTATGTTTCCTTTTGTTGCAAAACCAGCAAAATCATACTTAAATAAAATGAATAACAAACAAAAAAGTACAACGTGGTTACTCACAGGATGTATACAGAGAACGGGCGGCTCCGGTGAATCAACTAAAATCATAAAACTGATTTATGGCAGCTGAACTGTCGTAACAACAATGTGTGTTCTCTAGAAATGTGACTCCGCCCACTCTGCTCGGCAGCTGCCGAACAGTGCCGCTCAGGTGCCGAACAGTGCCGCTCAGTGCCGCTCGACTGCCACAGTTGTGGCACCTGACTGACACAGTTCCGACACCTGCCTCTGGGTGCCAGTGCCGCAAAAAGGATCTCGCTGTCTCTCCACGAATACCTGAACTGACCTTTCCTTTCCCAGTGAGCATTTTTCCGTTGAAAAGACGTTTAAAAGACGTCTACGCCCACCGTTGAAAAGACGTTCAGAATTGGTTCAAAAGTGAAAGTTTTTTCGCCGACTATTCATAGACGGTGATTGAACGTTCACGCGTAGACCAGATTTCAACGGGATTTGCAATACTACAATTTGTCGTCCTCTACATTGTGCTAATAGTATATCCTCATTTTAGAGGCGTACTAAGAAACCACATCCACATTTATCAGTTGAAAGCCAGTATTACAAATCCTGTTGAAATCTGGTCTAAACCTGAACGTTTAAACAACGATTATAAATAGTCGGCGAATAAACTTTAACTTTTGAACTAGTTTTAACATGATTTCACCTCGAAATGCTCTCAGATCAATATGTAGCAACTAAATACTTAAACATAGTGTTGAGGCTGAAGTTTCTCAAACAGAGGAGAAGAAGAGCACAGAGGAGAAGAAGCAGCCCCCCCCCCCCTTGCTCTCTTTGTTCCATCAGCAAGCAGGGCCAGAATCAAATGGTTCAGGTTAAAATCAAAAGTATTTAATATTCTTATCAGAAGCCAAAACAAATGCAAACTGAATTACACTATCGACAGTAAAACAAACATAATATTCCATGAAATATGAGGCCCCGTCCACACCACAGGACAGAATGGTGTGTCTGTCCCATGATGCGGAGGAGGTCTGAGGATCTTCTGCAATTCAAAGATCCTTTGTCCCTGCTGAGTCTCTCAAAAGTATCATGTTTCACATTTCTCAACCAATCGATCAGCTCAGTGATTGGCCGGATTCCAATAAGTCCCTCCTGGGCCGATGACCCATTGTTCTGTTCTTCTCACGTACAGTAGGTCAGTCAGCTTCGTTCCAACCCCCGCTGGCAGACACCTCATTACATTCTTGGGGCCAGTTCCCTTGTTTGATTCGCCAAACCCCCGCTTCCAATACACTCCTCACACCTTCCTCTTACAGTATGAAATTACCTCTGATGATGAAATTACTTCTTGGTCTAAACTCTTACAAGTAAACCCACTGTAACATATAATATCCAGCACTAGGAATGCTCTAAAACTTAAATCCCTCACAATAGTAACACATCAGTTTACTTACAGGACAAAAGACCAAGTGAGACAGGCAACCGTTCATTTGTATTTATTAACTTCTTGCACCTGAGAGCCCTCTATAAATACACACAATATAAATAACGTTCTTTATATATACACAACCATCATCTCCTTTTCCTGATTTAAATGTCGTTGTCAAAGCCGCACAGGAGCCGGTTTCAGAAGGTCTGCCATATTTTCAACTTGGACATCTGTAAATAAAACAAGTATTAGAAAAACATATTGACTTTCAGACCAGTTGTGACATTGCTTTGGTTTACTCACGTCCTCCTCATCTAAACTGTGTACAGCCCCACTCGCTGTCCGCCGTGTATTTTACATGTAAAATGTCCTAAATAATAATTGTATAACGCTGTGCTACAGCGACATTTACTAACACATGTTGCTAACGCTAACGCTACTCGCTAACATGCTAACGCTAGCTAGCAGTCTCGCCCGCATGGTCAGCATAACTTATTTGTGGTATTGTAATGATATTTAGGTTAACAGTATTGGAATAAAGTAGTTAAAGTACTTACAGAGTATGTCGTTAGCGTGAAGCATCGTCTTCAACGTTTACTAACACATGTTGCTAACGCTACTCGCTAACATGCTAACGCTAGCTAGCAGTCTCGCCCGCATGGTCGGCATAACTTATTTTTTGTATTGTAATGATATTTAGGTTTACAATATTGGAAAAAAGTAGTTAAAGTACTTACAGAGTATGTCGTTAGCGTGAAGCATCGTTTATTCCGTCAGCTCGTTCACTTCACTCATCAACTCAGTAAGAGCTGCTCAAGCCGTTGCGTGTCTCCAACAAAAATAAACAGAGTCCGTGCGCATGCGTGTTGCAGCCGAAAACAGACTCGTATTTTACGTGAACATACAGATATAATGTGCTCTGCTCTCATTACGATGTCCTGGGAGCTTCTTGTTGACAGCACAGAATCTATAGTTCCATATTTATGACGTTTTATATGAAACATTAAATGCGTTGAAATCACGTCTTCCTGTAGACCACATATCAACGGCCAGCGTAATATCATTTTGGAGAAATATGTTTAAAGTAACCAAAATCGCGTCTCTTTCAACCTACAACTGAACAAACCATCAATATTTTAAAAGAAATTGGTGTTTTGTGACACGTTGATATTGTAACCGTAATTTAGCCGGGTGAAATGACGGTGAAAATAGGTCTAAGACGTTCAGACCCGATTTCAACGCGATTTAAACCAAATATCAACGTTGAAATCCGGGTTAGTGCTCACTGGGATAACTCATGTCTGGGTCTGGCTACATAGCTTACTGTATATACATGGTGATGGTTATAATATCAAGCTAGCGATCGATGCTAACATGCTAATGACGCTAGCATGCTGTCTAGGCTAGTGCATAGCCAGTGTTTAGCAAGTTAGCTTATCAGTGGAGTAGCTAGCTATAGGAAGAGGGAGATTGGGAGCTTGTATGTCATATGTGATGAATATGTTCTTGTTGATACAAAGCCAAAGTTTATGGGCTGTTAAGTCCCATTAATAAATATATATATACATATATATACATATATATATATACATAATCAAGTTGTTTTGTCTTTTAACAGCTGCTTGGTTACACTGACATTCTGTGACTGTTCTTCCTGTTTGTGAGGTTCACCAGAGCTTTGTGTTCATTATATAAACCTGAACGCTCTGCTATACCACATGGTGAGAAAACAGAAAATCCAGAAAAAAAGTATTTCCTATATTTTATGTATTTTGTTACATTTTCTGGCACCAGTATTTTGTATTTTGTTGTAATACATTTATTTGGGGGTATTTTGTATTTTGTATCATCTCTGTGTGTCCTGAAGTGCTGCTGCAGCCTTCAGACCTCCCTGTGAAGAGAGAAGAAGAAGAGCTCTGTGCTGCTTCAGCCCAAACCTTTCCTCTACAGCGAGAGACAAACACAAGAACACAACGAGGACTCACGGCTTCACTTTCCTCCAGCATTCATAAAGAAGTCACATTTAGACAACTACACACCTTCACCTGGTGTCACAGACTGACGCTACACAGGGAGAGCAGCCAGCTGGCTGCTAACAAGAGCATTTCATCAACGTCTGAACCAATGAAGCCAACGCTGCAGGCGTCAGGTGTCCGTTCTGAAGAGCGTGTGTGGATGCGTGTGT